>NC_138891.1:36423690-37623690 GCF_965194825.1 Balaenoptera physalus
AATAATTTTGATTCTTTGGCTACTGATATTGCTATGAATAATAAAATCTTTTGTCTTAGACCCAAGAGTCTTGAGTCTTCTACTAGCATCCATGAAACTGTGACAGTCTAATTTTTTAATTTGCAGGTAGCATAATATCTCTGTACTCTTCATTGTTCTAGACACATTAGTCCTCTTGCACCTGCCTTAACACAGGTTTTCTGGCAAAGCATTATAGCTACTCCAGCCCTATCTTCCCCCTCAAAAACAAACATGAATATGGTCTCAGGTGCATTTACTCTGGTCACATCTCAGGAAGCTAAAAGTAGTTAAGGATCTTTCCAAAAGAGTGGCACAGAAAACATTTGGGACATTTATTGAAAATTGAATAAAAGTGAAAATGATTGGAAATATTAGGTTAAATCGAATTTATAAACTGAGTGTAAGAGAAAAAGGATTTGAGTTATGTGATGTCAAGTTTGGGGGTTGGGTAAGAAATATTAAACAATGTGATTTAGTTAACTCAAAAAAATCAAAAATGTATGAATGAGGGCAGTAATGTTGTTGAGTTCATGGGCATTACAGCTAAGAAACTAAGATGAAGCCCAGAAAGCACTAAATGGTCAATTTATTATAAGTACATTCTTATTTATTCAATTTGAGACATATACATTTAGTATCTGACAAGCCTTGGCATGAGTGCACATAAAATTAATGTGGAACGTCCATGGCTAGAAAGAAATACTATTTCTAAACCTGGAAGTTGAGAATAAAAGTGTCAATAATTCAGACCTCTATCTTTCTCTCTGTGAAACTAACTTGGTAGGAATCCTAACTAAGGGAGTCTAACATAACCCATGTTGTATAAGAACAACTATTAATCTGTCTTCATCTGCATGTAAAAAATGTTCGGGCCAAATGAGTGCCACAATCCCTGCTGGAAAATGAGTCTAGTCACTTGATCACCTTGACCATTATGAAAATCATGAAAACCAAAATGATACCAGTTTTTGAATAGCAATATCTTTTTCCTAAAGCTTGATGTTTGTATTTGGAATGCAAATCTTTTGCTGTGGTTAGAGTTGGCGAAATTGGCCTTTCTGGTATGACTTCTGACCCTGTTAATAAATTACTTTCACATTCCCAAAAATAATACCTACCTAGTTCAGTGAATTATCAAGTCCCTTGTTAATCAAATCTTTTAAAAGCACCTACAAAACTGATTCGGGCAGGAGGTACAGAAAGAGGATGGTGTAGAGGGCATAAACAGTATAAATTACTCAGTTTTCTTAAAGAGCTTTCACCAAACAGGCAAGATAAGATCAGGAAAAACGCAAAAAATGTTGCATATAATTAATGATGAAAATTCTGATAGTCCAAGAGCTGTAAAAGCAGATGGTGATGAAGAGAAATGTAAATAACTTGGAAGGAAAGGCCTCTTAGAGAAGGCAAGGCTTTAAACTTTTGAGAGAACTTGAAGGATGAAGGAGACAAAAATGGAGGTAAAGTTACAGAGAAAGGAAGAAGAATAAATATAGGACTAGGAAGGAGAATAGCATGCCTGGGTTTGAGGATTACTTTTAAGGAGTAGAGGGAAAATCAGTCAATTTATAGGATGAGCCTTAAATTTTAAGCACAGGAAATTAGATTTGGTGTGGTAAGAACTAAGAAGACACTATAGACTATAGAGCAGAGTTTTAAGTTTTTTAAAAACCTGTCAACTTAGAATTCTTCACCCAGGAAAAATACCTTTTGAAACAAAGGTAAAATTAAGACTTTTCTGACATACAAAAGCTGGAAGAATTCATCGCTAGTAAACTTTTTGCTCTGAGAAATATTAAAGTCTTTTAAGCAGAAGGAAAATGACACCAGATGAAAGTATGGATCCATGCAAAGGAATGAGAAGCAACAGAAATAGTAATTACATAAGTGGAAAGACTTTCTATATTATTATTTAAATGTGTTTAAAAGATAACAGACTGTTTAAAGAAAAACTGATAGCAGTATATGGTCTGTAACATATGTAGAAGTGAAATATATGATAACAGTGTCACAAAGGCCAGGAAGGGAGATATGGAAGTATACCACTGTGAAGTTCTTTTTTTTGTTATGCACATAAAGCATCTAGTTTAATCTTCACCAAATCCAATAAAGGGGATACTGCGAGTGGAGCTATTTTTTTCTGCAGGAGGAAACTGAGGTCAGAAGGGATGTCAGTGGCCAAGACCACACAGAGGGCAAATACCACGCAAGGGGGTTCTGGTCACAACCTGGGTGGGGTGGGGGCGGGGCGGTGTCTGTGTGTATATTGCAACCCCTTCCCAGTAGATGGCAGTACAGCAGAAGAGGTCCCTGGCGTCAGCATGGAAATCAAGGGTGTTGGGAGAGGGACGCCTTTTTTCTGATTCACACCCAGGGCCACTATGGGTTAAGAGTGGTCCTGATGGAAGAGGTGGCCAGGCTTTGAACCAGGACCAGCTACTTCTAGAGCTGGACTAGCTTCCCAAACACACTGCAGGAGCCCCGTGGGGGAAGGTTGTTGTTCTGCCATGAACACCCACCCGCCGTATCCGGGGGGAGGTGGGGAGGGGGTCACTTCTGCATGTGGCGACAGTCGTACTTGCTGCGCACATCGGTGAACTTGACGCCGGGCAGGTCCCGCCTGCAGCCGCCCTGAACGAGCACAACGTGGTGCTCCTGTAGGCTGTGGACCTCCCCGGGAATGAAGCAGACGGCCTCCCGACCGGTGCTGAGCCGCACGCGGTTGCATTTGCGGTTGGCCGAGTTGGGCTTCTTAGGCTTGCAGATGAACGTGCGCAGGACCATGCCCTTCAGCTGCTGCCGGCCAGCCAAGGGGCCCACTTTTGCAGGCGGATGCTTCGGAGGCCCCCGGCGGTGCATCTGGTTCAGGGTGGCCGTGGGACACATGACCCAAGGTAGGGAGGCCAGGGCTAGGCCATGATTTAGGGGTGTGCTGAGGCCACGGAGAAGGCTGGACCAGGACATCCCACTGCTTGCAACGTCCCAATCCTAGCTGCGTCCACAGACACGTGGAATCCGGCCTCTCTCTGTTGTGAAGTTCTTATATTATACATGCAGTGGTATATCATTTAGGCAAATTGTGATAAGTTAAACATGTATACTTTGAACCTAAAGCAACCCTACACACACACACACACACACACACACACGCTCACACGCAACAAAGAACCATAACTAAGCCAGTGAAAGAGATAAAATGAAATAATAAAAAATACTTAATCCAAAAGAAGTCAGAAAAAGCAATAAAGGGGAACAAAGAACATTTGGAAAAATAGAAAACAAATAATAAGATGGTAGATTTGCACTCAACTATACCTATAATCACATTAATTATTGATGATCAAAGTACTCCAATTTAAAAATTGGATTTTAAAAAAGAGCAAGACCCAAATATATGCTGCTTAGAAGAAACCTACTTTAAATATAAAAACACAAATAGGCCAAAGCTAAAGGGTGGGAAAAGGTATACTATGCAAGCATTAATCACAAATATTAGTGTAGATTTTAGAGCAAAGGATATTATCAAGGATAAAGAGGTCCATTTAATAAATGATAAAGGACTCAATTCATTCAAAGGACATAGTATTCTAAATGGTTTCAGGCCTAATAACAGAGCTGCAAATTACATGAAGAAAAACTGATAAGTCTGTGAAGAAAAATAGACAAACCCACAATTATAGATGGAGTTTTCAACACACCACTCAATAATTTATAGACAGAAAATCAATAACAATATATTGATTTGCATAGCAAATCAATAACACTTGAATAACACTATCAGCCAAATTGATCTAATTAAAAATTATAGACTATTCCACCCAGAAACAACAAAATACACATTTTTTCAACTGCACATTAAGGATTCACCAAAAGTAAATCATATTCAGGGCAAAAAACAAGTTTTATTAAACTTGGAAGGATTCATGTTATACAAAATATGTTGTGTAGCCATGATGGAGTTAAATTAGAATCAATAATAGAAAGATATCTGACAAAATACTTCAGAATAGCCCAGAAGTCAAAGAAGAAATGTTTTAAAAAACAGAAAATACTTTAAACTGAATGAAAATGTGGGATACAGCTAAAGCAATACTTAGGGGGAAATTATAGCAGCAATGGCCATATTTGAAAAGAAAAAAGGGAACAAATTAATAACTTCAATTTCTACATTAAGAAAAGTAAATTAAACTCAAATTAAGGACTTCCCTGGTGGCACAGTGGTTAAGAATCCGCCTGCCAATGCAGGGGACACTGGTTTGATCCCTGGTCCAGGAAGATCCCACGTGCCACGGAGCAACTAAACCCATGTGCCACAACCACTGAGCCTGCGCTCTGGAGCCGGCGAGCCATAACTACTAAGCCCGCATGCTACAATTACTGAAGCCCACGCACCTAGAGCCTGTGCTCCACAACAAGAGAAGCCACCGCAGTGAGAAGCCCGCACACTGCAACGAAGAGTAGCCCTGCTTGCCGCGACTAGAGAAAGCCCTTGCACAGCAACAAAGACCCAACACAGCCAAAAAAAAACACAAAAAACCCACACACATACACACACACACCACCAAAAAAACCCAAAAAACAAACCAAAAAACAAACCAAACAAAAAACTCAAATTAAGCAGAAGAAAGGAAATGATCAAAGCCAAAATCAGTAAAATCCAGAAAGAATAATAGAGAAAATTAATGAAATCAAAACCTCATTCTTTATGAAGATCAATAAAACTGATAAATCTCTAGCAAATCTGATCAGTCTGACTGGTCAGAAAAAACAAAGACATAAATTACCAATACCAGAAATGAGAAAGGCAACATCACTACATATTCTACACATACTTAAAGGATATTAAAGGATACAAAAAGGATAATAAAGGAATGTTATGAACAACGTTATGCCAATAAACTTAACTTAGATGAAAAGGAAAAAAATAATTGAAAGTCTACCAACCCTCACTCAAGGAGTTGATAACTGGAATAGCCCAATATCTATTAAAATATTGAGTTTATAATTAGAAACCTTCCTATAAAAGGAATTCTCCCAAACATTGAAGGAAGAAATGTCACCAACCCTAAGCAAAGTCTTTGAGAAAATTGAAAAGAAAAAAATACTTCCCAACTTATTCTATGATTTCAGCACTACCCTAAAAACAAAATCTGTAAAGACACTTCAGGAAAGCTACATACTAATATCCCTCATGAACATAATGCAAAATTTCTATGCAATCTGAAGTCCTAACCTATGTCTTTGATGATTATAAAGTGATTTCTCCCAATGTTCTCACTTTTATAGTTACAACTGGTTTATATAACAATTAGCTTCATTTCTGCTTTTATAATTTGTATAGGGACACATTTCCCAGGTTTGAAGCCATTTTTGTTAACTTTTTAATGAAGTTTAATGAACATATAGAGAAATGACTCTTTATAGAGCCCAGCTCAATGAGCTTTCATACACTAGACATACCTGTTTAACCAGATCCAGATTAAAAACAACAGATTTAACTCAAGCAATTGTATAGGCTTGGTAAACTCAAAATCTCCAAGATAGGGATTCAGGCTAGAGACCAAGAGAAGAGTTGCAGCTTGAGTCCAAAGGCAGTCTGCTGGCAGAATCTCCTCTTGCTTGGTAGGGGTGAGGTGGGGTAGTTTCAGTCCCTGAAATTTTAAATGACACATAAGACCAGTTGATTTAATAGATATATACAGTGCGTTCCATCTAAAAATAGCAGAATACACATTATTTTCAAGTGCACATGGAACATTCTCCAGGATAGATAACATGGTAGGCCACAAAGCAAGTCTCAACAAATTTAAGAAGATAAAAATTGTATCAAGCACTTTAAGATCACAACAGTATGAAACTAGAAATCAATTACAGGAAGAAAAATGGATAAAACACAAATATAAGGAGACTAAAGAACACACTACAAAAA
Source organism: Balaenoptera physalus (assembly GCF_965194825.1). Lineage (NCBI taxonomy): Eukaryota > Metazoa > Chordata > Mammalia > Artiodactyla > Balaenopteridae > Balaenoptera > Balaenoptera physalus. The sequence continues at coordinate 36,429,641 of NC_138891.1, forward strand.
AAACAGTAGATCAATGAAGAAATCAAAGGAGAAATCAGAAAATACCTTGATACACATTAAAGTAAAAGCACAACTTTCCAAAATGTATGGGACACAGCAAAAGCAGTTCTAAGAGATAAGTTTATAGAGATACAGGCCTAACAAAGAAAGAGAAACATGCTCAAATAAACAACTGAATCTACCATCTAAAGGAACTAGAAGAAGAAGAACAAACCAAGCCCAAAGTCAGCAAAATAATAAAGATCAGAGTGGAAACAAAATAGCAACCCCCCCAAAAAAACCCCAAAAACAAAAGAAAACAAAACAAAAGACCAATGAAACCAAGAGCTGGTTTCTTGAAAAGATGAATAAAATTGATAAGGTTTTATCCAAACTCATCAAGAAAAAAAGAGGGTCCAAATCAGTAAAATCAGAATTGAAAAAGGAGAAATAACAACAGATATCACAGAAATACAAACAATAATAAGAGAATACTCTGAACATTTATATGCCAACAAATTGGGCAACCTAGAAGAAACGGATAAATTCCTAGAAAAAAAAGTGATCTTCCAAGACTGAATCAGGAAGAACTATATAATCTGAATAGACTGATGACTAGTATTGAAATTGAATCAGTAATCAAAAAACTCCCAACAAACAAAGTTCCAGGACTGGATGGCTTCACAGGGGAATTCTACCAAACACATGAAGAAAGTTAATACCTAACCTTCTCAAACCATTCCAAAACATTGAAGAGGAGGAAACACTTCCAAATTCATTCTATGAGGCCACCATTACACTGATACCAAAACCAAAGACACTATCAAAAAAAAAACAAAAAAAATTACAGGCGAATATACCTGATGAACATAAATGCAAAAATCCTCAACAAAGTATTAGTAAACTGAATTCAGTAATACACTAAAAGGATCATACACTATAATCAAGTGGGATTTATCCCAGGGATACAAGGATAGTTCAGTATCTACAAATCAATCAATGTGATACACCACATTAACAAAACAAAGGATAAAAATCACATGATCATCTCAATAGATACAGAAAACATCTGACAAAATTCAACATCCAGTCATGTTAAAAACTCTCAATAAATTTAACAGAGAGAGAACCTATCTCTACATAATAAAGGCCATTTATGACAAACCCACAGTTAACATCATACTTAATGATGAAAAGCTGAAAACTTTTCCTCTAAGATCAGGAACAAGACAAAGATGCCCACTCTCACCATTTCTATTTAACATAGTATTGGAAGTCCTAGCCAAATCAATCAGAGAAGAAAGAGAAATAAAAGTCATCAAAATTGTAAGAAAAAAAGTAAAACCGTCACTATTTGCAGATGTTCTGATACTATATATAGAAAACTCTTAAGGTCTCCACAAAGAAACAATTAGAACTAATAAGTGAATTAGTAAAGTTACAGGATACAAGATTAATATACAGAATTCTGCTGCTCTTCTGTACACTAATAATGAACTATCAGAAAGAAAAAGCAAGAAAACAATCCCATTCACAATCTCATCAAAATGAATAAAATAGCTAGGAATAAACTTAACCAAGGACATGAAAGACCTATACTCTGTAAACTATAAAACATTGATGAGGGAAATTGAAAATGATACAAACAAATGGAAAGATAGCCCATGTTCATGATGGGAAGAATTAATATTGTTAAAATGTCCATACTACCAAAAGCAATCTACAGACTTAATGCAATCCTTGTCAAAATACTCATGACATTTTCCACAGAATTAGAACAACTAATTCTAAAATTTGTATGGAACTACCAAAGACCCTAAATAGCCAAAGCAATCTTGAGAAAAAAGAACAAAGCTGGAGGTATCATGCTCCCTGGCTTCAGACTATACTACAAAGCTACAGTAATCAAAGCAGTAAGGTACTGCACAAAAATAGACACTTATCAGTGGAACAGGATAAAGAGCACCAGAAATAAACCCATTCACATATGCTCAACTAATCTATGACAAAGGTGGCAAGAATATACAATGGGGAAAAGATAATATCTTCAAAAAGTGGTGTTGGGGGCTTCCCTGGTGGCGCAGTGGTTGAGAATCTGCCTGCTAATGCAGGGAACACGGGTTCGAGCCCTGGTCTGGGAAGATCCCACATGCCGCAGAGCAACTAGGCCCGTGAGCCACAATTACTGAGCCTGCGCGTCTGGAGCCTGTGCTCCGCAACAAGAGAGGCCGCGATAGTGAGAGGCCCGCGCGTCGCGATGAAGAGTGGCCCCCACTTGCCGCAACTGGAGAAAGCCCTCGCACAGAAACGAAGACCCAACACACCAACACAGCCATAAATAAATAAATAAATTTAAAAAAAAAAAAAAAGTGGTGTTGGGAAAACTGAAGAGCTAAATATAAAAGAATGAAATTAGAATATTTTCTCATACCATATACAAAAATAAACTCAAAATGAATTAAAGACCTAAATGTAAGACTGGAAACCATAAATCTCCTAGAAGAGAACAGGCAGTATGCTCTTTAACATAGGTCTTAGCCATATATCTTTGAGTCTGCCTTTTCAGGCAAGGGAAGCAAAAACGAAAATAAGCAAATGGGACCTAATCAAACTTAAAATCTTTTGCACAGCAAAGGAAACCATCAGCAAAACAAAAAGACAACCTACTGAGCAGGAGAAGATATTTGCAAAGGATATGTCTGATCAGGGGCTAACATTGAAAATACATAAGGAACACATGCAACTCAGCATCCAAAAGACAAATAACCCAATTAAAAAATAGGCAGAAGACCTGAATAGGCATTTCTCCAAAGAAGATCCAAATGGCCAATAGGCACATGAAAAAATGTTCAGCATCACTAATCATCAGGGAAAAGAAAGTCAAAGCCACAATAAGATATCACCTCACAGCTGGCAGAATGGCTATTGTCAAAAAGACAACAAATGATAAGTGTTGGTGGGGATGTGGAGAAAGGGAACCCTTGTGCACAATTGGTGGGAATGTAAATTGGTGCAGCCACTGTGGAAAACAGTATGGAGGTTCCTCAAAAAATTAAAAACAGAACTGTCATGCAATCCAGCAATTCCACTCCTGGGTATATATCCGAAGAAAATGAAACCACTTAGTTGAAAAGATATATGCACACCAGTGTTCATAGCTGCATTATTTGCAGTAGCCAAGATATGGAAGCAACCTAAGTGTCCATCAACAGATGAATGGATAAAGAAGATGTGGTATATATATGATTGTACCTGGAGAGTATTACGCTCAGTGAAATAAGTCAAACAGAGAAGACAAATACTATATGTTTTCACTTATATGTGGAATCTAAAAAATAAACAAATGAATATAAGAAAACAGAAACCGACTTACAGATACAGAGAACATACTAGGGTGGTTACCAGTGGAGAGTGGGGTGGATGTAGGGAGAAGACAGGTGAAGGGAATTAAGAGGTACAAATTACTATAAATGTGTAAAATAAATAAGGTACAAGGATGTAATGTACAGCACAGGGAATATAGCCAATTATTTTATACTAACTTTAAATGGAGTATAATCTATACAAATATTGAATCACTATGTTGTGCTCCTGAAACTAATATAATATTGTAAATCAACTATGTTTCAATTAAAAATAAAACATAAAAACAAAAAACACCTTCACAGAAATATCTGGAAGAGCGTTTGACCAAATATCTGGCACCTTGACCCTGCCAAGCCGACAAGTAAAATTCACCATCACAGGGTGGAACTCATCCTTCTGGTAGGAAGCCTCCCACACTCTGCCACATTGACCAAGTGAGGGCTCCTGGGCCAATCCAAGTTATAAAAACTAATAAAGCATAATGTCTTAATTTTATAGATTTAAATACGTTTCATAATATGTATATAAATATACATTTCAAAAAATTTTAGTTCTTTGAAGTTCCAATTTTTAGGAAAAAAATTTTTATTTGAGGTATAATTGATATATAACATTGTATTAGCTTCAGTCATACAACATAATGGTTTGATATATGTGTATACTGTGAAATGATTACCACAGTAAGTTTATTTTTACATCCATCACCACACATAGATACAAATATTTTTTTCTAGTGATGAAAATGTTTAACATTTACTCTCAGCCACTTTCAAACATACAGTACATTATTGTTAACTATAATCATCATGCTATACATTACATCCCCTGGACTTATTTATAACTGGAAGTTTGTACCTTTTGATCACCAAATGTTTTTAAATACAAATTAAAGTTGTAATTTTACCTTCCAGCCAGAATGGGTTGTCTTTTAATACATTATGGTGGTGGTTTTTTTCCTAAATAATGCAAGGGTTTTTAAAAAGCAGTACTGGTATAAGTGAAAAAGGTGTGTCTTAGTTTAAACAATTTGGTAAAAGAAAATCTTTGGTATTGATTTATGTCATCATTTCCAATACTGGTTTTCTATTCATTTATTTTATTCATCTTTACTTGACCATTACCTACACTTTACTTTCAAGTTTCTTAGAACCCAACCGTTTAGTCAAACAATGATTTGGAAAGAAATTTAACTCATGGGAAACTAAATTCTCTATAAAATATAACTGCATCCTTTTATGACATGTAAATTCCCTGTTGTTTAAGTATTTTTTGCATTGTATTTCTTAAATAAAGGTCTTCAGAGAAGTCTAAGATTCATTCATATTTGGCCAGTGGATATCTTTATGCTCTGTATTTTGAGTAAGGAAGAATCTATTTAAATTCTCTAACAAGAGGAAATGCATCTACTTCAGACAATTGAGTTTTAACAGACTCAGTTTCATTTTTATTAGGATTTCACTCTGAGAAATAGCTGATGACATTATTTGCTTTGTCCTCCTTGGAGATTCAGTTTCACCTTTGTATATACAATAGTGGGGAAACGCTGTAGCCTGGACAGTTTTGGTTTACATTTGGCCTCCTAGAATTTCATTGTAATAGTTTTGTTTGGCATCCAAATTCTATGTAAGTCCCAGTTTATATTCCCCTTCAACTGAATAATTACTAGTCATCACATTTCCATAGTCCCTGTCAACATTTTTTCCTTTCAGTGGTACAGGAAAGTGGTACTGGAAATTTTTGTTCTGATTGTGTTTGTTTGCCAAGGGCATTTATTACCCAGACTTGATAAAGGGTCTGATTGGGCCACATTTTCTTCAGCTGGTTCTACTCATACTCAAGACCTTGACTGGCTCAGTGGGTTGGTTTGTTTAAATTCAGAGTTGTCTTTTTCCCCCATTACTTGCTTTCATGATCTGGAAAGTTTTCGGGAATTATTTTTTTAATCAACTGCGGGATCTTTTGTAAACTAGAAATGTAGCCAAAATAACTTTACTTGTTGAAAAGCAGCATAGCATAAGTTAACAGCTCAAACTTTGGACACTTGAGCCACACGTATAGGTTTGAGTGCTGGCCCTGAGACTTACTAACCTCTCCGTGCCCTGATGCCTAGTCTTACAAATGGGGAAACACCTTACACACAGTAAGTGCTGAGTGTTTGTTATGGAGTGCTAGATATACTCTGTCTTTGGAGTAAGTAGTTCAATAAATTAAATCACTTAGATATTTAGTAAACTCTGTAGTAGGCTAGTTGAATTAATCAATGAAATGCTAGTCTCCATACAGATGCTCCTTTAAATTCAATTAATATAATTTAGATGCATTAAACAACCTTAGTGCTTCTCCTAGGAATACATATTAATCATGAACCCACATGTTTCTAAATTATTCCAGTAAAATGATAGCTCTCTCTTAAAAGTCTTTAAATCCATATTACCATATTTCATCTATTTAAAGACACTTTTTTTCACGTTTTAACCTCTCTTAGGATACATTTTACAATCTGAGATTGTAAATCACAATCACAGTCAGTCAGGCCTTGCCCAAACATTCTATAGCTCAGTCCTTTCCTAGCTTTCAAATTCCCATCATTGAGTTAAATGCCTGGTTAATACTATATGTGTTGAGTTTAATTGCCATAATAAACATCTATTAAAAGATTGCTGTGTACCTCAGCATTAAAACAAAGAAGTTATTGTGTCTGCAGGAAGGCATGGAAACAGAGCACTTGGGTATATATTTGATACTGAAGAAGCAGATATTCATCTTTGAAGGGATAGTCACAGTTCCATGTTTTCATGCATCAAGTTCTTTATAGGATCTAAGAAAGACTAAAAAAAGTATAAAAATGTTATAATATAGTTTGTTCCTGAAATACATGCAACTGTCCATAGACACCTTCTAGTAGGTCGGTAGTTTGTGGGGAAAAACCTGCAAATTATATTGGAGAAATCTTTAAAAAAATCTTTGTGTTGGGCAATACTGTATTGGGCAATACTATGTGGAAAACCACAATATTCCACAGTATTGTGTGGAAAACACAGACATCAACAACACTAGCTAAAAGGTGGTTCAGAAATATTGGACTCAGAACATGAAGAAGTTTAAGAAATACCTTCATTAATTTAGTGTATTAATATTTTCCTTTTTATACTTAAGAAAAGAAATCTGTGATTTTTAAAAATTGTTACAAGTCAAAAAGAGCTCTTTCAGTAAATATTAAAAATCTAAGTGATATATAGACAAGGCATATATCTTAATTGGCAACATTGCTTTCTTCTTTTCTGATATATAAAATAATAGCACAAATTAAATTGATGGGATCTTATATTTGATGAAATATAATAAGCATCAGTAACAGTTTCAAACAGTACTTCTCAAACTGTCTGTGGTAAAGGGCCTAGTTGTTTTAATTTCTAATCCATCATAAATAGATATTTTGTAAAGTATAAGAAAAATGAGATTAAAAGAACAAAAATATAAGCTCATTCTTTACATTGTTAGATACAACAAATGTAAAATTACTTTTTCAAATTGCTCTAAACATTTCCCAGTGCTGACTCTCACGTTCTGAACTTATCTTACCCCAGACCAGTAACATTTTGCAGACAAGCCCAGTTCGAGGACCACACTTTGAGCATTACTGATCTTTGTCGCTATGGAAGCGACTTAATCATTGAACTGTCAAATATTCTCAGTGATGCCAGGTGGAGTTCAGAAAAAAATGAAACTCAGGTTTTCTTTCTTAAACACATCATCTTATATCTGATTGAACTTGACAGTTTATAAAACACTTGTACCAAGGAAACCTTCCAGTCAAGTTAGCTGCATAATTTCAGGCTTTGATGCATATTCTCTACTACAAATACATACAGACTGGTAACAGAGACCAAAAATCATAGCCCACCTCAAAAACAAGATCAGCATTTTTACTGGACAGAAATGCAAAACAAAGAGCAGGGACAAAGCCAGAAGGAGACAATTGTAGTCAGGAGTTTAGCCAAGGCCGAGTAAACAGACCAACGCTAGAAGGCAACAGAAATATTGTACTCAAACCAATGCAAGACAGCAACAGTAATACTTGCTCCTCAAGCAAGAGGCTGGAACGAGGCTCCCGAGCTGGTGAAAGGACATGGACAAAAACAGCTTCTAATTCAAACTCTGCAAGAACCTGTGAGCTGAAGCGGCAAGGATGTAAAGACACCATGTTTCAGCCAGGTGCTGGACCAAGCCTCCTGCTGGTTCATCAGTGGATCTGCAATGTCTTCAGCTATCAAAGTGCTTTCATGTGCCTCCACTAAAGTGACCCTCTCAACTGCATGTGTGTTATGCAGGGAAACTGGATGTATATTATTATTCCTGTTTTACAAATGAGAAAACTGAGGCTCAGAGAGGTTACCTAGGATCATACAGCATTAAAGCAAATATCAGAATCAGGACTAAGAATCCTAGCCGTGTGATATGCCCAACATACTGTGTATCTGAAAAACACCAGTTGAGATAGATAGGATAGTTGAAGTTAATAGAATTGCTAGCAGAAAACTTGTTCTTTGCTTCCAAATTCAAATATTTTAAAATTAAAACTGAATAGGTATTATAATTTTTGGCTCTTGCAATAATTTCCCATCTCAAACCAAGGATGTCAGTATTTTCAATAAAGTTTCAACAGTAGGGGAAGTGGATAAACTTTCGCCTTTTACAATTTAGTTTATTGGTTTCCATCTAGTATTATCAAACACTAAAGGGGAAGAGGATCTACAAGAAAAAAAAGAGGGGATTTTCATATTTTATTAGGTGGGGAGAAAACCAGCAACAATATAATCTAAAGCCTGAACAGGACTTTTCAAAGTGTTGAGAAGATGATTGAAAAAGATATGCTTGCATATATCCTGGAATTTTCAAAATAGTTCCAATTTCATATAACTTTAGTTCTTCTAATTAACAGTGCTCAGCAGATTATAAATAAATGTGACTTAATTCCAATGCACCATATAAATCAAGTCACAAAGTAGGAAAAAGCCTTTTGTCAGATCTTTTAACCAGATTTTTTTTTTTAATTCAGAAGTTCTAGGCTACATTTGAGGGAGAGTCTCTGAAACCAAAGTACCAACCAGATGACTCTGGAGTCAGCCTTGAGCAGATACAGAAATTAGTACAGGAAACACAGTCAAAATATCAAACATGAGAATCCTTTAAACTAGAGACACCCTTACTTTGCCCAAGTTCCTAACAAAACTCCCTCTGAACTATCTCCGTGCTGGCAAACAATAAAAGTTCCAGTCCTCTGTTCTTCCCTTCTCTAACCTCACCAATTACCTTGTTCATCTAAGTAACACAGTACAGGAAAGGATACGCCCTTCTAAAAACCTTGAAATTATGTGGAGTTTCTTAGAACTTATAGAAAATAGGGTTATGCTTTTTAGATAAAAAGTAAATATATATTTATGTTTTTTAATGTATTCTTATTCAATGCTTCTTTATTGTTCTGACGAGACATTAAAAGCCATATTATACTATCAAACTTAGATGTGTTTATATGTACACACCTCTTCATACATTCGGCCTTCCACATGACTTGACATATAATTTCTTGTTTGCACTTTGAGGTTAAGAGAAGTTATATGATTATTTCAGTGCATACAATGGAAGGGTTGGAAATGAACACATCATGATTCCTTATACTGTGGATAAGATACTAGAAATGCTTATTCCAACTTCTTTAAAAGCAATCTGGAGCATTGCCCTTAACCCCAAAATCCATTAGGGAAATATTAGCTCATATTAGCTCACTTAAAAATTGTTCATGCTTCAGGACAGTCTGTTTCCCTCAAGGTTATAAGATAGGATAAATAATGAAGAGACTATTGAAATGTCTTAGTTTACCTCTTAGCAATTAAGAGTATTCAAAAACAAACCATAAAATGCTTATGATTTACATGTTTAGCCAAGCACTTATAAACTGAGGGGTATTTTTTCTTTTTAATTTCTAAAATGGGAATTTCTTACCTCATATAAAGAAGTAGGAAAATGTTTATATTTTTCCCTTTGTTCCTCTTACTGTGTGGCTTTTCACAGAATCTTGGTGAGTGGAGAATCTTGGCTCCAAATGGAGCCACAATTCCATTTGGCAATTGTCCTTACAGATCAGATTCTGGGGGGAAAAAAAAAAAGATTAGGCCAGTTATGACACAGGCTTATACCCAAACAGTGGCTAAAATTAATGTGTTTCTAACTATTTAAGTATCCAAATAATGCTTAAAATCCTTTTCTACATAAAAGAGAAAGTTGCCAGAACTTAGTGTTAGTCCTTTACTGATTGAAAATGATGTCGCCATTTTATAGAGATTATTCACCTCCAAATAAGCTATTAATTGCAATATGCAGATACTTATTTATAGTTTGGTAGTTGGCTTACGCTTCTGGTTTCAGGACTCCTACTGCTTTGAAAAACATTTAGCAGTGTCTGGCAGCTGACATTTATAGATATATCATTATCATAGATTTGAAACAGAAGCTCAAGAAATCTTTTGTCAGATCTTTTAACCTGATTTTTTTTTTTTTATTCAGAAGCTCTAGACTATATCTGGGCGAAAGTCCCTGAATCGTATCAGGAGTTAATGAATTAAGGTATTTGTTTAGTAAGCACGTATTAAATACTTTGTATTCAGACACTGTTTTAGGTGCTGGTGATAAGACTGATAAGACATGATGCATACCCCCAAGGAGCATATACAGTCTAAAAGGAAGAGAGGGCTACCAAAACAACAAATGTAGTAAAGCTTTGTAGGTGCTATGCTAGAAGTATATATATGGGTTCATAAAGGAGGGGCTGACAATTGGGTGGGGCCACAAGGAGTCAGAATGCTGGTCAATGGAGAAGGTGAGGCTTGAATTAAACCTAGAGAAAATTCTGGTTTTGATCAGGAAGTATAGGTTGTGTGGGCCCAAGAAGGAGAGTCACATGAGTCAGGGCACAGTGGTAGGAAACAGCAGTATGGAACGTTTGGAGAACCTGGGGTATTTTGCTGTGCTGTGAGTATCAGATACAAGAAGAATTGTGTTTAGTGAGCTGTCAAGCTGAGGAGGAGAGCGTGAACCAGAGTAGAGGACCTTGTATCCCAGGTCAGAAGTTTAAACTAAACCCTATGAACTCATAGCAATAGAGAGTGGAATGGTGGTTGCCAGGGGCTGGGGGGCGGGAGAAATGGGGAGATGTTAATCAAAGGATACAGAGTTCTAGTTATAAGATAGATAAGTTCCAGGAATCTAATGCACAGCATGGTGACTATACTGTATTGTGTGGTTGAAAATTGCTAAGAGAGTAGATCTTAAATGTTATCGCCAGAAAAGAAAGGTAATCAGGTGAGGTGATAAATGTGTTAACTAACCTTATTGTGGTAGTCATTTTGTAATACATATGTGTATCAAATCATCACACTGTACACATTAAACTTACACAATGTTAATGTTAATTATAACTCAATAAAGTTTAGGAAAAAACCCTATTAATAAAGGGCAACCTTTGATAAAGTCTAAAATGGTAGGAACACCATCAGATTTGAATATTACAAATTGGAGAGGGTTAGATAAGGAACAGGGACTCTGTAGCAAGAGTCAGTGAAAGGTGGTGAAAATCTGAATTAAGGCAGTGCTGATTAGAGTAGAGGAGGAGACAGAGAGAATATATTTTCAGGAAGCAGAATCCAAAGAACTTGACCACAGATTGAATGAATTGTTGGAGAGATATATGGATCAATGCTTTGCTGATCCATTCCCTAGGCCCTATTATTATCAATGAAATTAATTTGTAAGACACCTGGATTTGAAAATGAATGCCTATGAGGAAGGGTAATATTTCTAATATTTAACAACCTCAGATTTAATAGCCCAGGTGCTCATGCTGGTTTTCAACATGGAACCAGGGCCAGGAGTGCCCTTGCTGAGCCAGGAATTAACCCCTTAGTAGCTGGATCATTGAGAGGTCTAGCAGAGTCCAGGGGAAGAATTGGGGTGGCAGGGGTTGTGGTGGTGGAGGGATTAATTATTTACTAAATGAGCAAGAGGTCTTTAGCATTTTAACAACTGGTATGGCTGAATATTGTTAGCTCTGGCTGTGGTGAAGAATAAAAATAATAAGCCCCAAGAGAGATTTACCCCATTTCTAAACAAATCAATAATGACACAAATTCATAGGAATCCTCATGTGTGTATCACCAAGCACCTTCTTCCAGTTCAAGGTATGGTAAAAAGGGAAAAATAGTTGAGCGCTGGGAGAAGTAAGCTGGCTTTCTGGCTCTGCCCTTTAATATTGTATGACCTCAGGCAAATATTTAACATTTCTGAACTTTATTATTTTCCTTTATAGAATGGAACTAATAGCATTCGCCCTACTACCTCCCAGGGCTGAAGTGTGGATCAAGTAACATAATATATACAAAAGAGCTTTGTCAGTTGTGAAGCTCTCTGTTAAAGTTGGTTATTGTTACGATATTAATTCCGTAACCTGAGTTTCCCTAGGCGTCCTCAGGCTGTGGAAGGCTTAATGACATAGGAATGACATTAATTTAAGCTGCAATAGATAGCCTTTGTTCCTGCCTGCTGACTTAGGGTCTCAGCCCCTGGAAGCATTCTCCTGAGGACTTACCCGAGCTCTTAAACCAGCTTGACCTTCACCCTCAGCAGCACAACCTTTTCTGGCCACCATCTTAAAGAATGGTTGTTGCTTCTCCTGATTCAAATGAATACCTTCCCATGACACTGCAGTCATGTCACTGCTTCCATAGTGTCCCCTCAACCACTGCACTGTCCCACCAGGCACTACGGTTGGGCACCACTTCCTGCTGGGAACTCCCACTGGGGCCCACACAAGGGTAGAAGAGCTATGCTGAACAGGGAGATCAGCTCTGTGCTTTGTGACCACCTAGAGGGGTGGGATAGGGAGGGTGGGAGGGAGGGAGAGGCAAAAGGAAAGAGATATGGGAACACATGTATATGTATAACTGATTCACTTTGTTATAAAGCAGAAACTAACACACCATTGTAAAGCAATTATACTCCAATAAAGATGTTAAAAAAAAAAAAAAGAGCTATGCTGAGTCTAAGGTGGTGATTCTCAACCCCAGCTGTACACTAATCTCTCCTAGGAAGATTTTAAAATATCCATGCCTAGTCCCTCCCCCACCAGACTAATGGAAACCAAATCCCTGAAGTTAGAGCCCAGGTATCAGTATTTTTAAAAACACAAAGTGATTCTGATTTGAGTGAGTGTTGAAGGTCACCCTGTGGGTGGGTGGAGCACCTGTTTCTCTCCTGCCATGTTTCACCTGTTAGGCTACAAAAACTGTGTCTCATGTGCCCCCCTGCCTTAGAGAGGCTCTCCAGAGCTGTAGCAGAAACTGCTACATTACATTTCTCTTTATTTTTTAAATCGGTAGTGATTGCATTTACTCCTTTAGGTGTGAGAAAGCGGTGTTTTATTTTTACCTCATACTATATCCTTATATTATTTGTGTGTTTTATAATGTGGTACATAAGTACATAAAGAAATGTATATTTGTATGCTCAAAATATTTTGCTTACAGGACTGTGGGAACAAAATTTTGTAGAAGACTGTTGTCTTTCTGGCATTTATGACATTTCTATAGTTTCTTAATGTAAAATTGACTTAATTTTTCTAATCTGAAAAAATATCTACAACTCATTTATTGAATGGTCTCATTAAAAATTCATGAAATAATTGAAGTTCCTAAATACTAAAAGTACTAGTGAAAGCCACAAGCTTAAAAGGGATTTTTTTTTTTTTTTGAGAAAGAGGGTCAAACTGGTCTCCTGATTCCAAAACCAAGGGTGTTTTTAAAATATTTAAATATTACATATTTAAATGCTACATATTCGTACACATATATACCAAATAAAGAAAATTTTGCCTGTGAAATAAAAATAATAACTTCAAAATTACAGACAGAGACTTTCTCAGATGTTTTCCAATCTGGTAGTAAAATACCAATATGTATTTTAGTTAAGTGGAGGCCTCAACCACAAGACTTTTTTCTTTCAGGATAATTTTGTAAACAGTATACTCCTTAATTAAGCAACAGCAAAATGCCCATCTAAGTGACTCATCTATACTACATTGCTGAGGGATTTAAAAAAGGCTCCAATTACTCATACAAGTTCCCCACAAATAGTTTTATACACAGATACACACACATCCCTTTTTCATTCTGTGCTGTGAATTATTTACCCCACTATACAACTGTACTAAATAAGTTATTAAAACAAAGTAGTTATAGAAAGTCTAAGTGGTCATGTTATAAAAGCTTTGAATTTTATTGGAAGATGGAAAAAACATTTCCTGTCATTCTCAAATCAAAATTCTCTTGGGCCCTAGCACCAGGCCTTTCAAAAGCAGCAGTCAGGATTGAGATGGGAAAACTTTGCCCACATAAGAACCTCAGCTTCACTTTGTTTAGAAAGTGATGACTGAAGTTTAATTCATTGGATCACATGGCCCAGAAGTGCTGTACCAGCTTGGATCTACTTTGACTTTCCTTAATAAGTTGGTGTGTTTTAGTTCAAAGATGTGAAGACCTGTTTGTTGGTAACTGTTTGGAAACATTTAACAAACTATATTAAAGTTACCGTCAGGAACTTCATTTATAAGAACTCCAGGTATTTTCCTCTAGTCTATTTTTCTAGAGTATGTTTCTTCCATTAAATTCTGTGTCACCAAGAAAATAATTTCTGTTAAAAATGTTCATTAATTTTCTTTTATCTAAATATTTACTTAAAGAAAGTTAGATGTCTAAACTCTTCTAGCAGCTCCTTATGTTAGAATGTCGAGTTCCTTTTTAGATTTAACTAAATGGATCAGGAATGTAAACTTGATTTTGGTTACTAAAAAGTATTCATGTTAGATCTTTCCACTCTCATAATTTCATTCTAAGGTAAATTTTTTTCTTCTCATCCTATTTTCTCTAGCCATGATGGAAATTGGAATTTTTGTTAAACTCCTCCTGTTTATGTATTATTTATAGGAGGTATTTATTTCACATTGTAACCACCATAGCCAACAAAGTCACTCCAAATCTCCTTCATTTGTGCACTACCATTTGATGAGAAATTATTACAAAAGAAAAGCATCACCGATTGTGCTTTTATTAGGCAGGGAATTCAGATTAAAATAGTCTATTACCTAATGAAGAAGACCAAAGTAAATTTTTTTAAGTTATTTACAACAAATTCTGTTTAATCTCTCTCTATTTTTAAGTAGATGGGACTTTTCTAAGGGTTAGTCCCTTGAAAAGCAGTATTTGGTAAGTCTATGAATAAATAAGACAGTGATTTTTCTCTTTTTTTTAATTGAAGTATAGTTAATGTACAATATTATTTAAGTTACAGGTATATAATATTAGTGACTCACAATTTTTAAAGGTTATACTCCACTTATAGTTATTAGAAAATATTGGCTATATTCCCTGCATTGTACTGTATCTTTGTAGCTTATTTCATACCTAATAGTTTGTACCTCTTACTCTCCTACCCCTGTGTTGCACCTCCTCCCTTCCCTCTCCCCACTGGTAACCACTAGTTTGTTCTCTATGTCTGTGAATCTGTTTCTTTTTTGTTATACTCACTAGTATGTTGTATTTTGCGGGTTCCACATATAAGTGATATCATACAGCATTTGTCTTTCTCTGACTTATTTCATTTAGCATAACAGTAACACCCTCCAAGTCCATCCATGTTGTTGCAAAGTGATTTTTTTTTTTAAGGTCAGTCTAGGAACTGTTGATTTTCATCACTGAATCTATTTCCCAAATTTCTTGACACTTAAACGATAATAGTAAGGGAGGAAAGCAGGGGGTAGCTATGGACTCAAACAAGTATTGCAAAGACATAATGAAGTTCAATATTAAATAACCTGCAATACTTATGACTATGGCAAAAGTTCCAATAATGGGCTAAGATAAAAGAAAGATAAAAAAAGAAAAAGCATCTTGCAACAGGTAAGTTTAAGGAATAGGGGAAAAGCAAAGCTTCACAAATAGCATCCTGGTATTCATTGGGCTAGCTTCGTGCAGAGAAAAGTACTTTAAGCTGTAATTTCATGTTTTCACTGATGCTTTCTTCACATCAAGAACATATGTACACATGATATAACACTGTATAACCTTGAAATTCGTGGAAGTAGTATACATGTAAAAGAGAAGTTCTAAGGTAATTATTTATGAAGAAGAAAATTACCAAAATACACATTAAGCAATTGTAGAAGGTATATTGAACACCATTCAGTAAATGAATAAGCAAGCTAAATTATATCCAACAGAGCAGTTCTCAAATTGTGGTATTGGTTATCTGAATTAGTAAAAGTAAGGTATTACCATTAATGAGAATTTGACAAATATGAAATAAAGAAGAAAATATTTTATCCATTGTTTCACCAGATGAATAAATAACAAGATTGAAAAAGGACACAAAATCAGGGTTGATTTGGGCAACAAAGAAAAGCTGAAGAAAAATCTATAGCAATTTACGGGTATTTGAAGGATAATGGCAACAAATTATTTTTAACAATTGCCATAAAAAAATTGGATGTATTATGCTGGATTTAGCTTCAAGCAGGAGAGAAAACAGAAATAATCTTTGCTGAGCATCTACTATGTTCTGCTATCTCAATTCAATCTCACAACAGCTTTGCAAGCTAAGGACTGTTATCTCTATTTAACGGATAAAGAAAACAGGGCTTAGATCAGGGGTCCCCAACCCCGGGCTGCGGACTGGTACTAGTCCGTGGCCTGTTAGGAACCCGGCCACACGGCAGGAGGTGAGCAGCGGGTGAGCATCTGCCGCTCTTGGTCCCTCACATTACCGCCTGAACCATCCCCCAACCCCGTTGAAAAATTGTCTTCCACGAAACAGGTTCCTGGTGCCAAAATGGTTGGGGACCGCTGGCTTAGATGAGCTAACAACTCATCTAAGGATTTACATGGCTAGGAAGCAAGCAAGGCATTTAAATCCAAGTCTGTCTGGCTCAAATGTCACTTCTGGAGTTACTGACTGTCTGTGAGAAAGCCCCATGGATCCTCCAGCATGCCAAAGGGCAAGAGAGAGAGGTCTAAGGAATATGGGTTTTATACCACTGTTTCCTCTTTAAGCAAAACAGTTCCACTTGTTACTTATTTTGTACTGGAGATCTGTGTGAGATTTCAGTAAAAACAAACAAGCAAACACTCTCCTGAAAAAGCTTAAGAAGTCTACCACACAATGTTGCTTTCCAGCTTAGCTTTTAAAAGTTCTGGACCGAAAACAAACAAACAAACAAACCTGTGAGAGATGAAAATGTCCAATTTAACTCTCTGGAGACGTTAAAGTGAAAAATGGACAATTGTATTTTGAGTATAGAGTACAGTCCCTTTTCTTCCTTGATGTACAAGAATGAAAGAGATAGTTCCTCAGATACTTTCTAGGATAAGGATGACAAATTTGGAGCACCCAAGCCCTTGTCCCTCATGGCTATTCAGTCACCACTGTCAAACCAGAGTCTTAGAACACTTTTCAACAGCACAGTCCCAGCAGTTCAACCAGTCAGTCAGGTATGTGAACTATTTAATTTTATTTATATATCATCCTTTTCCATTAAATTTTTTTTTTTTTTTTTTTTTTTTTACTTTTCCCTAGAATCAACTTTTTTTTTTTTTAAGGCTTCAACCTGAATTTTCAAAATATTGATAAAAACATCTCAGTTGTGCCACGGTGATCAGCAAAGAAAACCATCAAACTGCAGACTTGACTATTTTGTCTGTCTTCACTTGCTGCCTGTGACTTATAATCCCACCCTTCCCCTTCTGCTTCCATTCTTTCATTGATCTCTACTGGACCACTTAGCACAAGGTAAATGGAAAGAGTAGAAGAAAGAAGCTTTCTTTAGCCTTCCTGTCAACTTGCAGATGTATAACCCTTCTGGAATTACAAATCTTATAGGTTATTGCACTTTCATAAATGCAGTTTGAACAATGTTAGTGTAAGTGCCAATTCCAAGAGCAATTTTTTTAATATCAGAGCATGATTTATTCTGGAAGTAGAAAATGTTAGGGAGAGCATGTGTTGTGTCCCCATCCCCATTTCACTTCCACCTTCTCCATGAAGAGGACATGTCAGACATCAAGATCAAACTAACAGTGACAGAGAGAAATGTAAAGACTGAGGGAGAGAAGGAGAGTATTTATTAAGTCTGGAGATCAGAAAAGGTGACAAATACTATTCTGTCCTTTTGCAAGAAGATATAAGACAGGTTGGAGTGTTAGAAACTTTGTTAGGTGAAAAGAAAGAATTTTAAAAGCTAGAATATTTGGGGTAAGGTAGGAGCAGATTTTTTTTTTTCCTTTTTACCTTTTAGGAGTAAAGTTTTGGTTGATGGAAATTTAAGACATTTTCAAGCTTCCAGGAGATATACAGGACTGTGGAGTTGGTAGAAAGGAAGGAAGGAAGGTTGTGTGTGCGTTCAAAATGTCTGTGGGAGGCTGAGATGGAAAATCTTGATATTGGCAAAAGTGGCAATGGGGGCTCCAAGCTTGTCTTCTCACTTGTACAGCACAGTTTGTCATTAGGAGAAAAGGTAGAGATTTCAGAAGAATTACTCTCCAGAAATAGAGAGATATATCAGGCAGGAAAAGCCACATTATGCTGCAATAAGAACCACAAAATCTTATTGGTTTAAAATAACAAAGTTTTGCTTCTTATTCAATCTGCATGTCCACCTACTCTGTTCAGAGTATTCACTCAGGGAGCACCCACCATCTCACACTTGCTGGTGGCGCCCCTACCATCTCAAAGGTGCCAGAGAGAAAAGAGGATTCTGAAAGTTCTCACACTGACTGTTAAATGATTTTCCTCTAAGCAACACACATTAATTCTGCTCCAACGTATCAGCCAAAACCAATCACATAGCCCCACTGAGCCACAATGAGGAAGAGAAATACAATTCCATATGCCCCAAACAGGAGATAACAGGAAATACTAGTGAACAGCACTAATAACTACTTCAAGAGGACATCCTCATGTCTCTCGAAAACCTGAGCAAGTCAAAAGGAGTCCCACTACAGGTTAGAGGAAGAAAACTCCTAACATTGCTTCCATTGTACTTGCATACGAGAGCATAAAAAAGAAGTTACATACAATATAGATAACCTCTAAACTGCCTGATTCCCCACTTCTGGCCCATACTAATAAAAATTTGTAATACTCAAAGTACCTAAGCCACTGTGGAAAACAGTATGGAGGTTGCTTAAAAAACTAAAAATAAAGTTATCATATGATCCAGCAATCCCACTCCTGGGCATATATCCAGCAAATATGAAAACTCTAATTCAAAATGATACATGCACCCCAGTGTTCATAGCAGCACTATTTACAATAGCTAAGACATGGAAGCAACCTAAATGTCCATCAACAGATAAATGGATAAAGAAGATATATATATAGATAGATAGATAGATATAGATATAGATATAGATATATAGATATATACACACACACAGTGGAATATTACTCAGCCATAAAAGAATGAAATAATGCCATTTGCAGCACCATGGATGGACCTAGAGATTATCATACTAAGTGAAGTCAGAGAAAGACAAATATTATATGATATCATTTATATGTGGAATCTAAAAAATGATACAAATGAACTTATTTACAAAACAGAAACAGACTTATAGACATAAAAAACAACCTTAGGTTACCATAGGGGAAAGAGGGGGAGGGATAAATTATGAGTTTCGGGTTAACAGATACATACTACTATATATAAAACAGACAGATAGCCTCATCCACCAGAGGGCAGACAGCAGAAGCAAGAAGAACTACAATCCTGCAGCCTGTGGAACAAAAACCACATTCACAGAAAGATAGACAAGATGAAAAGGCAGAGGGCTATGTACCAGATGAAGCAACAAGATAAAACCCCAGAAAAACAACTAAATGAAGTGGAGATAGGCAACCTTCCAGAAGAGGAATTCAGAATAATGATAGTGAAGATGATCCAGGACCTCAGAAAAAGAATGGAGGCAAAGATCGACAAGATGCAAGAAATGTTTAACAAAGACCTAGAAGAATTAAAGAACAAACACCTAGAAGAATTAAAGAACAAACAAACAGAGATGAACAATACAATAACTGAAATGAAAAATACACTAGAAGGAATCAATAGCAGAATAACTGAGGCAGAAGAACGGATAAGTGACCTGGAAGACAGAATGGTGGAACTCACTGCTGCGGAACAGAATAAAGAAAAAAGAATGAAAAGAAATGAAGACAGCCTAAGAGACCTCTGAGACAACATTAAGTGCAACAACATTCTCATTATAGGGGTCCCAGAAGAAGAGAGAGAGAAAGGACCCAAGAAAATATTTGAAGACATTATAGTTGAAAACTTCCCTAACATGGGAAAGGAAATAGCCACCCAAGCCCAGGAAGCACAGAGAGTCCCAGGCAGGATAAACCCAAGGAGAAACATGCTGAGACACATAGTAATCAAATTGACAAAAATTAAAGACAAAGAAAAATTATTGAAAGCAGCAAGGGAAAAATGACAAATAACATACAAGGGAACTCCCATAACGTTAACAGCTGATTTCTCAGCAGAAACTCTACAAGCCAGAAGGGAGTGGCATGATATATTTAAAGTGATGAAAGGGAAGAACTACAACCAAGATGACTCTACCCAGCAAGGATCTCATTCAGACTTGATGGAGAAATCAAAAGCTTTACAGACAAGCAAAAGCTAAGAGAATTCAGCATCAACAAACCAGCTCTACAACAAATGCTAAAGGAACTTCTCCAAGTGGGAAACACAAGAGGAGAAAAGGACCTACAAAAACAAACCCAAAACAATTAAGAAAATGGTTATAGGAACATACATAATGATAATTACCTTAAACGTGAATGGATTAAATGCTCCAACCAAAAGACACAGGCTCGCTGAATGGATACAAAAACAAGACCCATATATATGCTGTCTACAAGAGACCCACTTCAGACCTAGGGACACATACAGACAAAGTGAGGGGATAGAAAAAGATATTCCATGCAAATGGAAATCAAAAGAAAGCTAGGGTAGCAATACTCGTATCAGATAAAATAGACTTTAAAATGAAGAATGTTTCAAGAGACAAGGAAGGACACTACATAATGATCAAGGGATCAATCCAAGAAGAAGATATAACAATTATAAATATATAGGCACCCAACGTAGGAGCACCTCAATACATAAGGCAACTGCTAACAACTCTAAAAGAGGAAATCAACAGTAACACAATCATAGTGAGGGACTTTTAACACCTCACTTATACCAATGGACAGATCATCCAAACAGAAAATTACTAAGGAAACACAAGCTTTAAATGACACATAGACCATATAGATTTAATTGATATTTATAGGACATTCCATCCAAAAACAGCACATTACACTTTATTCTCAAGTGCACACGGAACATTCTCCAGGATAGATCACATCTTGGGTCACAAATCAAGCCTCAGTAAATTTAAAAAAACTGAAATCATGTCAAGCCTCTTTTCTGACCACAATGCTATGAGATTAGAAACCAATTATAGGGGGAAAAATGTAAAAAACACAAACACGTGGAGGCTAAACAATACGTTACTAAATAACCAAGAGATCACTGAAGAAATCAAAGAAGAAATCAAAAAATACCTAGAGACAAATGACAATGAAAACATGATGATCCAAAACCTATGGGATGCAGCAAAAGCAGTTCTAAGAGGGAAGTTTATAGCAATACAAGCCTACCTCAAGATACAAGAAGAATCTCAAATGAACAATCTAACCTTACACCTAAAGGAACTAGAGAAAGACGAACAAACAAAACCCAAAGTTAGTAGAAGGAAAGAAATCATAAAGATCAGAGCAGAAATAAATGAAATAGAAACAAAGAAAACAATAGCAAAGATCAATAAAACTAAAAGCTGGTTCTTTGAGAAGATAAACAAAATTGATAAACCATTAGCCAGACTCATCAAGAAAAAGAGGGAGAGGACTCAAATCAATAAAATTAGAAATAAAAAAGGAGAAGTTACAACAGACACCACAGAAATACAAAGCATCCTAAGAGACTACTACAAGCAACTCTATGCCAATAAAATGGACAACCTGGAAGAAATGGAGAAACTCTTAGAAAGGTATAACCTTCCAAGGCTGAACCAGAAAGAAGTAGAAAATATGAGCAGACCAATCACAAGTAATGAAATTGAAACTGTGATTAAAAGTCTGCCAACAAACAAAAGTCCAGGACCAGATGGCTTCACAGGTGAATTCTATCAAACATTTAGAGAAGAGCTAACACCCATCCTTCTCAAACTCTTCCAAAAAATTGCAGAGGAAGGAACACTCCCAAACTCATTCTATGAGGCCACCATCACCCTGATACCAAAACCAGACAAAGATACTACAAAAAAAGAAAATTACAGACCAATATCACTGATGAATATAGATGCAAAAATCCTCAACAAAATACTAGCAAACAGAATCTAACAACACATTAAAAGGATCATACACCATGAGCAAGTGGGATTTATCCCAGGGATGCAAGGATTCTTCAATATATGCAGATCAATCAATTTGACACACCATATTAACAAACTGAAGAATAAAAACCATATGATCATCTCAATAGATGCAGAAAAAGCTTCTGACAAAAATTCAACACCCATTTATGATAAAACTCTCCAGAAAGTGGGCATAGAGGGAACCTACCTCAACCTACAACAAACCCACAGCAAACATCATTCTCAATGGTGAAAAACTGAAAGCATTTCCTCTAAGATCAGGAACAAGACAAGGATATCCACTCTCACTGCTATTATTCAACATAGTTTTGGAAGTTCTAGCCATAGCAATCAGAGAAGAAAAAGAAATAAAAGGAATACAAATTGGAAAAGAAGAAGTAAAACTGTCACTGTTTGCAGATAGCATGATACTATACATAGAGAATCCTAAAGATGCCACCAGAAAACTACTAGAGCTAATCAATGAATTTGGTAAAGTAGCAGGATACAAAATTAATGCACAGAAATCTCTTGCATTCCTATACACTAATGATGAAAACTCTGCAAGAGAAATTAAGGAAACACTCCTATTTACCATTGCAACAAAAAAAAATTTAAAAAAAAACAAACAGATAAACAACAAGGACTTACTGTATAGCCCAGGGAACTATATTCAATATCTTGTAATAACATGCAATGGAAAAGAATCTGAAAAAGAATGTGTGTATTTATATATATACACACATATATATGTATGTGTGTGTATGTGTAACTGAATCACTTTGCTGTACACTCAAAACTAACACAATATTGTAAATCAACTGTACTTCAATAAAAAAATATCTTGGAGCACCTAGAAAATACATATATGGCAAAGACATAATAAGCTCTCATTAAAATGGACTAGCTTGGGGAAACCCACATTGATTTAGTCAAAGGTATATATTATGAAATACCTGCAAATTAATTCAATACTGTTATTTATAATAAATGTAAGAACTAGTTAGAGCAATTACGTATCATTGGGAATAGACTTTCAAAGAGATTTCTCCAACAGGAAAAAAAAAAAAGAATGTACTAAAAGCTACGTTTATGTATTAAAAAGATAAATAAGTTACTACTTCCTATTTCAAAAAGTCAGAGATGTAAACTGTATTATAACAGTTGGTCAAAGGAAAAACTAATACTAGGTCTTTATTCTTCTGAACTAATGTCAAGTCCTCAAGAAAATGACATCATTGTCAATACTCCAAAAGACTTAATGGAAAATACTTCATACAAATCACCAAATAATCAGATTGAGTTCATATATGTAGACTTAAATTATCAAGAATGTAATACATACCAAACACTTGGCATATCATTCATAGTCAGGGACTTCTAGACCCAGTGATATGTCTACACTATCAAGTTACTGGTTTCATGGCAATCCAACTTTTCCTTGGACCAGGAAAGAACTCAGCTTGGCACGAAGTTTTATGATAAATTTGTGTTTGGAATATACTTCAAAGAGATAAAAACTAACTTTTCTTTGAAAAGCAATGAAAGATTTGTTAATACATCTAAGGTCATAGAGAACATATTGGCTATAGTTATTCATTCTTGCTTTACTTAAGTTTTAAGTGCTGTTTTTTTATCATGAGAGTAATAAATTAGGTAGCATGAGATATCATTTAGGGTTGTTTGGTTGCAAGTAACATAAAACTACTCTAAATAACAAAAGCAGAGAAGGAATATATTGAGAAGATCAGAGGTAGCTTATAGAACCAAAGAGAAGCTCGCACTAGGCTTAAAAAATAACAGGAAATAGGGCATCAGGAACTAGACCAGGGTAAAGGAGTTAATCAGCCACCACAGGATGAGGAATCTCCAATCAGATTTTAGGGTCTTGCATCATTCTGCTCAATAGACAGCATCCCAGAGGAGATGCTGATTGGCCTAGTTTAAATTCCACCCCTTAGCTAGGGTGGGGCAAAATACCTTGATTGACTGCTGTATTAATCTTGAACACAGTGGAGGAAAGGTAATTTTCTAAAATGAATTTGGGTCATTTGCCTATTAACTGAATGCCTATTAAAACAGTTATCAACTATACTAGGGTATATGCTTAAGAGTTTTAAAGTTAATAAAATACTTTTGGGAGGGGTGCCTACAAATTTCCTCAAAACTCCCTTTCAAACACTGAAATTTGAGTTCTAATCTTATTAGACTTTCACTCTATGTACATACATGTATGTATGCAATTATACATGCATACGTGTATACTTGTCTGTGCATAACCCAAGATTTTTTTAAAAAATAAGAGGCTAGCAGGAAGCAATTAGCTCTATTCTATAAAATCCTTCAGAATATTGGTGGTAGAAAGCAGAATCTGAATTACTTAAATTTAACTCTCAGGTACAAAAGCATGAAAAGATAACACACATTCCAAAGCAGCAAATAGTGTGATGGCACTGAAAATTAAGTTATATATGGGAAAGAGGGGGAGAATCAGATTTGTGGCAGAGAGACTAGATGATAAAGGACTTTGTATGCCAGGAGTTTGGAATTTTACCATGTAGGAAATGAGACACCAGTAAGGTTTATTTAAGTATGACATGATATGATCAAATTTGTGTTTGTATGTTTATTTGTTTGACCACTGATGGAAATGGATGGGTTGGATTAAAGGAACAAATCACAGGAAGTAGGAAGCCTGGTTAGGCAACTGGCAATGATGGCTCTGCTGTGACATCTCCTCTCAGATACCTATCATTTCTTATCCTCCAGCAAGTTGGCTAGGGATTGTTCATGTGATGGAGGCAGGGCTCCAAGAGAAGAAGAAGAAATGTGCAAGGCCTCCTGAGGCCCAGTCTCAGAGTGCAAACACTGTGGCCTCAGCCTCATTCTGTGATCCAAAGCAAGTCACAAAGTCAGCCCAGATTCAAGAAATAAAGAAATACTCTGTGCCTTTTTGATGTGAGGGCTGTAAAGAATGTGGTCATTTTTGCATTCCACCACAGGTAGAATCAAAACAGCTGGTGGCTGCTAGTGAAAAGGAAGAGATATTGCCATTGAAATTATATTGACCAGAAATCATAAATAAATGAATTTTATTTTTGGCCACCTACCTCTTCTCATGTTTCCCAGAGAAAAATATATTCACAGAGAACAAAGCAAGGTAAAAATGACCCCCTTTATTTGTATCTGAGGACTTTGACTCAAAAGTAAGTAAATTCAATCTTAAAAAAATCTGCACTAAAATCAGAAGGAAAGATCTTCTCTGTCTAGTCCATTGAAAAATGTAATGTTTTCTCCAATACGGAGAAAGGACACACCTATGAAGAGGGAAGGTGGCAAAGGAAGAAAGACAAGATGGGGAAAGGCATGGTGGTGGGAGGGAGAGGGCAGGAGAGGAGACACATGGCTGATATGGTAGGATGCCCTGGGAGCGTTCACCAGGCCCTTGAGGGGAAGAACACATCCTGAAAAGACTCCACCCATGCACACCCTCCTTATGAGGGCACAGTCAAACAAAATGCTCCTGAACCTGATCAACCTCTGGTACTATTTCTCCCTCAAGGATATCTAGAGCACTGCTCTTCAACCTGATCCACCCTTTTGGAGAAAACAAGGAGAAGTAAGCTATTCAGCTTCAGTGTCTACCCCCTACTTGGTTGTAACCTGTTAGATACAGGACTGAGAGAAAGAAAAACTCCAGATGACTCCCAAGTTTTAGACTGGGCGCCAGAGAAGGCAGTGTTTCATGTCAGTTAAACATAGATGTTTGAAAATTCCTCAGCATAGTTGGTAGTGGATGCTATCTGTATTGTGTATGAAGACATTACCCTTGCAGAGTATATAAAATGAGAAGAGAAGCAAGCCAATGACAGAACCTTGGAAAGTATCAGCTTTTAAGCAGCAAGTTAAAAAAGAGAGGCTCTAGAGTAGGTTCGGTAGACTGGCTGGAGACCTAAGTAGAAATCAGGAAGAAGCAGGGCAGTATTTTTTAAAAAATCAGAAAATTCAGAAAATGTGGCTGTGGTCAACATAGTCAAATGCAGCAGGGGGTAAAAGTAAGGATAAAGACTGAGATGAACCTTGGCTTTGGCAATGGTAACCCAGTAGTTTAGGAGTAAATGAAAAGTAAGATTAAGATTGCAAGTAATGATTATTATTTTATTGTATAGATATGGAGGAAGAACAGAGATATAGGAACACTTGTGATTAAGAGAGAGTTTTTTTATTTGAAGAGATTTGGGTACATTTACATGCTGAGGGGAAGGATTCACTAGAGTGGTTGAAGATATAGAAAAGAAGAGAAACATGATACAAACATCTCTAAAGATATAGAATAAATGAGATGAAGAAGAGCAGATTGAAGAAGGAGTGTCTTTTAAGGAAGAGGGGAGTAGAATCAAGTAAGCAAAAGTGGTTTGGAGTTGTGGGTTTTCAAGCTGGTAGCTGTTCCTCTGTCACCTGTTCTGAATGAGATGGGGAAGGGGAATGGGGTAGTGTTAACTGGAGGGCCAGAGGACAGTGATGAATATATTATTAGACCCTACACAGGCAGTTTCCATTTTATAAAGATTGTGAGGAACTCAGAGTAAAAAAATATAGTGATGACTAAAATATCGACAAAAAATTAGACATTGAAATGGAAGAGGATGTAGCAATGTTTATCTTCAAATATAGGGGATAAGTCAGGAAACATACAAGAGCAGTACTGAAGTGCATTTATTCTACATTTATTAAATAACCATGCCAGGTCCTCCAAAGAATAAGGGACCCTCCATCCCAACCATTAAAGAGCTTGGAATCTGTCAAGGGGGAGAACCAAACAAATCATTGTAAGAGACACTAACCGCAATAGAGACACACGTGATGTTCTGGAAGTGGAGGGAGATGTGCTTAGTTTATCAAGAAGGGAGGAGGGGACTCAAGGTTGAAGAAGAATTCTGGAAACAAGCAACACTTAAAACGAGGGTTGAAGAAGTTCATTAAGAGGCTGAGGTGGGGGATCTGAGAGGGCAGTCTGAGAAATGCAATGAGTGTGCAGAGCTGGAAAGAGAGTCTCAGGAAGAATCAAGTCAAACAGGCAGGTCAGAAGCCCTCATCCCTTGGCCAGTTACTTAATCACCTTTTCCCTTTAAAGCTCCCCAACCTCTCACATGCATTCTAGATATTAAAAAATGGGGGTAGGAAAATCAGGGCTTGCCCCCCCTCTGCTCTTCTCATGAATAAAATACTTGCCAATTTTATCCCTCACCCCCAAGTTCTTGCTATATAATCTGATGAAGACATTTCCATTGAGGAGTCATAGATTCATCATTGCTTTGTATTTAACTCCTTATAAAAGAATTTGCATTCTGTTCTCATACTTCTAGGCACAAAGTCTTTCTAACAGAGACCTGAGGCGAGAACAAAGGGAAGCAGAATGGAAAGGAGTGTCTCTCAGTATCTCTCCTCAGATCATATGTCACATCATTTACTCCACTTATACTTTAATGCTGGCCCTAAATAACGGAAAAGGTTGCATTGTGTCTTGAATTTTTAAAAGTAATACAATGTATAATCCATGCACCACATTAATTCAGGTTCAGTCTTGGACAAATTGCTTTGAACAATTTCAGCCACTAAGCAGAGCTAACTGGAAAATGCACCATCTACCATGAAGGGAACTTCTGGGGAATGTGGTGAATTTGGAATTTTAAAAGTAATTCAAATATGTGCAGAAACGATAGAACAAGAAATATGGTTTCTTAAAAATTGGTTAAAAAATCCTGAGTTCAATTTAAAGTGCTATTATTCTAACCCTCTGTTAAGAGATAAAGCATGAGAGAAAATATTATATGCTTTCCTAACCTTAGTTTATGCATAAGAATGTAATTTATTTTTTAAAGAACAAACACTACTATAAGTCTCGAAAATACCAAGCTTTGAAATCCCCTTAGTTAAAAATAAAGTTTTTGGGGGAACTGGCTAGAGATAAAAGGAAGGGTGGATAAATGCATTTTTTACGTAATTATAAAACCTATTTCGTAATGCCGTCACCTGTGTTTGTCAGCGCTAGCAGCAGACAGTGCTAGCTTTACTGTTAGTTCCACTTACGAAGGCGAGGATAGACTCGAGCCGGATTTTTTTGTTTGTTTTACAAACACAGTTTTATTTTTATTTTTTTATTTATTTCTTTTCATAAATTTGTTTGGTTTTTTATTTTTGGCTGTGTTGGGTCTTCGCTGCTGTGCGCGGGCTTTCTCTAGTTGCAGTGAGCGGGGACTCCTCTTTGTTGCCGTACTCGGGCTTCTCATGGTCGCGGCTTCTGTTGTTGCAGAGCACAGGCTCTAGGCACGTGGGCTTCAGTAGTTGTGGCACGTGGGCTCAGTAATGTGGCTCCCGGGCTCTAGAGCGCAGGCTCAGTAGATGTGTCACACGGGCTTAGTTGCTCCGCGCGGCATGCGGCATCTTCCCGGAACAGGGATCAAACCCGTGTCCCCTGCATAAGGCAGATTCTTAACCACTGTGCCACCAGGGAAGTCCCTTGGTCAGGATTTTAAAATCTAGAATCATGTTTTTTTCAAAATGAAAGAGAAGTTTGAATATATCAGATAGTTCAGGGTGATAGTAAATGAATTTCATTACCTTTCATTTTTTTTTTTTTACCAGTAAGCCCCCAGAGGTGCTGAGGATCTAAAAAAGAGGAACAGTAAACCCCTGGGATGATAGTGGTGCTCAAACCCACAGGCACACCTGGATCATTTGTTGTCTTAAAAGATCAGAATCGCCCTCTCTCTCTCTCTCTCTGTCTCACACACACACACACACAAACACACACACACACACACACACACACACACTTCCATAAGAATACGTCTGATTTTTAAGCCCATATTGTATTGAATCCCATTTTATTTTTAAGTGTTAATATTATTAAATTATTTTCAGCCACAGAGTAGATAACATTTCTAGAGAACCCTCAGCCCTTATCAGGAAGGATAAATCAGGATGACTAAATTCACTATTTTTCCTTATCTCTAAACAACTCCATTAAAAAAAGAAAAAAAATGCACAACACACACATAAATTTTCCTTAAAGACATATAAAAAAATAGATAGACTTGATAAGGAAGACACTTTCTTGGCACAGATCTCAACTTCCTTGACAAAAGGGTATGACTATATGAAAATCTCATTAATGCAGACTTTACTAAGTTGGAATTTGTGATCACTCAGAAAAAGACTAAGCCAAGTATATCTGATTGTGTGAAAGTATTAGAAAGTTGTATTTCTAGGCATGCAAATTATTTTTGGACATTTTTATTTATGCAAATACATAAAACTATAAAAAGCCTTTAGGCAACATTGCCCGAACCACCACCTCTACTCTCCCCCGCATCTCCCTTCTCACTCACCTGCTCCAGTCTCCTCAGGCAAGAGTCTTAGAAGCACCCTAGATGAACGATTACGGGCTTCTGCTCTTGAAGGCTTCTCAAAAGCCACCTCCTCTTAGAAAACTCCCATGGTAGAGTCCCACATACCCCTACCTTCGTAGTGGCACACATGCCCATCTTTCCAAAACAGTTTATACTGTCTTATCTTTTATCCCATTGTCACTATGCATCATTACTCTCAACTCCCTGGACTTCTTTATTTTCCTGGAATATACGGTGTTTCTTCTGGACTTAGGCCCTTTTTATTTACCACTGATTCTTTCTGCCTGGAATGTTCTTCCTCCTGGTCTTTCTCACCATTCAAGTCTTATCTTTATTATCACCCAATAAGAAATGCCTTCTCCAATCACCCTGTCCTATTACTACCTTGCTTTAATGGTCTGGGGTTTTTTTTGTTTGTTCATTGTTGTTGTTTACCATTTTTTTTTACTGATGTGATCTCATTTGTTTGTTTACTTGTTTATTGTCTGTCTCCTTCCTCCTCTCCTCGACCCACTGTCATTAAAATGTAAACTCCTCAGAGCTTAGAACAGTGGCTGCAGCATGATAGGAATTCAATAAATATTCTTAGAATGAATGAATGAAAAAAATAGATGCCTATCTCCGCCACCAACAGTGAGTTTCTACAAGGCAGGGGTCATGCCTCATTGGTTTTTGTGTTCCTTGTATATAACATTGTCAGTACAGAATAACATAGTAGGGGTTCAATAAATGTGCACTGAATAAATAATCCATTAAAGAATGAATAAACAATGAATAATTATATTTTTATTATACACATAGGAAAATATTATCCTTAAACATATTCATATCTGTCTAAAGTTGGTTACACAGTTTTAGAAAGGATAACAAAGGCAGGGAAGCTGTAAGAACTCTGAGATTTGGGGAATGGCCATGGACTTTTTAAGCATTAATAGTCTGATTTAAGTCATAAGAGGTTAAGTGATTTACCCACAGTGCTATAAGTAATTTAAAAATTTTAAAAACAAAGTCTATATTTCATTCTTTGCAGCACTATGGGCTAACCGTCTTTCAGAGCCCACAAAAATATATGGCATGAGGCTCAGAAATCTTACCCAGTGTTTGACGCAAAAGCTTGAGGATCTCAAGGAGAGTGGGGCTGTTGGTACAGAGACCAGAGCCGGGAGATCTGGGCAGAGTCCATCATGGGCCTTCTGCCCTTTCCAGGGGACAGAGAGAGACTCTCTGGGGACAAAAAGATGCCACCCCCAGGGAAAGTGAACTCTCTAGTTATGTTAGTTGTATTTTTCAAACCGAAATTTGTGACATGCAGTCTGAGAAGGAGACCTGGGCACAACAGATAGAATGCTTGGATCTAGAAAAAATCTAGAGGTAATAGTTGCAATATTAATAGGGGAACAAGTTAGTTCTCTTCTCTATTTGGGTGAAATGGCTCACAAAACTTCTCATCTCCCCTGGCTCTAACTGATTCCAAGCTCATCAAACTTCTCATTCAGTGTCTAAGTTTTCTTAATACTGTCAGAGGATCCCCATAATTGGGATGTAAGTGTTTTGATCTCCAGCAAATGTAATCTTAGTGATGGGTTATAAACCTAGTTCTTGTGAGTTTTGTTAGTGCTGAATCAGTCTCAGTGGAGAAAAAGCCTTGGATAATTCCTAAGGTTCTTCTCAACTCTGAGAGTTTGTGGTTCTGTTCTCCAGAACATAATAACCCCAATATGAACTGCTGTAAACCAGTATGTGAAGTATAGGACAGAGGAATTGATCCTGGAATCTAATAACTGAAGTCTGAAATCCTTCTGCTTTGTCTTAAGACTTGGAAACAGAGACTTCTCCTTTCTTAATCCAAAGCTCTGAGCTTGAAAATTTAGGTATATGAGTAATTGCCCCACTCTTGACCACCAGCTTCTAACAAGGCAATGCCCTCTTCCTAGAACACTGTCACCATCACCAGATGATCAAAGTATCTTCTCTCTTTTCCACAGTGTTTAGATTCCACCCCCACCATATTGCCTGTCCTAAGCAATGGGATAGTAAGTAGCCTACTTGTCTTGGGCTCTATGTCTTAGGTAAATTATTTATCTACTGTAAACTTCAATTTCTGTTTCTGTATGGTCTCAATGACCAAAAATGTTCCATGACCAGTTTCTCTTTGTTGAAAATCTATCAAACTAGGCCTCAGCAAAATTGGGAGGCGGAAAGAATGGACCAAATTGATTAAGTTTCCTGGCTGAGAGGACCATAGGCCAAGTTATATGAAAAGACCTGGCCATCAGTTTTAGAGTGTTCATTAACATTTGACAGAGAAACTGGGAGGGAGTGGGGGAAGTCCACACATTTACCTTTATCTTTTAATCAGGAACCCCCCAAATTGTCAACCAACTAAAATGTGCTATAC
This sequence comes from Balaenoptera physalus, assembly GCF_965194825.1. Classification (NCBI taxonomy): domain Eukaryota; kingdom Metazoa; phylum Chordata; class Mammalia; order Artiodactyla; family Balaenopteridae; genus Balaenoptera; species Balaenoptera physalus. The sequence continues at coordinate 36,461,359 of NC_138891.1, forward strand.
TTTGTACAGAATCTTGATGCTCAAAATTTCACAGACCTGAAGCATCAGCATCACCTGGGAGCTTGTCAAAATGCAGAATCTTGAGTTCCTACTGGATTTGAATCTGTATTTTTAAAAGATCCCTGGGTGATTCATATGTGACTTAAATTTTGTAAAAGACTTGTCAAGAGCAGCCATCCTCAGAGTGTGCTTTCCAGACCAGCAGCACCAGCATCACCTGAAAACTTGTTAGGAATACAGAACCATGGTCCCACTCTAGACTTACTGAGTCTAAAATTTTGGAGTACAGCCCAGTAAACTGTGTTTTAACAGATCCTCCAGGTGATTCTGATGTTTACTCAAGTTTGAGAATTTCTGCCTTTGGCTTTTTTCAATTTATATTCAAGAAAAGCTAGCTTTTAGCAAAAGCTATTTTAATTCTAAATTTTTTAAGTGACTAAAAGAGCCATATATCTGTCTGGACAATTTTTAAAACATGTTCAAAGCCCACTAGTATTTTCCAAAATATACCCTTATGATTTTATTTAAGCACTAGTCAGAATTGATGAATGTGTATATTGAATACCGTTTGCTAATTCATCTGGTATCTGGCAGAACCATATCATGTTGATATGATGGATGATCCTGCTTTTTTGGAATGAGAAAACTTCCACATGGAGGCACAGTAAATATTCCTGAAGGAATGAACATAATATAAACTGTCATCATGGATAGTTTGGTGGGCAAATGATGCCCGAGCGAAAAGACATCATTTTAAACCTCTGTTCTCAGCAATGGTGCTCTCTGGCCTTGCTCACACCTAAAGACATTGTCAGAGCTGCTTAGACATTTCTTCCCTTTGTGGCTTTGGGCTTCATTTATCAGGTGATGGAATATTTCAAACTCCTTCTCCCTAATGAATTTAAAATATTTTCTACTTTGAAACTTTTTTCCTTCAAAAGCAAGGTAGCTGTTAACATCCAGAAGCCAGAATGAGTTCAACCAATACACTAGTGTCTTCCACAAATGTAGCTTCACCCAGATGAGTTTTTTTGTTTTTTGTTTTTTGTTTTTTTATTTATTTTTATTTATTTATGGCTGTGTTGGGTCTTCGTTTCTGTGCGACGGCTCCCTCTAGTTGCGGCGAGCGGGGGCCACTCTTCATCGCGGTGCGCGGGCCTCTCACTATCGCGGCCTCTCTGGTTGCGGAGCACAGGCTCCAGACGCGCAGGCTCAGTAGTTGTGGCTCACGGGCCCAGTTGCTCCGCGGCATGTGGGATCCTCCCAGAGCAGGGCTCGAACCCGTGTCCCCTGCATTGGCAGGCAGATTCTCAACCACTGCGCCACCAGGGAAGCCCCCCAGATGAGTTTTTTAATGTATTTTATGAAGAATGTTAATATACACATAGCAATTTTCTAAATTAACCAATTCAGCAATTTCATTTCTAGAAATACATACTAAAATATATCCCCAAATGAACATATAGATATATGTACAAGAAAATTCATTGCTTCATAGTTTTTTGGAAACGAGCAAAATGTCCATTAGTAGGACACAGTTACATGAGTACCAACCAGAGCACGTTCCCTCAGGGAGGCCCCCTGTTGTGTACCAGGCTTTAACTCTTAGTTTCCAGATTATGAGGAGGACCAGTATACTGAACTGCTCAGGCTGCCATTAACAAAATACCGCAGACTTAGGCGGTTAAAACAGAAGATTATTTTCTCACAGTTCTCACAGGAGGCTAGAAGTCAAGATCAGGTGTCAGCATGCTTGTTTTCTTCTGAGGCTCTCCCCTTGGCTTGCAGATGGCAAGTCTTCTCACTGTGTCCTCGCATGGCCTTTCCTAAGTGCATGTGTTAAAAGAAAGAGCGAGCACTGGTGTCTCTTCCTCTTATTTAAAGACTTCAGTCAGATGAGATCAGGGTCTCACTCTAATGGTCTTAATTTAACTTAATCACCTCTTCAAAGACCTTATCTCCAAATACAGTTACATTCTGAGGTCCAGGGGAGTTTAGGACTTCAACATATAAATTTTCAGGAGGACACAATTCAGCCTATAATGACCAGTATGTCTCAGAGAGTGGCTGGGTCCCACAGAATTATTTACTGAAACTTCAGAAGTATTTTAATATTTTCAGTACTGGTGCAGCTATACCGGTGAGTAGTGGTGGATTATTAACCTTGTGCATGGACTCTGTGAGGATTTTAAAAACATGTTCTGAAAAATCCTAAAGGATTGGAGGAGCCCCTTCTAAGGGCCTTCAAGATTGAAGATTGAGGCTAAGTGGGTAAGATTTCGGAAATTTAGTCATTTTACATCTAGTAGACAAAATACTGTACCATGGTGTTTAGAATCAGGCAGACTTTGCATTTATATTTCTCACCTGTAAAATCAATATGATAATGGTACCTATCTCTAAAATGTAAGCAATAAGATAACGATTTAAAACGCTCATAATTTTCCAGGCCCGAAGTAGGTGCTCAATAAACAAGACATTATTATGTCTCTGCATAAGCTTGCTTTTGAAGAAAAACTCATACACACACACACACACACACACACACACACACACACACACCCTAAAATGTTCTTTAAAACCACCCCACTAAATCACCTCTAAAGTCACTCTTAGCTCTAAAACTCTGTGACTCTAAGTGATAGTTGGCTGCAGTGATTCACAATAAAAGGAATGGAAATTTTATTTTTTATTTTTGGCTGCATTGGGTCTTCGTTGCTGTAAACGGGCTTTCTCTAGTTGCGGGGAGCAGGGGCTACTCTTTGTTGCGGTCCGTGGACTTCTCACTGCGGTGGCTTCTCTTGTTGCGGAGCATGGGCTCTAGGCGCGTGGGCTTCAGTAGCTGCAGTGCACAGCCTCAGTAGTTGTGGCACATGGGCTCAGTGGTTGTGGCTTGTGGGATCTAGAGCGCAGGCTCAGTAGTTGTACAGCACAGGCTTAGTTGCTCTGCGGCATGTGGGATCTTCCCGGACCAGGGATCAAACCTGTGTCCCCTGCATTGGCAAGCGGATTCTTAACCACTGCACCACCAGGGAAGTCCCAAGGAATGGAACTTTTAAATACTTTTATTGCTTTCAATATAAAAATAAACTGTACTTTCCTACTCTATGGGAATTCTAAGTCACATTGCTTGATTTAACTTATATTTGTTAAAATATATTTGTGTTCACCAGGTAAACATTGTAATTCTGATGTTAGATTACTTTCTTCTGTGGTTATCATATAATTAAACCTACCAATTACGTGTTACAAATAAAAGGAAATTATATGTAATCATTAAAATAATGAAATATGTATTTTTATATAGAATACTTTTGAAGATATATTAATTCAGTGACAAAAGCAAGGTACATAGAGATATACACAGTATGCTACCATGTGTTAAAAAATACCTTTTTTGCATTGTTTACATTTTTGCCATATGCATGCACTACCTTTTGAGAAAAATAATTCTTAAAAAACAAAATGGATGTTCTTTTCAAAGTAAAATATAACATGGGAGAACAGATGCCCAAGATTTCATTTTCAGACAGAAATCCCAATCAACAGCACCAGTAGCAGCTTCTGTTTATCTTTATTTAATAAAGCAAAGCAGCAGATAGAAATGAAAAATAAACTATATGAAAAGGCACCCACAAAGGTCAAATTCCAGGTGACTCTTTTCCCGGTTGCCATTGCTGTAAGTTCTAAAATAGTTTCTCAGTGCTAAGGAATGCTGTGATTTAATGGAAAGAACAACGGATCTGGCATCAAATTGAGCTGAGTTCCATTTCTAGTCCTCTTACTTCCTAGCCACGCAAACACAAATGCTTTACCCTCTGAACCTCATTTTCATCAGCAGACAGGAATCAAAATACCTGCAGTTTCTGCCACTTAGCGTGATCATGAGACTTAAGTGAAACTGTGTCTGTACATGTGCACAGCAACCAATATAGACAAAGTATGCTTCCTTTTCTTCACAAACTCCTCTTTAGCAGCCCTGTAAGGATGGATACAGACATACATTCATGCATTTATTCAATAATGATACGTGGACTCTGTTAAACATTGGAGATATACGAGAAAGCAGAACAGACATGTCACTTGCCCTCTTGAAACTTAGATTCTAGCAGGGAGATAGATGGTAGATTAAACATCTATCATGATAAATTGTGGTAAGGTCCATAGTAGAAATAGGGGAGGGCACCATAGAAACTCATATCAGGGGCGTCTTATCACAAAAGGTGTCAAGTCAGGCTTCGGGAGGAAGTCTGACGTAAGAGTAGGAGTTGATGAAGTGACTCCTGAGGGGACTATTCTAGGCTGCCCACTAGCTTGGCTGGCCCTGGAAGAGAATATCTAGCAGTTGAACAGTGAGTGACCAGAGCTCACAAACATCTCCCCCTTCTGCTTAACTTGTCACATCTTGTCTCTTCCAATCCACTGGTGAAAGTAGAAGTTGTTGGGAATGTGAGAACTGAGGCTCAGAGAGAAGAGGTCTGTTCAAGGTCACACAGATACTGAGTAGCAGAGCCAGGATGTTGATTGTCTCTGCCATGTTTGAAAGATCAGTAGACTTTATCTCATGATATTGAAATTCTGACTCAGAATCAGCTATCTAGGCTTTCAGCCACACTACAGGATACCTAAAACACTGCTTGGTGCACAATAGATGTTCAGTAAATATATCTTGAATGAATGAATAAATTCCAAGTTCAAAGGATCCTTTGCAGGCATCCTCTACCTTTTGAATAATTTAAATTAATCCATGCCCCAGTCCTTGAATGGAAATTTAAGCATCTTAACGGTCTTACAGAACGTCAGAACCCTCCCAACCAGGTGTTGTGAAACTGGATTTATTCTTTCTACAAAATGCTAGGGGAGCATGATGGAATTTAAAACCAGCTCCAAAAGGTCCACTTGGGCTCTGAAATGTGTGAGAACAGACATTGTATAACAACTGTCCAAATGAAAAATTAGGAAAATAGGCTAAAGAATCAGGAAGAACCATCTAAAGGTTAGGAATTTAGCTTGGAACATGGCTCCCTAGTATGAAGTCAACATGATTCATTTATTTGGAGCTGGCAAGAGAAATTTTAGACATATTTCAAAAAGATCATCTAGTTTTTCTCTTACTACATGAATTTGATTTTCACACCAGCCAAACCAAACAATATAATACATTGGAGATTGTGCCTAACAATGAGAAACAGAACAGCATGACTTGCTTTTTTTTCTTTTTACCTAAGACCAAGGTGTGAGGTTCCTGAGAAATTAAAGCTTCAGTGCCTTGAACAAACTCTAGTGCTTTCTGAAGGACTTTGGTCTTTTAGAATTACACTGGGTATACTTTCTAACATTTAAACATGGCATCTGCATCTTAATTGCCCTATTTTAACTCTGAGTAATCTAATCTTTGGAGGTAAATTAGGCCCTTTTAGTGGTCTATTAACTTTCTCCTCCCCCTAAGGGGAAATTTATTAAATTCTCTTTATGTGTTCCCAGAAAGCAAACCTTGAAACTTGCCAGTAAGCTTGTAAGCTCCTAATGATGACTTCAGAATGAGTTTCCACCAGCTTTTATTGTCATTTTAATTCATTCCAAATGTAGACTTAAACCATTAGCTATCTAGCTTTTTCTCTTTCTTTTCCTTCACATTCAAACACGTGCACATTCTGTAACTATCCCTTTCTCAACAATACAAAGACTTGGATAATTCCTACTCACTTTTCATTTTCTGCTCATTTTCAAATCTCTCTTCCACTCAAAATCTTTTTCCTGACCACTGAATCTAGGTTCAGGTGTTCTCCAATGTGCTCTTACTGCAATTGCTTATTTGTCCATCTCCATACTAACCTACAGACAGTATGACAGCAGGAACTCTGTTTCTCTAATTGGTCACTGTATCCCTGATCCCTGGCAAAGTACTTGGTATGTGGTTGGCACACTACACTTTCGTTAAATAAGTGAATGAATGAATACATTAATCTTTTTTTTAACTCTGCTGCCTGTTTAATCTTTTTTTAACTTAATTTTTATTTTATATTGGGGTATAGTTGATTTACGATGTTGTGTTAGTTTCAGGTGTATGAGTACATTAAACTTGCTCGTGGATGTTTAGCAATATAAAGAAATATACTAATTAAATCAATTCTTTGACTATCCTCTATTACCGAAGAAGTCATTATTTTCCCCAGGTAAAGAAATTCTTCTTTGGGAACATGAAAACTTTCTCTCGAGAACCTCTGGAATAAATAGTTTTAATATTCAGACAAAAAAATATAGATAGTCAAGTTAACTCTATTTAATGACGTGTTTCTATAAGTATTGGAAAACAGTTTATGAGCAATGTGATTAGCAGTTGTGAATAGCAATTATATATTTGCAATATATATTCATTTCACAAAATAAGAGGAAAAATGCAGTGTTTTGATTCCCAGATTAATTATCCTTCAGTACACTATGCAGCTAACAGGCAATAGAAAAAATCAAACAAAAATTCAGAATTTAGAATTGGCACAAAGAAACTGTCTTTGGTGTAAATAAGCAAATAACAAGTTGGCTTCTACAAGTATGCACTGAAAAATACAGGAAAAAGTTTAGGAAAAATACCTTAATTATGATTTAGACCCTAGTACCAATTTTGAAGATGAAAACTTCACTTTACACCTCTTCATTTCACAAAATCACACACCAAGGAACACATGAGGTTATCAATTCTTGGAAATGAAGTAAATCAGTGGTTTACCTCCCAAGGTCTCTCCCTGGTTCCTGCTATCACTGGCAGCAGAGCCAGTGTTGGAAGGCCACTGTGAAATCAAGAATTCACACAATCTGAAACTGCTTATGTCAGGCCTTTCTTCAGGGTGAAAATAATATTCAACAACTTTCAGCATATGCTTACCACATCTGCACCCATTTTGGGTCAATTAAAAAAAAAGAACTGCTGGAAAGAAATAAGCTACCCATTCAAAAGTAAAAACAGGGAAAGCCAGCTGCATACAAATCCTACAGATTGTGCTGATGAGCTCCATGGATGGGCAGAAAGAGCTGCTTCAGGAAAAGAAAATCTAACTTCTGAGCAGAAAAGCCTCAGAACATTGATGGACAAAAGTACTTACTCTCTACCAAAGGCAATTCCTAGGAATTAAGTGAAGGTATTTTCATTTCATCCCCAAAGAATGCTCAAAACAGTATTTCTTTTCCATATGGATTGATTGATTTGATAGACTGATTGACTGACTGCCCCCACCTCATTCTATTTTTTTTTAAGAAAATACAGAGAAGCACAAAGAAGCAAAGACGAAAAATCACTCATAATCACATTACTCAGTAATGCCACTGTTAAATTTCCACCGATGGTTGAAACTTCACCAGTAACTTTTCATGGCTATCAGTACATTGTAGGAAAGGATTTTCTACTAAACTTTCTTCCAAAAATGTGTGTTAATTCCTTCTTCAATCAAACCTCTCCCTCGGTGTGAAAGTTTTTAGTCAGCAAGACAATACTCAAGATAGAATCTGGTGTGTTCCATAGTTGTTCAGCTTGTTTAATTGCTTAAGTTTATTCCATTTGCACTAGGTGAGTGGACTGAGGCCTGATTATGCCAGAATAGGGGTAGATCAGAGTGTTTAGAGAGGTCTCAGTGCACCCTAGTTTCTCTCAGAGACATGAGTGAGGAAGACAGATGAATCCCAAGACTTCCTTCAGTGGTTCAAATGACGAACCACCCAAGTCTGCAGCTGGTTAGCCTTCATTGCTGTCTGCTCATGAGGTCAAAGCTCCAGGTTTGATTGTGGCATAGACAGTTACTTTTCTATTTCCCAAAAGCCACAGACTGCATTGTTAACTGGTTATCTCTCAGAGGGCATCCTTCATTCATGAATGAAGAGATTGGGAAAGATAGTCTAGATGTATTGGTACAGAGTAATCCTGACTGGAGGTTGATTCTACTGATACATATTGTATCCCAGGCACCTTATCTACATTATTTCATGAAGTCATAGCAGTAACTCTACAGAATGATTGTTATGATGATTAGATGAGAAAAATGAGACTCAGTGAAATTAATAAGTAACCGAAGTTCACACTGTTAATATGTGACAAAACCAGGATTCAAAACTCCAAATTTATACCTTTCCCACTTTAACACCCTGCCTGGTTGGTGAGAAAAATCCTTAAATGCACTTTCTTAATGACAGATGAATGAGAACTTTTTCACCTGTAAATATATATATATATATATATATATATATATAAATATATATATATATATATATATATATATATATATATATATATATATATATCACTGTGACTCCAAAATTCTTAAGGTCTTGTGATCCCAAATGGTCAAAATCCCTATAGGACTTTTAGTAAAGCACATAAACCTCATATCTATATGCTCTTTATGTTAAAATCACACCTCTCCTCATATAGTTTTAGTCAAAATTAGAGAAGAAAATAAGTAGGGACAGGATATATAAACTATAAAGCACTGTGAACATATAAAATATTATTGTCTGCCAAGCCCTCAAGGATAGAGCTGATTTAAAAAAAAAAAAAAACCTCTGCAAACAATAAACATTGAAAGTGTAGTCCAAAAAAAAATGTATATCTCTTTTTAACTATCTAGTGAACATGTCTTTTAAATCCTATTCAGTCATTCAACACACTATTTATTGAATTCATTTGTGTCTTCACCATGAGTCTGTACAGATGCAAATCCCTGCTTCACTTTTGTGAGATTTCCACAAGTCATCTGTCCGTAAACCTATCTAGGAATATAAGTAGAGCACATCTAGCAGCTCATGTTGTCATCAGTCAGTGCTATGTGATATGGAATAATGCCTACCCCAATCTCTCTACTGGCTAAGCAGGAAATGGTTTTCTACATTCTCCTCACTGGACCTCTGTATATGTAGATGGAGAGCAGATGTAACTGACCTGGACAACAAAACTGTTTACTTAGCTGATAGCATGAAGTAGCCGAATGAGCTGAAAATTGGCCATGATAACTGATTTCTGTCACTAACACTAATAAGATTCCTGGAACAAAAGCTCAACTCTAAGGATTTATATAAAGATTATATAAATGTATTATATAACTTTAAAATTTATATGAAGATTTATATAAAGCTGAACTTTATAAGAGCTAACATTTTCTTAAAGTTGCCCAGCATGACATGTACTGACCTCGTGAAACTGTTGGGAAAATCACAAGAAACTAAATTTTAGGGTAATTAACAGTATGGCTTTGGAAAAATAATTTTTTTTAAAAAGAGGAGTAAGGAGGTGAAGAAAGAGGTGCAGGAAGACAAGGAGGGGACAGATAAGGAAAGAAAATGAGAAAGGAGAAAAGGGAGGGAGAGGGAATGGACTCCAGACCAAATGAATTCCACCACTGTTGATATAGCCCCTGTCATGTGCAAGAACCTGTGTGAGATACTTGGGAAGCTACAGAGATAGATGAAATACATCCATTCAACAAATTCAAAATATATGTGCTAAGCTAGGAGAGAGCAGCCATTTCACTATGCCACATCACCTGGGAATAAATCTAAGATTACCTAAATGAGAAATAAATCAGAAGTGGACTTCAAAAACATCCTGCTTATTTAAACGATTATTAAATGTTGGTTTTTGTTTTTGTTTCTGTTTTTGTTTTTAAAGAAGCTATCTTGGTCTTTTCTTTGGTCTTGGTCTTTTCTTTGCCTGGGATTGGATGTTACCTGTGACTAATAGGATTGGGCCCAGATCCACCACCCACAGAGGACCATTTCATTACCTGGCAGCAGGGCCTACATCACATGGACAATTTAGTGGTGATAGCAATTTCTCAGATGTTTTCTGACTTCAGCACGATATAACACAGGATCAAGTAGGCTGTAGTTCCAGATGCTTGAGTTCTAAAACTTAGCTATGTCACTAATTACCCTCAACATAATCAGAGTAGATTCTCCAGTACGTTTTTAGTTGTTGTTGTTTGTTTATCCTGACAAGTTTTGACTCAGTATATATACCTCAAATAAATACAAATATTATTTTGAAAAAAATTCCCAAAGAATTATATTTGGAAACAATATGAACATTTAATTCTTAGATCTTTTTACTTTGAATATACAAATGTGAATGTATCACAACAGAGAGGCTTAACACCTGGGCGGATCAAGAATCAATACTGTGAATATGGAAAAGTAGCTGGCTAACTGAACTTTATCAGTTTACTTCTGTATCTTGAACATATCCAGACACCTGCCAGCTAAGTCTTGAAACCTAAGTAGATCCATTGTTTTAAAGAATCACTACTATAAAACCAGTAGAATAGTATGAAAAATGATACTGCTCTAGTGCACTAGTTTCCTAATGAAGCATACAGCTCTGTTTTGACTGAACAGAGTTCAAGAATTTATGCCTTTATTCTTGCCAAGATTTACTCAAAACATGTTTTCAGTGCCACTGGGAATGAAATTTTATCTGGAAAAGACAATAACTAGTACTATAAATAATGAACAAATGAGTACAAATTTTCAGGAAACACCTCAAATAATTCTCTACAAATCAAAAGGACATGTAATTGAATTCATGACATGTATATTTTAACTTGCTTCATTAAAAAACATATTTTTATTAAAAATGTCATGGTCACTTTAGTAAAATGCTACTTGTGTCTAACCTCAGTTATATGACATTGGTTTATGTACTGGAGAGGACAACATTTTTCAAGGGTTAAAACAAGGCAAGGGTTACAAACTACATATAATACTCTTTACGCACAAAGAGAGAAGGGAGGTGAGCTGTTATGGGAAATATTTCTGTCCATTAGAGAGCATTATTCATGAAAACATTCAAAAGTATTAAATAATCAGAAGAAGCAATCCTTGGAATAAGCACTTTTACATGACAGTTCTAAATATTCTAGGGCAAATAAACCTAGAGGAATAAGGAATGGAGGGAGTATTTGTCCCCTTGCTCAGGCTTTCACATACAGTTGACTTCACTCTCACGGAAGGCCCAGTTCCTCATCTCCTGGCAAAGGCCTCCGCCCAACCAACGCCATAAGCTTGAGGCAGCCCAAGGACCCTCGGCCACTGCTCCTTGTCTAAAACCTTTAGTATCACTCCTAGTCTCCCAGCAAGTTTTCTCCAGAGGAAAAAGAAAAAAATTTTAAACACTAACCTTGTCACCTACAGCTGCAAGGCCTATTTTTAATCATCTTTCATCATTTTAAATACAGATAGATGGTCTTGTTTGGTTGATGATGCTGATGATGATAATGGTAGCAGAATGCTTTGTGTATATTTTACTACTTTATTCTTGAATTAATTTATTACTATTTTATTTTAGTACAATTCAGTCAGAATATATTTATGAAGCACCTCCTTTCCTCCAGGCATTGTACAAAGACATGGCCAGTGGCATATATTCTACTAACTGCAGAGCAAAGATATCAAACCCCAAACTGTCAGTATGCAGATAATGCTATGGGAACATTAGGGAGGAGCTAGTACTGTTAGGATGGAGAGGGAAAACAAAAGGCATTAAATCTAGAACTTTAGGGAGAGAAGGAAAGGGGCAAAAAGCAGAGGAGCGTGAAAGCGTAGGTGTGTTGACACACTAGTAAATGGAAAGAAGTTAGGTTAAGAACATAGCTGTGGGCCATACTATGGAATGAAAATCCATGAATGTCAAGTTGAGGGATTCAGACTTTATTTTTCCTTTAGTAAAAGGTGGGAGGGCCAGGGAGGAGGGGTGTGAGGAATGAAACTAATATTCAACCATTTTTTTTTATTTAAATTTTATTTTTTTAGAGAGCAGTTTAAGGTTCATAATAAAATTAAGGGTTTCCTCAACATAATAAAGGCCATATATGACAAACCCACAGCCAACATCGTCCTCAATGGTGAAAAACTGAAACCATTTCCACTAAGATCAGGAACAAGACAAGGTTGCCCACTCTCACCATTATTATTCAACATAGTTTTGGAAGTTTTAACCACAGCAATCAGAGAAGAAAAAGAAATAAAAGGAATCCAAATCGGAAAAGAAGAAGTAAAGCTGTCACTGTTTGCAGATGACATGATACTATACATAGAGAATCCTAAAGATGCTACCAGAAAACTACTAGAGCTAATCAATGAATTTGGTAAAGTAGCAGGATACAAAATTAATGCACAGAAATCTCTTGCATTCCTATACAATAATGATGAAAAATCTGAAAGTGAAATTAAGAAAACACTCCCATTTACCACTGCAACAAAAAGAATAAAATATCTAGGAATAAACCTACCTAAGGAGACAAAAAACCTGTATGCAGAAAATTATAAGACACTGATGAAAGAAATTAAAGATGATACAAATAGATGGAGAGATATACCATGTTCTTGGATTGGAAGAATCAACATTGTGAAAATGACTCTACTACCCAAAGCAATCTGCAGATTCAATGCAATCCCTATCAAACTACCAATGGCATTTTTCACAGAACTAGAACAAAACATTTCACAATTTGTATGGAAACACAAAAGACCCCAAATAGCCAAAGCAATCTTGAGAACGAAAAATGGAGCTGGAGGAATCAGGCTCCCTGACTTCAGACTATACTACAAAGCTACAGTAATCAAGATAGTATGGTACTGGCACAAAAACAGAAATATAGATCAATGGAACAGGATAGAACGCCCAGAGATAAACCCACGCACATATGGTCACCTTATCTTTGATAAAGGAGGCAAGCATATACAGTGGAGAAAAGACAGCCTCTTCAAATAAGTGGTGCTGGGAAAACTGGACAGCTACATGTAAAAGTGTGAAATTAGAACACTCCCTAACACCATACACAAAAATAAACTCAAAATGGATTAAAGACCTAAATAGAAGGCCAGACACTATCAAACTCTTAGAGGAAAACATAGGCAGAACACTCTATGACATAAATCACAGCAAGATCCTTTTAGACCCACCTCCTAGAGAAATGGAAATAAAACCAAAAATAAACAAATGGGACCTAATGAAACTTAAAAGCTTTTGCACAGCAAAGGAAACCATAAACAAGACCAAAAGGCAACCCTCAGAATGGGAGAAAGTATTTGCAAATGAAGCAACTGACAAAGGATTAATCTCCAAAATTTACAAGCAGCTCATGCAGCTCAATAACTAAAAAACAAACAACCCAATCCAAGAATGGGCAGAAGACCTAAATAGACATTTCTCCAAAGAAGATATACAGATTGCCAACAAACACATGAAAGAATGCTCAACATCATTAATCATTAGAGAAATGCAAATCAAAACTACAATGAGATACCATCTCACACTGGTCAGAATGGCCATCATCAAAAAAATCTACAAACAATAAATGCTGGAGAGGGTGAGGAGAAAAGGGAACCCTCTTTCACTGTTGGTGGGAATGTAAATTGATACAGCCACTATGGAGAACAGTATGGAGGTTCCTTAAAAAACTTAAAATAGAACTACCATACGACGCAGCAATCCCACTACTGGGCATATACCCTGAGAAAACCATAATTCAAAAAGAGTCATGTACCAAAATGTTCATTGCAGCTCTATTTACAATAGCCAGGACATGGAAGCAACCTAAGTGTCCATCATCGGATGAATGGATAAAGAAGATGTGGCACATATATACAATGGAATATTACTCAGCCATAAAAAGAAACGAAATTGAGTTATGTGTAGTGAGGTGGATGGAGTTAGAGTCTGTCATACAGAGTGAAGTAAGTCAGAAAGAGAAAAACAAATACCATATGCTAACACATTTATATGGAATCTAAGGAAAAAAAAAAAAGGTCATGAAGAACCTAGTAGCAAGACGGGAATAAAGACACAGACCTACTAGAGAATGGACTTGAGGATATGGGGAGGGGGAAGGGTAAGATGTGGCAAAGTGAGAGAGTGGTATGGACATATATACACTACCAAACGTAAAATAGATAGCTAGTGGGAAGCAACCGCATAGCACAGGGAGATCAGCTCTGTGCTTTGTGACCACCTAGAGGGGTGGGCTAGGGAGGGTGGGAGGGAGGGAGATGCAAGAGGGAAGAGATATGGGAACATATGTATATGTATAACTGATTCACTTTGTTATAAAGCAGAAACTAACACACCATTGTAAAGCAATTATACTCCGATAAAAAAAAAAAAACTAATGTGTAAGAATCCTTAAATAAAATAATGTATCATAAAAAATAAAAATAAAAAATAAATAAAATAAAATAAAATTAAGGGGAAGGCACAGAGATTTCCCATATACCTCCTGCCCCAACACATGCATAGCCTCCCCATTGTCAACACCTGCCACAGTGTGGAACATTTGTTACAATTGATGAACCTACATTGATAATCATAAATGCCCAAAGTTGTTAGTTTACATTAGGGTTTACTATTGGTGTTGTATATTCTGTGAGTTTGGACAAATGTATCCATCATTATGGTATCGAACAGAGTATTTTCACTGCCCTAAAATTCCTCCATGCTCCACCTATCCATCACTCTCCAGCCTCCCCTTCCCCCTACCACCACTGATCCTTTATTACCGTCTCCATAGTTTTGCCTTTTCCAGAATGCCATATTCATAGTTGGAATCATATGGTAGCCTTTTCAGATTGGCTTCTTTCACTTAGAAATATGCATTTAAGTTTCCGCTGTGTCCTTTCAGAGCTTGATAGCTCATTTCTTTTTAGTGCTGAATAGTAGCCTGTTGTCTGGAGGTACCACAGTTTTTTGTATCCATTCACCTACTAAAAGATAACTTGGTTGCTCCCAATTTTGGCAGTTATGAAAGCTGCTATAAACATCTGTGCGCAAGTTTTTGTGTGGACATAAGTTTTCAACTCTTCTGAGTAAATACCAAGGAGTGCAATTGCTGCGTCACATGGTAAGCATTCACTATACTTTACTGATTCTAGGATGTACATTTTTGACAATTCTGGCATCACAATGTATCTTTCAATGGATAGAATCTTACAGCAGGGTTTATGACATAATTGCATTGCCTATACCTATAGCTTATATTTTCCTCCTTACGCATTTACAGGGGTGATATATAATAAAAATCTGGCAAAATAAATTTAAAACTGTCTAAAGATAGAAAAAGTGTAAGTGATAAGAATTATTTCATAGCATTTTTAAAATCTGGTGATATATAAAATACCTATGAGGTAGTTTGCTTTTAATATATATGGGTCACAATATTAAGTGCTTAAACAGGGAAGTGGCGTAATCAAAATTGTTCTTAAGGAATATCTCTGATGAAATGCTAAAGAATGTATTGGGGAGGGGTAGAATGGAGTCCAGTGACAAAGCTGGAGGCTATTCTAATAGTATAGACAAGAAAAGATGGGATATGAACTGTGCCAGTGGCAGTAAGGATGCAAGAGAGCCAAGATTCATTTTAAAGGTACACTTAATGAGAATTAGTATCCATCTGGATGTGGTCTGATGAGGGAGAAGGAGTTAGAAGTAACTTCTTCTAAATTTTTGTTGCGTTTTTGCTTTTTTGTTTTTTACTGTTGTCTGCATTTCTTAATCAATGAAATCAAAATTCTGGTGTAGGGACATAATCTTGTAAATAGCCATGCTGCCAAAAAAAGAAAACCAAATATCCTTCTCCGTTTGGCTTTGTGAGCATACATGATTTTCTGATACTAAATAAGCCTCTTGATTGGCCTATAACATGGGCTGAAAAGGAAGTACAGCATGCCCACAGGAAACCTTCCACACATTTAATTTTGGAAAACTACCATAGCCCTAGACATTTTTATGACCCTTTTTGAACATGGTATAATAAGCGAACAAAACAAAGTGTGAGAGTTCTTCTAATGTTTATTTACCATTGATGAAGTTTTAATTAAACCAAAAGGGAAGGTTGAGGTCTTCTAGAGAAGAGCTTGATTTTTTAGGAAAGTAAAAAATTGGACTAGGAATGGAATGACCTTCTAAAAAGCTCAAGGAACCTAACACATGGGTGATGATCACTTTTGGCAAAGAATCATCTCATGAACCTCCTTTGGTAACCAAGACCCTGGAATCTGGAATTTCCAAGAGCGAAGACTCTGTGACACGTTTGGATCATGCCAATCTCCAGACTACCTGAATAAATGTTGAGTCTTGGGAGTCAGAAGGGAAAAACTAAATCGTTTACTTTTTTATACAATTCATAAATATAAATGAGGGTTCATTTGTTCATAAATTTTGTGTTTATATGGACATGTTTTAAGTGTACTGACAAACATACAGAGTCTTGGCTTCAAATCCTTCCCCCACCCCCTATTTGTTAGCTCTTTAACAAACTTCTTAATTTATCTAAACTTCCGCTTCATTCTTTTCAATATCATTTAGCTATTCATTGTTTTGACAGTGGAATTAATCTAACAACATTCACTATAACTTTCTCCAAATTTTCATTTGAGGCCCCAACACTTTAGGTTAACTCTTACCCTGGCCTCGCTGCATGCCACCCCCCTCCCCCGAGACAAAATCAGAATCCTGCGCATATAACAGACACATCAGATTTTTAGAGTGGCATATAAGTACGGTGACCATGTAATTTATTGTGCATACCAGGACATTTTTGAGAGTAAAAGGGAACATTACTAATAATTACGCAGGAACAATGGGTATAATCCTACTCAAGATGAATGGTCATATTATTTATAAGGCCCTGGGTGATCTGGTCTCTGACTAGGTGCCCAGCTTTATTTCTATGTTGTTGTGTTTTTTTAATCCTGTTGGTTTGGACACACTTCTTTGCTGATTTAATAGTTTTGGAATTGAGCAAAGTTCTTCTTTGGAAAATCAAATTCTGACAACTACTTCCCAGTGGTTCACTTTTTGGTCAAGTCACCTGAGTTGAAAATGAAAATATTTGGTTAAATTAATTTAGTATTGTGATCTAATATTGCTAAAACAGAGTTGGAACGATAAGGTTAAAGTAGCATTCCCCTGGGCATGTTATAGAAATATTGTTAGTAGGATTCCCGAAAAGTTCTGGGCCCCAAGGAGATTAAAAAACTCAGGTTAAATGACTTTAAAGTGGTTTCCTAACTGCAGGCCTTTTTAAAACCACTACTTGTGAATCTCCAAAGGAGTGGTGAACTATGCTATAGTTCTCCCAATTTACTGTTCCGTGGAACACTTTCTGAGAAATTTTGGTCAAGAAAAAAATTATAATTTATCTCCATTTAAGGGGCTAAGTTTTCTGTTAGTTTGTTTGTTTCCACAGATAATGTTTTAATACTTATTTATAACCCTGAAGTAGTAGTTTAGGCTGAGTTGAGGGTAATTATTTCCCTTGCCAATTTACTTCTGTACCTTGATATTGTTATGATTAGGTTTGAGCAGATGTGTAAATGTAGCACTGAGACTTGTAGGATACAAAAATCATTGATATAGTGTGTTGTGGGTAGGAGTCTCTCCAATTCCATGAACTGCCTCTGAAGGTCTAAAGAATTTATAGCATTCCCTTCAAACTCTTTCTAATAACCAGCTTCTTCTTTAACAACGTATTGTAAATGGACTGAAATCAACCTGGATGTTTCCTTTCTTGGTAATCAGGAGACAGGCCATGCTTTCTCTTAGTTTGGTAAGACTAGCAGGATGTGAAAAATAAATCTTTGCAGAGTTATTGGGATAAATCCTCAAACGAAACTCAGATAAAGTACATGTAAACTTAGTAACTGCATATCCTTTTGAGAAAAAAAAGAAAAAAAAATTTTTTAATGCAATAAAAATTTGAGGACCAGCCATAGAAGACAATTTTTTTAAATGAAAATTTGGAAACATTGTCTCTCAGAGTATGATTTCTGAAAAAGACATACTTTAAACATGGAACTCTTTTGATAAGTGGGTAAGTTATTTCACTCTGCCTTGGAATTTTAAAATAATGTACCATATGTCATCTGATAAACCTGAAAAGGACCCCAGGAAAAGACTTATTATTGCCAGGTTTATTTATTTTCCTTTCTTTTGTGGCCCCAAAACTTACAAAGCATTTTGACTACAATTAATCTTTAATTATAATTCTTTTAGAATGTACTTCCAAACACACACATTGACCACTAAATATCACACTCATCCACATAACATATCAAAAATACTCAGCTTTATGTGGGTAAGATGTTACCACCTTATTTGGAGAAGCCTTATACTAAAAGTATATTCATTTCCTTATTTGTTTCTAAGAGAATGCATATTGTAGTGGCCAAGACTTCAGACTTCAAGTCAGATATATCTGGATTTAAATCCTAGCTCTATCACTGAACACTGTAACATTCTACACATCTCTACGCCTTATCTGCTAAATGAAATGACTCATTTATGAGCTTCTTGTAAGGATTTAATAAACAGAAATACGTAAAATTTTTGGCTCAAGTTCTGGCGTATAATAAACACTAAATAAATGTCACTATTAAACAGATTTAGTACATATAAATGCTTTCCATTAAGGGGAGTTTTAGTTGGAATGTACGTACCAAGATTCTAGCTTTCCAATCATTTAGCATTTAGCATGTCTACTGTTCATGGTAGAAATGCATCTGTGTTATCATACATCTTCCGTCTGTCACTATATACCAAGGATCAAGCTTTTACTAGCTTTCCCTATCTTTCTCCTCACCTCTTTATTCACTAGCTTGTACTTTCCATTTTTCTTCTCCTTCCTCGGGTAGCAGTTTTGAAAATTCAAAACTGTTGAATTTTCAGCAGTTGCCGTTGAAAGAAAATCTACAGAGAAAAGAAGTCTAAATAAAGCGAGTGTTAGAGTCTGCCTGTCAGTGTTTCCAGGAATCAGAAACTGTTGCCCTCACCACCACCATACCCTAACATCACTCCAGAAAAATAACCCTATGTAAATTGTTACAACCAGTCAATATCAGCACCTAGTTCCATGGGACCATGTATTAATTGGCTAAGGCTGGCATAACAAAGTACCACAGACTAGTGACTTAAACGAGAGAAATGTATTTTCTCACAGTTGCAGAGGCTGAAATCGAAGATCAAGGTGCCATCAGGGTTGGTTTCTGGTGAGAGCTGTCTTCAGGGTTTGAAGACGGCTGCCTTCTCGCTGTGTCCTCACACGGTCTTTCCTCTGTGGTCATGTACACACAGAGAGAGCTCTCTGGGGCGTCTCTTCATCTTCTTATAAGGACACCAGTCTTATCGGAGTAGGACCCACACTTATGACCTCACTTAACACTTAATTACCTCCTTAAGGCCTTATCTCCAAATACAGTCACATTGGAGATTAAGGCTTCAACATATGAACTGAAGGCGTTTACACAATTCAGTCCATAACACTCCTGCTTTATCCCATTACCATGAGGACGTGTAAGCCCCTTCCCTTCTCCTATATTTAGACATCTTCTTGAAAGGAAAAGAAGGGGAGGAAAAGGCTCATCCAGGGAAGAAGGAAAAGATGGTAGATTGCTGAGGTGGTTTCAAATAATATATTCATTCTTTGCACCTTTTCAGATAAAAAAATCAGGATATTTTTTGGAAATTCAGAGTATGACACTAATTTCTCATCTGCTTTCTTTCCTTCTAATGAACATGTATAACACCTTCCTGGCTCTCTCATAACACCTATCACCTCCTTCCTGGCAATACTTAGTTGCTTACATGTTCCATTTCTTAAATTAAAAGTGGAAATGTCTTGAGAGTGGGATCTGTGTCCAGTTATTTTATTCTGATAATAATTAACAGTGTCTTTCAGAAAGCAATTTTTCATTTATTCAGGAATTTTTAATTCAGTGCCTGTAAAGGCTAGGCCACTACTGCTTGATTAGAATTTCCTATTAAATGCATTAATAAACTTATAAATAAAAATTATGAAATAAATTTATGAATAAATTCATAAAAATGTGAAATAAGAATAGTTGAAAAACTGAATGTAATAATATTTTAACCCAACTTTTGTTTATTTTTTTAATAAATTTATTTTTTTTGGCTGCATTGGGTCTATGTTGCTGCGCGCGGGCTTTCTCTGGTTGCGACGAGCGGGGGCTTCTCTTCGTGGTGGTGCGCGGGCTTCTCATTGCGGTGGCTTCTCTTGTTGTGGAGCAAGGGCTCTAGGAGCACGGGCTTCAGTAGTTGTGCCATGTGGGCTCAGTAGTTGTTGCTCGCGGGCTCTAGAGCGCAGGCTCAGTAATTGTGGCGCACGGGCTTTTTTGCTCCGCAGCATGTGGGATCTTCCCAGACCAGGGCTCGAACCTGTGTTGCCTGCATTGGCAGGCAGATTCTTAAGCACTGGGCCACCAGGGAAGTCCTTAACCCAACTTTTAAAACCTACCATCATTCCTGTCATACATATGAGCAAACATATGGCTCAGAAATATTTTTCTTTTGGTTCTGCTTGTACAGAATTTAACAAGCTAATATCCTGAATGATATGTTTCACAATGAGGGAAGAATACAATTTAAATTGTTCAGCACTATTCCTGACACATGTTCATTGCATAGAAAATGTTAGTACAGTTTATAGAAATTCTACATATTACCAGATAGCAGATTCCTTAAGGACAGGAACTGGTTTCATTTTCTTAATAAATTTAGTTATCACAGCCCCAGAATGTTGTCTTGAATTTAGCAGTTGTTCTAGAAATATTTATAGCATAGAATAAAACAGAACTACATGTATTGGAAATGTTGTTTAATATAAGATGAGCTCTGAATAACTGTTCTTCCTTTTGCTTTCCTTTTTTAAATTAAAATATAGATGACGTATAGTGATATTGTTAGTTTCAGGTGTACTACAGAAGGATTTGACATTCACATATGAAATGATCACCACGATGTCTAGTAACAATCTGTTCCTATATACAGTTATTACAATATTATTGACCATATTCCTTATGCCGTATAGTACATCCCCATGACTTTTTAAATTATAAAACAGGAGGTTTACACCTCTTAATCCCCTTCACTTATTTTGCCCACCCCAACAGCCCCCTCCCTTCTGGCAATCACCTGTATCTATGTCTGTTTTTGTTTTATTTTGTTTGTTAGATTCCATATTTAAGTGAGATCATGTGGTATTTGCCTGTCAATTCACTTAGTATAATATCATCTAGATCCATCCATGGTATCTCAAATGACAAGATTTCATTTTTCATTTTTTATGACTGAGTAGTATTCCATTGTGTGTGTGTGTGTGTGTGTGTGTGTGTGTGTGTGTGTGTATACACACACACATACATACACACACCATGTCTTCTTTATTCAGTTGTCTATCAATGGGCACTCAGGTTGTCTCTATATCTTGACTATTGTATATAATGGTTCAATAAACATTGGAATGCATTTATCTTCTCAAATTAGTATTTTTGGTTTCTTTGGGTAAATACCCAGAAGTGAAATTACTAGATCATGTGGTAGTTCTATTTTTAATTTTTTGAGGAACCTCCATACCGTTTTTTATAGTGGTTACAGTAATCTAAAATCTCACCAACAGTGCAGCAGGGTTCCTTTTTCTCCACATCCTTGCCAACAGTTGTTATTTATTGTCTTTTTGATAATAGCCATTCTGACAGGTGTGAAGTGGTATCTCACTGTGTGTGTTGTTTTTTTTTTAACATCTTTATTGGAGTATAATTGCTTTAAAATGGTGTGTTAGCTTCTGCTTTATAATAAAGTGAATCAGCTATACGTATACATATATCCCCATATCTCCTCCCTCTTGCGTCTCCCTCCCACCCTCCCTATCCCACCCCTCTAGGTGGTCACAAAACACCGAGCTGATCTCCCTGTGCTATGCGGCTACTTCCCACTAGCTATCTGTTTTACATTTGGTAGTATGTATAAGTCCATGCCACTCTCTCACTTCGTCCCAGCTTACCCTTCCCACTCCCCGTGTCCTCAAGTCCATTCTCTACGTCTGCATCTTTATTCCTGTCCTGCCCCTAGGTTCTTCAGAACCATTTTTTTTTAGATTCCATATATATGTGTTAGCATATGGTATTTGTTTTTCTCTTTCTGACTTACTTCACTCTGTATGACAGTCTCTAGGTCCATCCACCTCACTACAAATAACTCAATTTCGTTTCTTTTTATGGCTGAGTAATATTCCATTGTATATATGTGCCACATCTTCTTTATCCATTCATCTATCGATGGACACTTAGGTTGCTTCCATTTCCTGGCTATTGTAAATAGAGCTGCAATGAACATTGTGGTACATGACTCTTTTTGAATTATGGTTTTCTCAGGGTATATGCCCAGTAGTGGGATTGCTGCGTTGTATGGTAGTTCTATTTTTAGTTTTTTAAGGAGCCTCCATACTGTTCTCCATAGTGGCTGTATCAATTTACATTCCCACCAACAGTGCAAGAGGGTTCCCTTTTCTCCTCACCCTCTCCAGCATTTATTGTTTGTAGATTTTTTGATGATGGCCATTCTGATGGTGTGAGGTAATACCTCATTGTAGTTTTGATTTGCATTTCTCTAATGATTAGTGATGTTGAGCATTCTTTCATGTGTTTGTTGGCAATCTGTATATCTTCTTTGGAGAAATGTCTATTTAGGTCTTCTGCCCGTTTTTGGATTGGGTCGTTTGTTTTTATGATATTCAGCTGCATGAGCTGCTTGTGTATTTTGGAGATTAATCCTTTGTCAGTTGCTTCATTTGCAAATATTTTCTCCCATTCTGAGGGTTGTCTTTTCATCTTGTTTATGGTTTCCGTTGCTGTGCAAAAGCTTTTAAGTTTCATTAGGTCCCATTTGTTTATTTTTGTTTTTATTTCCATTTCTCTAAGAGGTGGGTCAAAAAGGATTTAGCTGTGATTTATGCCATAGAGTGTTCTGCCTATGTTTTCCTCTAAGAGTTTTATAGTGTCTGGCCTTCCATTTAGGTCTTTAATCCATTTTGAGTTTATTTTTGTGTATGGTGTTAGGGAGTGTTCTAATTTCATTCCTTTACATGTAGCTGTCCAGTTTTCCCAGCACCACTTATTGTAGAGGCTGTCTTTTCTCCATTGTATATTCTTGCCTCCTTTATCAAAGATAAGGTGACCATATGTGTGTGAGTTTATCTGTGGGCTTTCTATCCTGTTCCATTGATCTATATTTCTGTTTTTGTGCCAGTACCATACTGTCCTGATTACTGTAGTTCCTCTGTGGTTTTGATTTGCATTTCCCTGATGATTAAGGATGTTGTACATCTTTTCATGTATAGTGGCTATCTGTATATCTTCTTCAGAAAAATAGCTATTTATTTCCTCTGCCCATTTTTTTTTTTTTTTTTTTTTTTTGGCTATGTTGGGTCTTCGTTTCTGTGCGAGGGCTTTTTCTAGTTGTGGCAAGCAGGGGCCACTCTTCATTGCGGTGCGCAGGCCTCTCGCTATCGAGGCCTCTCTTGTTGCGGAGCACAGGCTCTAGACGCGCAGGCTCAGTAGTTGTGGCTCGCGGGCCTAGTTGCTCCGTGGCATGTGGGATCTTCCCAGACCAGGGCTCGAACCTGTGTCCCCTGCATTAGCAGGCAGATTCTCAACCACTGCACCACCAGGGAAGCCCCCCTCTGCCCATTTTTTAACTGAGTTGTTTGAGGGTTTTTGATGTTGAGTTGTGTGAGTTATTTTTGGATTTTAATCCCTCATCAGATATATTGCTTGCAAATATATTCTCCCATTCAAGAGGCTATATTTTTGTTTTGTTTACAGTTTCCTTCACAATGCAAAAGCCTTCTAGTTTAAAGGATACTCTTTTGTTTATTTTTTCTTTTATTTCCCTTGTGTAAGGAGACATATCTAAAAAAATATTGCTAAGACCAATGTCAAGGAGTTTATCACCTATGTTTCCTTCTAGAAGTTTTACAGTTTAAGGTCTAAAACTTAAGTTAAATGTGTCTTTAATCCATTTTGAGTTTATTTTTGTATATGGTGTGAGAAAGTAGTCCAATTGATTCTTTTGCATATAGCCATCCAGTTTTCCCAAAACAATTTATTGAAAAGCCTGTCTTTTCCCCATTGTATAGTCTTGCCTCCTTTGTCATAGATTAATTGACCATGTAAGTGGAGTTTATTTCTGGGATATCTATTCTGTTGAATTGATCTTGGCATCTGATTTTGTACCTGTACTGTACTGTTTTTATTACCGTAGCTTTGTAGTATAGTTTGAAATCAAGGCGCATGATACTTCAGCTTTGTTCTTCTTTCTTAAGATTACTTTGCTTATTCAGTGTCTAACATGTTTCCATACAAATTTTAAAATTGTTCTAGTTCTGTGAAAAATGCCTTTGGTATTTTGATAGTGATTGTATTTAATCTGGGGATAACCTGGATAATATGGTCATTTTAACAATATTAATTCTTCCAATCCATCTGCATGGTATAACTTTCCATTTATATCATCTTCAACTTATTTCATCACTGTCTTATAGTTTTCTGATTACAGATCTTCTCCCTGGTTAGATGTATTCCTAAGTATTTCATTCTTTTTGGTACAATTGTGAAATGGTACTGTCTTCATAATTTCTGTTTCTAATACTCCATTATTAGTGTATAGAAATGCAACAAATTTGTGTATGTTAATTTTAGATCCTCAACTTTACTGAATCCATTTATTAGTTCTAATACTTTTATATAATATCATATCATCTGCAAACAGTGACAATTTTACTTCTTCCTTTCCAATTTGGATTTTTTTTTTTGTCTGATTGCTGTGGCTAGGACTTTTAATACTGTGTAGAATAAAAGTAGTGAGAGTGGGCATCCTTGTTTTCTTCCTTGGAAATGCTTTCAACTTTTCACCATTTGAATATGATGTTGGCTGTAGATTTGACATACATGGCCTTTATTTTGTTGAGGCATGTTCCCTTGATACCCACTTTGTTGACACTTTTATCATAAATTGATGTTGAATTTTGTCAAAAACTTTTCTGCATCTATTGAGAGGATCGTATAGATTTTATTGCTCAATTTGTTAATGTGGCTTATCATATTGTTTAATTTATGGATGCTGAACCATCCTTGCATCCCTGGAACATATCCACTTGATCATAGTGTATTATTCTTTTAAGGTATTATTGAATTAAGTTTGCTAGTATATTGTTAAGGATTTTTGCGTCTGTGTTCATCAGGGATATTGGCCGGTAATTTTCTTTTTTTGTGGTGTCTTTCTCTAGTTTTGATATCCAAGTGATTCTGGCCTCAAAGAATAAGTTCAAAAGTGTTGCTTCCTCTTCAATTATTTGGAATAGTTTGAGAAGGAGAGGTGTTAACTCTAAATGTTTGGTAGAATTCAGCTGTAAAAATGTCTGGTCCTGGAGTTTTGCTTGTTGTGTGTGTTTTTTTTTTAATCAAATAATGAATTTCATTACTTGTAATTGGTCTGCTCATATTTTCTACTTCTTTCTGGTTCAGTCTTGGAAGAGTGTACATTTCTAGGTATTTATCCACTTCTGCTAGGTTGTCCATTTTACTGGCATATAATTATTTGTGGTAGTCTCTTATGGTTTGTGTTTCTATGATATAAATTTTAACTTCTCCAGATTCATTTCGTTTTTTTTTAAACATCTTTATTCACGTATAATTGCTTTAGAGTGGTGTGTTAGTTTCTGCTATATAACAAAGTGAATCAGCTATACGTATACGTACAACCCCATAACCCTCCCTCTTGCATCTCCCTCCCACCCTCCCTATCCCACCCCTCTAGGTGGTCACAAAGCACCAAGCTGATCTCCCTGTGCTATGCGGCTGCTTCCCACTAGCTATCTATTTTACACTTAGTAGTGTATATATGTCCATGCCACTCTCTCACTTCAGCCCAGCTTACCCTTCCCCCTCCCCATGTCCTCAAGTCCATTCTCTACATCTCTGTCTTTATTCTTGTCCTGCCCCTATATATATGTGTTAGCATATGGTATTTGTTTTTCTCTCTCTGACTTATGTATGACAGTCTCTAGGTGCATCCACCTCACTACAAATAACTCAATTTCATTTCTTTTTATGGCTGAGTAATATTCCATTGTATATATGTGCCACATCTTCTTTATCCATTCATCTGTTGATGGACACTTAGGTTGCTTCCATGTCCTGGCTATTGTAAGTAATGCTGCAATGAACATTGTGGTACATGACTCTTTTTTGAATTATGGTTTTCTCAGGGTATATGCCCAGTAGTGGGACTGCTGCGTTGTATGGTAGTTCTATTTTTAGTTTTTTGAGGAGCCTCCATACTGTTCTCCATAGGGACTGTATCAATTTACATTCCCACCAACAATGCAAGAGGGTTCCCTTTTCTCCACACCCACTCCAGCATTTATTGTTTGTAGATTTTTTGATGATGACCATTCTGACTGGTGTGAGATGATATCTCATTGTAGTTTTGATTTGCATTTCTCTAATGATTAATGATGTTGAGCATTCTTTCATGTGTTTGTTGGCAATCTGTATATCTTCTTTGGAGAAATGTCTATTTAGGTCTTCTGCCCGTTTTTGGATTGGGTTGTTTGTTTTTATGATATTGAGCTGCATGAGCTGCTTGTATATTTTGGAGATTAATCCTTTGTCAGTTGCTTTGTTTGCACATATTTTCTCCCATTCTGAGGGTTGTCTTTTCGTCTTGTTTATGGTTTCCGTTGCTGTGCAAAAGGTTTAAATTTCATTAAGTCCCATTTGGTTTTTTTTTTGTTTGTTTTTATTTCCATTTCTGTAGGAGGTGGGTCAAAAAGGATCTTGCGGTGATTTATGTCATAGAGTGTTCTGCCTATGTTTTCCTCTAAGTGTTTTATAGTGTCTGGCCTTCCATGTAGGTCTTTAATCCATTTTGAGTTTATTTTAGTGTATGGTGTTAGGGAGTGTTCTAATTTCATTCCTTTACATGTAGCTGTCCAGTTTTCCCAGCAACACTTATTGAAGAGGCTGTCTTTTCTCCATTGTATATTCTTGACTCCTTTATCAAAGGTAAGGTGACCATATGTGTGTGGATTTATCTGTGGGCTTTCTATCCTGTTCCATTGATCTATATTTCTGTTTTTGTGCCAGTACCATACTGTCTTGATTACTGTAGCTTTGTAGTAGAGTTTGAAGTAAGGGAGCCTGATTCCTCCAGCTCTGTTTTGCTCTCTCAAGATTGCTTTGGCTATTCAGGGTCTTTTGTGTTTCCATACAAATTTTGAAATTTTTTGTTCTAGTTCTGTGAAAAATGCCATTGGTAGTTTGATAGGGATTGCATTGAATCTGTAGATTGCTTTGGGTAGTATAGTCATTTTCACAATGTTGATTCTTCCAATCCAAGAACATGGTATATCTCTCCATCTGTTTGTATCATCTTTAATTTGTTTCATCAGTGTCTTATGGTTTTCTGCATACAGAACTTTTCTCTCCTTACGTAGGTTTATTCCCAGGTATTTTATTCTTTTTGTTGAAGTGGTAAATGGGAGTCTTTCCTTAATTTCTCTTTCAGATTTTTCGTCATTAATGTATAGGAATTCAAGAGATTTCTGTGCATTAATTTTGTATCCTGCTACTTTACCAGATTCATTGATTATTTCTAGTAGTTTTCTGGTAGCATCTTTAGGATTCTCTATGTATTGTATCATGTCATCTGCAAGCAGTGACAATTTTACTTCTTCTATTCCGATTTGGATTCTTTTTGTTTCCTTTTCTTCTCTGATTGCTGTGGATAAATCTTCTAAAACTATGTTGAAAAATAGTGGTGAGAGTGAGCAACGTTGTCTTATTCCTGATCTCAGGTAAAATAGTTTCAGTTTTTCACCATTCAGAATGATTTTGGCTGTGGGTTTGACATATATAGCCTTTATTATGTTGAGGTAGTTTCCCTCTATGCCTACTTTCTGGATAGTTTTTAATCATAAATGGGTGTTGAATTTTGTCAAAAATTTTTTCTGCATCTATTGAGGTGATCATATGATTTTTTCCTTCAATTTGTTAATATCGTGTATCACATTGATTGATTTGCGTATATTGAAGAATCATTGCATTCCTGGGATAAACCCCACTTGATCATGGTGTATGATCCTTTTAATGTGCTGTTGGATTCTGTTTGCTAGTATTTTGTTGAGGATTTTTACATCTTTGTTCATCAGTGATATTGGCCTGTAATTTTCTTTCTCTCTGACAGCTTTGTCTGGTTTTGGTGTCAGGGTGATGGTGGCCTCGTAGAATGAGTTTGGGAGTGTTCCTCCCTCTGCTATGTTTTGGAAGAGTTTGAGAAGGATAGGTGTTAGCTCTTCTCTAAATGTTTGGTAGAGTTTGCCTGTGAAGCCATCTGGTCCTGGGCTTTTGTTTGTTGCAAGATTTTTAATCACAGTTTCAATTTCAGTGCTTGTGATTTGTCTGTTTATATTTTCTATTTCTTCCTGGTTCAGTCTTGGAAGGTTGTGCTTTTCTAAGAATTTGTCTATTTCTTCCAGGTTGTCCATTTTATTGGCATAGAGTTGCTTGTAGTAATCTCTCATGATCCTTTGTATTTCTGCAGTGTCAGTTGTTACTTCTCCTTTTTCATTTCTAATTCTGTTGATTTGCGTCTTCTCCCTTTTTTTCTTGATGAGTCTGGCTAATGGTTTATCAATTTTGCTTATCTTCTCAAAGAACCAGCTTTTAGTTTTATTGATCTTTGCTATCGTTTCCTTCATTTCTTTTTCATTTATTTCTGATCTGATCTTTATGATTTCTTTCCTTCTGCTAACTTTGGGGGTTTGGTGTTCTTTTTTCTCTAATTGCTTTAGGTATAAGTTTAGGTTGTTCATTTGAGATTTTTCTTGTTTCTTGAGGTACGATTGTATTGCTATAAACTTCCCTCTTAGAACTGCTTTTGCTGTATCCCATAGGTTTTGGGTCGTCGTGTTTTCATTGTCCTTTGTTTCTAGGTAGTTTTTGATTTCCTCTTTGATTTCTTCAGGAATCTCTTGTTTATTTAGTAGTGTATTGTTTAGCCTCCATGTGTTTGTATTTTTTACAGACTTTTTCCTGTAATTGATATCTAGTCTCATAGTGTTGTGGTCAGAAAAGATACTTGATATGATTTCAATTTTCTTAAATTTACCAAGGCTTGATTTGTGACCCAAGATATGATCTACCCTGGGGAATGTTCCATGAGCACTTGAGAAGAAAGTGTATTCTCTTGTTTTGTGATGGAATGTCCTATAAGTATCAATTAAGTCCATCTTGTTTGATGTATCATTTAAAGCCTGTGTTTCCTTCTTTATTTTCATTTTGGATGATCTGTCCATTGGTGAAAGTGGGGTGTTAAAGTCTCCTACTCTTATTGTGTTACTGTCAATTTCCCCTTTTATGGCTGTTAACATTTGCCTTATGTATTGAGGTGCTTCTATGTTGGGCGCATAAATATTTACAATTGTTATATCTTCTTCTTGGATTGATCCCTTGATCATTATATAGTGTCCTTCTTTGTCTCTTGTAATAGTCTTTATTTTAAAGTTTATTTTGTCTGATATGAGAATTGCTACTCCAGCTTTCTTTTGATTTCCATTTGCATGGAATATCTTTTTCCATACCCTCACTTTCAGTCTGTATGTGTCCCTAGATCTGAAGTAGGTCTCTTTTAGACAGCATCTATATGAGTCTTGTTTTTGTATCCATTCAGCCAGTCTGTGTTTGGTTGGAACATTTAATCCATTTGCATTTATGGTAATTATTGATATGTATGTTCCTACGACCATTTTCTTAATTGTTTTGGGTTTGTTTTTGTAGGTCTTTTCCTTTCTTGTGTTTCCTGCCTAGAGAAGTTCCTTTAGCATTTGTTGTAAAGCTGGTTTGGTGGTGATGAATTCTCTTAGCTTTTGCTTCTCTGTAAAGATTTTAATTTCTCCGTCCAATCTGAATGAGATCCTTGCTGGGTAGGGTAATCTTGGTTGTAGGTTTTTCCCTTTCATCCCTTTAAATATGTCCTGCCACACCCTTCTGGCTTGCAGAGTTTCTGCTGAATGGTCAGCTGTTAACCTTATGGGGATTCCCTTTTATATTATTTGTTGGTTTTCCCTTGCTGCTTTTAATATTTTTTCTTTGTATTTAATTTTTGATAGTATGATTAATATATGTCTTGGTGTGTTTCGCCTTGGATTTATCCTGTATAGCACTCTCTATGCTGCCTGGACTTGACTGACTATTTCCTTTCCCATTTTAGGGAAATTTTCAACAATAATCTCTTCAAATATTTTCTCAGTCCCTTTCTTTTGCTCTTCTTTTTCTGCCACCCTTATAATTCATATGTTGGTGTGTTTAATATTGTCCCAGAGGTCTCTGAGCCTGTCCTCAATTCTTTTCATTCTTTTTTCTTTTTTCAGCTCTACAGTAGTTATTTCCACTATTTTATCTCCCAGGTCAGTTATCTGTTCTTCTGCCTCAGTTATTCTGCTTTGATTCCTTCTAGAGAATTTTTAATTTCATATATTGTGTTGTTCATCATTGTTTGCTCTTTAGTTCTTCTAGGTCCTTGTTAAACCTGTCTTGTATTTTCTCCGTTCTATTTCCAAGATTTTGGATCATGTTTACTCTCATTACTCTGAACTCTTTTTCAGGTAGACTGTCTATTTCCTCTTAATTTGTTTGGTCTGGTGGGTTTTTACCTTGCTCCTTCATCTTCTGTGTATTTCTCTGTCTTATTTTGCTTAACTTAATGTCTTTGGGGTCTCCTTTTTGCAGGCTGCAGTTTAGTAGTTCCTATTGTTTTCGGTGTCTGCCCCCTGTGGGTAAGGTTGGTTCAGTGGATTGTGTAGGCTTCCTGGTGGAGGGGACTGGTGCCTGTGTTCTGGTGGATGAGGCTGGATCTTGTCTTTCTGGCCGGCAGTACCACATCTGGTGGTGTTTGTTGGGGTGTCTGTGAACTTATTATGATTTTAGGCAGCCTCTCTGCTAATGGGTGGGGTTGTGTTCCTGTCTTGCTAGTTGTTTGGCATTGGGTGTTCTGCACTGGAGCTTGCTGGTCGTTGAGTGGAGTTGGATCTTAGCGTTGAAGCAGAGATCTCTGGGAGAGCTCTCACTGATTGAAATTACATGGGGCTGGGAGGTCTCTGGTGGACCAATATCCTGAACTCAGCTCTCCCACCTCAGAGGCTCAGGCCTGACCCCAGGCCGGAGCACCAAGACCCTGTAAGCCACACGGCTCAGAAGAAAAGGGAGAAAAAAGAAAGAAAGAAAGAAAAATAAATAAATAAAATAATTAAAATAAAAAATTTTTTAAATTATTAAAATAAAAAAATTTTTTAATTTAAAAAAGAAAAAGAAGAGGGCAACCAAACCAATAAAGAAATCCACCAATGATAACAAGGACTAAAAACTATACTAAGAGAAAAAAAAGGACACACAGAACCCTAGGACAAATGTTAAAAGCAAACTGATACAAACAAAAATCACACAAAGAAGCATACACATACACAGTCACAAAATGAGAAAAAGGAAAAAAAAAAATACATATATATATATATATGAAGGAAGAGAGCGACCAAATCGATAAACAAATCTACTAATGATAATAATCTCTAAATACTAAACTAAGATAAACATGAAACCAGAAACAAATTAGATGCTGAAAGCAAACCCCAAATCTACCATTGCTCCCAAAGTCCACCACATTAATTTTGGGATGATTCGTTGTCTATTCAGGTTTTCCACAGATGCATGGTACATGAAGTTGATTGTGGAGATTTAATCTGCTGCTCCTGAGTCTGCACAGAGAAATTTCCCTTTCTCTTCTTTGTTCACACAGCTCCTGGGCTTCAGCTTTGGATTTGGCCCTGCCTCTGCATGTAGGTCGCCCTCTGGCATCTGTTCTTTGCCCAGACAGGAGGGGGTTAAAGGAGCAGCTGACTAGGTGGCTCTGGCTCACTCAGGCTTGGGGGAGGGAGGCGTAGGGAATGCAGGGAGAGCCTGTGGCGGCAGAGGCCATCATGATGTTGCACCAGCCTGAGGCTCCATGTGTTCTCCCGGGGAAGTTGTCCCTGGATCACAGGACTCCTGGCAGTGGCTGGCTGCACAGGCTCCCAGGAGGGGAGGTGTGGATAGTGACCTGTGCTTGCACACAGGCTTCCTGGTGCCTGCAGTAGCAGCCTTAACGTTTCATGCCTGTCTCTGGTGTCTGCATTGATAGCCGCGGCTCACACCCATCTCTGGAGCTCGTTTAGGTGGTGCCCTGAATCCCCTCTCCTCGTGCACCCTGGAACAATGGTCTCTTACCTCTTAGGCAGTTCCAGACTTTTTCCTGGACTCCCTCCCAGCTAGCTGTCGCGCACTAGCCCCCTTCAGGCTGTGTTCATGCAGCCAACCCCAGTCCTCTCCCTGGGGTCTGACCTCTGAAGCCCAAGCCTCAGCTCCCAGCCCCCACCCACCCCGGCGGGTGAGCAGACAAGCCTCTCAGTCTGGTGAGTGCTGGTTGTCACCAATCCTCTGTGCAGGAATTTCTCCGCTTTGCCCTCTGCACCCATGTTGCTGCGCTCTCCTCCATGGCTCCGAAGCTTCACCCCTGCCCACCCCCATCTCCACCAGTGAAGGGGCTTCCTAGTGTGTGGAAACTTTTCCTCCTTCACAGCTCCCTCCCAGAAGTGCAGGTCCCATCCCTATTCTTTTGTCTCTATTTTTTCTTTTTTTTTTTGCCCTACCCAGGTACGTGGGGAGTTTCTTGCCTTTTCTGAAGTCTGAGGTCTTCTTCCAGCGTTCAGTAGGTGTTCTGTAGGAGTTGTTCCACATGTAGATGTATTTCTGATGTACTTGTGGGGAGGAAGGTGCTCTCCATGTCTTACTCCTCCGCCATCTTGAAGGTCCCCTCCAGCCACATTCATTTCTGACTTTATTGATTTGGGCCCTCTCTTTATTTTTCTTCATGGGTCTGGCTAAAGGTTCTTCAATTCTATTTATCTTTTCAAAGAACCAGTTTTTAGTTTCATTCTGTTTTTTTTTTTTAAATAAATTTTCATCAGTTTTTTTTTTTAATTTATTTATTATTTATTTATTATTTATTTTTGGCTGTGTTGGGTCTTCGTTTCTGTGCCAGGGCTTTCTCCAGTTGCGGCAAGTGGGGGCCACTCTTCATCGCGGTGCGCGGGCCTCTCACTGTCGCGGCCTCTCTTGTTGCGGAGCACAGGCTCCAGACGCGCAGGCTCAGTAGTTGTGGCTTACGGGCCTAGTTGCTCCGTGGCATGTGGGATCTTCCCAGACCAGGGCTCAAACCCGTGTCCCCTGCATTGGCAGTCAGATTCTCAACCACTGCGCCACCAGGGAAGCCCTCATTCTGTTTTCTATTTCTTTTTAGTCTCTATTTTTTCCACTCTAATCTTTATTATTTTTCCTTCCCCTAACTTTGGGTTTTGTTTGTTCTTCTTTTTTCAGTTCCTCTAGGTGTAAGGTTAGATTGTTTATTTAAGATTTTTCTTATTTCCTGAGGTAGGCTTGTATTGTTATAAACTTCCCTCTTAGAAGTGCTTTTGCTGCATCCCATAGATTTTGGATCATGGTGTTTCAACTTTCATTTGTGTCCAGGTGTTTTTGAATTTTCTCTGATTTCTTTAGGGACCCACTGGTTGTTTAGTAACATATTGTTTAGCCTGCATATATCTGTGCTCTTTGCAGTTTTATTCTCATAGTTGATTTCTAATCTCATACCCTTATGCTTAGAAAAGATGCTGCATATGTTTTCAACCATCTTAAATTTATTGAGATTTGTTTTGTTACCTAGCATGTGATCTATCCTGGGGAAAGTTCCATGTGCACTTTAAAAGAATGTATATTGTGCTGCTTTTGGATTCAGTGTTCTATAGATATCTATTTCCTTACTGATTTCCTGTCTGGAAGATCTGTCTTTTGATGTAAGCTGGGTGTTAAAGTTCCCTACTAATATTGTGTTACTGTTGGTTCTCCCTTTTTTGTTTGATAGTATTTGCTTTAAGCATTCAAGTGCTCCTATGTTGGGTGCATATATATTTACAATTGTTATATCTTCTTGTTGGATTGATCCCTCGATTATTATGTAATGTCCGTCTTTGTCTATTCTTTCAGTCTTTGTTTTAAAATCTATTTTGTCTGAATTAAGTAGCGCTACCCCAGCTCTCTTTAATTTCCATTTGCATAAAATACCTTTTCCATCTCCTCACTTTCAGTCTGTGTGTGTCTTTAAGTCACAAGTGAGTCTCTTTTAGGCAGCATATGTGGGTGTTATTTTTGTATTCAGCCACTCTGTCTTTTGAATCGAGCATTTAGTCCATATACATTTAATTATTGATAGGTATGTACTTATTGCCACTTAGTTATTTTCTGGTTATTTTTTGTAGTTCTTTTTTGTTTCTTCTTTTGCTCTGTTCCTTGTCTTCAATGACTATCTTTAGTGTTAAGTTTGGATTCCTTTCTCTTTTTGTGTGTGTGTATTTATTATAGTTTTTTGGTTTGTGGTTCCCATGAGGTTCATATATAGCAACATATATATATATATAAACAATTATAAGTATACATAATTTTAAGTTGGTGATCCTTTAAATTCAAATGCATTCTAACCACTCTTCATTTTTTACTCTCCCTTCTATGTTTAATGTTTTTGATGTTATATTTTACATCTTTTAGTTTTCTGTATACCTTAACTACTAATTGTGGGTATAGCTAACTTTTCTACTTTTATCTTCTAACCTTCCTCATAGCTTTGTAATTGGTTGATTTGCTACATTTGCTGCATGTGTGCCTTTACCAATGAGATTCTTCCTTTTGTAATTTTCGTATTTCCATTTGTGGTCTTTTCTTTTATGTTTAGAGAAGTCCCTTTAACATTTCTTGTAAAGCTAGTTTGGTGGTGCTGAAATCTTTTAGGTTTGCTTAACACTTTATCTCACCTTCAAATCTGAATGACAGCCTTAATGGGTATAAGTTTTATCTTTCATCATTTTGGACATATTGTGTCCTTCCCTCTGGCCTGCAAATTTTTTGTGAAAAGTCAGCTGATAATCTTACATAACTAGATGTTTTTATCTTGCTGCTTTTAAGGTTCTCTCTTTATCTTTTATTTTTGCCATTTTAATTATAATGTGTCTTGGTGTAGACCTCTTCAGGTTTATCTTGTTTGGGATTCTCTGTTCTTACTGGACCTGAATGTCTGCCTCCTTTTCCAGGTTAGAGAAGTTTTTTAACTATTATTTCTTCAAATAAGTTCTCTGTCCCTTTCTCTCTCTCTCTTCTCCTTCTGGGACCCCCTATAATGCAAATGGTAGTATGCATGATGTTGTACTAGAGGTCTCTTATTCCTACTTGTTTTAGTTCTTTTTTATTTCTCTTCAGCTTGGGTGATTTCCACTACTTTGTCTTCCATTTTGCTGATCCATTCCTGTGTATCATCTAACCTACTGTTGATGCGTTTTAGTGTATTTTTTTAATCTCATTTATTGTATTCTTCAGCTCTGTCTAGCTCTTCTTTTGACTTTTTGTTAAAATTATCACTATGTTCATCCATTCTTCTCCCAAGTTTGTTGAACGTCTTCATGATCATTACTTTGAACTCTTTATCAAGTAAATTACTTATCTCCACTTTGTTTACTTCTTTTTCTGAGGTTCTGATTTTTCTTTCATTTGGAACATGTTCCTCTGTCTCCTCATTTTCCTAATTCTCTGTGTTTATTTCTGTGTATTAGGTAGGTTAGTTACATTTCCTGATCTGAGAAGTGGCCTTATGTAGGAGACATTCTATGGGACCCAGCAGCACACTTCCCTCTGGTCACCAGAGCTATATGCTCCATGGCACCCCCTATGTGGGCTGAATGGGCCCTTCTACTATCAACACACTGGCAGGTAGGACTGGCCCCCAGCCAGGTGACTGCCAGTCCTTGCCTCTCTAGTGCCAGCCAGACCACTGGTGGGTGGGGCTGTGGGAATCTGGAATTGGTGCTAACCTGCTGGTGGGAAGGGCCAGATCCCTGAGCAGCTGGCTACAAAGTTCAGGGGGTGCTGGAACTGATGCTGGTCCCCTGATGGGCAGGTAAGCCCCTAGCACTAGTAGGCTACAGGAAGACTCCAAAATGGCACTTTGCCGACCCCAGTGTCTTTATGGTACAACAAGCTCCCCCAAATGGCTGTCACCAGCATCTGTGTCCCCAGAGGGAGTCCCAGGTACCTCTTGCCTCTCCAAGAGCCTCTCCAAGATCAGTAAATGGGTCTGACCTAAGGTACTTTCAAATTATTGCCTCTGTGCTGGGACTCAGAGTGTGAGATTTTACATCTGTCCTTTAAGAACAGTCTCTGTTTCATACAGCCCTCCAGCTCTCCTGTATGGAAGCCATCTGACCTTTAAAGCCAGACATCATGGGGGCTCATCTTCCCAGTGCAGGGCCCCCAGGCTGAGTAGCCTGATGTGGCTCTCAGACTCCTGATTCTTAGGGGGAACATCTGCGTTAGTGATTATCCTCCCATTTGTGGGTTGCCTACCAGAGGGTGTAGGTCTTGGCTATACCACATCTTTGCCCTTCCTACCCGTCTTTATGTCTTTAGTTGTGGAAAATCTTTCTGCTAGTCTTCAGGCCATTCTCATGGATAGTCGCTCTGTAAAATAGTTGTAATTTTGGTGCGCCCATGGCAGGAGGTGAGCTCAGGGTCTTACTACTCTGCCCTCTTGGCCACATCCTCCTTGTTCTTCATTTCCTTTTAACAGATTACCTCCACCATTAGCATAACCCTACTTTGTTCAATACAAGAGCCACTAGCAATATGTGGGTATTTAATACTTGAAATATGGCCAGTCCATATTGAGAGGTGCTGTAAGTGTAAAATATTCACCAAACTTCAAAAATTTAGTACAAATTAAAGATATTTTATTAATAATTTTTAATATTGATTACATGTTGCAATGTTAACATTTTTGTTGTACTGGATTAATAAAATGTTATTAAAATTAATTTCTCATTTTTTCCCTTCTTTAATGGAACTGCTGGAAAATTTTAGATCTTGTAAGTGATTGGCATTATATTTTCAATGTACAGTGTTAGTGTGACCTTTTCACAGATGCAGGTTAGGTTATTTCACCTAGAATTATACTATGCTAGCACAGTAAATGTTTTAAACTCTATTTTTGTAGAAATCCTTCACCTCTTAAAAGCTTGTTAGAGGAAAAAAATATGGAAATACTTGATGTGGTCCAAACAATGTATTTATTTTTTAGTACTTATATAAAACAAGCTGTTGAGTATTTTGGAAATTCACAGTGTGACATGGAATAGTTTAATTATTGTCATGTGGCTTCTCTACAATTAGTTTCTTAAACAGTACTCAGCTATAAGCCAAATAAATTATAAATTGTTGTGGTTTAGTGTCTTTTATGCAGCATGAGGAAATTAAAAACTAGATACTTTATAATAACCACCTCTAGAAAAAAGTAATTGTGGCAGTACCACAATTGGGGCTCCTGTGGCAGTACCAGTTTTGAGGAATTTAAAAAAATAATGTCACAAAAAGGAATTTTTATTTAGTAAGCTTTTAAATACTATTTTAGTGAACTGATATTTACATCAATGGCATTTCAAGGTTGGTGCAAGCACTTGGGTGAGAATAAAATTAAGTTCTTGTATATTTGATCAGTAGAGCTGACAAACTTCAAAATTCTTCTTTTATCTATTTACTAAATATATTTCCATATGTAATTTTGCTTTCTTTTCGATTCCTGATATCAGCACTCTGAAAACTGCTGACATCAGTTAACCTGAATCATTAGATAAGTCATCTACATCAAGCAGTTCACAATACATTTTCATGTTGAATGCAGAGGTCATTTTCTTCCACGATCAGTGCTAGTAGGCCACCCATTCCAATTAAATACAATAATAGAGAAGCATTTCTAAGTGGTCGAGCGTCTCATTTAAACAGAGATGTAATGATATCTCTCCTTTTGTGTCATCTGAAAAGGTTTAGATGGAACGAGAAGATATTCTGTAACAGTTAAAAATGGAAGTTAAGTCTGAGAAGAATGCAAGAGTGGAGATATTAGTGAGACAAAAGAGCAAGTACAGGGGCCATTTTCAAAGTAGAGGGATCATTAGAAGTGCGGAAGAAAAGGAGGCACACTTGTCTCTTTAAAAAGAGAATGAGAAAGTGTCAGTTCTCAGAGATGAGTTCTTTAACTCCAGACAGCTGTGAACAGTTTGTCAACTGTTCTGAAGTGTGGCAGAGTCAATCCCTGGGTCTTAGCCACATGGGTTGGGTACTGGTTTCCATGAGGCTGAACACACAAGAGGACACTTCTGCCTCAAGTATGTCCTAATTGTCATTGCAATCCACAGAATATCAAAACAGTAGAAGAGTAACTTACAAATTAAATGAAGTAGACTAATAGGCACCCTGGGTGCATGAAAAAATATCAGACCAGCAGAAACTAGCAAATAAAAGAGTGCGCATGGCATGGCAGAAAAATCACAGACATTTGATTCATGGCTCTGAATCCTGGCTCTACGATTTAATGTGTCATCCTAGGCAACTCATTTAACTTCTGTGAACCTCAGTTTCTTCTATAAAACAAAAGTAACACACATAGGATTTAGAGAAATCATGCTACTTAAAGTTTCTGGGACATAATATGTCCTTAATATATGGTAGTATCTCTCTACAAAAGTAAACCATAGCAATAAATGCACTGATAAAACTTAGAAAGGGAATTATTTTGCTATCACTCTTACAATCTTTGTGATTTGATATGACAGCAGTATAATAATCTAGAAACTTCCTAGGCTCCTGCTTTGCTCCTCAGGTTTCCTTAAATCAGACAAGGACTGATAGAGCTAACCTTCGGCATCCACATGGCCCCTGAGTTACAATATTCCTCACTACCCATCTTGAGGAGTCCCTAGACCTTGTCTTCTGCTTTGGATTTTATTCTTAAATTCTTCTGACCTCAAGTCGTGGTGTCAGCCCCCACTCTCACCCTCAGTGACAGGTGAGCTACACTACCACTTCTCCTTCCATGATCATTCAGTGCACCCACACAAGGACTGTCCAAAAGATCTGACAACCAAGTATTGAAAACGTCCCCACTGGACTCTAGCCTCCCAGTGGAAAGCCCTGGAGCAGAATTGTGTGTTCGTAGATAAGCTAGCCACACACCCTTCAAAGGCCGGGATCTGCCGTAGCTTGATGTCTGGTACCGGTTCTGTTGTCCCAGGGCCCATCCCAGCTGTCCAGGGACTATATCCTCCCTGTCCATCCAATGAATACCAGTCTTGAAAACAAAGCACCAGGGGCTTCCCTGGTGGCGCAGTGGTTGAGAATCTGCCTGCCAATGCAGGGGACACGGGTTCGAGCCCTGGTCTGGGAAGATCCCACATGCCGCGGAGCAACTAGGCCTGTGAGCCATTATTACTGAGCCTGCGAGTCTGGAACCTGTGCTCTGCAACAAGAGAGGCCGCGATAGTGAGAGGCCCGTGCGCCGCGATGAAGAGTGGCCCCCGCTCGCTGCAACTAGAGAAAGTCCTCGCACAGAAACGAAGACCCAACACAGCCATAAATAAATAAATAAATAAACCCAAAGTTTAAAAAAAAAAAAAAAAAAGAAAAACAAAGCACCAGAATACATATTATATTTAGTTCAATTTTTCTTACAATTCTAAACTTAATGTCGACTTCATCTTGTAGAGTTGAGGTGAGAATACAGAAATTTTCATGCACTGTGCAAAAAAAGTGACATTGAAGACAATAGTAGGGTTGTGTTTAGGATTTTTAGGAAGGCAACTGAAAAGGCCTTGAATCAAAAAGTGAAATATACACTTATTTCCCATCTTCATTCTTGTTTCTCAGTTCTGAACTATGCTCAAACCTCCCTTTGCAGTAACTTACGTTTCTTACTTGGATTTGCTCCTAGTGGCTCAAGGTGAAAAAAGAGAATTTTCATCCCTTAAGCATAACAATGAAAAGCAAAGTGCTTTCCTTTATAACTCTGGGTAATATGTCTAATAAATTTGCCAGCAGTGAGGAATGAGCCTGTGAGGAAGTAACAAAGATACACATCTAATGGAATCTAGTGACATAATACAAAGGCCTGATTGTTGCTAATTTATGAGTTCAGTGTCCTTTCTCTTATCAGCCAGGAGAAACAGTCTCACCATATTCTGAGCATCTCCCATCTCAACATGAGTCTCCTGTATCTCTTTCGGAAACAACTGCAAAATGCTATAAACTCTCTGATATATGGAATTCTGTAGAAACTAGATATACTGGTTAATCCAAGAATTAATCAGCATTTTCCATATGTATATGTGACAAAATGAGGACAAACCCACCTTGAAGTACCTTGCACTTTCTCTGATTCTAACAGCCCTGCAATCTCTCTCAAAGCTCCACAGTTGCTATTAAATGTCTCCACTATCTTTGTGCTATTGATAAGCGCATGTATGAGTTGATCAAGAGTTCTCATTGTTGGAATGCCAAGAAACAACAGCTATGTTGTAGTTTTGTTTGTGCATTTTTAAAAAGGGAGAATGTCATTATCTTCACAAGGCATATGGTAGTGTTCCCCAAGTTACCCAAAGAGAACAAAGCCTGCTGCTGATTAAATACCAAAGTTCCTTTTAATTAATGCTCATGGAGGGTATGGGTACGTGGTATGCACACCGTGTTCTAGGAAAGCGAAATATACAATTTAAAAGGGCTTTTCCTTTTTTTTCTGTTTTTAAGTTTGTTTTACTTTGCTTTATTTTTCCTATGGGA
Source organism: Balaenoptera physalus (assembly GCF_965194825.1). Classification (NCBI taxonomy): domain Eukaryota; kingdom Metazoa; phylum Chordata; class Mammalia; order Artiodactyla; family Balaenopteridae; genus Balaenoptera; species Balaenoptera physalus. Next base: position 36,501,982 of record NC_138891.1, read on the forward strand.
TAAATTCTTCCCCCTAGGCCCCTCTTGATTTCTTTCAGAGTGATACATGGCTAACTATGGATAGAAGTTGGTTGGGGGGGGGGGCGGCAGTCAAGAAAGATAAGGTATATTTCATGACTTGTTTCATTTTAAACTCATGATCCGGGGAACTCCTAGGCTCCTAGTGGTTAGGGCTCGGCGCTTTCACTGCCGGGGCCTGGTTCCATCCCTGGTCAGAGAACTAAGACCCCACAAGCTGTGCAGCATGGCCAATAAATAAATAAACTCATGATCTGAAACCTCAAAAGCATATTTAATATGACCCTGCAATTTCTTCATAGTGGGGGCTCAATAAATATTTCCTGATGGAATAATGCAAAGTTTTAGAATACTATATTTAAGCAGGAAGCACCTCCTACACATTTGAATTTAAAAGTTCACACTGTATTTATTGGTCTACTGTAATTACTGGCTGCACAGTTAATGTTATTAAATGAGAAGATAGGCAAGTGTGTGTGAACTCATCAGAAACAGGAGGGAAGGGGGCAGGGCACAACCTTTAAAAGAATGAAATAGCCACGGGACATGACAAAGACTGGTTAGAACCAACTGGGCCCAAGATGGCGGAAGATTCGACTTCCAGGAGACCTTGAGCCTCATTATATGCTCATTGTAATACATTAGCATATGCTAAATGACACACCCACCAGCGCCATGACAGTTCTGAGGCTGACCATAAAAGGTCAAAAAGTGGGCAGTGGCCCAATTCCTGGAAATCTCTGCCCCTTCCCCAAAATAATTAGAATAATCCTCCCACTCATTAGCCTATGAAATTACCCAGCCCATAAAAACTAACCGTGCCATATTTTGAAGTTCTCTCACCTCTGAGATGGCCCACACTCTGTCTGTAGAGTGTGTTTCTCTCTAAATAAATCCACTTCTTACCTATCACTTAGTCTCTGAATTCTTTTGCGATGAGGCACGCACCTTAAATTCACTGGGAACATATTGGCCAAGCCAGCCAGGAGAATTCGGTAAGCCTCAGCCTCTCACCTCCCTTGAGCTCGAGAGGCGCTACCTTACTTCCCACCGTTACTTTCTCACTCTCTCCTACTCTGTCTCTTACTCTCTCTCTCTTTTGCTTTCTTACTCCCTGTCATCTGTTGAACTTAGCCTCTCCCCTCCCTTGGGCTTGAGAGGTGTGGCCTTACTTCCAGCCATCTCCATCTCTCTCTCCCTCTCTTTCTCCCTCTCTTATAGTCTGTCTCATTTTCGGACCTATTGCCACAAAAATGTGGGCTCAGGACAAGCAATTAAAAGCCATCAGGGTGCTTGCCATGAAGAGTCTTCTGTGAGAGAATAAGTGGGTTGTGGAACGGACTAGAGAGATGCTAGGTCTGTCTGTCCACCTCAAGGCAATTTCCACACAATTTCAGGCACACAGTTAAAAGAACAACACCACCCTCTCCCCGTGGCTACCCTCATAGGCTTATTATTGGTCCACCTGTGCCTATCCATCCTTGTCTCAAGTCTGCATCCCTATTTCATTCTTACTTTCCACTCTTATCTCGTGCCTTACTCTGCTGGAAATGGGGAAAAAGAAATCTGCCAGGCATTTTCCAACATTGCCGCTAGGTCTTACACTTCTTACTGTTACATATGTATAGGACATGTCAGGGAAAGTTTCCAGCCATCCTCACAGGCAGCTAGGGACCCGAACCATAGGATCTTTGCCCTCTGGGTTTGCCTTATCCACCATTTAATTAACTGTTAACAGGTCCAATTGTGTAAAAATATAAAATACAGTCTTACTTAGAGTTTGTGCCATGGTTGCGGCAGCTGCCATCCCTTCCGCACAGTACCTGGTCTGTGAACATACCCCCAGCTATTAGGAGGGGGATGGTCCCGCCACGTGGTCGGGACTCATGGTGGTGGGACCTTCGTTCACCACCTGCCTTCTAGTGTTTGGCTGGCCCCCTCCTGGGTCTGCCCTGACCCCACCTCCACCCCGCCCTGTTAGGGCAGGGCAGGCGACTCAAGCTGGGTGCGTTGCACACATGGCTGCACCCCGGGGATACATGCCCGGCGCCCCGGGGATACATGCCCGGCAACGACCCACAGTTGCTGTGCTGGCCTCCCAGGGGTCGCACGATTGGGAGTGTCCTTCCAGGCTTACAGGGCCCTCCATTCCCCTAACTACAGTCACGGTGCCTCTGCCTCAGTTGCCATATTCGCCCCTGCACCCAGCCCCCCTGCCCGCTAGCCAGAGCACGTGTGGGAAGGGGGGAGGGAGAGGATGGCACCAAGGCCCCAGACCTGCTGCCCACAAAAAGGAAGGGGAAAGAGAGGTTTGTTTTCTTTTTCACAAACCATCTCCCTTAATGGTCAGTGCCTGTTTTCTGAAACTTACCAGCCTTTTAGAGAAAAAGGCTGGGACTTAAACAGGTCCTAGAACCATGAGGATGTTTGTTCCAGGGGAAACTGTCCCAGAACACAGAGATTAATCTATAGAATCAATAGAGAAGCCTTCAGCTTCTCTACTGATGAGCCTTCACTCATCCTGGGTACCGCGGATGCCAGGATAGGACACGGGTCCCAGGACACTGGGGCCGATGGGACTGCCACATGGGGGCGTAGTGGCAGTGGATAAAGGTGACAGGACTAGGTGGGCAGGAGTGCCAGGAAGCAGTCGTGTCTCAGAGAGCCCCCATGGGGCCTCCTAACACTAGTGTTCCTCTCTGCTACAGGAACACTCTCTCCCTGAAGGAACGAGGGGGACACCTCCTCCGTCCCCAGGGACTCACCCCTTGGGTGCATTTTGAGTCACTGGGACAAGTTTTCTCTAGGTTCTTTAAAATAAAATAAGCTCATTTTCTTTTGTAATGAAGCCTGGTCCCAGTATAAACTTGAGGACGATGAGGCCTGGCCAGAAAATGGGAGCCTCAACTATAGTACCATCCTACAGTTAGGCATCTTTTGCAAAAGGCAGGGGGAATGGACAGAAGTTCCTTATGTACAGGATTTTATGGCCCCGGAGCTATGCAAGTCCTATGTTAGGGAACCTGGCCAGCTGGGACCCATTTGAGCTACACAAAAGCCCTCTCTAGTGGCACCCCTGGAAGAACAGGAGCCCCAGGCAGAAGACCCAAGCCCCAACACTCTTCCACCATTTTCAGCCTCTCCCCCGCCCTGTAAGCCTCTTCACCCTTCCATGCCAGAAATGCAGCCAGAGCCTCTTTGCCCCCTTCAGGAAGGAGTAGGTGGGCTTCATGGGATTACCAGAGTCCACACCCCTTTTTCTTTGTCTGACCTCAACCAATGCCGCACCCGCTTAGGCAGATTCTCCGAGGACCCTAGCCGGTTCACCGAAGAATTCCAGGCACTGACTCTTTCCTTTGACTTTACCTGGAAGGATGTAAATATTGTCCTTTCCCACTGCAGCACATCCACCCAGGGTACCCTGTATGACATGTGGCCTAGGTTACTCTGTACTGCCCAAACGGAACACATTTATTTTCGAACAAGAAAATATTGACTATCAGAATTTTGATTATGTATTTCTCTGCCAATATTTTGTATATGTGATATCACTGAAAAGTCCAAAAAGACCAGTAAGGGCCAAATTAAACACAAATGTCCACATGGAGAGACAGCAAAATTCCACGAATTGCTAATTCATGCATGTAAAAGTGCACGTAGACACCACATAAAATTGAGGAAAAATGATATTTGAATTAAATTCAAAATGTTGAGCAACAGATTCAACTTCAGACAAAATACTGGGATTCTGAAGAAAAAAGCATGATTGCAAAGAGTAACATGATTTACCAAATGGGATTCACCACTCCCCAGAAATGCTAAGTAGAAGAGGAGGTGGAATGCCGATCGGATATTTCATGTACACTCATTCACAGAGATAGTAACATAATAAGTAATGTTATCCTTGATCAGAAAGACAATGCCAGCCCCCTTTTATTTGTAGGTAATGTGGTTGAGTCACTCACAAAACACTAAACTCTCTTGTCTCTAAGTTCTACCCCAAAGTCATTCAAGCTTGATTAGTTTATATTGTTTTTACATTTTTAAGAACTACATTATAAAGTAGAACGATGTCTCCATTTGTTCTCTGTACTTGGTGATACCTTTCAAGAGTTATACATCACTGGGTCAGTCTGGATTGATGCACAATGGTCACAGCCTGAAAATTCTCTGGGAAGAATAGACGTTATTTCCATATTATGGTCCACACTGGATTCTAGTTCTTAATTTTTATTTGCTCACAAATTACTTCTCCTGACAAAAGCTATATTTATCTGGCTATGTGCTTTGATTTGCAAATCCTCCACCCCCACACACATATATTTAAGTAATTGTTTCAAACAAGGTTCACAATCATTGCTTTGTAAGGAAGGAAAGCAGAGGGTATAAGTAAAGTGGGTTTAGCTATGTTTGCTTCTGCAACAAGTAAAAAAGTCCCTAAATATGAATAATTAAGCAAATTCCTGTGGGTAAAAATTATTCCTATCATCTGGCCTTTGTGTCACACTTCCTTACAGTGTAAATAGACAAAGCTCTTCAGAGAGTCACCCACACTGAGTAAAACTGCTTTGATAGGGTTCACTGCTTCTTTTGTTGTTTCAATGAGATTCCAAATGATAGGCATAAACTAAATACAACTCCACAGTAAATAGGAATGTGCCCTCTGTCATGTTAATTGGAATAAACCTGCAGTGCAGTTTAGACTAGCAGAGAAGCAGCATTAAACCTGGAGATGATGCAGTCTGGCCCTTGTTCTGCCATTTGCTTGCTGAGTGACACTGGGCAATTTGCTTAACTTTTCTGAGAAAATTTTGTTTTTGAAATTGGAGGGTTACTCTTAATCTTTACTCTTTCATGTAGCTATTTTAAAAATTCCGTAATCAAGACATTGTTTTAATTACATTTTCTCTTTACATAGCAATATATCCTTGGGCGCTGGAGATATATAGATATGGACATAGATTTGTAGATATATCTGAATAAGCATAGGTATGTCTAGGTGCATTGGGGGCCGTTATGGGTTTTTTGTTTGTTTGTTTTTTAAATGGGTGCTTGAACAAGTACATATCTTTGATGGAGTGGAGTGTTGAGTAATGTCAGTTAGATCCTATATTGATTGCGTTGTTCAGTTATTACTAGTTACTAGTTACGGTTGCTTTTCTAGGGCATTGGGTCCACAGATCTTACACTACCATTCTGGAAATGGAAACCCCAATAATGAGATTTTGAAGCAGTGTTTCCTTTGTCTTTTATTTACTACTGCCATTCTGCTAAAAATTCTTCTGATATTTTTTTCTTAATTTCCAAATGCTTTGGTTTGATGGTTTGTTTGTTTCATTTTGAAATCTGAAGATTCACGTTTGTATATTGTATTATTTATGTTATTAGTCACTCTGAAAGAGTTCACATTAATATTCTATAAAAATTTGAGGGCTTCCCTGGTGGCGCAGTGGTTGAGAGTCTGCCTGCTAATGCTGGGGACACGGGTTCGAGCCCTGGTCTGGGAAGATCCCACATGCCGCGGAGCAACTAGGCCCGTGAGCCACAACTACTGAGCCTGCGCGTCTGGAGCCTGTGCTCCGCAACAAGAGAGGCCACGATAGTGAGAGGCCCGCGCACCGCAATGAAGAGTGGCCCCCGCTTGCCTCAACTAGAGAAAAGCCCTAGCACAGAAACGAAGACCCAACATAGCAATCAATCAATCAATCAATCAATAAATCTTTTAAAAAAAAAAAAAATTTGAAGCCATCCTTACAGTTTCCAAGATGTTGTAAAAACTCATATAAACATAGTTTAATTGATAAGAAATTTAAAGAGAAGTTTTAAGGAAACAAATAGAAGTATAATGAGTAAAGACTATGTTTTTTTCCAGGGATTTTTTCCTTCAATTTTATTCCATGTGTTATCCTCAGTATTCTTAAAGTCCTCTTAATTTTCTATCATCCGAGTGGTTACTTTTCCTTAATATTTTGTATAGTTTACTAAGGCTGCCATAGCAAAATACCACAGTGCGGACGGCTTAAACAAAAGAAATCTATTTTCTCACAGTTCTGGAGGATGGAAGTCCAAGCTCAAGTTGCCGGCAGGCTTGGTTTCTCTTGAAGTTTCTCTTCTTGGCTTGCAGACCACCACTTCCCTGCTGCCTCTTCCCATGGCCATCCATCTGTGCACACACATCCGTGGTGTCTCTCTGTGTGTCCAAATTTCCTCTTTTTATAAGGATCCTGATGCTGAAACTTGGCCTGTGTATACTGGTGCCGAATTGAATCTCGGAGACAGAGTTTTGGGTGAAGTAGAAAAGAATAGCTTTATTGCTTGCCAAGCAAAGGGGCACACAGCAGGCTCATGCCCTCAAAAACTGTGTGTCCCAAACCAAGGGGGGTTTGTGAGGAGTTTTATAGTCAAGGGGGCGGTGTTGCTGGCATCACGTGATCTTGTGATCTGTAGTTCTCGATGTTACTGAACTGTGACCTTCTCTCCGGAACATCTTCCATATGGTAGGGGTTTTAGTTCTGCAGAAGAGCTCAAAAATATTGTTCTGTATATCCCTTGAGGAGGAACCAGGACCCTGCTCCAAGGCTGCACTGTTGTTTCTTGACTGCTCCTCCCTTGTCTCTGTTTCCGCTCTCTTCCCTGATTAGCAACTGTTTGAACTTGCCCTTGGGAACTCAGGGAAGGGGACACAGAAACGTTTTTGTGCCCAGGAGCCCCACAGGGTCCTGCTCAGTTTCAGTACCAGTCAGAATGGATTAGGGCCCACCCTAACAGACTCATTTTAACTTAATTATCTCTCTAAAGACTCTATCTCCAGATACAGGAAGAAGTACTGGAGTTATATGAATTTTGGGAGGGGCACAATTAAGCCCATCGGACATATACTCTAAGTCTTCCTTGTATTGATATATTGTTTAGTATTATTTTAAAACATATTTTCAACCTAATAATCACCATACAACTTCCTCTAAACAGACTTTTAGTAGGCATTGTAATTTTAATTACATGAATCCGTGCTTATAGGACTTTATGAGTCTTTCCAGCGAACATATTCATTTTTTCATGAAATGGTACGGTGCAATAATTTCCTAGTTTCTTTTTCCTTCATTATTATACCTGACAATGAAATTTATTAATAGCTAATCACTCATAAACCAGCATTACAGAAATCCTAGTGTCACCTCTGGTACTACATGATCATATGTTCCCAAAGGGTACCCAGTAAACACTTGTTAGATGAATTTTGTTAGGTTTGGGGTATTTTTGGTTCTGTTTTTACTTGTAGGAACCTAAAGGCCAATAAAAACAGGGATAAGGATCTAGGAATCAAACTGCTATTTGCTATATGACACACAGTAACAACTGGTCAAATCGCTGGTAATGGATGACAAAGATTATGCTCTCTGGTTCATGGTCTTCCTGTTGGTCGAGGCACAGTTAGCAACTTCACTCTCCTGATACAGCCCCATCACCTACACCTTGTCCCCATTACAGTAAACTGTGATTATGAGGTTGGGACTGTGAAGGCAGTTTTTAGGATCTCTACAGAATCTGTTAACAGTTTTAGAGTCTCTCTCCAGGGTTTTCCTAGCCTTTTAGAGAGCTTGGGATGTTAGCCAGAACAAGCTGGCCAACCTCTGCAGGGACCTATTTAACCTCATCATTAGCAAGAAGAGAAAACCTAAGCAATTCCCATGTCCATTTGCTAGAGGAGGAAGCTAAGGGTCAAACAGACTAAGGATTTTGCCTGGTAAATTCAAAGTCATAAAATGAATAATTGATGAAGCCGCAGACTCCAGTTTAATGACTTCTATCCTGCAGTGGTTCCATCTCCTTACATGGGTGCCAAAGTAGGAACTTGATAAGTTTTGCTAACTACGTAAGGTTATCAATGTTGTAACCATGTGTTAGGCAAATAGATTTCTTTCTTTTTGCTGGAATGATGTTATCTAAACTGCTAGAGCAGATAATCTTGAGCAATCTCATTAAGCCGCCAGACTCAGATTTCAGGAAATTAGGTTATCTAAGAGCCGTGGGCAGACTTTTACAAAAAAATAATTCATTTAAAAAAATTTTTTTATTTTTTTAAATTGGATGAAAGATTCTTTAAATTCTATAATGCTTTACAATTTTCAGAAGTCTCATACACATGATTTCATATAATCCCATAATAACCCTTTTCCCCCCCCACCTCTGTATTGCCCTTCCTCTCTGCCCTGTCCCTACAGGTAAACACTAGTTTGTTTTCTGTATCTGTGAGTCTGCTTCTTTTTTATTTTATATACTAGTTTGTTGTATTATTTAGATTCCACATATAAGTGATATCATACAGTATTTGTTTTTCTTGGTCTGACTTATTTCACTTAGCATAATTGGGCAGACTTTTTAGAGCAGTTGATTATATTCAAAGATTTCTTAATTAAATCAGAATAGAAAATTTGGTGTCCATTCTTCCCTAGAAGTGGACACAAGATAAAAAAAAAAAAAATTAGAGTTGCTACTGTATACAGGTCTGTAAACTAGTAGAAACTTGGTGGGGGAAAGAGACTAATCCAAAACAATTCCTGGCCTGTGCTAACCATCCTCTCCTTAGCAATGACCCAGTGCCTGGAAAATAGTAAGAGGCCAAAAATGTGTTAGCTGAAATAAATTAAAGAGTCAAGGATTTTCTGAAGTAATAGCCTCCCTGCTTCCCCTGTTGCCCTACTGCAGTCTCTTCACATCCAGCAGCCAAGTGATGCTTGAAAAGTATAAACCAGAGCATGTAATCAGAACTCTTCAGTGACTCCCATTCTTACTCTGAACAAAAGCCAAGGTCCTTGTAACAGTTTATAAGGCTCTGCAAGATTGGCCTCTCTGTCTCTTTGAACTCATCTCCCTGCTCTGCAAGATTGGCCTCTCTGTCTCTTTGAACTTATCTCCTACTTTCAGCTTTGCTCGCACCCCTCCATCCACTCTGCCTTCTTTGCTGTTCCTCCAGCTTGCCAAATATGTTGCCATCTGGGGGAGCACCTCCCCACCTGGAATGCTGCTACCCTAGATTTTGCTGCTGCTCACATCCTTTGCAGTGCATAATTTAAAACTGAAACAATTCTCCCCCAATTCCATATTCACCTCCCTAATTTACTTATCTCTACTATTTATGAATTTCTAATAAATAATTTACTTGTTTATTGTGCCTATCATCTGTTTTATCCCAACTGGAATGTGAGTACCGTGAGCGCAGGGATTTTTGTTTGTTTGTTTTTCTAGTACCAGGAACATAATAAGTATTCAGTAAACACTTACTGAAAAAATAAAAATAGTACAGGGAAATATTCTGAATTCGGTAAAATCAGTGTTTTTGTGGAATGTCAAAAGCAAAGTTAAAGGATCTGTTAACAAAGAAGAGAAAGACAAGAAAATATTTTCAGAATAACCTGGAGAGGAAGTTTTAGGACTATAAAGGAAAAGTGGAGCTTTATGGACAAAAGAAAGAAAGAAAAGAGGGAGGAGAGGAGGGAGGAAAGAAGAAAGGAAAGGAAAGTGACTTTACGTTGGCTTAACAGGGTGCTGTCTAAGACGGTCCTCTTCAAAGAGTGTTTCCAAGGTCCCTTCCATGGAGCATCATTGGTCAGGGGAGAAAGCAACTAGGACTTCAGCCCCCAACATCCAAATCTGCCCCTTAATTTTATATCTTTAATATTTTGAGTTTCTCAAGAAGATTTTGTTTTGAAAAAAAAATACTTCTGATTAAAAATGATAACAGGAGAATGAAACTACTGCCACAAAGTGCGTTATACTGGGCAACTTCTAAGAGACGTTCACTGAAGCCTGCTGGTAGAAAAGGTCAGAATCACAGAGTGGTCTGTAGAGAATCCCTCTCTCAGCAGCCAGCCTTTAAGTTCTGATGCTCGGGAAAGAGAACGGCTCTAAGGCAAAGAAAAGGAACACATGGGTCTTCAGGGAAATGCACAACTGAACCTGGAGTTGAGGTGGTCCGATGCAGCAAGGACGGAGAGGGCCAAGGAAGGAAAACTGCTCCAAAGATAGTTCAGCGGTTTATCTGAGGGAGTAAGGGTGCTTCGCAGGGCGTTTACAACCTCAGAGGACACCAAGATAAGAACACAAAGACATTCTTGGAAACTACTCAGAAAACATGAATTAGAGCTCTGTGGAATGTGGTGGGAATAAAAAAGCAGTGGGGTTTTTAGTGTTGAGAACAATGGTGTGGCCGCCTCCCTGAGTAAGAATAAGGGTTGTTGATTGTCATTGCTGGAAGCTGAGGAGTGGGATTCCTTATCCAACAGGAATTTGTGCCTGCAGTAGCTGGGATTTGTGCCTGCACTGAGGGATTTGTGACAAGTGTGTATACAAGGATATATAGTGCATGAATTTGGAGGAGCTGATACTACCCAGGCTCTTGGCTTTGAGTAGTTCAGTTCCATTTTTAAAAATTATTATTAACTGTTGAAACTTACTTGGAGTTTTGAAATCTTCTCTACACTGATATATCCTATGCTCTTAGCATTGCACTTTATGCTGTTCTAAATATTCCCTGCCCATGCTTAATTTGGTATATGTGATGATTCATGTTGTTTGCACAAAAATAGTAAGTCTGGTAGTCTGAGGAAAGAACAAATAAAGTTGTAAAGAAAGGGCAATATTAATGTCATTCATTCTCAGTCTTACATATTAATACTATTTTACTTTTTTCTGTTGGAATTGATATTATTAACATGTGACTATTTTGTTGATACTTCGTGCACTGATATTGCCCTGATTTGGTGATTTGGGTTAAGGAATTTAGGAATCTGAGTGTAACATAGAAACAGAGAGGATAAATTTCCTATAAAGATGCATATTGATATGTATAGAAACCATAATAGAAAATTTTATTTAATGATAAATAAAAGTGGTCCTACCTATATAGAAGTAGAGGGGAATTGTAGCAAATATCTTTGGAAACATAGAGAGAGCTATGAAGCCACTGAAAACCATGCCACATGAGAAGCAGCTGAAAAACTAGGATTTCTTAACTTAGAGAAACTAGACCCACTGAATATAAAAGCTGTCTCCAAATTGTTGGAGGCTTCTGGAAGAAAAAAGATTGGGCTTGTTAGGTATGGCCTGAGGGGCAGATGATGAGAGATGCAGTTTCCTGAAAAAATGGAGCAGAATGTCTGTGACATTCACGTCTCTGCTTCTGGCTCTGAGAGGAAACATAGCACCTGGGTGTGCAGCCCAGCCACGGTGGCCACATGCCCGCCAACGGAGAAGACAAATAAAACGGGGACATATTGACAAAGTGTCTGCTCTGCTGACTGTGCCTGCACCATGGCCAGAGATAAACTGTGACCGGCTCCTGATTTGTTCTCCTGAAATCTGGCCCCAGGTGTAAAGGGGGAGATATGTAAGCCAAAGTAAAGACAAGGTAGATACAAGGTGATGTCAGATTTTTGTAGAGATTAGCAGAAATCAGGTATCAGGTTTTTGCAAACCTTAGAGACAGTGGCAATTCCAAAGAAAAACCTATGTGAAGACCAAGTACAGATTCTTCCCATCTGGCCAGTGCAGCCATGGACATCCTAGTAGCACCTACATTGATTTGGTCTACTGTATGCTTGCCCCATGCTGGTCTCTGGGAAAACTGCTGCCACAAGGATTTGAATGCTTAGAGTTTGGGAGTGAATATTTGATTTTGTCCATAAAAGCTTAGTATCTGTTCCTGGAGGTCCTTGCAGCCCACGTGTCAGACGACTTGAGTAGTTAAAAGAACTGAAGGGGTTAAGAACATGTTACCCTATATACACTACCAAATGTAAAATAGATAGGTACTGGGAAGCAGCTGTATAGCACAGGGAGATCAGCTCGGTGCTTTGCGATGACCTAGAGGGGTGGGGTAGGGAGGGTGAGGGAGGCTCAAAAGGGAGGGGATATGGGGATATATGTATACATATAGCTTGATTCACTTTGTTATACAGCAGAAACTAACGCACCATTGTAAAACAATTATACTCCAATAAAGATGTTAAAAAAAAAAAATGTTACCCCAAAGTATACTACACGCAGGGGCATGGGAGCATGCCTGATGCCACAGGGTCTAATTGACATGAAAAACATGCTATAGGACAGTGATCCCCAACCTTTTTGGCACCAGGGGGACCGGTTTCGTGGAAGACAATTTTTCCATGGATGGGGAGGGGGTGCGGTGGGGTGAGGGAAGGTTCAGGCGGTAATGCGACTGATGGCGAGCGCTGGGGAGCGGCAGATGAAGCTTCACTAGCTGGCCCGCTGCCCACCTCCTGCTGTGCGGCCTGGTTCCTAACAGGCCGTGGACCGGTACCTGTCCGCTACTATAGGATGTGTCTGAGAGGCAAAATGTTGTCCAGGGTGCCAGGGTTAAATCCCACTTCCACAACTGATTGGCTGTGTGACTTGGGCAAATTCCTTATCTTCTCTGTGCCTTTGCTTCCTCTTCTGTAAAGTGGAGGAACAATAATAGTAACTACATCACGAAATGAGGATTAAAGGAGTTAATTCATGGAAAGAGCTTATCTCAGTGCCTGGACATAGCAAGCAATTAATAAATGATTATTATTTGAGTATCAAATTGTTCTTATCATCACTGTGCTTAAGTCAAAGACAGAATCAGACTCCTGCTTCCCCATAAGAAAAATAAGCCTAATCTAGTTATCTAAGTATTTGGGTATGATTCTTGATTAAGATGTAGAAAGACATATGCCCAGGGGCATGTTGATGTTTCCTACCTCTTTCTTCCTTTATATCTCTAAACAAGAGTTTACCACAGACTCACTACTTTATTCTGTCCATCTGACCACTCAGTAATTCTAACTTTAATAAACATTCATTCAAATATTAAACTCCTCAGTAGATCTATAAGTCTAGGTATCTTGCAGATACCTCCCAACATTCCAAACATTGAAGTCTAGTTCTTCTCTTTGCATGTCTAATATTTGACAGTATACTTAGCCCTTTCCAGAATCATCTTTGGTTTAACAATGCTACCTTACCGAATTTCCCTCAAATCCATTTTTCTCTTTAAATTCCCTCAAATCCATTTTTGTCTTTAAATCTTACTACGGACCTACCCAGATTCAGGGCTTCTTGATTTATTGCTTGGACTACTAAAAAGGATTCCACCTCTAACCTTTTCTTGTCTCCTGTCTCCTTTCTTCTGCACAACACTTCCCTCTTCTACACGGTCATCTAGACCTTTGTAAAATGCAGACTTGATCAAGTTTATACTCCTCATTGCCTACATTTTGGAGTCTAAAGCTCTGGGTGAGGTATTTATGGTTCTTCACGGTTCCAGTTTACCCTTCCAGCCCTGCCATGTCTTCCTGTGCTATTCAGACTTGAAGACGATTGGCTGATTCTTCCCCACCACCTCCCCTGTCCCAGACAAGCACAGATTACCCAGGACCCTTCTGGGCCTTTGCTCACACCAGTTATTTTCCTTAATGCCCTTTCTCCTTTCTCTGCCCTGAAAAGCTCCACTCAGTCTTTAAGATCCAGCTCAAACATCACTGCTGTAGAGATTTATTTGCCTTCGGCTTCCTTGCACAGAATCCCTTGGCATTGCTTTCATATAGCATTTTGACAGCATTGAAGACATAGATGGCTTAAAGGCAACAGATTAAATGCATAAATGGCTTACTGTGTTGATTAGATTAGGTGCTTTTTAAATATGTGAATTCTTTCTTCTTCTACATCTTAACCTCAGTAACTAGCTCAATCCTTAGCACATAATAGTTGATCAAGTAGGTTTATTGAATGAATTAATTAATGGATGAAATCTTCCACTTCCAGTATATTTTCACTTTTCATCAGCACAATCAAATGAAAGTTTGATTGTTTTGCCTTGTTTTAAGTTATCTATTTACTAATTTCTAGCAATCTATTTATGCATGGGTAAATGCCACACTAGAGAGATGGTTCTGCTTTTCTTTTAGAATGCCAATGGACTCAGCTACAGGAAAGGGATGATGACCACCATTTATTCATTCATTGCTTATTATGTGTCAGGCCCTGTTCTAGGCTCAGGTGATTCAGTGAAAAGAAACACAGACAATGCCCTTACTTTCCAAGATCTTTCATTCTATAAAGAAGAGACAGAAAATAATCAAGTAACCAGAAAAACAAGGTAATAGTGTCTAGCGATAAGGACAGAAAATAATCAAGTAACCAGAAAAACAAGGTAATGGTGTCTAGCGATAAGGACTAAAAGGACCATAAAATTGGGTGATGTGGTATATTGTAACTAATTAGGGATGGGGGTTACAGTGGGTGGTTCCTCTCTGATGAGGTGAGATCTAAATGTTGAAAAGGAGCCAGTCATGTAAGATCTGGGAGCGGAGAGGACAGCCAGAGCAGTCTAAAGATAGGAACTGGGAAAAGAAAGGCAATAAGTGTGGTTGGCACATCATCAGCGAGGAAGACCATATAGTGCCAGATACTCTACTACCTGCTTTCCATGTTTCTACCTTTGCATCTAATCACATCCTTGGAAGAAGGCTATCCACATTTTTTAGAAGAGGAAACTGAGAGTCAGAGCAGCGAAATAACTTTCTCAAAGTCCCATATGTTGGAAATGGAAGGAACAATTATTCTGAACAAATTGTGACTGTCTCAAAAGTTCAGGATCAAAGTCAGGCTTAAGTAAAATGATTTTAGATATCATTGCATCATTACAGTCTTTTGATAAACTACTGTGAGTGTGCAAAGAAGCAAATACACTGAAATCCCTTAATATATTGCTGATATTAGAAGAGATGATATTGCCCACCTTCAAGGGTAAATGTACTACTTTAAGCTTTTCCTTGTTTGCAAGTTATATATTTCAAAAATAATTTTTATCCATTTAGAACTATGGTAGAAGCTATGTAACAACAAATTTCATTTTTATGGAATTCTAATGGGTCAAATTAAAATGCCGATTGGTATAAATACCAATAAAATGAAAACTCATGGTTTGATGAGAATATAGACTATTTGAACAGTTTTTTTCTATTGAAGTATAATTCACTTATTATATTGATTTCAGATATATTACATAGTGATTCAATATTTTTATACATTACAAAATGATCACCCAAATCTAGTTACTGTTACCATACAAAGTTATTACAGTATTAGTGACTATATTCTCTATGCTGTATATTACTTCCCCATGACTTATTTTATAACTGAAAGTTTGTTCCTCTTAATCCCCTTCACCTATTTTGCCCATCCCCTCACGCTCCCTGTTCTGGCAACCACCAGTTTGTTCTCTGGGTATATGGGTCTGTTTCTGTTTTGTTATATTTCTTCATTTGTTTTGTTTTTTGGATTCCACATATAAGTGAAATCATCCAGTATTTGTCTTTGTCTTTGTTTAACATAATGTAATATCATCTAGGTCCATCAATGTTGTCACAAATGGCAGAATTTTATTCCTTTTTTTTTGGCTGATCAATATTCCAGTGTGCAACTTCCCTGGAGGTCCAGTGGTTAAGACTCTGTGCTTCCACTCTAGGGGTCACGGGTTGGATCCTTGGTGGGGGAACTAAGATCCCACATGCCGTGCGGCACAGCCAAAAAAAAAATAATTCCTCTGTGTGTGTGTGTACTACATCTTCTGTCCATGAACATAGGTAAATAATGCTGCAATGAACATTGAGGTGGCATATATCTTTTCAAATCAGTGTTTTCATTCTCTTTGGATAAATACCCAGAAGTGGAATGCTGAATTGTATGGTAGTTCTATTTTTTATTTTGTGCGGAACCTCCATACATACCATTTTCCATAGAAGCTACACCAATTTACATATCCACCAGCAGTGCACAGAGGTTCCCTTTCTCTATATCCTCTTCAACACTTTTTGTTTTTGACTCTTTGATGATAGCCATTCTGACACGTAGGAGGTCATAACTTGTAGTGGTTCTGATTTGCATTTCCCTGATGATTAGCTATGTTGAGCATCTTGTCATGTGTCTGTGGCCATCTGTACATCCTCAGTGGAAAACCTTCTATTCAGGGGCCTCTGTACATTGTTTGGTCTGACAGCACTGGGATCTTAGTTCCCCGACCAGGGATTGAACCCACGCCACCTGCATTGGAAGCACAGAGTCTTAACCACTGGACTGCCAGGGAAGCCCCTGTACATTTTTTAATTGAATTGGTTTCTTTCTTTCTTGTTCTTCTTCTTCTTGTTCTTCCTCCTCCTCTTCTTCTCCTTCTTCTTCCTCTTCTCCTTCTCCTTCTTTGTCTTCTTCATTTTTTGTTACTGAGTTTTATGAGTTTTCAAAATAAATTTTGGATATTAACCTCTTATTATTTGCAAATATTATCTACCATTCAGTAGATGGCCTTTTGTTTTATTGATGGTTTCCTTTGCTATGCAAAGACTTTTTAGTTTGATGTAGTCCCATTTGCTTATTTTTGCTTTTGTTTCCCTTGCCTGAGGAGACAGATCCAAAAAAATAATGCTACAACTAATGTCAGAGAGCTACTGCCGATGTTTTTTTCCTAGGAGTTTTATCATTTCAGGTCTTCCATTTAAGCGTTTAATCCATTTTGAGTTGATTTTTGTGTATGGTATAGAAAGTGGTCCAGTTTCATTCTTTTGCATATGGCTGTCCAGTTTCTCCAACACCATTTATTGAAGAGATTGTGTTTTTAAAGTTTAAGGATAAAATAAGAGGCGATTCAATGTTAAAACACAACATTTTTCTGTTAAGCATTGTTTCCTATTGATATTAAAACATTCTACCAGTTCTTCAGGGCTGACATAGCACATTAAACTAATAAGAAAATGCAACCATGAAACAATTGTGGGCACTTCAAAAAGAGCATTCAGTTTATAGTGAATACAATGAACAGATATACCTCTGTTCTGTTTTTAAAAATTAATCTATCAGTGGTCAGTAATCATGAAAAGGCTGATTAAAATGTTAAAATCCCATGTAACTTTATTCCCTTGGGCCAGAATAAACTTGAGGTGATATGGAAATTAATTATACTAACACTGGGAGATATTTCTTAAACCAAAGGTACCAACAGATTCAAAATTAGAGTAGTATCTAAATTAATGGACATAGAAAACTTGGCCAACTGCCTTAAAGAATCAGGCTGCCGATTTCTAGGATGTACACAAGGAAAAAGTTGACCTTCAAAGTCTTGTCTAAGAAACAGGTCTCCTCTCAGCAGTAAGATTCAAGTTTTGAGAAACTGTCTTGGAGAGGAACTAGTATAGGAACACTTTATCTATCTGGCAACCACCAGGGTGCCGTGACCATAAATCATAAAAAGGAAGTAAAAAGGATTTGGGCCAGTGTGTTCCTTAACCATCAGAGAAATTTAGTAGTGTAAATTCCTGAGTCTTAGACACATGGCAGAATGGGCAAGGGCTGTTTGCTGAGATTTATTTTTCCCTCCAGGTATGCTTTTCCTGTCCCAGTGATCTCCTGGTAATAATAAATATCCTACTTTACATCCAAAATCCTCATTAGAAATAAGGACCATAGTTATCAATTTGATTTTAGGAGCAAGAGATTGGAAGTGATGTTTCCCTGACTTTATACAGTCTGCCTCACTTCAGAAGAGGGACAGAGTTTTGTCCATAAAGGTGTCTCCTTATAAACAAAGAAACAAACAATTTGTAAGGTTTTCTGTACATGCCTTGGAGATCTGTGCTTGATTAGGCTTCAGGAGGCTAAGGAGGAACATGACTCAATTAAGTTGAGATTTTGTTAAGGCCCAGATGAAGGAGAACTGAGAGTTTTATTTTTAAACCAACCCCCTAGGGTCTTAATAAAATACGAAGTAGTCATTACTTAATGTACTCTTTGGTCCTTCCTAACAAAACTGGAAGAACTTTAAAGAGCATGTGATTTCCATTTTACCCCATGGGTCCATGTCTCTTGGTCAGTTTGGAAATCAAACCTAAAACAACAACCAAAGAAACTTTAAATTTACATCCAGGATAACAAACAGGTTTCATATTTCCTGCCAGATCTCATCAATTAGAGGTGGCTGCCTGGAATTCTGTGTTGAGCAGAATGGTAAAGTAGACTGACTCAGTGGGAAGGAAACCAGGGTGGGTTATTTTTGTTTACCATGGACTCAAGGAGGAACTGTGACAGGGCCTATGCCATGTGTTCACTGACTCTGACGGAGATAATCAAAGAAACAATGAAGACAGATGATTGTTTCAGGGATCATGATGGAGGAAAAATAAAACTTCCATACCAAGAAGGGAGAAAACATAAAAAGTGCATATGTGTATAGTGATTCCAGAGTAAAGCCATTTATTCATCCATTTAAAAAGTTTATTGCATGCTTATTTAATAATAATATTATAAAATATATTACATATAATATAAATACATTTTTATTTAATATACTAATATATTAAATATATACATGTAAAAATAATGTAAAGTATGCATTATATATGAATAATGAAACAATAAATATTTACTGAGTGTATTTTCCAGGTGCTAGAGATGTAATAGGAAACAAAACAAATTTCCAACTCTGCTATATTCCTTGTGAGGAAAAAAACAAACAAAAAAAAGTAGTTAAACAAATAAATACATGCCTGGGAGTTATAAAGGCTGAGAATAAAAATAAAGCAAGGAAAGGGAACAAAGATTATTGGGAGTGCTGCTTCATATGAAATGGTTGGTGAAGGCTTCTCTGAGAAGGCGGCCTGTGAGGAGGACCCAAAAGAGGTCAGGGGCAGAGCTGTGCAGATGTCCAGGGAGGGCGCTCCTCCTTCAGGGAGGAACAAGCGCAAAGACCCTGAGGCCAGCGTGTCCTTGCCGTTTGAGGAGCAGCAAGGATTTCAGTGGGGCTGGAGTCGGGACCACTGAGGAGGTGGAGGGGATGAGGTGAGAACAGGGGCAGATGATGAGGGCCAAGCCTAGTCGGCCATGATGAGAAAGTTGTCTCTTATTCTGAGTGAAACAAGTTACCGCTAGAGAGTTCTGAGTGGAACAGTACCAGGAGCGACCTGGCTGTGTAGGGAAGGGAAGGGGACAAAAATAGAAGAGAATAGACCACTTAGGAGGCTGCTACGATAATCCAGACAAAAATGATGGTAGCTTGAACCAGTTTAGTTGTGGCAAAGGTGAGGAGAAGTGATTATATCACGATATATATATATATATATATACACACACACACACACACACACACACACACACATATTTCCATATCTCCATATAATATTTACATTTTTAAAATTTTACTCAATTTATTTAAACTGGAAAAATAAACTCAGCTTGCCCATTTCTCCTGCTCCCCACCCCCGCCTCTTGCAACCACCAATCTGTTCTCTGTATCTATGAGTTTGGGTTTGTTTAGATTCCACATATAAGGGAGATTTTACAGTATCTGTCTTTCTCTGTCTTACTTATTTTACTTAGCATAGTGTCCTCGAGGTCCATCTACGTTGTCACAAATGGCAAGATTTCATTCCTTTTTAGGGCTGAATAATATTCCATTGTATATATGACTCCATTAAGTTGAGGTTTTGTTAAGGCACAGGTCAAGGAGACTGGGAATTCTTTACAACTTTTCTACTCATTCATCCACTGTTGAACACTTGGGTTGTCTCCGTATCTAGGCTATTGTAAATATGCTACACGGAACATGGTGATACATATATCTTTTTCCAATTCTTTTCGTTTGGAACCCTTATACTTTTTTCCACAGTGGTTGCACCAATTTACATTCCCACCAAAAGGATGTATTTTGAAGGTAAAAGTGATGGAATTTGTTAATGGATTGGAAGTGAGATGTGAGAAAAAAATATCAAGAAAGACTCCAATATTTATGGCCTGAGCAGCTGGAGAAATGGATTTGTCATGTATTGAGATGGGGAAGATTGTGAAAGCAGCAGTTTTTCAGGAAAAAACAGTAATTCATGTTTGGACATGTTAAATTCTTTTAAGTTTTTAAAATCAACTTCATTGCGGTATAATCCACAATAAAATGCACCAATTTAAAGTGTTCAGTTTGGGACTTCCCTGGTGGCTCAGTGATTGAGAATCCGCCTGCCAATGCAAGGGACACAGGTTGGAGCCCTGGTCCGGGAAGATCCCACATGCTGTGGAGCAACTAAGCCCGTGCGCCACAACTACTGAGCCTGTGCTGTAGAGCCCACGAGCCACAACTCCTGAAGCCCGTGCGCCTAGAGCCTGTGCTCTGCAACAAGAGAAGCCACCGCAATGAGAAGCCCGCACACTACAACGAAGAGTAGCCCCTGCTCGCCGCAACTAGAGAAAGACCGCACATGGCAATGAAGACCCAATGCAGCCAAAAATAAATAAATAAATAAATTAACTAAAAAAAAAAAGAAATTAAAAAAAATAAAAATAAATAAATAAAGGGTTCAGTTTGATGAGTTTGAGCAAATGTATACGCTTGTATAACTACCATTGCAGTCAAGATATATAATGTTTTCTGTCACTTCCAGAACTTGTCCTAGTCCTTTCCCCAGCCACCATAGGCCCCAGGCAACCACTGATCTGCTTTCTATCCATATAGTTTAGATTTGTCTATTCTAGGGTTTCATATGCATGTGGTCATATAGTATATAATTTTTGGACTGACTCCTTTCAGTCCAGAGCAATATTTCTGTGATTTCATCCATGTTGTGTGTATCAGTAGTTCATTTCCTTTTATTGCTGGGTATTGTTTGCCTTTTTATTACTGAGTTATAAGAGTTCTTACTATATTCTGAATATTACTCCTTTGTCAGATACATGCATAGCAATATTTTCTCTAGTCTGTGGTTTGCTCTTTTTTTTGAAGAACAGTGCACGTTGATGAGCAGAACTTTTAATTTTGTTGAAGTCTGATTCATCAGATTTCTTCTGTGGTTTGTGTTTTTTAATGTCCAGAAAAATGCTTGCTTACTCCAAGATTGCAAAACTTTCTTCTGTGTTTTCTTCTAGAAGTTTTATAGCTTTAGCTTTCAAGTTAGGTTTTATATATGATGTACGGTTTATTTTTTTCAAATGGATATACAGTTTTTCTAGCACCATTTGTTGAAAATAATTTACTTTCCCCACTGAATTATGTGGGCACCTTTTTCAAAATTCAATTGACCATAAATATGAGGGACTACTTTTGGATTCTCCGTTCTGGTGAATTGATCTGATTATGTACTCTCATGGCAGTTTCACACTGTCTTGAGTATTAGTTTTATAGTAAGTCTTGCTTTGTCCTTCCAGGTAGTGGTAGTAGCTTATTGTTGTTACTAATATCTGGATTTTCTCATCAGCCCTTGGTTGGCTTCTCAGTTCTTCTAATTAGCTGTGCTGCTAACGAATACATTAAATTCCCGTTGTTGTAAATACTTCAAGTGGTTTAGGTTTTCCAGGTTAAATTTGACTAATATAAATTCTCACAAAATTGATGGGTAAGTACTATAATTATCCCCACTTTACAGATGAGGAAATTGAGGCACAGAGCAGTTAACTATTTTCCTATACTTAAAGAGCTAGTAAATGGTGAAAGGCAAGTTTCAAAGCCAGGTAGTCCAGCTCCTGAGGTTGTGCCTTTAACACACTGCTCTGCTGCCGGCGGACATCATTATACAGATGATATTCAAACCTTGAAACTGAGTGAATATATACTGAATGGAAATAGGAAGAGACGAGGTCAGAGGACTGAGCCAGGAGAACTCCAATATATAGAGCTCAGAAAGATGAGGAAGAACCAACAAAGGAGACTGAAAAGAAGTAATGCATGAGAGAGGAAAACCACAGAAAGGAGTGTCCTAGAAAGCAGGGGGAGAAAGTGTTTCAAGAAGGAGGGAGTGATCGACTACATCAAATGCTGCTGGTAGGTCAAATAAGGTGAGCATTGGGAAATGCTCGTTGGATTTGGCAACATAGGTTGTTGATGATCTTGATAAGAACAGCTGTGGTGAAACTGTAGGGGAGAATTAGCCTGATTAGAGTGGGCTCAAGAGGAAATGGGAGGAGAGAAAATGGAGATGGTATACACAACTCTTTAGCTTCGTTTGTTTTGGGGGGTATGGGTGGTAGCTGGGAGTGATAGTAGTAGGGGTAGATGAATTCAGGTTTGTATGATGATGTGGATGATCTAATGAAGAAGAAAATATTGATGATGCAAAAGTAAGGAGAGAAAACTGCAGAACCCAAATCCTGGAGGGGGCAATTGAAGATGGGAGTGAGACCCAACGCCAAGAGGGAGAGTCAACTGTAGGTAGGAGGAAAAATAACCCCTTTCTAGTAGCAGGAGAATAAGGCAGAGGATGTGGGTACAAGGTGGTTTGACAGGTTTTGTGGTAGGAATGTGTGGAAGTGCTCTTCTGGGAGCTTGTATCTTCTCAGTGAAATAAGAAGTTGGACCATTAGCTGAGAATGAAGAGAGGCAAGAAAGTTACAGCAACTTAACAAAAATGGAAAAGGTATCAATTATGAGAGTGGGAATTAAATAGATCAGGGGAATATAGTAGAATTGCCAGGTGGTAGCACCAGGGACTTGCTTGAAGGTAATTATCAAACATTCAAAATGAGGTTCAGTCAGTTGACACTGAATAAGTAGCTCTCGTTTTTTAAATGACCACTTTCATCCCAGTAACATTGTTGGGAAAAGTTAAAAAGCCAGATCTTTGAATTTTTAAAACCTGGCCAAAGGAATCTCCCTATAATTTTCCAATTAAATTATACTATTGTATGAAAATAACTTCCTGATTTTGATCATTTTACTGTGGTTCTGTAAGAGAATTGCTTTTTTTTAGAAAATACACGATGATATTTGAGGGGAAAGGGACATTATCTCTGCAACTTACTCTTAAACGGTTCAGAAAAAGAATAATGGGTATGTAAATGGAATATTATTCAGCCATAAAAAGAAACGAAATTGAGTTATTTGTAGTGAGGTGGATGGACCTAGAGTCTGTCATGTAGAGTGAAGTAAGTCAGAAAGAGAAAAACAAATACCGTATGCTAACACATATATATGGAATCTAAAAAAAAAAAATGGTTCTGAAGAACCTAGGGGTGGGACAGGAATAAAGACTCAGACGTAGAGAATGGACTTGAGGACACAGGGAGGGGGAAGGGTAAGCTGGGATGAAGTGAGAGAGTGGCATGGACATATATACGCTACCAAATGTAAAATAGATAGCTAGTGGGAAGCAGCTGCATAGCACAGGGAGATCAGCTCGGTGCTCTGTGACCACCTAGAGGGGTGGGATAGGGAGGGTGGGAGGGAGACGCAAGAGGGAGGGGATATGGGGATATATGTATACGTATAGCTGATTCACTTTGTTATACAGCAGCAACTAGCACAACAATGTAAAGCAATTTTACTCCAATAGAGATGTTAAAAAAAGAATAATGTGTATGTATAAATGTACATATACATATATACATGTATATATGTACATTATGTATATTATGTGTATATATATGTATGTGTGTATATATAGAGAGACGCCAACAGGAAGGCAGGGAGAGCAAGAGCGAGACAGAGAGAGAGAGAGAGCGTGAAAATAGAGCAAATGTAGCAAGTATTAATATTTGGCGGAATATGGATAAAAAGAATCCAGGATTTGTTTACACTATTCTTGCAACTTATCTGTAAGTTCAAAATTATGTCCCCCCCCCCAAAAAAAACCACAAAAAGACTGGCTAAAGATTTTTAAGCCTATCTTTGAGATGAAACACATTTGAAAAATTACTAAAATCTGATTCTTCCTATAACCTTATAATGCCATGATTCAGAAATTTTAAGTAACTAGTCAGAAGTTATATTTGAGAAAAAAGTCAAGGCAGGACTGGTGCTAGTTTATTTTTAGTCTGTGTCTCAAAGCATTAGGAGTACTCTTCCACTGAGATATAAATGTCTGTCATGAAGAAGGGACATGGTTATACTGCTTGTTACGTACACCCTCTCCGTATTTGCATTTTCCCCAGGGCTGTGCAACATAACAAAGAACAACTTACTCAACACAAAATTCCAAGAACCGTAGTTGATTCCTCTCACTCCGTCTGCACATCTAGTGCATCAGAATATGCTGTTGATTTGATCTCCCATATCCATCCCGAATTCTTCACCTCACTCCGTCTCTGTGATCTCTTTGATCATCATTCTAGTCCGTGTCACCACCGTCACTGCCCTGCAAACCTGTTTTCACTATTGCCTCTCCCTCCAATTCATTTTCTACATTCTAACCAAGGTCTATGTAAAGTCGGTCATGTTTATGACTGCGAGGGAGTTTGGGATTGACATGTACACACCGCTGTATTTTAAATGGATAACCAACAAGGACCTACTGTATAGCACAGGGAACTCTGCTCAATATTATGTAACACCGTAAATGGAAAAAGAATTTGAAAAAGAATAGATACATGTATATGTAAAGAAAAGGTTTTTAAATGATTAACTGATGAGGAGAAATATTTTAGTTTTGAAATTTATTTCTAAATTTTCAAAGAGCAAATTAAAAGAGGACTCCCTTCATCAACAACAGCAAAAAATAAAGTCAGTCGTGTTTAGATACGTAAAATATTCCAATGCATTCGGGGTTTTCTGGGCCCTGCATAGGCGTCCAAGCACCTCTCCTCTCCTCCCATCATTCCTCACACTCCAACCACACCAAATTTTCCATGACTCCTGGAACAAGTCATGTCTGTTCCCATATCCGCCGTCTTGGCTGGAATGCCCTTCTCTCTCATCTCCCACATCTCATCATTCATGCAGCAAACACTGACGAAGCACTTGTCAGGTGCCGGGCAGTGTTCTAGGATTTGAGGTTACAATAATGAGAGTGCAGACGTGGCCTTTTCACAGGGCTTACGTTCTTGTCAGTGACATACTCAGGATGCTTAGAGCCTGAAGTTAACATAAATTTGACAGGCCCTCACTGAGAAAAAGAGAACCTACAAATTACGAGTACAAAATTAGGTACAAAAGTTAGCACTTATTTAGAATAAGAGAAGAAATTTCAACCACTTGGAGATCAAGGCCCCTTTGAGAAAGCCTTAGGCAAATTGCTAGACATGCTTACGTGCTAAGGCTTCCTGATACAGCTTGCCTTCCCCTCTTCACCCTAAACACTGCACAGCTTCCAGAAACTCCCAGCACTTATAGGGCCCCCAGGCAAGACAGGTACTCTGAAGCTTAAACTTCACTAGCTTCATGGGAGACTTGCCCCTAATTCTGTGAACAAGACAGATAATAAACAATTACACCAAAAATATTTTGAGGGAGTGATAAGTACTATAAAAAATATAAAAGTAGGCCATGTGACACAGAGTGCCTGGGCAGACAGTATTAAATATAGTGGATGTGAAGATCTAAAACTTGATTCCAGAGTAAAGATCATACAACAGCCACAAGCCTTTAAAGGTCACAAGTTCTTTGCTTTCTTAACTGTTTCTATTGCAGCAAATTTTAAAAAGGGATTTCATAGAAGGGTAGCAGAAGGCTATGTTGCATTTATTATGATACAAAATCGTTTATATCTTTAAAAAATCTATACATTTAGTTTTCAGAGAAAGGAAGGATTTTGCCATAAGATAAAGCAAGCAAGATAGGCAACTGTCACTTTTATCTTTGAGATTGTGTTTCAGATCATCTTGCAGGGTATTAAAGGCATATCAACCTACCCAAAGCCCTTTTGGAAATTGTCTTCAAACTCCAGGGTTTCTATTTAAACAGAAGTGCACAGTGCACTATCTATTAGAGAAATTAATGAAAAGAAGGTATTGTCTTTAATTTTAATAGAAGACAAAGAGCTAGAGATGCGGAAATAGGAAAAGAATATGAAAAACATTTAAATTCTCAAGTACCTCACTGTAAATGGTAAAGACCCAAAGCCTGTGTGTCAATTTAAGCTACTGAAGGGTACGGTCATTTAGAGTCAGAGAGAAATGGAGATTGTCAGCAGCACCGTACTGTCTCAATCTGGAAGAAGAAAGAGATGAAAACTCCACATGTTTCTAGACTTTCATTGAACCACTTCTTTTAATCTACTTGAAATTGGACTTTGTCATTTTACAAGAACACTACTTAGCTCTGCAAGATTATCTTAACAAAAGAGTATTTCAATTCAGGAGTTTAGAGAAATTAGTCAAATGGAGTTGGCTGTCATAATGACCATTCTGGCTTTCATCTTCGCTGAGATAAAGTACATAAACAGCCAGGAATGAGAGTGTTCCCACCTCCTCTTTCAAATTCTCCTGTCAGAAAAGTTCAGAACAGTTGATGCAAACTAGTTGCAGAGAATTTTTATAATGGAATTCCTTCTGTCAGCCAGCTTTTTTGTTTGTTTGCTTGTTTGTTTTGCAAAGGGTGGGAGTCTGGCTAATTACTTTTTATTTTAGGTGATATAGACTATGGTAAAATTTTTTGTTTTAAATCAGTAGACAGAAACATATACAATGCAAAGTAAATCTCTCTTCCCATTTCATGCCCAATCTTTCTCCCCAGACGTAACTAATAAGAATAGTTTCTTATGGACCCTTGAGGGAATAAGGGAAAGATATACAGACACACGTGCACACACATACGCACACACATACACAAAGGTATACACGTGTTTAATGTTTTACACAAATTGCATTATACACCAAAGAGTGTTTGAATTCATATTGTTCAATTTGAATAACTGTTGCCAAATTACCTTTCAAAGAGATGGTATATTTTACTTTCCCACCAGAAATGCATGAATGTGTCTGTTTCTTCATACCCTCTCCAACATTGAATGTTAGCAAACTTAAAAAAATTTTTTAATCTAAAAGATGAAAAAGATCATCATTTTTGCTTCTGCTAATTATGAATGAAAGTGAATATTTTTTCATGTTTTTTGGCCATTTATATTTCTTTTTCCATTAAGTACTTATCACCTTTGTATGTTTTTCTACTATATTTTGTTTTATGTGGCAATGTGTGTAAACCACTTGTAAGTTTAGAAAAATCACCATTTGTAAATTATATCTCTTACAAATACTTTTCCAAGTTAGTCATTTTGTTTTTTTTGTTTTTGTTGTTGTTGGGTTTTTTTTGCTTTTATTGTTTTACAAAATTACTCTTAGAGTCTTTTTGCAGTACAATTTTTAAACTTTTTCCTTTATGGCTTTAGTGTTTTGTGTCCTGCTTACAGCCTCCCCATAATAAGATTATACATAAGTTCACCATTTTCTTCTCATAATTTTATGATTTTATTTTTAAATCTCTGATGTACCTAGAAATTATTTTGATATTAGTATTAGGTAAGGAATCAACTTTATTTTTTCAAACTGCTAACATATTTTTCCAACACTATTTGTGAATCTATTCTTTCTCCACTGATTTGACATGCCACCCTCATATCATACTGATTTTGCATAAATGTATCTATCATTAGACTCTTTATTATGTTTCCTAGATCTATTTCTTCTACAGTACCAAATTCTTTTAGGTTTTTAACTTGATTACACATTTTCTTATCATTTTCTTATCAGTCTTCTTTCACTGCTTTTCTTTTCCAGAATTGTTCTTTCTATATTCACATGTTTACTCTCACAAATTTACTCTGCTAACAAATATTTTGTCTAATTCCCCCTAAAATCTTTTGGTATTTTAATGAGATTGATTGACTTAGGTTAATAATTTATCATTAATTGATCATTTTTTAACCTATCCATAAACAAAATATCATTTCCTCTGTCAATCTCAATAGAGTTTTATAAACACAGTCATAAAAGTCCTATAAATTCTATAAATTTCTCATTAAGTATTTATCTTTTTATAACCATTGTAAATGAGATCTTTTCTTCCTTTTTTATCTCACATGTTGTTGTTTACTATTAGGAAAGGTTTTAACTTTTGTGTGTTAATTTTGCAAGTAGTCATCTTGATAACATTTATTTTATTAATTGTAAAAGTGTTTTTTGGTGATTCTTTTAAATTTTCTAAGTAGATAAATCATTTCACCTGCAAATGATAATTTTGTCGCTGTTTTCCATTTCTTTTTTTCCTTCCAGTATCTATGTCACTGATTTCTCTTGTTTAATTCATATTGGCTATTACTTCCTGAACATTATTAGTAATAGACCTAACACTGGGAATCCTTGCCCTGACTTCAGTTTGAAAGTTTATAATGTTTCTCCATTAAGTAGTTTCTTTATGCTGTTGTCAAATATCTTCAACAAATATCCTACTAGGAATAAGATAATCATTTTTTCTCCTTTAGCCCAGTATTATGAGGAATTATATTAATTAATTTCCAATGTGTAAACATTTTTGCATTCTTGGGATGAACTTCATCAGACCAAAAAGTAGTATTCCTTAATTGACCACTTAATGCTATTTTCAAATTTTTAAAAAGATATTTGTATCAATATTATAAGTGAGATTACTTTTATAATGTGGGGAGGGGTGCAAATTTTGATATTATTTTTCTCCTGGGCTAGTGAGTAGAAGTTGGAAGCTTCCCTTCCTTTACTATTCATTGAAATATTTTAAATCAGGTTGAAATTATCTATAAAACCATTTGAACTGTTTTTTTCAGAGAGTACTATTAATATGTTTTCAGCAAATTTGGTTTGATTTCTTCCTTACCAAAGAGGTCTTTTAAGTGTGTAAATTTTCAGGTAGTTGTGGTTTGAGGGGTTTTTTTTAAAATTAATTATCCTTTAATAACTGTAGGCTCTTTGCTGATCTATTTTTTATTTCTGATCATAACAATTGATTCTCTTTTTCTTTTTTCTTGATCACTTTACCTAAGAGTTGGTTGATTTTGTAGGTCTTTTCAATGAACCAACTTTTTCTTTTTTCTTTTCCCTCTTGTCTGTTTTCTATTCTGTTGGTTCCTATTCTTTATTATTTCCTTTCTTCTACTGACTTTGGGTTTATTTTTTAATGTTATAGGCATTGATTTAGCTATTTCTTCTTTTGTAATATCAGTATTTAAAGTCTCAAGTTTCCCTCTTATCACAACTTTAGCTTTATCTCATAAATTTTGATATGTTATCTTTTCATTATAATTCAGTCAAAAGTATTTTCTATTTCTCTTGTTTTCCATGGTATTTTTTGTTTATCCTGTTTGGGGTTTGCTGATCTTCTTTTTGGCAGTTTATTGTTGCTGTTGTTGTTGTTGTTTTGGCCGCGCTGCGCGGCTCGTGGGATCTTAGTTCCCAAACCAGGGACTGAACCTGGGCCCTCAGCAGTGAAAGCACTGAGTCCTAACCACTGGACTGCCAGGGTCCCTTTGCTGATCTTCTTGAATCCATAAATTTATGTCTTTTACCAAATTTGAAAATTTTCAGCCATTGTTTTCTTCAGCTATTTTTTGTGCCTCTTTATCTCTTGCACTGACTCTCTGGGAGTCTATTCATGCATGTTAGACCTTTTGCGGTTGTCTCATTGGTCCCTGAGAGCTGAGGGTTTTTCAGAAAATATTTTTAATCTTTTTTCTTTATTCTTCAGGTTCGATAACTTGTATTGACTTATCTTCTAGTTTACTGGCTTGTTCCTTGGTCATCTCCATTCAACTTGTGAGCCTATCTATCAGTAAGTTTTTTGTTTTAATTTATTATATTTATCATTTCTAAAATTTTCTTGTGGTTTTTTTTTATAGTCTCTACTTATCACGTGAGACTTTCACTCATTCCATTTTTTTCAGGAGAGTTTTTTACATCATGTTGCATAGTTATAATATATAATATCTGATGTATTATGTACATCTCAGGGCTGACAGATATTCATTGTCTTTTTTTCTTGAGAGGTAGACATATACTCTTGGTTCTGTGTATGTAGAGTAATGTTCTATTGTATCCTGGATATTATGAAAGATATGTTGTATAGACTGAGTCCTGTTGCAATCCTCTAGAGAAACCAATATGATTTAAACAGTAAGATCTGTCTCATTTTATGAGTGGTAATTCAAATCTCTGTTCAGTTTTCTGAGACTTGGCTAATCTCAAATGCCCAGGCATTTGTAGTTCATGTGTTAGTATGAGAACTTTTTGAGTAGTCCAGTTTTCAGTTCAGCTCTTTTTAAGTGTTTGTTTGGGTTGTTCCTGTCTAGGCATTGTTCCGGAAGGGCACTATTCCCGGCTTGAAGCTGAGGCTTGTGCATGTGGTTCAAAGCTCTGTTCCATTTTGAAGACCTTGCTCTAGTTGGTTAAGGTCAGACCTGTACATGCATAGAGCCACAAAGGAAAGATAAATTCATAAATAAATGGGAACTCACCCCATGTGGACCATTTCACTCAGTTTTTGCTCTCCTACAATCTAATTGTTTTTGTTTCTTTTTGGAGTCCTTGAACAATTCAGAACATTTTTGTTTGTTTATTGTTCAGAGGGTTTTTTTTAAATTGTAATCACAGGAGAGAGAGACTGTAGTGAGATTATTTCTTGAGATTTTTGCATTGGTTTAATACTCTTCGCTTTTGTGCTTACCTGACAAGACTTGCATAAAATTTTTTATTAACTCTTTCCTCAGAGCTTAATAGAGATTGCCTCACAGTAAAATCAGAGGAAGTCTGCAATTTCCTGAAGATAGCCTTTTTAAACCTACATCCTTACAGAATTCTTTGGCCTTGAATTTCAGTAAATTCTTCATAATATCCCTTGATAATGAATACCTTGTATTAGTTTTTCCTAGAACATGGTGAGCTCTTTAATCTGTAGTTTCAGTTCTTCCTTCCTCTTATAAAAATACTGATTATTCTACCTTTGAATACTTTTTTCTATTTCAGTATTTAGTTTATCTTATTCATAGATGCTGAAGATCTTTGTGTGGAATTGATTTTTTTTTAATTAGTATCTGTATTGGTCAAGATTTTTTTTTAATCTTTTTAAAAATTTGTTTAATTTATTTATTTTTGGCTGCATTGGGTTTTCGTTGCTGCATGTGGGCTTTCTCTAGTTGCGGCGAGCGGAGGCTACTCTTCATTGCAGTGTGCGGGCTTATTGCAGTGCACAGTCTTCTCATTGCCGTGGCTTCTCTTGTTGCAGAGCACAGGCTCTAGGTGCGCAGGCTTCAGTAGTTGTGGCACGCAGGCTCAGTAGTTGTGGCTCACAGGCTCTAGAGCACAGGCTCAGTAGTTGTGGCACATGGGCTTAGTTGCTCCACGGCATGTGGGATCTTCCTGGACCAGGGCTCGAACCTGTGTCCTCTGCAATGGCAGGCAGATTTTTAACCAACCACTGTGCCACCAGGGAAGCCCTGTGGAATTGATTTTTGTTCTTCATATCTATTACATGCCCTCTAATTGCTTTAATCTCTTTGTCTCTTTTATATAAAATCACTGTGATTATACCAAACCTTTCAAAAAAACTCTGTCTTTAACACGTCTATTATAATCCTTACTAATTCTAATTTATTCATTACTTTCATATTAAGCATGCTCAGTTTGTTTCCTTAGTCCTGAAATCTCACATTTCATCTTTTTCTGTTACTTCATTTTTTTTTTTAACTGAATTCATGTTCTTCTTGATTTTCCTATGGTCAAATATCTCATGGTATGTATAGTAGGTTGAATAGTGTCCCCCCAAAATTCATGTCCATCCAGAACTTCAGAATATGACTTTATTTGGAAATAGGGTCTTTGCAGATGTAATTCATCTAAGAATTGAGGTAAGATCGTGCTGGATTAGAGTGGACTCTAAATCCCATGAAGTTGTTTTATTGAAGACAGAAAAGGACAGAGAGACACAGAGAAGAAGCCCATGTAAAGATGGATGCAGAGGAGGAGCAGCACTTCTGTGAGCCAAGGATTGCCAGCAGCCCCTGGAAGCTAGGAGAGAAGCATGGGAGAGTTTCTCCCTCAAACTCCAGAACGAACCAGCCCTGTTGATTTTGGACTCCTGGCCTCCTGAAATGTGAGAGAATGCATTTGCATTTTTTTTTAAGCTGCTCAGTTTGTAGTAATCTGTTATGGCAGCACTGGGAAACTAATACAGATGTTAGTACTAGAAAGTGAAGCGCTGCTGTGACAAATATCTACATATGTGGAAGTGGCTTTAGAATTGGGAAATGGGTAGAGGCTGGAAGAATGTTGAGGCATTTCATAGAAAAAATTAGATTGCCTTGAAGAGATGGTTGGTAGAAATATGTATGTGACAAGCAATTCTGCTGAGGGCTCAGATGGAAGTTAGGAGCACGGTAGAGAAAAATCTTAGCAAATACACATATCATCATGAACAGAAGGTTGGTAGAAATAGGAACATCAAAGATGCCCCTGGTGAGATCTCAGATGGAAATAAGGGATGCGTTATTGTCAAATGGAAGAAAGATGATCCTTGTTATAAAGTCAAATAAACTTTGGCTGAATTGTGTTCTATAGTTTGATGGAAAACAAAACTTCTAAGAGAAGAACTTGGATATTTAGCTGAGGATACTTCCAAGCAAAGTATGGAAGGTTTCACATAGTTTCTCCTTGCTGCTTATAGTAAAATGTGAGAAGAAAGAGATAAATTGAAGAAGGAACTGTTAAACAAAAAGGAACCAGAATTTGATGATTTGGAAAATTCTTAGTCTAACCAGAAAACATGCTCTATAGACAGAACCAAGTATTCTGGACAAACTTTTGCTAAAGAGATTAGGTATGTAACACATGAATCAAATCAACCATCTCAACAAAAGCCCAGGAATAGAGATGGGGTTATCAAGGAAAGGTCTGTGAGGATTTTCTTGTCTGATGGCATGAATTGCTGTGAATTGCGTCGGAGACCAACAAGGCTTCTGAGACTGTTATACCAGCAGAAACACTGACAGACTGAAAAGGATAGAGATGGGACAAAATGAAGGAAGACTGTCAGACTTCTAGGGCTGTAGAAGAAAAAAAAAATGGGCTGATAAATCTACTTGGCTGCAAAATTGTGCTAACCTTCAATGAAAAAGAAGAATGAATCCAAGGGCAGAGCGGCAGATGCAAAGGCAGAGGCCAGAAAGAACAGAGCCATTACCACAGGCTGAGAGGGTGGGGTCGCTGCTGTAGGCCCAGAGGACAGAACCTCAAGTCTTAAATGATTATTCCCAGGCTTTGAACCTCATGGAATTTGTCCTGCTGGGTTTCAGACTTGCTTGGGACCAATGACCCCTTTATTCCTTCCAATTTCTCCCTATAGGAAAGGGAACATCTATCCTATGCCTGTCCCTCCACTGTATTTTAGAAGTGGATAACTTGTTTTCTAGTTCCACAGGTCCACAGATAGAGAGGGTTGCCAAGATTTCCAGCAATCACCAGAAGCTGTTCCTCTAGAACTGTGAGATAATACATTTCTGTTATTTTAACTCACCCAGTTTGTGGTAATTTCTTATGACAGCCCTAGGACACTAATACAGTGTGGAATTTACTTTTATTTCTTTGGCCTTTTTTTTATACGATGTATTTCATTTGTTGGGGTTTTTTAATACTATATTCTTTTCTTTAATGATTTTTATTGTAGTGCTTTTTATGTAGCTTTCATGCAATTTCTTTTTGTCTTAATTATTATTCATTTATGTTGTTTTGTCAAAACCTTCTTTTGGTCCTAAATAACTTTGATACATTCTTCTTGTCTTCCTCCCATGGTGCTGAGACCCAGTTGTTTCTTCCTCAGAGCTTTGGTATGAATACCCTCATTTTTCTAATTATGCATGAATTGGAAGAATTAAGTCCAGCCTTGGACAACCACAGGTAGATGACCTTGCCTATGTGCTCTCTCATATCATTTTGTTAGAAATTCACCATATAAGAAAATGGACAAAAGACTTCAATGACTACCTCACAAAAGAGGAGATCCAGGGACTTTCCTGGTTGTCCAATGGTTAAGACTCCATGCTTCCACTGCAGGGGGCACGGGTTCGATCCCTGGTCTGGGAACTAAGATCCCACATGCTGTGTGGCCAAAAAAAAAAAGAAAACATCGAAACAGCCATCTCGGAAAATTGTTTGGTAGCACCTATCCACAGAATCTGACAATATGTATACTCACTGACCCAGAAATTCAACTTCTAGATATATACCCAACAGGAATGTTTCACATGTTCACCAAAAGACATATAAAACAGGTTCATAGCATTTCTAAACTGGGAGCTGCTCAAGAACGCCTC
This sequence comes from Balaenoptera physalus, assembly GCF_965194825.1. NCBI lineage: Eukaryota > Metazoa > Chordata > Mammalia > Artiodactyla > Balaenopteridae > Balaenoptera > Balaenoptera physalus. The sequence goes on from NC_138891.1 coordinate 36,536,049, forward strand.
AGCTATAAAATGTGATATGCTCATGCAATGGAATACTATACAGTAATAAGAATGAACAAACTAAAACTCCACACAATAACATGGATGAATCTCACAAAGATAATGTTGAGCAAAAAATAGAGAAATCTGTTATGGATTGAATGTGTTCACCCAGAATTCATATGTTGAAGCCCTAACCCCCATTATGACTGTATTTGGAGATAGGCCCTTTAGGAGATAATTAAGGTTAAATAAGCTCAAAGAATGGGGCCACGATTAGATAGGATTAGTGTCCTTCTAAGAAGAGACACTAGGGAGCTCACTTGCTTTCTCCGTCTGCCATGTGAGCGCGCAGCAAGAAGAACTGTGAGAAATTAAATTTCTATTGTTTAAGCCACCCAGACTATGTGTTTTTTTTGTTTTTGTTTTTTAAATGGCATCCTAAGCACACTGATACAGAATCTATTATAGTAATCCTCCATTTATGTAAGTTCAAAAACAGGCAGAATTAATCTATGGAATTAGAAGTTAGAATAATGGTCACTCTTGGGAGAAGTAGAAAATGACTAGAAGGGAGCCCAGGGAGGTGTTTGAGGCACTAGCAGTGTTCTGTTTCTTGATGTGATTGCATGGATGTCTTAACTTTGTGAAAATTCATTGAGACGTACACTTATGATTTATGCATTTTTCTAAATGTACATTATACAAAAAAATTACAAAAATTGTCTTTTAAAAAATTTCAGTGCCTTAGTTCACTGCTCCTACCCAGGACATAGTTTTTTTGGGGTCTTATTTATTTATTTATTTTACATGGAGCTACTCTTAGGAAATAGCTCATTCTCCCCCATTCAGCAAATTTAAATAGAGAATCCCAGATCTTCAACTCCCTCACTATCTTTCAACAGCTGTAATTCACAATTCCCTCCCATTCAGACATTCTTTTTTAACTACAAAACATTAGTTCACAGAAAAGAAAATTAATTGGATTTCACCTGTAGTTGTTTAAGTGCCTCTTCTCTCAGATGATTTTATCTTATTTTCTTTTCTGACATCCTCTATATTAGATCCCTAAACAACTTTTAAAAGATCAATTAATTTAGGAATTATTATAATTTTTTAGACTTCTTACCTAACCTGCCTCCCAGAGGGTGAGCCCTGATAGACTTGCCTACCTCACTGATAGAAAGTGGTTTGTATTTCATACTCTCAAAGGATTTGGTATGTTCTGCCCAAGCTGACATCTTCATTTCTCCATTTTTCTTCAAACTGTGGTGATTGTGTGTAGGAGGGGAGGGGAGGCATGAAGGGGTGGAGATCCGTGATCCTTTTTAGGATACAATTCTTCCTCTTTCCCCCAACTGCTTATACGGTATTGATGGAGGATGCCTATCATATTCTGGTTCTCTTTCCCTGGCTTGGTTATATAGCTATTTGTTTAAATCCTGCTGCCATAATAAAATTTTCTTTCAGCCATGTCTGTAGTTGTCACTGTTTTAAACTTATTTTTAATTTTTAATAGTTTTTTATTTTTGGACAAGGAAAGGTCTACAAATGCAAATTTTTTCATTATCTTACCCCCAGAAAGTCCAAGTCAAGTTTTCCTAACTACCAATTAATTTACTTAGTTACCATATCTTCTAAGATGCATTAGTAGGTAGTTGATTTAAAAACAAAAAACTTGTATAAACCCCTATAAATAACAACAATAATACATTTATGCTAAGTTAAAATTGTCAAAACTTTTAATAAAGACTCCTGATCATGATTGACCCAAAATGTTACACAGTAGAATTCTATCAGTTCAGACCCCAAGAAAGAGGAAGAACATCTCCTTCTCCTCAAAGGACATTTAACCACTGAATTATTTTTTTCTTGGTGATGACAGTGTCCTATTTACTGTTCACTGTCCTACCCCCACTGCCAGCACCCTGGACAGTGTCCAGTTCTAAATAAATATTTGTGAGTGAATAAATAAACTAATGAATGGGAATGTAATCATAACCAATAAAATATAAATATAGCATGCTGAAACTAGAAATATAGAAAAGAGAAACATCTCTTAGCCATTTCTTCACACTTTTAAAGCACTTTGCCAGAATGGTGCCAAAAATCAAACTAAACATGTCACTTAATAAGTTAGAAAATTGAAACCCAAGAATAGAAAATAATTTAAAAAGATGACACCAGGAATGAATGGAAAATAAACACATAAAGAATAAGTTGGTAAACAAAACCATAACCTGACTCTTTGAAAATGCCACAAAGTGAACAACTATTGTTTAAACCTCAACAGGAAACAGATTGAAAACAAAACTCTATATTGATATATTTGAAGCATCTCAATATTTTGAAAATAGTAAGTGTAATTTTCCAGTAAAACACCCATTTCCAAAATTACTCCAGAAAGGGGAAGAAAACATGAATTTGTCAAAGCACTACCCTCTCCAAAGGATACAGCTTCCAGATGATTTCATAACTGAGTTATTTCAAATCCTCAAGGAATAAATAATTCTTCTGCTTTTTAAGTGTTTCCAGATCTAGAAAAAGAAGGATCACTTCCAAGTATATTTTACGAAGTTAACATGTTGATACCAAAACCTGGCTAGAGAATGATATTAAAATAGCTAATACTTAAAACGACCTTTTAGTATAACAAGCACTATTTAACTGTTCTAGGAAGATAAATCCATTTAATCCTCACAAGATGCTTATGAGATAGATGCATCTTATCACCCTTTGCAAATAAGAAAACTTAGACACAGAGATGTTAAGTAACTTCTCTAAGTTCTCACAATTAGTAAATGGTGGAACTGGAATGCAAGCCAGGTAACTTGGTTCTAGAAAACAAGCTATTAACCATTACACTTCCTGCCTTCCATAGAAAACAGAAACTACAGCCCTACGTCATTTATGAATGAAGATGCCACCATCTGAGATAAATTACTAGCAAGTTTAATTCAAAAGTTTATTAAATGGTAAAAGAAGAAAACAAACATATATCATGGCCAAAGTAGGATTTATATAAGAAAATCAAAGAAAATCAAGAGTATAAAACCAATTTATATAATTCTTAAATTCTAGGTAAATTAAAATTGTATGTAGTCATTCAATCAGAAAAGAGAACAAAATAAATCATGTATGAAAGAAGCAAAAATTATTTTTGTTCTTTCACACACATATATGAAAGAAGCAGAAATTATCATTATTAACAGAAAATATAGGGAACACAAGAAAACAAAATGAAAAAAATTTTAATAGTATGAAAATTCAGAAAAGAGGTTGTTGAATAGATTTGACTAGGGGGCAACTAGACCCAGAGTCTCAAAGCAGGAGTTGTTAATCAGTTGATCACTTTCTTGAATGATAAGGATAGGATAGAAGGTGGCCGTAAATACAATATATGCCACCTAAAATTACTTTGGGCACTCAGTCAGAGGTTACTGACTTTAGGAATAGACCTTCATACTTGCCCTTTGGGAAGCTGGGGCAAAAATAATGTTCTGAGAGATTGCAACAAAAGTATGTAATTTTGTGTACGTAAAACAGCCTCTTTGATCTGCAAATGTCCCTTTGGGCTAGCGAAAAGCTGAAACCACATTACTAAAGATCCTTCTCTTTAGCTAGAAGCGTTCTTAATGTGTTAAGTGAAATGCCTATGGTCATGATGGTTTACTAAGGTATTTCTACCCTAGTGCAGGTAATTTAGAGCAAGTATGTTGGCCTCTTTGGTCTTCAGTTTGCTCATTTGTAAAATGAGAGGGGTTGAACAAGATAATCTAAGATTTTTTCCAGCCCTAACATTCCATGATTCTAAAGCCCTCAGATCCTTCCCAGAGGGCAGGTACTGATGGCTGTAATGGAAGGAAAGTCCTGAGGTCCTGATGATATTAAGAGAGAACAAAACAAGGGTGGGATGGGGAGGGAACTTGATGCAAGGAGGGCTAAAGACAAATCCAAGTGTTTCAGAACTTTGTCTAAGGTATGCCTCATAAAAGGATAATTTTTCATGTAACATATAAAAAAATAGATGTGTCATACAAGTAAAAAGTATCAAGCATTCTTAATTCAGCTTTGTTCTGAGATATGAAGTCATGGAGGGGATGCTATTAAATACTATAACAACCATTTATTTCTAAGATCCTGTTACTAATTTCTAGTGTGGGTTTTTTCCCCCACACCAAACAATTCCCTGGCACCAGCTAGGTGTCTGTAAATTTAACTCAACTCTGACATTATGTACCTGGAGATAGCATCAGATTCCATAGTTAAGAGTTCAGTCCCACAAGACTGCCCTCCATTTCAGGTGCCAATAGCAAGTCCAAATTATTACCTGTGTTTCTAATGAACTGGCTATAAATCAGAGTTTCCCATGACCCCCCTCCTTGTGTTCAACTAATTTGCTACAGTGACTCACAGAACTCAGGAAACCAGTTTACTCACTAGATTACTAGTTTATTTTAAAAGAATATAATTCAGGAAGAGCCAGATGGAAGAGGTCCACAGGGCAAGGTATGAGGAAAGGATGAGGAGCTTCGATGCCTTCTCTGAGCAAATCTCCATGTGTTCACCAACCCAGAAGCTCTCCAAACCCTGTTATTTGGGTTTTTTATGGAGACCTCATTACCTAGGCATGATCAATGAAATCTTTGGCCATTGGTTATTAAACTCAGTCTCCAGCATCACTCGCTTCCCCAGAGGTCAGGGGTGGAAGTGAGACTGAAAGTTCCAACTCCAGGGTTGGTTTCTCAGGCAACAAGCTCCCATCCTTCGGTGACTAGGGCCTTTCCAAAAGTCACCTCATTAACAGAGACACCTTTATTATGCTCCTCACTTTGGAAATTCCGAGGGTTTTAGTAGTTCTGTGCCAGATAGAAACAAAGATCAAATATGTATTTCTTACTAAAAACTCAGAATATCACAACTACAAACTTGTATTTGTTACAGGTATATAGAAATGAAGTTGATTTTTTAATATTTACTTTTTATGTGTCTTATCCTTACTAAACACATTTATTAATTCTAACAATTTATCTGTAGGTTCTTTTAGATTTTCTAGGTACATAGCATTACATTTGAGAATAACAACAGCTATATTTGTTGCTTTCTAAACCTTATAACATTTTTATTTCTTCATTCTGCCTTATTGCCCTAGTTAGGATTTTTTTGTTTCATGTTAAATTGAAATGGTGGTAGATGACATCCTTGTCATATACTGTAATTCTTTTGTACAGTTAATTTTTATACAATTAACATTTATTTAGATTTACCTATTTACCTTTGTCTTGCTCATCATTCCTTCCTGCCTTTCTGAGCTTTCACCTGCATACTTTTCCATACTTTAGTATTTCTTTTGGTATGGATCTGTTGGTAACAAATTCCTTTAGTTTTTCTTCCTTTTTGAAGAACCTATTCTTTCAAAACTTTGAAGACTATCTTTCCATTGCCTTTGGGCTTCCATTCTTCATGTTGAAAATTTAGCTCTCAACCTAACTGATCAAGAGAGTTAGTCCCTAGTTACCTGTAAGAAGCAAGCATAAATCTTTGTGGAGAAAGGTAATATACTTATAGGCTTGGAATTATATCACAAAGTTTTTGTATACAGTCTCCAGCACTCAATCAAAACTAACCAGGCATCTGAGAAGAAAAGAGAACAGAAACAAAACTTTGGAGAAACAGTGGACAAAACTGACAAAACTACAGGTAAACTCCTGCTTCCTCAGCCTCCACTTCTCCTCTGTTAACTGCTTTTAAGATTTTTCTCCTTGACTTTGGCTCTCAACATGGTTACTCTGATGTACCTGGTTATGATTTTCTTCTTTTTTTCTTTTCTTTTTAAATTTAGCTTCAGCTTTCTAAATCTGTGAATTGATATCTTTTATCAGTTTGGGAAAATTCTCAGCCACTATCTCCAAATAATGTTTCTACCCTACTCGCTCTCCTCCTCTGGGACTTCAGTTACAAGTACGTTAGATCCTCTCAATGTATTCTGTATCCTCCTGCCTTTTACCTTCTTTTCTTTATTGCCCACCCCTTTGTCTCCCAGTGTTTCATTCTGGGTATTTTTTGGTTTTTGCTTTGTTTTGTTTTATTTTACTTTTCTGACTTAGGTTCAAGGTCATTAATTCTATACTTATCTTCAACTTAGTTCCTTCTTTTTTAAAGTTTCCAGTTGTGTGTCAAAATGCTCATGCTTCTCTTTTATGTCTTGTATCATAATAAGCATAATTAGTTTAAAATCTAGTTCTGATAATTCCAGTATCTATTTCTTCTCAATCACTTCTATTAGAGGTCTATTGTTTGTGGAAAGTTTTGTTTCTGTTCTCTTTTTTGCTCATGTGCCTGGTTATTTTTGATTGAGTGCTGAAAATTGTATATAAAAAATTGTGAAATAATTCTAAGCATAGTATAATATTATTTTTCTCCACAGAGGATTTAGATTTGCTTCTTTACTGGTGAGGGAATAACAATCTTGGTTTACCTTAATCCAATTTAAGGGATAGATGTGTTTTACACTGGACTTCAGTTCCTGGAATAAAAACAGATTACTTTCGTACACTCTGATTCTTAAGGTGTGGCCCTTTGGGTCTCAACCCAAAGCACAGAGACATTTACTATTTTGTTTGTTTGTTTGTTTTCTTTTGGCAGGTGCTAGCCTCCATTTTTTTCTGTCTAGCTGTACAAAACTGTTAAAAGTACTGCTCAGTCTCAGGCTCTCAGACATCTCTTCAAGAATTGACATATGACCCTAGAGGAAAAGTGCTCCAAATTGAGGGCTCACTTCCTAGGTTACCTTTTTCTCCTGGATCTTGACCCTGTGACTTTCACTATTTTATTATATTATCTTCCTTTGTTTTTCTGTTGTTCACAGTGGGAATTTTGTTCTGAATTATGCAGTCTGCTATTACTGATAACTTTATTGGTAAATTTTTCTTAACCATAATATAGCTGGTTAAAAGTTACTGACTGAGTGATCACAGAAGTACCTTATACATTTTATATTAAAAGAGGTAAAAGGATTTAAAAATTATATTCCTAGTTCTCCAAAGTATAATTCAGACAGAAACATTTATTTTTCAGGCAGGAAAACATGACCCTGTGTTCATTATGCGATTGATTTTGTTAGGCCAACTGATCTCAGCAAATTTTACACCATATCATCCTCTTACAAGGGATACAATAATTGTTGTCAGGCAAAGGCAACCAAACTACAAAATAATATTTAACAGAAAGTTATTTAGAATCACATTGTATCATATGGTGACCTTTCTGTCAGTGAGGTATTTAGAATGTAGCAGTTAAATGTATAGCCTTTGGCAACAAAAACACCTGTGTTTGAGTTCTAGGCCCATCATTTGCTGGGGCAAATTAATTTCTCCAATCCTAATTTTCTTATTTGTAAAATGGGATTCATAATACTATGTACCAAATCAGGAATATCTTGAGGATAAAGAAACCACTATTTAGAAATGAATTATTTAGCACAGTGCTTGGCATATGGTAAATATTTAATAAAGATATTTATTATTAGCCATTATGCTAGATCACAATTTTCCAACCTTGGCTCTATTGACATTTTGGGCTGGATAACTCTTTTTCTGTGCAGATATCCTATATATAGTAAAATTTTCAGAGGTATCTTGACTTCTATTCACCAGATGCCAGCAATATCCCCTCAGTGGGACAACCAAAAATGTCTCCAGACATTGTCAAATGTTGCCTGGAAAACAAAAATTTCCTGTTTAAGAACCTCTGTGCTAGAAAATCATGTATATACAATTAGTCATCCTATTTAAGTGGGAAAAATGCTAAATTTAAAGTTAGAATATCTGAATTAATATCCTAGATTTTCCCATTATTAATCTATGAACTTCAGAAAATCCCTTAATTTCTCCCATCTGAGCTTCCCCACTGTTTCTATATACACACATATGCATATATATGTTCATATGTTATATAAATGTGTGCAAATATATGTAGCTATTTAATATACATGGCAGTTCTTTTTATCCTTAAAAGGACCATACATGAACAAACTGTGAAAAATACCTTTGTAAACTTTCTCAATATTTCATTAGCTTGGTAAAGAAGAAAATAATAATTGCATACCTCCAGTTTTGAGACTTATAGAAACAGAAAACTGGGCATCACATGTCTTTTACAGTGAAGTAGAATCTTACTGAGAAGTTAGGTCAATTCAGTGGGTAGACAAAAATTAGGTAGAGCCAAAATTACCCTTGAAAACCCATTAGAAAGGTGCTAAATTGGAGACCTTTTAATGACATCTTAGTAATTAAAATATATCCAATGTTTAGTTCATATTGGAATAGATATCTCTTTCTTTAACTGAGTACCAGATGAAGTGTTTGGAGGCAACATTTTTTTTAAACTATGTTTAACAACTGTATTAACCCTCCAATTAGCAAAACACTCAGTGATGGGAGGCATAAGCGACAGGCTAAAGAAAAAAAAAAAACAGGCTAAAATTTGTGTCTCATTTCTCTTGTTCATTCTGAGACAGATATACTCAATTGCATGGCATGGTGAGGATCATCACAGACTGGTTGTGTATTCATTATTCATTTAACCACACATATCATGTCGAATTTAAGTAACTCAGTTGTATTGATGCGACTCTGAATACTCTTCCATTCCTTTGCCTTTGAACATACTGTTACCTTTACCTGAAAGATCTTTCTCCTCAATCTACTTAATGAGCTTCTAGGTATCTGGATTAGTTTCCTAGGGCAGCTTTAACAAAGTACCACCACTGGCAGCTTAAAACAATCAGAAATTTATTGTCTCACAGCTCTGGAGGGCAGAAGTCCAAAAGCAAGGTGTAAGTAGGGCCAGGCTCCCTCTAAAACTTGTAAGGGAGAATTCATTCTTGCCTCTTCTAACTTCTGGTATTTGTTAGCAACCCTTGGCATTCCTTGGCTTGTAGATGCACCACTCTATTCTCTGCCTTGATTTGTTGCATGGTTGCCTTCTCCCTGTGTGACTCTGCTCTGGGTCTCTTCTCTTCTTATAAGGACACTGGGCATATTAGATTAAGGCTCACTCTACTCTAATATGATCACATCTTAACTAATTGTATCTGCAATGACCCTATTTCCAAATAAATTCACATTCTGAGGTTTCAAGAAAGACATGAATTTGGGAGGAACACTATTAAGCACAGTAGAGTAGCATTCGGCAGTTTCCTCAAAGATAATCCCTGTGAATTCTTTTTTGTTTTTTTAACTTGACGACTTTGGGCCTTCTTTCATCAGCACACTCAGGTAGCTGTAGCAACTGTTTCTCATTATCACTCTCTCCCCTACCAGACTGAGACTCTTAAGGAGAGAGAACACATTCTGTTTATTTTTATATCTTAAGCACCTACTATATACACTAGCACATGTATGTCCTTAATAAATGTTTGTGAAATGAAATGAATGAATTACCCTTCACCTAGATCCTGAAGACCCTCCAGATATAAAGACAGGTGGAACTGTTCTCCTTTAAATCTCAGCTAAGGTAAAGTAGAATGGAATATAGTAATACACAACTTTCAACAAAGTACAGGCTATAATTATCCTTAATTCTTTATAAAATCTATGTCAATAAAGTGAAATTTTGTCTCTTTATCTGTTACTACATAACAAAAAATAGCATAACAGAGTCTCACAAAATTTGAAGGGGCATTGTCTAACTTAAAACATGAGCTATATGACATAAACAAAATCTACTTTGTAGAGCCCTGGGAGGTGCTTTAAATAGACAGGCAGTCATCGTCCAGAGCAGCCAAAGCTGAGGTAAAGCGAGGGCAGTGACTAATTAGAAGAAGCATTCCATACATAATAAGACACTGTGGTCATAAAAGAACAGTGTTTTCAAATTTGAACCAAACTGTACTGATATGCGCTGATGTTCCAAATTACTGTTGTTGCTGTATATGGAGCTGCTTTCACACGGGCAGCTTCGTACGTACATATAGCGTCTTCCAGGATGAATAAGGAGGGATTGATTTTTTTAAGCCATTTGGGAGCTTCTAGCTGGTTCACTTAACAGAATCAAGGACTCTTAGACCAGGAAAGTATGTTAGATAACATATAGTCCAACTTTCATTTTGTAGAAGTGAAACTGAGGCTCACAGCTTAAATAAATATTCTGAGTTTCAAAAATCAACTTTTAAAGACTATTTAAGATGGAAAATAAACATTTCCCACTATTTATTTCTTAAAGAAGTACATAAAATTATGACATAATCTCATTTATAAAATAATGTATATGAATATAGAAAAAGAGTGGAGGATGTATAGTAAAAGCATATACAAATACAGATGATTATTGTCTTCTTTACATTTTCTGATGCTTCCTATTTCCTATAAATAAATAACATGAGCTGCTGTGTTTGATCCCAAGGCTGGGCTCCCTAAAGTTGTTTGCTCACCTCTCCTTGCTCACCCATTGCCAATAGTGAAGGCATCTCCATATAAAACTTAGTTTTCTGTGGAGCAGAGTTTTAAAGTAATTAGGATAAACATTAAAGCAGTTTTCCCCAAATTTCAGTCATTTGTATATCATGTTAGTGAGTTTGACATATCTGAGTACGAGCTGAATATTACTTACCTCATTGAAAGTTTTAAAAAAATTTTTTTGAACAGACACTTTAGCAACAAGATATAAGGATACCAAACAGGCACGTGAGAAGTTATTCAAAGTCACTAGTCCTTAAAGAAATGTAAATTGAAACCACAATGAGACACACTACGCACCTGTTCCAATGGCTAAAATTAAAAGATTGACCATACCAGTGCTTGCAAGGATGTGAACGAAACGGAACTCTCATACGTTACTGGTGAGAATAAAGAAAGCTAAAACCACTTTGGAAAACAGTTGGGCAGTTTGTTAAAAAGTTAAATATGACTACCATACCCAGCCATTGCACTCCTAGGTATTTATCCAAGAGAAATGAAAGCATATGTTCATATAAAGACTTGTACATTAATTTTCATAGCAGCTTTATTTGTAATAGCCTAAGTGGGAAACAACACAAATGCTAATGGATAAACAAACTGAGGTGTATCCATACAACGGAACACTACTCAACAATAAAAAAGAATGAACTTTTGCTATTACATGGATGAATATAAGAATAACTATATTAAGTGAAAAAGCCATACAAAAAAGAGTATACTTTTATAAATCTAACTAACTACATATATATGTGTATATATATATATGGAATGATTACATAAAATTCTAGAAAGTGAAAACTATCATATAGTGACAGAGAGCCAAAAATTGTTGCCTGACCATGAGAGAAAGTTAGGGGAGGGCAGGAGAGAAAGATATCAAGGGGAAGGAGGAATTTTTGGAGAAGGATGGATAAATTTATTTTCTTGATTGTGGTGATTCTTTCATGGATAGGTACATATGTCAAAACTTATCAAATTGTACACTTTAGTATGTGCAATGAATTATATGTCAATTAAACATTTATCATGGCGTTGAAGCCAAAATAATTCCCACCAAAACTTGGATACTGTAAGCTAGTCTGATACAGTATCATTGGTGTTATTAATCAGCTACTTTTTTTGAAGTCTCTATACTTATAACCACCTTTTCCATTCTAGCTGGACTACCACTCACTTAACAGAAGTTTTACTAAATTTGGCTTAGCGTGAGTGACATTTGAGACCACAGAATTTTACAGCAGTAGGGAGTAATTGAAAGTTTTTGAACAGCTGAGGAGTGAAATAATCTGAGCTTCTGTTTAAAATAATCAACCAGGGAGTAAAGTGAACAATAAATTGGGATAAAGAAAAGATGAAATTGTGTATTTGTAAGGATAATGATTAAAATGTTAGTATAATAATTCAGAAAAAAATAAGAGCATTCATGCTGGTTAATGTTGGCTTTGGGAATGGCACATAGGGGAAGAATTCAAGAGATCCTGTGGAGATAAAAATGTTAGTACTTGGAAACTTCCTGTTTGGGTAGTAGTATAGAAGTCATTAAAGATCACTTGGATGTGTCAAGCCTAGATGAACTTGGACAATGTTGATTCTATAAAATGTATGGGTTCACAAAAGCATGGGTATGTGAAGTGTCCTGCAGATGGAAGGATAGGTGGGTCTACCACTCAGGAAATACACTGGACAAACTGATGTAGACTTGGTAGTTGTCTGTCATGAGATCATAGCTGAGATAATGAGAATGGATAAAAATAATCAAGGAAGAAATGGTAGAGATTAGTTCAAGATGGTGGAGTAGAAGGACGTGCACTCACTCCCACTTGTGAGAGCACCGACCGGAATCACAACTAACTGCTGAACAATCATCGAAGGAAGACACTGGAACTACCAGAAAAGATACCCCACATGCAAAGACAAAGGAGAAGCCGCAATGAGATGCTACGAGCGGCGCAATCACAATAAAATCAAATCCTATAACCACTGGGTGGGTGACTCACAACTGGAGAACAATTATACCACAGAAGTCCACTAACTGGAGTGAAGGTTCTGAGCCCCACATCAGGCTTCCCAACCTAGGGGTCCAGCAATGGGAGGAGGAATTCCCAGAGAATCAGACTTGGAAGCCTAGCAGGATTTGATTGCAGGACTTCGCCAGGACTGGGGGAGACAGAGACTCCACTCTTGGAGGGCACACACAAAGTAGTGTGCACATTGGGACCCAGGGGGAAGGAGCAGTGACCCCATAGGAGACTGAACCAGACCTACCTGCTAGTGTTGGAGGGTCTCCTGCAGAGGCGGGGGGTGGCTGTGGCTGACCGTGAGGACAAGGACACTGACAACAGAAGTTCTGGGAAGAAGATGGTGGAGTAGAAGGACGTGCGTTCACTCCCTCTTGCGAGAGCACCGGAATCACAACTAACTTCTGAACAATCATCGATAGGAAGACACTGGAACTCACCAAAAAAGATACCCCACATCCAAAGACAGAGGAGAAGCCACAGTGAGACGGTAAGAGGGGCACAATCACAATAAAATCAAATCCCATAACTGTTGAGTGGGTGACTCACAAACTGGAGAACACTTATACCACAGAGGTCCACCCACTGGAGTGAAGGTTCTGAGCCCCACATCAGGCTTCCCAACCTGGGGGTCTGGCAATGGGAGGAGGAATTCCAGGAGAATCTGACTTTGAAGGCTAGTGGGATTTAATTGCAGGACTTTCACAGGACTGGGAGAAACAGAGACTCCACTCTTGGAGGGCACACACAAAGTAGTGTGAGCGTCAGGACCCAGGGGAAGGAGCAGTGACCTCAGGGGAGACTGAACCAGACCTACCTGCTAGTGTTGGAGGGTCTCCTGCCGAGGTGGGGGGTGGCTGTTTCTCACCGTGAGGACAAGGACACTGGCAGCAGAGGTTCTGGGAAGTACTCCTCAGCATGAGCCCTCCCAGAGTCTGCCATTAGCCCCACCAAAGAGCCAGGATAGGCTCCAGTGTTGGGTCGCCTCAGGCCAAACAACCAACAGGGAGGGAACCCAGCCCCACCCATCAGCAGACAAGTGGATTAAAGTTTTACTGAGCTCTGCCCACCAGAACAACACCCAGCTCTACCCACCACCACTCCCTCCCATCAGGAAACTTGCACAAGCCTATTAGATAGCATCATCCATGAGAGGGCAGACAACAGAAGCAACAAGAATTACAATCCTGCATCCTATGGAACAAAAACCACATTCACAGAAAAATAGACAAGATGAAAAGGCAGAGGGCTATGTACCAGTTGAAGGAACAAGATAAAACCCTAGAAAAACAACTGAATGAAATGGAGATAAGCAACCTTCCAGAAAAAGAATGCAGAGTAATGATAGAGAAGATGATCCAGGACCTTGGAAAAAGAATGGAGGCAAAGATCGAGAAGAAGCAAGAAATGTTTAACAAAGACCTAGAAGAATTAAAGAAAAAACACCTAGAAGAATTAAAGAACAAACAAACAGAGATGAACAACACAATAACTGAAATGAAAAATACACTAGAAGGAATCAATAGCAGAATAACTGAGGCAGAAGAACGGATAAGTGACCTGGAGGACAGAACGGTGGAATTCACTGCTGTGGAACAGAATAAAGAAAAAAGAATGAAAATAAATAAAGACAGCCTAAGAGACCTCTGGGATAACATTAAAGGCAACAGCATTCACATTATAGGGGTCCCAGAAGGAGAAGAGGGAGAGAAAAGACCCGAGAAAATATTTAAAGAGATTATAGTCGAAAACTTCCCTAACATGGGAAAGGAAATAGCCACCCAAGTCCAGGAAGTGCAGAGTCCCAGGCAGGATAAACCCAAGGAGAAACATGCCGAGACACATAGTAATCAAACTGACAAAAATTAAAGACAAAGAAATATAATTGAAAGCAACAAGGGAAAAACAAAAAAATATATATACAAGGGAACTTCCATAAGGTTAACAGCAGACTTCTCAGCAGAAACTCTACAAGCCAGAAGGGAGTGGCATGATATATTTAAAGTGATGAAAGGGAAGAACCTACAACCAAGATGACTCTACCCAGCAAGGATCTCATTCAGATTCGAAAGACAAATCAAAAGCTTTACAGAAAAGCAAAAGCTAAGAGAATTCAGCACCACAAAACCAGCTCTACAACAAATGCTAAGGAACTTCTCTAAGTGGGAAACACAAGAGAAGAAAAGGACCTACAAAAACAAACCCATAACAATTAAGAAAATGTTAATAGGAACATACATATCAATAATTACCTTAAACGTGAATGGATTAAATGCTCCAACCAAAAGACACAGGCTCGCTGAATGGATACAAAAACAAGATCCATATATATGCTGTCTACAAGAGACCCACTTCACACCTAGGGACACATACAGACTGAAAGTAAGGGGATGGAAAAAGATATTCCATGCAAATGGAAATCAAAAGAAAGCTTTAGTAGCAATACTCACATCAGATAAAATGGACTTTAAAATAAAGAATGTTACAAGAGACAAGGAAGGACACTGCATAATGATCAAGGGATCAATCCAAGCAGAAGATATAACAGTTATAAATATATATGCACGCAACATGGGAGCACCTCAATATGTAAGACAACTGCTAACAGCTATAAAAGAGAAAATCGACAGTAACACAATAATAGTGGGGGACTTTAACACCTCACTTACACCAATGGACAGATCATCCAAACAGAAAATTAATAAGGAAACACAGCTTTAAATGACACAATAGACCAGATAGATTTAATTGATATTTATAGGACATTCCATCCAAAAACAGCAGATTACACTTTCTTCTCAAGTGCTCATGGAACATTCTCCAGGATAGATCACATCTTGGGTCAAAATTCAAGCCTTGTTAAATTTAAGAAAATTGAATTCATATCAAGCATCTTTTCTGACCACAATGCTGTGAGATTAGAAATCAGTTACAGGAAAAAAATGTAAAAAACACAAATACATGGAGGCTAAACAATATGTTACTAAATAACCAAGAGATCACTGAAGAAATCAAAGAGGAAATCAAAAAATACCTAGAGACAAATGACAATGAAAACACGACGATCTAAAACCTATGGGATGCAGCAAAAGCAGTTCTAAGAGGGAAGTTTAGAGCTATACAAGCCTACCTAAAGAAACAAGAAAAATCTCAAATAAACAATCTAACCTTACACCTAAAGGAACTAGAGAAAGAAGAACCAACAAAACCCAAAGTTAGTAGAAGGAAAGAAATCATAAAGATCAGAGCAGAAATAAAGGAAATAGAAACAAAGAAAACAATAGCAAAGATCAATAAATTAAAAGCTAGTTCTTTGAGAAGATAAACAAAATTGATAAGCCATTAGCCAGACTCATCAAGAAAAAGAGGGAGAGGACTCAAATCAAGAAAATTAGAAATAAGAAAGGAGAAGTTACAACAGACACCACAGAAATACAAAGCATCCTAAGAGACTATTACAAGCAACTCTATGCCAATAATATGGACAACCTGGAAGAAACGGACAAATTCGTGGAAAGGTATAACCTTCCAAGACTGAGCCAGGAAGAAATAGAAAATATGAACAGACCAATCTCAAGTACTGAAATTGAAACTGTGATGAAAAATCTTACAGCAAACAAAAGTCCAGGACCAGAAGGCTTCACAGGTGAATTCTATCAAACATTTAGAGAAGAACTAACACCCATCCTTCTCAAACTCTTCCAAAAAATTGCAGAGGAGTGAACACTCCCAAACTCATTCTATGAGGCCGCCATCACCCTGATACCAAAACCAGACAAAGATACTACAAAAAAGAAAATTACAGACCAATATCACTGATGAATATAGATGCAAAAATCCTCAACAAAATACTAGCAAACAGAATCCAACAACACATTAAAAGGATAATACACGATGATCATGTGGGATTTATCCCAGGGATGCAAGGATTCCTCAGTATACGCAAATCAATCAATGTGATGCACAATATTAACAAATTGAAGGATAAAAACCATGTGATCATCTCAATATATGCAGAAAAAGCCTATGACAAAATTCAACACCCATTTATGATAAAAACTCTTGAGAAAGTGGGCATAGAGGGAACCTACCTCAATATAATAAAGACCATGTACGACAAACGCACAGCGAACATCATTCTCAATAGTGAAAAACTGAAAGCATTTCCTCTAAGATCAGGAACAAGGCAAGGATGTCTACTCTTGCGACTATTGTTCAACATAGTTTTGGAAGTCCCAGCCACGGCAATCAGAGAGGAAAAATAAATAAAAGGAATACAAATTGGAAAAGAAGAAGTAAAACTGTCACTGTTTCCAGATGACACGCTACTACCCATAGAGAATCCTAAATATGCCACCAGAAAACTACTACAGGTAATCAATGAATTTGGTAAAGTTTCAGGATACAAAATTAACGCAACGAAATCTCTTGCATTCCTATACACTAATGATGAAAAATCTGAAAGAGAAATTAAGGAAACACATTTACCATTGCAACAAAAAGAATAAAATTCCTAGGAATAAACCTACCTAGGGAGAGAAAAGACCTGTATGCAGAAAACTGTAAGACACTGATGAAGGAAACTAAAGATGATACCAACAGATGGAGAGATATACCATGTTCTTGGATTGGAAGAATCAAGATGTCAAAATGACCATACTACCCAAAGCAATCTACTATCAAATTGCCAATCAGTGCAATCCCTATCAAATTGCCAATGGCATTTTTTAAAGAACTAGAACAAAAAATCTTAAAATTTGTATGGAGACACAAAAGACCCGAATAGCCAAAGCAATGTTGAGAAAGAAAAATGGAGCTGGAGGAATGAGGCTCCCTGACTTCAGATGATAATACAAAGCTACAGTAATCAAGACAGTATGGTACTGGCACAAAAACAGAAATATAGATCAATGGAACAGGATAGAAAGTCCAGAGAAACCCACATACCTATGGTCAACTAATCCATGACAAAGGAGGCAAGGATATACAATGGAGAAAAGACAGTCTCTTCAATAAGTGGTGCTGGGACAACTGGACAGCTACATGTAAAAGAATGAAATTAGAGCACTCCCTAACACCATACACAAAAATAAACTCAAAATGGATTAATGACCTAAATGTAAGATGGGACACCATAAAACTCTTAGAGCAAAACATAGGAAGAACACTCTTTGACATAAATCACAGCAAGATCTTTTTGGACCCACCTCCTAGAGTAATGGAAATAAAAACAAAAATAAACAAATGGAACCTAATGAAACAAAAGCTTTTGCACAGCAAAGGAAACTATAAACAAGATGAAAAGACAGCCCTCAGAATGGGAGAAAATATTTGCAAATGAATCAACAGACAAAGGATTAATCTCTAAAATATATAAACAGCTCATGCAGTTCAATATTTAAAAAACAAACAACCCAATCAGAAATGGGCAGAAGACCTAAATAGACATTTCTCCAAAGAAGACATACAGATGGCCAAGAAGCACATGAAAAGCTGCTCAACATCACTAATTATTAGAGAAATGCAAATCAAAACTAAAATGAGGTATCACCTCACACCAGTTAGAATGGGCATCATCAGAAAATCTACAAACAACAAATGCTGGAGAGGGTGTGGAGAAAAGGGAACCCTCTTGCACTGTTGGTGGGAATGTAAATTGATACAGCCACTATGGAGAACAGTATGGAGGTTCCTTAAAAAACTAAGAATAGAATTACCATATGACCCAGCAATCCCACCACTGGACATATACCCAGAGAAAACCATAATTCATAAAGACACAGGCACCCCAATGTTCATTGCAGCATTTTTTACAATAGCCAGGTCATGGAAGCAACCTAAATGCCCATCAACAGGTGAATGGATAAAGAAGATGTGGTACATATATACAATGGAATATTACTCAGCCATAGAAAGGAACGAAATTGGGTCATTTTTAGAGACGTGGATGGACCTAGAGACTGTCATACAGAGAGAACTAAGTCAGAAAGAGAAAAACAAATATTGTATATTAACACATATATATGGAATCTAGAAAAATGGTACAGATGAACCAGTTTGCAAGGCAGAAATAGAGACACAGTTGTAGAGAACAGACGTATGGACACCAAGGGGAGAAAGTGGGGTGGGGGGAGTGGTGGTGGGATGAATTGAGAGACTGCGATTGACATGTATACACTAATATGTATCAAATAGATAATTAATAAGAACCTGCTGTATAAAAAAATAAATAAATAAAATTCAACAAAACAAAACAAAAAAATAAGAAAAAAAAAAGAAATGGTAGAGAGATGAAAAGAGAAGAAAAGATGCTTAATTTGCTGGACACAGAGAGGGAAAAGAGGATAGGGGAGGCTAGTGTAGGCACAGTGATAGCATAGTGTTGCAGAATCTGAGAATTGAAAGTTCAAGAAATATATGTGTTAAAAGATTTCAGGACTAGAAATAATGGAGAAAATTAAAGAAGGTTTTCAGTAAGAAGGGTGAGAGTGGACAGCTCAGAGTTAAGAGAGGTTTGTCCAGGCCCAGGATAAGGTTGGAGGGACCATGAGCATCCCTGTAACAGAAGAGCACTAACCTGACACTTTTTTTTTGAGGCACCTTAGAAGAATATTAATCATTTCTTGCTAGAATGTGAAATGGTGCCCTAGCAATTTATTGAAGATATTGGAGGAGAAGAAAAATTGTACTTCATGGAGAAATCTTTTTTACTTTTATATTAACACCTACTTCAAAGAGTTACTGGAGAAATTAATCTGGCCCTGGATTCCTTAGCAGAAAGAAACTCACTGAGTTTCAAATGAGTGAAAAGCAGTACCATCAGCTTACTGGCCTGGGAAGAGGCTCCATTACCTTCAGCTGCTTTAATACCCGGATACTGGCTCAATTTAGCAAGAATGTGACTGAACTTATCCCTTATCTTGTGACGTCAGGCAATCCTAGCAAAAACACCTTACTGAGATCTGCCTTCCTACCCAGCTCCAGAAGCAGCCGGAAGTGGGCATAACCAGAGAGATGAGGAAGAGATTATTTTCCCTTGGGAACGTAACTGCCACCTCTACCCAAAACCAACAGGTATCACAGGTGGACTTGGGGAACAGACAATAACTCTTCTATAAAAATACAATTTGTTTGATAGGACAGAAAACATGACAAACCACAATGTTTAATATTTTTGAATCTTTCAATTATATCAGTTTTGTCCTAGTCAAATTTCTTTAATTTCCCTGGCCTAGTTTTGAAAGTTACAATGTATTAATGTGTATTGAACAAACTATTGTGAAGTAGCATTCCCAAATCACTATACTTGAAAAGGTTTTTTACTTTAAAAAGCATCCTGCAGCAATGAGCTGTTAGTTTTACTTAGGAACTGGCATTCAAATATTTTAAACATTCTTAAATAATACATGCACTAAAAGCCACTACGTACATACGTCTGCATGTACAAATCAGATTGAATTTTAATAAGTTTTCTTTACAGTTGAACTTAAAGAATGTAGGTAAATGCAATAATCTGAGTCGGTAGGAATGACTGTCTGGTGGAAAGGATAAAGATTGATGGAGTTAAAATAAGCTTTATCTTTGCAAATGAATTGGTACAGCATAAAGCAGAAAACATAAGAGTCTAAAATCAAGATATTTCTATTTCACTTGGCACTTTTCCTGGAAACATTAGGGATTCAGGAGAAGTTGGGAATCAATTATATTTAAAATATGAGTATATCAAGGTAAGATGCAAACTTCCCCCTTCAGGGGTTGCTTAGAAGCCACATTTCTTTCCTTTATCTTACTTGTCCTAGTTTTGACTATTTGTAAACAGCCCTCTCCCCCCTCCGCAGTCAGAGTCAGAAAGTACCAGAGATTTAAACGTAAACTGTGCCAAGGCTAAACAGCTGTCCCCAATCTGGGTTCTGCCTGTGGCTGCTGCTGTGTAGTATTCAACTCCCTGCTCCTACCCCCAGAGCCAGGGCCACAGATGTCCACAGGAAATGCATCAGAGAGGTCTAACGGGAGTGAATCAGATGCATATGTTTCTTGGTATGTGGTCATAGGCATCCTCAAAGTGCCTGTCACAGGCAGTACTCCCTCCAGGCCAGAATTTGTGAATTTAGGTTCCAGGCTTGTGAACGCCAAGTGTCCACACAAGTTTGCTGTAAAACCACCTCTCCTTCCCCTTCTCTGTACATGATCAGTTACGGAACTTTGGAGAGTTGCTGTGATGAAACGTGTAATCATCTTGGGATGTGGAGGGATGAGCACATCTTTGCAATTGAGCTTAGTCAGGTCCTCATGTGAGGGGGGAGTGCAGGCTGTCCCCAGAGGGACTTCCCTGCCCCTCAATATCAGAGCACATGGAACAGTTTAGCCAGAGAATAGGCTCAATTCCACGTTTTAAAATGTAATTTTCAGTCAGTTATAGTCAATCAAAAAACTGCTTGATGGGTGAAGCTTGACGTTACAATGTTTCTGAGCCTTATTTGTTCATCATCACAATTAAGTATTACCTTTGGCACATAACAAACATTTAGATCTTTTGCCAGATTGTCAGAAACAACAAACATCCCATTGTTATGTTCTGTCATATGACAGAAATGCTACAATTTCAACAATTTGTTCAACATTCTATCTACAACTCACCACCACCAGCACCAAATATTCCCTGTCTCAGTGAAGTGATAGATCCAACTATTTTCCCCAAACTACAGGAGTCATTCTAGATTCCTTCTTCTGTGCCTTCAATATTAAAAAATCCTAAGGCCTATGGTTTCCACCTCAAAAATCTCTGCTTTGATTGCCTTTGATCATGTGTTTTTAAGACACCTCTCATAGGAATTACTGCGCTCGCTTTCTAACAGATCTCTCTGCCTTCATTTTTGCCTCCTCTGGCCATGCTTCTCATTACCATCAGTGCGGCATAGGTATTCTCATGTACAACTCCGACCTTATTGCTCCCTTGCACAAATTTTACCATGCTTTCTATTGCATGCAACCAAATGTAAGCAATTTACAGAGCATACAAATTCCTTCATTATCTGGTTCCTACCTCTTCAGTCTTCTCTTGAGAAACTGCTCCCCCCTCTCCTCCCTCCCCATGCCTTTTATACTTCAGCAGTACCAAACTGCTCAAAGTCATCAAAATTTTGCCATGTACCTCATACAATATTCAAGACATAGAGAAGGTTCTCTATGTTCTCTCTGTCTTGAACGTTCTTATCCTCTCCTTTTTCTGCCAAATACCTCAAATCACATAAGAAATGTGTTAAGTGATGGAGCGTTCTGATGTACCCAATGGTAAAAAGTTGCCCTGTCACATATTTCAAATGAACTTTTTATATATTACTCAATTATAAAAATAACCATGTTCTATTGTAAATGCTTGTTTGCATTTCTCTTACCCGCTAAACTATGGCTTCCTTGATTACCTAATCGTCTTATCTTTTGTATTCTTTGTATCTACCCAATCTTGCAAAGGATTTGCTTGCTTTTTCACTCAACATTATCTTTCTGAGTCATCCATATTGATTCGTTTAGCTGCAGTTGGTTATTTTGCCTTCTGGGTAGTATTCTAGTATTCCATTTTATGAATGTATTACAATATTTTATCCATTCTTCCATCAATGGACTTTTGTGTTCTTTTTAGTTTTTTTCTTATTATTATTATAGACAATGCTGCTATGAAGCCTTGCACACATCTCCAGATGCACATGTGCACAAGTATGTATTTGAAGGTAGACTTGCTGGATTGTGAATCATGTACTTCTTCAATTTTTCTAGATAATGCAAGTATTTTCCAAAGTGATTTGCTAAAGTGTAGTTTTGTTTTGTTTTTTTTCAAAACTATATTGGCCAGTCAAAATTTTATTGGCCAATGCCAGTTAAATGTTATGTTTGGCGTTATCTTTTCAATGGAAATCAGTAGAATCTCTGTCAGAAAAAGTTATTTGCATTGTTTTAAACAACAATCATTTCTATTGCTATCAGTTTCCTACAAATTACTAAATCTTTGAATACATTCACATTACTATTGATTTCCAGAAAGGGATACCTTTTCAGAGTTGTAAAATAGCATGGCCCATTGAGAGTCAACCGCTGTATAGACCAATAGAATCAGTTAATCCTGGAGGATCTGCTAGCCAGGGATCTGCAAACTATAGCTGGCTGGCCAAATCCAGTAGTAGCCTGCTTTTTAGGCCCAACATACTAAGATTTTTTTTTTTACATTTTTAAAGAGTTGTAAAAAAAAAAATAAAGCAACAAACGTATGTGGACAAAGCCTAAAACATTAACTATCTGGCCCTTTACAGAGTAAGTTTTCCTACCTTTGTGCTAGCCAATTCCCCAAATTCCATTAAAAACAATCTCTTTTTTTTTTTGGTAATTTATTTATTTATTTATATTTTTTCTCAGTTTCCCCATTTTTATTTTATTTTATTTTTTTTCACACACACACTGTATTTTATTTTTACAAGAGATAAATAAACTGACACCAAGCATTGTAAATGGATGACCACAACAAAAGCAACGATTGCAATTACCAAACACGAAACACACTCATACTATGTCATAATATTGACATTCAGTCCAGGAATCCTCCACTGTAACAGCTCCTTTACTTTGCAGTGAAAACTGATTTGTATATTTTTTGCCTCTGAGTCCTTGTGGAATCTCTTTTGTCCTTTATAAGGACAATTTTTTTTCCTCCAGGCAGATTGTACAAATTAATATTCTTACCAGTGGTGTGTAAGAAGTCAGGTGAGTAAAATTTGGTTTTATGTTGGAATTTTAATTGGCATTTACCTATTAATTAGTGAGGTTGTCTATCTTCTTATATGCTATGGTCATTTCTATTTAATATTCATTTTAATGCCTGATTATGTCTCTTATTCATTTGGGGTGATTATTTGGCCTCCATTTGCAGTTCTTTATATACTCTAATAATTTTCCACTTTTATGTGTTGGAGATATCTTTCCCTAGTGCATCGCTTGTCTTTGTATATTCTTTGCAAAGTTTTTTTGGCAAGCAAATAGAATTTAATTTGTAATTAAATTTATCAGTCTCTTTATGTTTTGAGCTTTTTGGGCTTTGAAATCACTCCATATCACAAGGTCATAAAGATATTCTCTTATATATATTTCTAACACTTTTAACACTTAAAAAAAATTTGATTACCACATTTAAATTTCTAATTCATGTATAAGTTTTTGTACTGTGTAGAAATGCAATATTTTTCCATCTGAGGTCTCATCACAATTTAAAGAATTTTAAATCCTTTCTCTATATGTAATATCAACTCTGCATATATCAAGTTTTCTTAAATACATGAGTCTACTTTTTCTATCCCTGTTTTATTCCATTGATATATTTTCTTTGAACCAGTAAACTACTGCTAATTAGTAAGTTAGTAAATTACTATTAAAATTACTTTGTAAGTCTTGTCATCTAGATGGTCAAATCCTTTCTAGCGGTTCTTCTTTTTCAGGATTGCCTTGGCTATAATTTTCTCTTTGTTCTTTTGTGAACATTTTATAATCAGCTTATCATCTTTCAAAAAAATGTTTTGGGCATTTGATTGACATCTAATTTAATCTATAAATTAAGAATAACTGATATTTCTATAATATTGAATATTCAACTCTGAGTTCTTGATTTGTCCCTCAGTTTACCTGGTTTTCTTCAGTAACTTTCAGTGAAGATTTATAACTTGCATGTCTTTTATGAGATTTATTTCTAGGAAATATCTTTCTGTATCTGTAATTATATTTATATCTATCTGTCTATACAGATATATGTATTTGTTACTGTAGACAGGACTTTTTAAGGTTACATTTTCTAAATTTTATTTCTGTTGTAGAAAAAGGCAATTAACTTTTTAATACTGACCTTATATTCAATGATCATATTACTGTCTTACAAATACTAATTTTTTTTATTGATTGCTTTCATTTTCCAGTATTGACGATCATACTATTTTCAAACAATGAAAGTTTTGCCATCATTTGCTTAGTTCTTTCCTTCTTTTTTCTTTTCTCCTTCCTCCTGCCTTCCTTTTCCTGCCTCCTCTCTTTCTTTCTTTGTTTACTTTCTAACTGTATCATCTCAGTCCTCTAAATACTGTACTTAATGTTGAACCAAACTTGTATTCCTAGTTTTTGGGTCATTCTTATACATTGCCTGCGTTCAGTTTGCTATTATTTTGTTTTTGCTTTGAAACTCATGAGTGAGTCTGATCTTAATTTTCCCTTCAGATACTCTTCTGTTATTGGTGTCAAGGTTATATTAACCTCATAAAATGAATTAGGAAATATTCTTCCTTATTATATTCTTCAGAAAAGTTTGTATGAGAATGGAATTGTCCATTAATAAGGTAGAATTTGCCTAAAAAAAAAAAGTCTAGGCCTGTTTCTTTTTTCTTTCTTTATGGGAAGATTCTTAACTGTTAGTTAATTTTATTTAATGATTATAAGATTATTTAGGTTCTCTATTTCTTCTTGAAACAGGTTTTGCAATTTGTATTTTCCTAGGCAACTGTTCATTTTATCCAATTTCTTAAATATATTGGATATAGCAGAATATAACATTTTCATTATCTTTTAATTTCTGCTTTATTTTTTGTTTTTTCTTTTATTCATGCCATATAATGTTCAATTACAACCTCCTGACTCATCCATCTTATTTAGCCTTGCCAGTTTTATTTGCCTTTTCAAAGATCCAACTTTAGATTTGTTGCTCTTCCCTATTATATATATTTCATGAATTTATTATTCTAAGGTAATTATTTCTTTCCTTCCATTTTCTTAGGATTTATTCTGTTGTTCTTCTTCTAACTCCTTAAGTTGGATGCTCACCTCATGAACTTTCAGCTTTTTTCTTCTAAAATAAAAACTTTTAAGGCTATAAATCTCCTTCTAGATAAGTCAATTGTTATTGATATGCAGTATTTTCATTGTCATCCAGTTATGTTTTTTTAACTTTCGCTATGATTTCATCTTTCATTCATGTGTTATTTATTTTAAAACACAGTTCAATTGAGTAAAATATAAAGATCTAATGGTATTTATCCAACGATTCAGGAAAGAGGCAGCATTCAACCTAGCAGGTAGATAGGAGCTCTGAAGAGCTATACAGGGCAAGAGATTTTATAGACATAAGGGAGCAGGAATATGGAAGTTGTACTAGGGAAAAAAAAGCAGATTAGTTGTTCCTTTGGAGGATGGCAGGGGTCCACCAGGCAGATTACCTAACTAGTGCTGATCAGGCAATCCTGATTGGCTAGTTTAAAATTCCATTTTTAGAATAGCCAAACCTGTAATTAAGTTCAGTCTCACTTTGGTGTTGTGGGGCTTAACATAAGCTAAACTCCATCTGGGGCCTGTTATCTTGTCTTTAACATATTTAAAAGTGTCTATGTGCATCATTTAACAATTTCTAAATGTACATGTGGTTTTGATTTAGCTTTCCTTAGTTGTGTTAAGTTCCAATAATGTGTTATTTATAATGAAAAGTCTTTGAAATTCATTGGACCTTGTTTAATGGCTTGGTATATAATCAATGTTTATAAATATTCAATGGATGCTTTAAAAATGTGTGTTCTCCAATTCTTGGGTAAAATGTTCAATACATTCCCATTAGACAAGCTTTTAGTATTGTTATTCAGATCTTCTGTATCATTACTGATTTGTGCACATGGTTTATCAAATATTGTGAACAGTGTATTAAAATCACCCATTATCATGGTGAATTATTAGTTTCCTCTTGCAGTTCTTCTGTTATTTTTTTATAGTACACAGTTCAACTTTATGCTATTGGATGTAACCAAGTTTAGAATTGTATCACCCTTCTGAACTGATTACTGTCTTTTTTGGTAAATTTTAAGTTTATTTTGTCTGATTACAATATAGCTACACTACGCCAGCTCTCTTTTGGTTCATATTTGTTTGACATATCTTTTTTCCATCATTTTGCTTCAACCATTCTATATTATTATGTTATAGGGGTGTCTCAAACAGAAGGTAGCTGGATTTTGTTTATTTGTTGTATTACAATCTTTGTCCTCTAACTGGAGAATTGGATCCAATTATATTTATTGTAATTAATATATTTGGATTTATTTCTACCATCTTATTTCTAATATTTCATTTTTTCTCTTTCCTTATCTTCATTTAGATTGCTTTTTATTTAATTCTAGTTTTTTTCCTTATGTGAAATTTGACCTTATACACTCTATTCCTATTTTTTTGGTGGTTACACTAGTAATTTTTACATGTATAATTAATATAATAAAGTCTAAAATTAATCAGTATCATTATCATTAT
The DNA here is from genome assembly GCF_965194825.1 of Balaenoptera physalus. Classification (NCBI taxonomy): domain Eukaryota; kingdom Metazoa; phylum Chordata; class Mammalia; order Artiodactyla; family Balaenopteridae; genus Balaenoptera; species Balaenoptera physalus. The sequence continues at coordinate 36,562,819 of NC_138891.1, forward strand.
ATTAGAGTGCTTTAACTTAATTAACACTTTCCCAAGTTACAATCACCATTGTCCAGTATTTTAGTTGACCTTTTTTCCCCCATACATTTTTTTTAGTCAGTGTTTTCTTAGATTTACCTATATTGTTACTGTTTGCTTACCAGTCCTTCTTGCATATCAGATTTTCTATCTAGTATTATTTTGTTTCACAAATTCATTCTCAACAAGTTCCTTTAGTGAGAGTCAGGTGGCAATAATTCTCTCAATTTTTGTTTGGCACAGTCTAGATGGGACCACTTTACTATAATTTTTTAACTTGGGAATTTTCAGGTTGCACAATTAATATAAATCTCAGCCCTACATCCATCTGAAGTCTGGTCTGATCATGAATTTTCACCAGAAGCTTTTTGGTATAAATTTGCCTGCCTGAAGTAGAGGCTAAAAAAGCAAATATATTTATGTTTGGGGAGTGGGAAAGAGTGGAAATGGGATTTGAGTTTTTTCTTTTTTCTAGTTCACCTCTTCACTGCAGATGTTTCTTTTCAGTAGTCTCTGCTTTATGTAGGAATCTCTGACCTGACTTTCACCTTGTTCTGGACTAGGTTTTGTAAGAAGTCACAAGTTGTGTTAAAATTGAAGCTCTAGGTCACCTAGGTTTGACAAGGCCTCCTGAGATAGGTAAATGTCCCTAGGGCAGCACCATCTTCATCACTCAAATGCCTTTCTGGATTCCTAGCTCTCCATTTTTTGGCTTCTCATGTTTTCCTTCCCTTTCTTGCTGGCTCAATGGTGCATTTAAAGGGGCTTTAAAAAATACTTTATCAAGTATTTGTAAGTGTTGCATACAAGTACAGCTTTTAAGGATCTACTCTGCATCTTTCTAGAACCAATGCATTCCACTCTTAATAACTTATGCATGGCAGCCAGGAGGACTACTGTTGTTACCAAAAGGGGGACCCCTTCCAGGGCCCGAGAGTGGGCTCTTGTCTAACACTTGGAAATGAATTGTCTGAGGAGAAACCTGTGCTGACAAAGCCAAAGACTTTATTGAGAAAGGGCACACAGGTGGAGAGCAGCAGGGTAAGGGAACCCAGGAGAACTGCTCTGCCACGTGGCTTGCAGTCTCACATTTTATGGTAATGGGGTTACTTTCCGGGTTGTCTCTGGCCAGTCATCTTGCCCGTGCCCATATTTGGCCTGATTCAAGGCCCTCCCTGGCAGTGCGTGAGAATTTCTCAGACAGAATGGTTTCCAGCACAAGGATTTCTGGGACGTTGGTGGGACATATTATGGGCTGACATCTCCTCCCTCCTTATGGCCTCTCCCGAATTCTCCAAGTTAGTTTTCAAGCAGCAGCACTGTGTTCCTTATCGTGACCTCCTGTTGTAAAACAACTTATACAAGCGGTTATTACCATGCCTGGCCAAGGCGGGCAGTTTCAGTCAGCAGTTCCCTAACATTTTCTCCTCCATCCCTGTAACTCACCAAACTGCATGCCTTTGGACAACCTCTGCAAACCTCAGTTTTCTGAGTTTCATTATCTGGTGCCTCCTTATTAGATCCGTTAAAAGAGAAATTTTTTCAGTTTACATAACCTCCTTCTGGGAAGAGATTTAGCATTTTTGATAAAACCCTTAAATTTCTGGGGAACTTTAATAAGATTGAGACTTCTTGTAGGAAACACACACTTGCTAACAGGCTAAAGTCTCATTCTAAAAATAACTTTACACTTTGATTTTCGTTAGCTGTATACTCTATATCCATTCTTTTCCCCTATGAAATACCCTTATCAAGAGTGAATCTTTGAATTGGATTCCTGCAGGGTTTTTTTTTAATTTTACAGTAAGATAGATAAATATGATATATGCTCATACCTGAATAGTCTGAAAAGTTTTTATTAGCTAATCTTTAATTTTTAAGAAAATTTAAATGAATTACTTTTGTTTTCAGCTTTCAGCTCTAAGATTAGAGGCACTATAAACAAATCAGACTATCTTAGTTTCTACTGGAAATAAGATATTCCTGAACTGCAAGGATAAATATTACCTTCCAAAGGAACTTTTTCTGTTTAAAAATTTTGTGCAAATTTGAAAACAGAACCTAGCTTGAAAAGTTTAAAAAGAAATGTTAAGACCAAGCCTGTAAGTTTTACTTGCATTTCCTGTTGATATGCAAATCTGGTGATTATTCTGGCCAAGGCATTCCCCCTCTACCACAAACTTTCATCCTTATGTTAATCAGAAGAGATGCATTAAATTTTTAATGAACATAGCTCCTTATGAAGAAACTAAGGACTGGCTACATGAAAAAAAGAAAAGACTTTTCTAGCTCATTTTAATTTATTGTTAATTATGTAAGTTTGAAATAACATTTTGGTGATTTAGCTGAAAAGTAATAAAAATTAAGTACTGGAGTGTTAGAAAATCTAGATTTCTCACAGATTGAATTTGAGTAAATCACCTTTCTATGCTTCAATATTTTCTATAAAGTGAGGATAACAGTAACTCAGCATTTGAGTCAAAATGAACTGGATTCAACTTCCTGGTAGTTTTAACTTAGAAGAGCTCCTTATGCTTATTTGTGGGGTAATTACATCCATACTGTAATACTGTGAGGATTAAGTAGTGTCTGCACCATGCACCAAGAAAGAGTAAAGAATAGAGATATGAGGAGAGTAATTTTGTTGCCGGTGAATTTAAGGTTCTTTCTTTGTCGCGAAAGAATTCAGAGACGAAGTGATAGGTAAAAAGTGGATTAAGTTAGAGACACCACAGACAGAGCGTGGGCCATCTAGGAAGGCAAGAAGCAAGAGGCCTTGAAATATGGGGTGGTTAGTTTTTAATGGGCTGGATAATTTCATAGGCTAATGAGTAGGATTATTCCAACTATTTTGGGGAAGGGGCGGGGAGTTCCAGGAATTGGGCCACTGCCCACTTTTTGACCTTTTATGGTTGACCTCAAAACTGTCATGGCACTGATGGGTGTATCATCTAGCTTATGCTAATGTATTACAATGAACATATGATGAGGCTCAAAGTCTACTGAAAGTCAAATCTTCTGCCATCTTGGATCCAGTTGGTTCTCACTAGTTTTCGTCATGTCCTGTGGCTATGTCATTCTTTTAAAGGTTGTGCCCTAACCCCCTTCCCTCCTGTTTCATTTTTGATTTTGCTATATTAATCTAATTATTTAATGATTGTTTTAACTTTTTCTTAATGTCTCTCCACTGTATTCCATTTGCCCTTTCATTAGCAAGTACCACTTTTTCTCCTTGCTTTTCAACTTTCTCTACTATAAAAAGGATGCAAAATTTGTCAGTGCAAAGGGACTTCTCTCAAGCACTGCATCATTTTGATGTTAAAAATAGCAATTGCATGTTCAGGAAAACCCACCTGTATTTCCCTATGAATTCCCCAGGGTGTGTGTGTGTGTGTGTGTGTGTGTGTGTGTGTGTGTGCAAATATATAAGGAAAAGGGGATCAATGTTAAAGCTACTTATATACTTGGCATTGATTCATTGAACCAAAAATCATGGAAGCAAAAAAAAAAAAATTAGAAGAGGTTTAGTTCTTCTGAGTTTATAGCTGCTAAAAACAGCTTTTATAAAGGAATCGCCTTTGTGCAAAAAGTATTTTCTTGTTTTTTACGCCCTTGAAAAGGAATCACATGTCTTACATGAAAATGGTGTGCTGCTTGACTGCAATAAAATGACAAGGGTCCAGCAGACACATTATAGCTAATTTTAGTAGGTAGAGCAGACACACTTGAGCTTATTTTTCTCTGACTTTCTCACTCCCCATTCCAGCCCCTCAGGTACGCACGTTACAAGATTCCCTAGAGTCAGAAGATGGGAGTGGAGAGTTTCAGTACAGAATGTAGCTCTGGAAATCACCAAGAAAAAGAAAGGAAGGGAAGAAAGAGAAGAGAGGGTAAGCAAAAGGGAGGGGGGAAAGGAACGGAAGGAGAGAAGGAAAAAAGGAGGGAGGGAGCACAAGAAAAGAATGAAAGAAAAAAACCAGAAAGCAAGGAGAGAAAAAATAAAGAAAAACTGAGAAAGGAAGGAAGCTTCGCTGAAGGGAGGAAAAGGAGCGAGGAAGAGGGGAAAGGAGAGTGTGAGAAATGTTTTTGTCTCAGGTCCATTAGAGAGAGAAATAGAACCCGTATCAGCACTACAGAATCTCGAAGAGGCAGTGTATTTTCTTGAAAGCCCCGAAGCTAAGCAATTCCAAGAATGTTTGGCAAAGCCCTTTGGGGAAGGGTGAGGTGGGGGACGGGCGTGGGGGGGGCTTTCTCACACCCCCACCCCCGGCCCCGGCCCCCTCACAGGATGTGACAGGATTTGGGAGACCTAGCGGAAACCTTCAGGTCACCCAGGGAACTGCTCCTCTCGCTGGTCCTGCAGTGGCGAGGCGGGGTGGGGGGTGGGGGGGTGGTGAGAGCGCCGAGACGCGCGGGGCGCGGAGATGTGCAAGTGGCGAAGCTGGACCCAGCGCAGGCGGGAGAAGCCGCCCGACTCCCGGCGCGGGATCTGCTGAGAGACCACGGTGAGTCTCTCCGGGTGCGGGTCCGAGGCATGCCCGGGTTCCGCGTCGCCCCCGGGCCCGGGCCGAGACGGGTCCGGAACCTCCCCGGAGTCTGGCCTGGGCTCGGCGCCGCCGCCCGCCGCCAGGAGCCCGCGCTGCTCCGGACGCGCCTGGGCGGACGCACCGACCGACCAGCGCTCTGCGGCGCTCCCCGCCGCCCGCCGACCCCGTGCGCTCATTGGTCGGGACGTGTCTGCTCAGCAGCCTCCAACTTCTCCCGAATCCCACGGGTGAGTCCCGGGAAAGCGAGCTGGCACCTGGGAGCTGGGGGGAGATGGGTCCAGAGGGCGCGAGATCTCCCCCGGGGGCGGTGGGAGCCGTTGGGACGGGAGCCGGAGGGGAGCGGCGGCCGCGCGGAACGGCTGCCTGGGAGGCGCACGGAGCAGGGTCCGCGGCTCAGGTCCGGCGCGATCAGAGCGCCCGGGACCCCGCGGCCGTGGGCGAGGGAGGCGTGCCCTGGGAAGAAGCTGCAACTGAGACTTGAAGAGTGAGGGACTGGGGTTAGAGAGGGTGACCTGGACGAGGGCTCTGCAAGTGATGTCAGGTCGACTGTTCAGGTTCATTTCCATAGCTTCCTGCAGCCTCTGCCTCGGAGAGTTATGTCCGGTTACTGAGATCAGCGCTACGAAATTGCAGCCTGGCTGATTCGGAGGCTGGGAATTTGCCATTCCGCTGTAAAGACACTGTTTCTGTTTGTTTGTTTGTTTTTGTTTTTTGTTTGTTTTTTAAAGTAAGGTTTGTTTTCATTTTGGTTTCTGTCAGATTTTCTTCTCATTTGTAACTCACTTTTCTATTTTTACTTTCCCTACCCTGAAGATCTTTTCATTATCCTACCTCTTCATCTTGCTTTAAACCATAGTTTCCTCTTACATAATTTATGCTGATAGAGTGCTTAAATCTCGAGGGTTGGTTGGTGGGAGTGGTGGTGGGAGTTATTTTGCAGATGAAAGTTTCCTTAATCGGTCTTAACCTATTTGTATTATTTGAACAGAAGAGTAATTGCAACTGAAGTGTTCTCTTTATTTATTTTTAAATAAATTTATTTATTTTTGGCTGAGTTGGGTCTTCCTTGCTGCGCGCAGGCTTTCTCTTGTTGTGGAGCACAGGCTCGCGGGCTCAGTAGTTGCGGCTCGCGGGCTCTAGAGCGCAGGCTCAGTAGTTGTACAGGACGGGCTTAATTGCTTCGCGGCATGTGGAATCTTCCCGGACCAGGGCTCGAACCCCTGTCCCCTGCATTAGGCAGGCGGATTTTTAACCACTGCACCACCAGGGAAGTCCCAAGCTGTTCTCTTTAGCTGCTTGATCAAGTTTACTCCTCCCCCATATACGATGCAAATGGTAATTTTATTAAACTGAAAAGAAGTACCTCGATTTGCAGTGTCAGCATTTGGAAGCTACTAGTCCGCAAACCGGCTATGAAGGCATCTAGCTGGCATTATTGCTGGGTTCCAGCACTTTAAAAAAAACTGTCCGACAGTTTCTTGGACTCCATGCTGTGTCTTTTGTTGTATAGCTACACTGCACGTGGGAGTAATGTGTTTGGGGCTTTGCGTTCAGAACTCCGTATATCAGATCCGGGAAACACCTACAAGTTTTCCTTGTCTGGAGAAACAAGGAGGTGATTCCTCTACCACATGTGCCTCCTCAAATTTGCAGCTATCATCTAAATATGGAACCTGTTTCTCTCTGTATTTTTTGAATTGAAGTACAGTTGATTTTAAATATTGTGTTAGTTTCAGGTGTATAGCATAGTGATTCAGTACTTTTGTAGATTATATCCATTATAGGTGGAACCTCTTTCTCTTGCTTCCTGTACCTCAGTTTCCATAATACAAACTGTAATTGCATTGAGTAACCTCAGAGACTTGCAGAAATGTTAATGTACTAATGTGTTGTGAAGATGAACATTGTTTTGGTTTATAGACTTTTCAACAAACCAGTTATCCTCTGGGTTCTTTGATTTGACGATGTGATAAAGTAATGTGTACACTCAACTGGTATAAAAATTGCTGCTGTATATTGCTTTGAAACTCAGTTTCTACTTAGGCAAAAAAATCTTTTATTCTTTTGGAGATGTTGTCAAGCTGAAGTTTGCAGTATTCTTGTTAAGGTAGATGTCCTAATCCTCTATCCTCTCTTGCGGAAGTGTCTACTTTTTGGCTTGAACTTTCCAATGTATCTCCAATTGAGTTGGAATACTTTAAGGATGTAGGTATGTTTTGGCATATCCTGCTTTATATGGGACTACAAGTATCGACTTTATAATTTTTGTATTCTTTTGTATAATTGCCTCCTTTCCCCCCATCTCTAAAATGGGGTTGGGTGTGGTTGCTTTGGACATCCAAGTATCTGAGGGATGGTGATATGTTTTTCCCTGAGGTTCAAGATTCTGACCCCTATTTTCTTAAAAGAAAATAGGGAATCAATTGGAATTACTGGAAATGAATGGCAAAGTTAATTAGGAGGTTAAACTTGCCTCATTTCTGCTTTGGTCATTGCTGTTGAAAAGTGCATCTTAGGAGCAAAAGACTGAAAATTTGCAGGACGTTTATAGGAGAGGCAGATGGAGAGTTTGCAAGTGATTCAAAGATGATATTATTTTGATTCAGGTATAAGGACTAAACAGCTTCAGTCACTGCCTTCATTTCTCCCTGTAACAATTTCTGCTGTCTAAGGTGCAGAACCATTAAGAGCCCAGCTGCCTCAATACCCCAATCTCAAGGGTAAGAAGTAGACGCCAGGGAAAAGTAACCCAGAAAGGAGAAAGACATACCTGCCTACTAGTTTTCCTGCATGGTGGAAACCTGGTGGCGCCAATGAGCAGCTTCAATTTAACCCGTGGCTGCCCTGGTTCCTGGCCCTAGATTTTACTAGAAAAACTAATTGTTTTTTCTAAGAAAGAACTAAAAAGAGAAGTGGGTCATATTATTAATATATCAGGAGAACATTTCTCTAGATTGTTTTCTGAAATATTATTAGAGCAGGGGGAGAAATACTCAGGAAGTGGAAATACTCAAGCAAATGTGATTAATATTCAGATGTTCTTGAAGTCAGTCTTGAATTCATCTGGGAGAAGCGGGAAAATTATTCTTTATTGTTTACCTCTCTGTATGGTGTCCAAGCGTTAAGTGTGTTTCCATCTTTTCTTTCCCCACCCACCTCCCCTATTAAAAATCCAAGGACTACTATCAATGCAATTCCATATCATAACCCAAGAAAGAGACTGTGAGACTAAGCCAACATGAGTCATATAACCATTAAGACATTTTAACATTCAGGTACACTACATTCCACTTTTATTGAGCAGGCATGGTTTTCATGGTCTAATAAAATATTTTTATTTGATAGTCTGTCCTTGGTTATAGCCTCATGTAATTCCGGGGACAACATGCTTAAGACTTTGTATCCAGAACTTTAAAGTCCAGTTGTGGCTCACTTATTAATAACTCACTGGGGAAATTAAATTCCTAGTTATCTGCTGATAACTGATGGCCTGATCACCCAGGCCATACTTCAAACGTAGAATCCGTTTCTACTTTATCCTGTGCCTCAGTTTCCACAAAACACACTCTCAGAAAATTATGTGTATTCAACAAAGATTTCTAGCTATGAGAGCATCTCTGAGCAGTCAGTTCATCTAGGAACTACATTATATGCTTAATTTGCATCAAGCTATAAACAGCTAATCTGTTAGTTTATGATGCTCTTTTCTACAGTCAGGCAGAAAAATTGAACTTGTGTGTTCTAAGCTTTGGTGAATGGCTGATAAAGAGTCACTAGACCTCTAAAAGAAACATAATGAAATCTAATATTTAGGCTAATATCCCCTTAATTTTGCCCCCTAGACTTCTGCAATAAGGTTTAAAGTAGCTATCATTGTATGATGATGCAATTTTCTTTCAAAATGTGTTCTTTGTAATTGTATTCTTTGAAATGTGTTCATTGTAAATGTGTACTTACTTGTGTAGCTTTTGGCAAGTTACCTGGCTTTTCTGTGCCCCACTATCCTAAGGTATAGAACTGGAATATTCAAATCCGCTTTACAAAGATTCAGTGAATTAGTACATGCAAAGCACCAAGAACTGTGAGTGACACATGGGAAGTACTCAATAAATATCGGCTATTATTAGCAGAAGTATTAATATTATTAATTTAAAAACAAGTTAAGTATCTTAACTGTTATCCTGACCTGGAAGGTTGAATTTTTTTAATCATATTTTCTTCTTCTTCAGTTGTACAAAGAAACAGTACTTACGGTTAGTATCTTTCATCCCAGATTGTAAACCATGACTTTTGGTCCAGTGAGTGACCATTTTCAAAATGTTGTCTAACCAGTTAATAGATACCCATATTAGCAGTTGTAATTTTGAACTGTAAAATAAAAGATGTTTTTAAGATGAAAAAAAAAAACTACTACAAGTGTTTGTTCCTTTTTGTTTTTATCTGTACTCATATTTAAAATTATTGCTTAGTCAAAACCTCGAAGCATTAGTCATTGATTTCTAAGCTTATAAAGGCAGCCAGTGGAGCAAGCTATAAAATTCACCTTTGATGTTGTACAAAGTTCAGAAGGATGAGTTTAAAACTTTCCTTAATGATGGTACAGAAGTTATTTTGCTTATGAACTGCTGAAGGAATCCTCCGTGAGTATTTAACTGAGTTTCCTTGTCTGATTTTGCTTGGATCTTCAGTGATATGTCAAAAAAATCCAAAAGATTGTGACCAGGATCTGTCTAACTTATGTGACTATATACTCTTTGCTTTCAGAATCAAAACTTTGACTTTCAGCAAAAAACTTTTATTTCTAATTTAAAATGAGTTAACCTTTTACTTTATTCAGCCACATTAAGCATTTAGAAAACTGTATATAGATCTCTTCTTTTTATCTATTGATTAATTTATTATGATTAGTTTTTTTTAATTTTTTAATGTGTTTTTTTTTTTCAGACTTTAGGTAATGGGCAGATCGGAAAGTCAGATGGATATAACTGATATCAACACTCCAAAGCCAAAGAAGAAACAGCGATGGACGCCACTGGAGATGAGTCTCTCCGTCCTTGTCCTGCTCCTTACCGTCATTGCAGTGACAATGATAGCTCTCTATGCAACCTATGATGGTGAGTTACTCACACACCTGTGCCCACAAACATGCAGAAGACAGTGAAATCTTCATCTTAGGTTTTTCCCATCTATTAAACAATGTGTTAAGGAAAGAGACACTTAAAGATGGTGATATAAAGATTCATTTATAAAATGTAACATCAGTATGCCAGAACAACTAACTTTGACTAAAGTACAATGTCTTTTATGCTTGAGCTAAGTTATTAATTGCCAAATATGTTTAGTGCACTCATATGTATTTTATGAAGATTCTAATGTATAATTTTACTTGATGAAAGTATTCACAGTTTTATGGCCAACTTCAGTTAGTCAACTTTTGTTGTGTCATTGAAATTCGAAATGGCTTTACAAGAATTTAAGAGGTCTAATTTGAGCCTTAGAAGTTTTTCACAATAAGGATTAGAAAAGATGGGTTCATTCATGGAAAAAAAAATGATTACCAGACTAAAACAACTGATGTTTCAACTTAATAGACCTAGGGCTTAGTGGTCAGGGATGATATAAGAAATACATTTTTTTCCTTCATTTAAAAAATTTTAAATTTAGGATTTGCTTATTTTATTCCTCTATATTTTCTTCTAACTACTGTCAATGATATATAATACTTAGGTTTTAGTTCTTGCTTTAAGGAATTGATTATTTAATTGAGTGTCTATAAAAGAACAAAAGGTAGGGAAAAAGAATATGTGTATTGCAAATATTTATGCATATATCCTCCTTTTTCTAGACGGTATTTGCAAGTCATCAGACTGCATAAAATCAGGTAAGAAGATAGTTTTTAAATTTAATAGTTTTATAATTAATGTATAACATTTAAAAATCAAATGCTAATAGATCTCTATATTTGCTTTGTGTATATTTTTATTTGTTATAGGTCATTAATTAATAGTCAAAGAACATCAAAATATACTTAAGTAGTAGATTTGTTAATTTATTCATTCCAAAAAAGAATTCACTCTTTTCAACCCCAGAGTTTATGGTAGGGTAGAGATGGAGAACTATATCTGTAGCTTTATGGAGCTTGCCATGTAATTGGAGAAAGAAAATCAGCACTTGAAATGGCACGCATCATATCATTAAGTGCTAAAATTCTCAATGCAGATCATTAGAGGGGTAAGAATGAAAAAGGGAGTGACATATAGTCCTGTAAAGCAAGGTGGAGAAGCTAGATTTGGGAGGGGTCTTGAAGCAGGGCTAGCATTTGGAAGTGGAGGTACAGAAGAGGGAATTCCAAACTAGGAGAAAGAACAGGAATAAATCGTGTAGAGAAGCAGTGCAAATGTAGGCATGATAGATAGGGACATGTTATGGAGAGCTTTGAAAATTCATGTTTAGCCTTGATTTTGTAGTAAAAGAGAAAAGGATGTTTTCCTGAACAGATCACTCATTAAGGCAAAAGTTGGAAGATGATTCTGGGAATGCTAGGCTGGGTGGATTGAGTGAGAAGCTAGGGAGGGAGGGCAGGTAGGGGCTGCTTCTGTAATCCAGGTGTGAGTTTAGGAGGGCTGCCTGCGGTGAGATGAAAGAGCTATGAGGCAATGTGAGGAACAATGGGATGGCTCAATAGCACTGACTTGCTAAATGAAGGATATGAATACTTTGAAAATGACACCAACTTTGAAACCTCAAGGGACTCGGGAGACTGTGGCAGCTCACACAGAAATAGCAAAGTTACGACGTAAGTTTGTTTTAGGGAAGAATGTGATTAATGTGGATTTAGACCTATTGCATCTAAGTCAGGGGTAACATCCAAGTGGAGATAGACAGCAAGAAAGTAGAGATCGAGTGAATTTAGGATCTGTCAGCCAAGGGGTGATAACTGAAGCCTTGGAAATATTTGAGTTCCTAAAAGTAGAAGAAGTGTAAGAGCTGAACTTAAGAGGACATCAAGAATTAGAGTAGAAGGAAAAGAAAAGTCAGAGAAGGGAACAGAGAAGTGTATGGAGCTATAGAAGTCACATCAATTAGAATGTGGTGAAGAAAAGAAGAACATTTTGACAAGGAGAAGAAAGGTGGTAGCTGGCATAGCACCTTGGATATGAACACAGTATTTATGCCCTTTGACAAGAGATTCTAAACTTCCTTTCTGATGCCTACATTTCTTCCAAGAAATAATCTGTCCCAAATGATTTTTAACCATTTTCTGTTGGACTGTCTTATCTGGGTTTTTGTTATTCACTGACCTTTGCAAAATAGTAATGGGAAAATATTTTGGGATTCTAGGTTATAGTCTAATGTCCTTAGTATGTATGTGCTCTTTGTTTTTCTGTATGGCTTTTTGCCTTTTTTTTTTCCCCCACTGCATCTCAAGTGCACATGTACACTCTGGGACATGATGTGGGTAGCTTGAGGGAGACCTGCTTGGGATACCAGCCATTTGCTCCTCAGTGTAATAACATGCACTTTCCCATCCAAGGGCCTTCCCAGAAACAAAAGAAGTTTCTTTATTCCTCAGGGAAATGGCTGCACAGGTGCCTTGGCTGGGAGATGCCCAGGGTCTCTGTGCCAGAGTTGGTATGCGCCCAAGTTGTCAAAGTTACCATTTGCTTCTCCCTAAATCCTACCTCTCCTTTCTCTCTACCACCTGCCCTATTATATGCTCATGCTATTCTGTTTTGAGTAACTCCCACTTATGTGTTGCCCTCTAATTATCTCTAAGTTTCTCAGTCCTCAATACACTTGATGCATCTATTAAGTCTCTTAATCTGTAGGTTCTCTCGGATTTTTCTCCCTCTCACTCTTTTTTCTTGGATTTTATTTTTGAAGAAACTAGATCCTTTGACTAGGTAGGCGTATCTTTGTAAAATCCTACAGGTGATTGTACCCCAGAGATCTGAGCAGGTTCCTTTAGTGGTACCCACCCAAGGAGCAATATGACATTTGGAATCTGGACTCTTACATGTGACTTAATGTTTAGAGGTATGGCTTTGGCTTTTTTTTATACTGGTTGGCAAGGCTTAACTCATTAAAATGTATTTAAACTGTATCCTTTAATTGTAGTTTAGAAATCATAGCAAATGTAAAAAGCACCTCACAGAACTATATCTTGGCAGAGAAATGTATACAATAGAAATAGCTTCAGTGGTAAACAATGTTGCTGAATAGCTGTGTGTTTTTCTTCATTCTGCTCTGTTGGTTCACAAGCTGCTAGAATACTTTGATATTCGTAGTTACTATTCCTCCCTGGGGGGAAAATGATGAAACTCACTCTTATGGATAAAGTTTTCACGCCCTACACATACACACACACACACACACACACACACACACACACACACAGAGTCCTCTACTGGTTAGAAAATATTTACTGCCACAGAAAACATAACTATTGCTTTTAGAAGTTGCTTCAGATTAAGAAAACTCTAGGGGAAATCTTGGACAGAAAAAAAAGGGAGAGAGTGAAAGAGTGGCGTGGATGGAAAGAAAAGAAAGACAGAAAAAAAGATGTTGAAAAAAATATAAAGTCTCCTACCAGCAATTCTATAGATTACTTTAAAAGATTGGGAGAATTCAAACCTGAGCACAGAAATTGTTGAGAATTGGAAAAGTTACGTATTGATACCCAAGGTGCTTATTTCAAGTGAAAGTTGGTTTTAGCTGAAATCTTTCTCCTCATGGAAGGGAAAGTCATGGCAAGTGTACTTCTGTCTTTGATCCTTTGAAGTCAATGGATGGAGGTCAAGCCACACCAAGGCAAAAATAGAATATTGCAGAAAGCTGTGGATCATCTTGAAATTTGTTTGGTGTTGGGTCCTTTAAGTCTGAGCCTCTACAAATTTAAATATTTGTAATATACATAAAATGCTGTTTACAATACATACTTTAAATTAACTTGCATGTATAAAAAATGCATCCCTGTGAAAGATTACACCGGACCTAAAATGAAACAAGCACTTCTTAACAAATAACAAGTTAAGGCAGTGTTCAAAACCCTACTATTAAAGTATGAGTAATACTATTCATCTCTTATTTACTATATAAGATTGTTAAAAACATGGAATTATAGAGCTTGGTTGTGATTTCTCAAACGTCTCTGTGTAAATCTAAATCCTGAAACTGGCTTCCATTGCATTGCAACCTTACTAAGATTTCAAGGAATCATATACTTTAAATCAGGGTTTCTCAGCTTCATCACTGTTGACATTTTGGGCTGGATAATTCTTTGTTATGGGGAGGGGGGCAGCTCTGTGCATGGTAGGCTGTTTAACAGCATCCTTGGCCTCTACCCACTAGGTGACTAGCAGCACCTTCTCCAAGCTGTGACAACCAAAAAGTATCTCCAGACATTGCCAAATGTCTCCTTGGGGCAGCAGTATCATCTCCACTTGGGTACCACTGGCTTAAATAATCTCAAGAGATCATCTAATGCTTTTCCCTTTGTGGTAGACAGAATAATGCCTCCCTAAAGATGTCCACTTCCTATCCCTGGATCTTATGAATATGTTACCTTATAAGGCCAAAGGTACTTTACAAAGATGATTATTAAGTTAAGGATATTGGGGAGATTATCCTGAATTATCTTATGTGATCACAAGGTTCTTATAAGGGGAAGGAAACAGGAGGGTCAGAATCAGAGAGAAAAATGTAACAACAGAAGCAGAGGAAGCCAAGTTTGGAGTAATACAGCCAAGAGCCAGGGAATGTGTGCAGTCTCTAGAAGCTGGAAAGGGAAAGGAATGGTTCTTCCCTAGAGCATCCAGAAGGAATGCAGCCCTGTTGACCCCTAGAGCCATAAGATAATAAATTTGTGTTGTTTTAAGTCACCGTTTGTGGCCATGTTTTGTAGCAGCAATAGGGAACTAATAATACACCCTTCCATAGTTCTTTTATTTGGGGGCTGTCTTTGAAGAGTTAAAACACACACACAGTGTTTCTTGCTAAACTAGCGTTTTATTACTAAATTGAGGTATGTAACATACAATGATAAGGAAGAAATGCTAAATAGGTTAATAAAGGGGTATAACAATACAGGAGAATATTAATAGAATATAATAAAGTAAAAATAGAAGATAAAATAGAATAATAATAGCTAACACTTACTGAATGTTTATGTGTCTGACACTATTGTAAGCGGTTTACATTTGATCCTCATAATGACCTTGTGAGGTAGGTACCATTATACATTCCTTTTACAGATAAACAAACTTGAGCTAGGATTGCACTCCAGGCAGCCTGACTCCAGAACCTGTATTCATGACCACTTTTCCCTGTTGCCTCAAAGGAGACCAGGAGTCTATCAAAGTTTTAATACTCTATGCCTGTACATACAGTATTGGAGAGCAGATTGCCTCCGCTCATGCTAGAACTTGGAACGAAAGGACATAAGATGACTCTCAGAGAGTTGAAATAATTAAATACAGACTAAGAAGGAAGAGAATGAATATCTCTTTGACCAAGAAACAAGCTACTTTACTGAGAACAGCAATCAGCTTTATCAGTGATTTTAGTACATCAAACACAACATGGAATTGAGGGGTTTAAAGAAGCAAACATTAACAGTGTAGTCCTAAACTCTCCAGGGGATAGAGAAACCAAGTTAAGGTACATGAGCAATACAGTTCTCAAGAGAGAGCAAGACCATCTGTACAGTTGTGCAGGTTGTACACTGCACAATTGTGGCAGCCCTGAGGGACAGGTTTGTGGAGTGTCAGGACCTGGATGAAACCTCTCATAACTATCCATTTCCTTTACTTTAATTCTCTACTCATCAAGCAAACTTTTGATGAGTATTTAAATATTAATACAAGGAAAGGAGGCATTCTGTTCACTTGAAAGATATGTTAAGCTTGGTGAGATTATGTATTCATATTCTGATTTATAATCACTTTTGTGTGGCTTGAGCTATAACCCTTGAAGTAAATGAACCTTCCAAATATCTGATCATTTCTTCAAGGGCCAGATCCTGGTAGTGCCTTAAGTGAAGTATCTTGTTACCAGCTGGCCTTTTCCTGGCAGCAACAAGGAATCTCTGCATTGCTGTGGGCCATGGTCCCTCCTTTCTTGCCTGTTAACACCCCAGAAGCCTCCACGAAGAAAAATGACACAACTGGATGAGTACAGGAAAGACCACAGACTGACTCTTGAGGGCTGCCAGGCATGTAACAGCCTTTCAGAGTGGGAGATGAGGCTATTTCATTATGTAATTTAGCTTGAAAAAATCCTTCAGGCAATAAGAACGCAGCCAGCATCTTAGTGGAAAGGCTGCTGAAGCACACCTTTGTTAATTTAAACGTGGCATGTGGCAATTTGCTTTGGGCGGCTTCCCTGACACCATTCTCCTGACAATTGTGTAGCAATACTTGCTTCAAAAATTCTCCAGTCAAAATTAGCATCTGTCAATCACATCCTTTCCAAGAAAGGGAATCAGTGATGTGATAAATACATATGTAACTTTTTTTTTTTTTTTTTACCTTCTGGGTAGATTTTAAGCAGTAGTGCACCATCTTTTTTTAGTGCAAGGTCAAGGTATTGATAACATAGATAAGTTGGACTAAGTGGTTAAAGGGAAAGAAAATTAGCGATGCCTGATAAGCTTATTTGGAATCTTAAGGTTTATTTTACAGCTGCAAACATTACCTGTGTGTAAAGGAGTGGATATAAACTCCAGCTTGTGGGGGTGGGGGAGAGTGAGGACTCCAGCTTTATATTCAACATTGTAGACTGAGAAATATGGGAAGACCCCTCTGCAGTTGAAGGGTCTTGCTTTGTCCTGCTTGCCAAAATCCATGGTGTAGCAAGGTGCTTCCCAATAAGCCTTTGATATAATATGAAGCTCCAGTTAATAATATTAATAGATTTTTAAAGGGAAATTGAAAAATAAAGCGTTAAAACGCCTATAAGGGGAAAGTTACACAAGCCCTTGAATCTTGAAAAATTTTGTTCTCTGAGATCATTCAGAAAAGGAAATTCTGGGGTGGGGGTTGGTTGTTTTGATCCGATTTCTGAGTGACTGAAAACTGGAATAAATTCTCTTTGTTCAAAACACCCTCACCCCATACCCACTAGAAGGGCTATAATAAAAAAGATAGACAATACCAAGTGTTGGTGAGGATGTGGAGGTTGGAACTATCATACATAGCGGGTGGGAATGTAAAATATTTCAGTACATCCCAATGCGATATATAAAAACCATTTTGGAAAACATTTGGCAATTTATGTGGAAAATTAAACATACATTTTCCATACAACCCAACAATTTCACTCCTAGGTATTTACCTAAGAAAAATGCAAATACATGTCCTCAAAGGGATTTCATGTGATTTTTAAATTACAGCATTATTCATAGAAGCCAAAACATGGAAACAACCCAAATACCCCTCAATAGGTGAATAAACAAAATATGGTATGGCTATAAACAGGAATACTACACAGCAGCGAAAAGGAACAAACTATGATACATGCAACAATAAGGAACCTCAAGAATGTTATACTAAGTAAAATAAGTCAGACAATAATAAAACCTGCATATTATATAATTTCATTTATATGAATTTACAGAAAAGGCAAAACTATAGAGGCAGAAAGTAAAATAGCTATTGCCTAGGGCCTGGGAGTGGAGCAGGGATTCCTGCAAATGGGCACAAGGAAACCTTTTGGGGTGATGGAATTTTTCTAAATGGGATTGTGGTGATCGTTGCACAGCTGTATAAATGTATTAAAAGTCATTGGGTGAATTTTATGGTATGCGGATAAAAAGCAACAAAATCACCCTTATCCCTTTTTTTCCCATCTCTCCAGTGTCCATTTGTAAGTAATTATCTTCTGTTTTGATCTTATGCTTGTTATTGTAATTAAATGTTGAGTCCGTTGATTCCTATTTCCACAATTCAAAGTGATTATGTGTAGTTTTCAGTGCCTACCAAGTCACTAAATAACAAGCTTCTCAGTTTGAGTGAGTACCTATTATTTGATCATATTAGTGTTATATTGATGAAAAGTCTGTGGAAATTGTAAATCAACTAGGAAGTTGAAATTATTTCGGAATTAGACATTGGAAGCATTGTTTGCATGTGCTGGAGTTTCACTTTCAGAGGAAGTGAGAGATATATGTGGTATGGTAGGGCCAGGTGGACCCGTCATCTCTAAATCAAAGGCAGAATACTGGGTCTACCACAAAGTAGTTACTGGGGATAATCATGCTTCTGGGAAAATGTGTTGGTTTTTCATAAGCGTTCTGTGAAATGTTTCCCTTTTCACCTTGACTACGAGTGTGTCAGGAGATTTGTTCTTAACCTATAATTATAATCTTTGTATACACTTGATTCATTAGCATTATTCCTGCCCTCCTCTTTCTTTCTCAGCTAATGTATTTGATTTTATTTCCTGTATCCCTGTAAGGCCACTTTGAATTCTTTTATGAACAACGTAGGTTAATAATTAGATGACTAGAATATAGATAAATTCCAACAATAGATATGTGCAGGAGCAAGGCTGTTAAATAGTAAACTTTATTTCAAAGAGATGCAAGTGTTATGAATAATTAAGGCACAATCTTTTGAAAGATTACAGCTTTTTTTTCCACTAAGCCAATAGCATGGTAGAACTAAGATGTAAGTTCAGGCCACATCCTGTGTTGTTAGTATGCAATCTTAATTAAGTCAGTTTAGCTCTCTGCATTTCATTTTCCTTATCTACAAAATTGAAATTAAAAGTGTCTTATTTTACAGAGAAACAGCAAAGATTAATGACAGCCTATTTCACGTTATGCATCCTTCAAGGAGATGCACCACAGGTATAATGCACAGATATATCCCATCTAATGTGTTCTTTCATGAAAGTTACAGATGCGCTATTTAAAGCTATTTATTGAGAAAAAAAAAAGCTATTTAGTGAGAATCAAAAGAAGGCAGTCAATATATTTTTTAAGTGGAAGGTGTAGCCAAAAATAGAGAGAGGGTAGGGGGTGGAGGGAGAGAGAGAGAGGGAGAGTAGTACATTTTAGATAGTCTCGGGTAAAAATGTGTCATCTCTTATTAACATTTTCCTTGACTACTGTGCTCTATCTTAGCACAGGGAGTGACAGTTCAGCCTGTGAATGAACTGTAAAATGAACACAATCAGAAATGGGCACTTGGATCCATGTTTCCTGTAAAGCAAAACGCTTTTTTTTGTTTGTTTTCTGTAAAGCCAGTCAAGCACAACTTGATTTGAACACGTAGCTATTCTGTGCTCACCCTTGCAGACATTCACTGTTAGCCCTTCCCTCCCCAGTGATTAACCCCTAAAAGTAAATAAGCCAGAGGCCTGTGGTAAGAGGAGAATAACTAGATTCTTGTTATTCAAAGCGTGGTCTACTGTACCATCAGCACCAGCTGGGAACTTGCAAAAATGCAAATTCTCAGGCCCCACCTCAGACCTATTGAATCTGCAGCTGCATTTTTAGTAAAGCCCCCAGGAGAGGAGAGTGCACAGTAAAGTTTGAGAAGCGCCGAAGACTAGTGATTCCCAACTGTGGCTGCTTATTAGGATAATTGGGGAAGCTTTTAAAATATACCCATGCCAGACCTCCCTCCTCTCTGACACGCAGAGTTCCAATTCCTTCAGCGGACTGGTCTCTGATAAGTGTTGGGGGAAAGGAATTTAAGTAAATAAATTGACATTAAGATATGTAGGAATTCCCTGGACATTTGCATTTTTAAAAGAAGGTATATGTTAACCAACTGGTTGCTTTAACAGGTGCGATTTCAGACTGTGCTGCTCAGTAAAAACTAAGTCAGAGCGGAAGGTCACTAGGCCTGTTTTTCTACTAATAATGGAGAAGCTGAACCTGGACTGTCCCCCTGAATTTCCCCAGTAGAAAGCGGGCACGAATGTTTTCATAGAGACTTCAGAACAATGTCTTTCCTTATCCATTCATCTATTCCTTCGATCATTTTTTTATATTTCTCAAAATCATTAATTGTGCACCTTCTAAACATTGAGCACTTTTCTAGACACTGGGAGTATGAACTGAGATAAACCCTGCCCTCAGGAAAGTGACAGTCTGGTCAGCATGACAGACCAATAAACAAAATTACCATACGGTTTGGGTAAGTGCTAAGGCAGAGAGAAGCAGTGTGCTACAGGCACTCTGAGAACAGGGCGCCTAAACCACATCAGTCATTATAGACTGGCAGCTAGAGTGATTGTAACTAACAGGGCCAGGAAAGCATTCGCCAGAGGAAATGTCGCCTGCTAGTTCAGAAGGCCACTCAGAGGTTGCCAGGCCAGTGGAGCAGAGGGCAGCATGTGCCCAGGCTGGATGCAAGACGCATGCAAAGGCTGGGTGAGTGTAGGATCTGCAAGTGGTTCATGATGGCTGGAGTGTAATGTGAAATGCGCTGGGTTATAATTCCTCTTCAAGTCTATAGAAAATGAATAAATATGTTATGGGGAGCATCTAAAGGATTTTAAGCAGAGGTGGGGCGTATTCAAGCTTGCCTGCTGGCTAGCGCAGACTTGGTGAAGTGGAGACAAAGATTTACCCACACAAGGGAATACTATTTCTGGGTCCCGGGTATGAGGGAGAGCTTAGCAAGGTTGAAGAACTGGAAGAATGGCTATAGGGCTGAGTCACAGCGGGCATGAATGTGGATGTGAGGGTGGGGGTGAGAAGGGTGTTTGAGTGCTGGCACAAGAGATAGGCAGAAACTGAATCTTGGAGTCTGTGGTAAAGTGTTTGAGCCTTCCTAATAGCAATGGGAAGTTACAGAAGGAAGGGTTTTCAGTGAAATATGACTTGATCAGAATTGTTGAGAAGGATCACTGACTGTACCTAAAGAATGACTCTGGGCAAGGAATTGGGCTACTGCGCACTTAATCTGGATGAGAGCTAATGGTTGCCTGGATTTGATGGTAACAGGGTGGAGAGAATAGATGGATCTGAGAAATATTTAAGAGGTAGAATTTATAAGGCATAGTGTTTATGTAAATATGTGAGGTTGTGAAAAAGAAGTGAGTGAAATGTAACTCAAGTTTCTGGCTTGAGAAACTAGGTGGTAAGTGTTGCCAGTCACTGAGCCAGGGAACACAGAGGAAGAGCTGGTTGGATAATAGGCTGGGGCCCATGCAGCGAAAAGTTCCCTTTGAGACAGTGTAGATTTGAGATACTGGTGAGTCTTCTGTGTGGCGAAGTTCAGGAAAGTCAAGGTTGGAGACAAGGATTCAGGAGTCATCAGTGTAGGGGTGAGGTGGTTGAGATTTCCCAGGAAGGAATGGAGATTTTTTAAAAGAAACTGAAGAGGAGTAGGCAAGGAGGTACAAGGAAAATCAGTAAAGTGTAAAATCACTGAAGCAAGAGTTAGAGAGTATGTTAAAAATCAGAGTCTGATCACTGAAGTTAAATGCAGCTGAGAGGGTGAGTAGGACAAGAAATGAAGGCAGAAAGGAAGAGGCTGGAGATTCCATTGGAAGATGGGCAAGTTGATGGATCTTGTTCCTGGGGATGTAAGAGAGGATATATCCGGAGAAAAGATGGCAGGACCACTCTTAAACAGAGGAGGACCCCCTCTTCCTCTCTTACCAGCGGGAAAGCAGCAGTGATAGTGTGCATGCAAGTACGGCTAGAGGCTGAGAAGGACGGGAAGCCATGTGGCTCAGCATCCAGTTACTTCAATTTTCTCTGTGTACGAGGAAGTAAGGGTATTGAAGGCCGGAAAGGGCCAGTGTATGGAGTGGGAGGGAAGGCTAAGCAGGACCACGTAGAAGGGCTGTGCACAGAATTGATGGCCCTGTTGAAGCTGAAGGCCATAATTTGAAATGGCATTAAACCAGGAAGTTATGGGGTTTTCCCAGCCTCACAGGTAATATCTTCCACAGATATTTACTGAGTACTGTTCTAGTTGCTGCAGATGCAGAAGTGAACAACACAAAGTCCCTGCTCATAAGAAGCTTGCCATAAAACAGTCAATCAATAAATCTGTAGAAAACATTCTTAAATATCTTAGCCTAGAGTTGGAAGGGAAAAGGTAGGCAGCTGGGAAGATTCAGGGTAGGCTCATTTGCAGGGGCGAGGGAATGAAACACTTTGCTGGGTTGATGGTTTAAATGATGACACCACAGGATGTAGGCTGGATAGAAGGTAAAAGAAAGGCAAAGGAAGAACAGGGTGAGCATGAAGCGAGAATTCTCAGTAAAGTAGAAGAGCAGGTGCAGAGGGAATAAATAAATGAAAAAACTCCTAAGGATGGGAAGGCCAAAGTGTAGGTTACTCAAGTTGAAGATTTCAAAGGTAGAACTATTCTTGGTGATAGCAACATTAGGACCATGAAAATGCAGGTACAGATGTGGAATGGAGGTGAAGGTCATGAGAGTTTCTAAGGTTAAGAAATTCTTAAGCCAGAGAGTAGCAGAGATTGTCTGCATAGTCCCTGATGTTACTTGGGAAGATGGTAGAACATTTGTGGAAGGGAAGACTGAGCGAGGTGTTGAGTCTTCAATAAACAAAGATGAATGTCTAGGAAGTTAGTGGATGACAGAGATAAAGTAGATGAGGTGGGTGGGGATGGTCAGCTGGCAGAAGCCTAAATAAACACAGTGGAGAGGAATGATTTGGAGGCTGCATAGAGTGATAGAAGAAGACTGGTTTTGTTTTTCAGTGTGCGGAGTGCTGGGGGAGAGAGAGCTTCAGGGGAGAGGGTTTCCCTTAAATCAGAGAGCTGAAGGGAGTATCCATGAGTAGGCTCAGGGCTTAATAAATCATGCCTTCTTGCCCAAGATGACTCTAGAAATGCTCTTCTAATCCTGTTTCCTCATAAAACCCAAAGCCCTTTCTTTCATTCTCTAGAGGTAGGTTTGTAGGAGATACCCTTCTGAATGGAGGGAAATGTTTGCTGACAAGAGTCAGATTCTAGAATCATAGTATGTGCCACCCGATCTAGAAATTAGTCCACACGGGGTAGGGTTTTCGACTTCTTTGTTGTCATATGTGATAATATCACTCCAGTGGATCAACAGCAGCCGGTAAGAGGAGACCCTGGAGGGCTGCCTGTCTGGCATGTTGTGCGGGAACTCCGTTTGATGGAATTAGAATTACTCATGAATTCATTTTTATTTATTTTTTCACCAACCTAGATAAAAACTCCAAGTGAATCAGTGAGTTCTTATCTCAAAACAAAATGTTTGTTTAAACATTTTTCAGAGGCACGATCTTCCTTCAAAATTAAAAGAAAAAAAAAAATGTCCAAACGGAATTATCACATTTCAGATACCACATGTTTTTTTAAAAAACTTTTCAATCCAGAGAAGTCTGACAGTAGGTACCTTAGCTTGAAACTAATAAAAAGAGGTTTGATCCACAGCACAGACTAAAGGATTAGGAAGTCAAACTGAAATCAATTAGCAGGTAACCAGTAGCCAGCAGTGTATCTGTTTCTTTGTGCTTGATGCTTAAAGCAAAAACAAGCAAGCCAACTATAAAATGGTGAAGATGGCTTAGGCCATATCTTTTAAGTAGTTCCCTTTGTTAATCAAGGCTTTCTTGAACTTCAAAGAAATTCTTATTTAAAGAACTCCCAAATCATTAAAGACTTATAATAAGATGTGCTTGAGGATCTAGTAGTTATTTATAAATACTTCCAGGAAAGAAAGTTTTTGTAAAATCTAGGGGCTTAATTTCCTGGTATAATGAAATTAATTGAGTGAAATTAGGATGTTTCTGATACCTCTGCCAGTCTGAAGCCAAAATGAATTCATTATCCCTGAACACATGTATATAGCAATTAATGATTTCACTAACTTAGAAGCCAAGAAACAAAGTATTAATAATTGTATTTGTTCAGAGAAATAATTTAATTATATTTAAGTGAATCAAATAAAAAAGCAATATATGGAAAGTCATTAACTGAACAGAATATTTCTCAAAGCCCTGTGTATATAATATTCTGTAGCAAGGAAATGACAGTGTGTGAGAAGAAATGGCACAAGTGAAACCTTGAAAGTCCCGTTAAACTCGTATCCATGCAAATATGAATCTTTAAAAGAGAATATAAGTTAGCAGCTATAGATGCTATGAAACTTTACATGATGTATTTCAACAACTATGTAATAAAATTAAAACAAAGAAAAGAAGTGGGAAGATTTGCAAAGCTGACAAACTGGTTGAGTTCCGTGAAGGCCCTTGTTGCAGGATCAGCCCCATTCCAGGCCCAGGCCCTTACTAAGAGCAAGGTCAGCGACTCTGGCTCCATCTCCAGTCAGTCTCACGTCTGGTGAGCTGCCTCTGACCCCAGCTCTAGTGAGTGGGTTCCTACCTTGTCCCTTGGGACCTCACTTCTGGCTCATTCCCTAGCTATGGAAATTGAGTTTCTGCTTTTTCTTCCCTGTCTTCTGGGACTGAAACCCAGCTTAGTTCTTAACCTCATTGCCTTTTTTTTTTGTTAATAAATTTATTTATTTTTATCTTTGGCTGTGTTGGGTCTTCGTTGCTGCGCGCGGGCTTTCTCTAGTTGCGGTGCGCGGGCTTCAGTAGTTGTGGCACACGGGCTCAGTAGTTGTGGCTCGCGGGCTCTAGAGTGCAGGCTCAGTAGTTGTGGCGCGTGGGCTCAGTTGCTCCGCGGCATGCGGGATCTTCCTGGACCAGGGCTCGAACCCGTGTCCCCTGTGTTGGCAGGCGGATTCTTAACCACTGCGCCACCAGGGAAGCCGTCATTGCCTTTTGCCTGAAGAACTTTCTTGGATCACCACACACCGTCTGCTGGGTAGAGCTCCCTCATGACAGCTGCCTGCTGCTCCTTGCCCCTATGTAGCTTCTCTCCACTGCTCTTAGCCAGGAACTTCCTCTGTCGCTGATTCCTTGTAGTCTATCTAAAATAGGACTCAGTCTCACTGGCTTGGCTCAGACTACTTCTACCTGAGCCCAGTTTATGTACATGACACACGTTATACAGAAGAAAAATGTTTCTTCATTTGCTGAGGAAGAAACGACTCACTAATGTTGTATGCCAACACAGAAAGCCAAGGATCTGGCTTTTCCCTCAACCATCAGCCAACCACACCTATTAATTTTAAAAACTTAAGGAGGGAGGAATCAGTTTTTTGTCTTCTTTTATTTAAATATAAGAAAATCTAATTAAGTGTTGAAAGTTCAAAATTTTTCAGATACTGCCTATCTGACTTTAAATGAACAATAAAAGCCATTTTTATTCGAGTGTAGTAACAGGCAAAAGAAACGAGTATCAAAATATTTTAAGATCTGATAAAGTAAAAGTATGGCTTTTAAATAACAGGTGGTGATAATTTCCTAACAGAAGACTTAATTGAGAATGAAGGATTCTTTTGCAGTGTCTGTTATGAACTAGTCATTGTGCAAGGTGTTGGAATTAGAATCGTTGCTGTGGGTAAAGGTTGTACCTATAATTATCATTGTTTTTATATTCTGTGGATTACCTGGAAATATACTTTGAGTTATTTCTTAGAAACTGCACATCTCATACTGATAACTTATTTCATCGTTGATGGTCTAAGGCTCCATCTTTCACCTAGCCATACAGTCATACAAATGATGCCATGATGTATGAACCTTACAGAAGAGGTCGTCCAGCAGCTTAACATCTGCAATCCACGAGAACTCTGTCTAGATTCATGGGGAGACCTTGTCCAAGCTAGGGCTCCTGAAAGCCTAAGTTGACTTGGCAAGGGCATGTGTTGAAGAGATGATTTGGAACTTTTTGACCAGCCATGCAGATAGATTGAGGATGAAAGGACCCGCTTCTATTAGATGCCCAAGATAAGGACTTCTAGGACAAGGCTGGCTGTTTCCTGCAAGTTCAGCAAGAGTAAATCTTTCTTCCCATGATCAGATCTCTTTCCTAAACCGGACAGGGTGACAAAGGCCAAGCCCCTGACTATTAGTTCCCACAGGTCTCTTTCCACCAATCAAAGACAGGTAGGGTTCCTCCTGGGATGCTGAGGCCCTGGGGATCTAGCTCTTCATTCTTTATCCATCCTGTATCCTTCCTTCTGAGAATGGCCTATCTTTCCACACTCAGAGAGAGCCGCTCTACACTCCAGTCCTCTTTCGGTTGCCTCTTTTATCAAGGCTGTCACTCACCTTCTCTGCCTGGACCACAACTCTGTTCCTGACTCAAATATCTGTTGAATGAATGAAGGAATGAAATGCCTTCCCTCGTCCATCTTGGCCTAGCTAACTCCTTCGCTCCCAGCACATCCTATGTGCTTACCCATAACTCACGTCTCACTTGTAGTTAGCTGTCCAATGTCTAGTTTTGCCCCCTGTAATAACTATTTCTATCTTACTTATCAGTCTGTTTCCAGCAGCTAGGAAGGTGCATGGCACATAGTAAGTTGTCAATAAATATTGGTTGCATAAATGAATATTTTATTTATTTTTTATATTTATTCTGTCAGGTTCCTTATCTTGGTCACAAAACCAATATTGTCTAGGCAAGGTGTTTGTTAGGGCACCTGATACACAAATACAGCAGCAAAGAAGTGGTCTCATTCTGGCTTTGTCCCACATATGTAAATCAGATTTCTCAGTTCTGTATCTCCCTGTCAAATATCCTGAGTTTAGCCCTTTTCTGTCTGATCTATCTCCTTTACTAGCAGTAAAGTCAATTACTCTCTTCCTTGGTTGTTTAATTTACCTAGTTAATTCTACCCTCCTAAGCTAGAACTGGGTCAACAAGGAAACAGTTTCTGTATGCATTTCTCTTTCCCACTATTTTCCTGTTTCAGGGAGATTTTTCAACTAATTTCCTACTCAGGTAAGCATTTCCAGCTCCTTGTAACCAAAATCTCCACTAGTCTGGCCTTTCTTTTCCAATTCCAGTTCTCTCAGAGCCTCTTCCTTCTCAGTAACTCATCTCTGCTGTCCTTTAATGAGGCCCTGTGCTCGCCTTCTCTTGAATGTCTCTATTAGGCTAAGTGCTGCTGGTTTTTGATCATCGTCCTCGAAGTTTCCTCTTTCCCAGGTTGCTTCACTCATAGTACGCTCATTCAGACTCCTGGTCAGCTCACACATACATGCATAATAAGCCTATTTATAGACGCACACTGCAAGTGACTCCTTACCTCTAAGTTACAGAAAATAGGAGCTTTACTTGTCAACTGAATACTACATAAGTTCAGGAATTGGAACTGAGAACAGAGCATAACAACCCTTCATTTCTAGATATAGTTACATTATAGGAGTTCATATGCATCATGAAGAAACAGTCTTGTGTCAGAGGAAGCCCTGCAAATTCTGTGAGGGCAGGGATTATATCTGTTTATTCACCATGACATATATTCAGATCCCAATAGTGTCAGACATGTAGGGGTACTCAAAAATAGTTGTTGAAATGAAATGAAAAGTTTCAGAGTCTTTTCATGGTCCACAAGGAAAAAAATCTTTTTTGGAGAAGGCAAATGATTTAGCATAATCCTCTGAGTCTTCTATAATAGAACAGAGATACGTATTCATTAAAAAAATATAAACATGTGGAGCCTAATACCACCTTGTGTCAACTAAATGCCTAGTTTGTTAATACATACTAAATTTCATAGTGCCCACTGGAGAAGAGTTTTTTTTTTTTACAGTTTTGACTTCGCTTTAAGTAGCATTCTACAGCACCAGTGACCCAGCTAATCCTTTTGCTGTGATCTTTTTGTACCACTCCCTAACCAAAATTGATGCAAAGGCAGAATGTTTTGAGTTACTCTCAGTAATTACATATTACTGAAGTTGGACTGATCATTTTTGTTCAACAGTGTGATCCAAAATAGCAAAATGTTTAAATGGGAGAAACATGGGTATGTAATTTCATTGCTTCCTCTTCAGAAACATCCACCAGTGTCCAGGAAGCTTGGGATCTAACTGATGAGAGTTACTTAGGGAACAGTGTAGCCTTTTCATAACCTTCTATATCTTTCCTTAAAAAAGGAACATTATTATTCATTAACATTATAATCAACACACAGCCTTGATAACTTATTTTAAGTGATATATTGTATTTAAATTGCAGTATAATCTCTAATAGCTTTTTGCCAGCAAAGGCTCTTTTTGGATTTAAAATGCAAATTGGACTTGAAAAAGAAAATTTATTTTTAGACTTACAGCACTTTAACTTAACTGTAACACAGTTTCAGGGCTTCCATTTGTTAACAGAATGTTTTTGGTTGTGAATTTTGGAGGAATCCCTACTGGAAAATTATTGACTGTCCTCTCTTGGCTGTGAGCCATTCATTTAAATGGGCTATGAGATAAGGCTGAAGAATTTCACTAATTTGGGGAGAGCCAACTAAGGATTATTACTGTAGGTCCATTAGACTTGAGATTTCTGTAATTATATCAGCAAGTTCTAAAAATCTAGGGTCAGACGAGGTGAAAAAGTTTATGTAGCTATGCTCATGTTATGGAGCAATAAAATCTTAATTGGGCATCAGAAAGACAGTGATTGCTACATAATTTAATTTGGATTCTCTCTCTCTGTGGAGCTTCCAAAATTTTTTTAATGCTATTTGGAGTTACAGAAGGATGATACTGTAGAAAAACATCAGTTTAAAATTAGACCTAGGCTCTATCTAAAGTCATATTGGTGGCTTTGGGCATGTAACCACTCTATGCCTAGGTTTCCTTAAAACAGAGGTAACATGTCCTATTTATAGAGCAATGGGAAGATATTATAAGGAAGAAATATAATTAAAACCAGAGAAGCAGTTTAACATCATAGTTAAGAGCCCAGGCTTTGGCCACCAGACTGCTTGAGGATAAACTTCAGTTTTGCTACCTACCAACTGTGTGACTTTGGGTACAGATTCCTTACCATCAATTTCTATAGCTCGAAAGTGGGGACAAAAATATTGTTACCGTATACAGTTAAATGAGAAAAAGTGTCAAGGAATTTAGAAAATTGACTCGCATGAAGTAAGCACTTGGTGCCTGACACAGGTCAAACATTGACTTTTTATTATTATTATGACATAAGCATCTTTGGCTGAACCCTAATGAAAATCCTGTAGTTTACATTTTGCCTGTAAATCTGACAGTGAGTTTATCTGTAAATCTGATAGCAACTGGATTCCAGGTTAACTATGTATAGCTTGTGCCTGTGTGTATGTGGGTGTGAGTGTGCATTTGTGACTATGCATTCAAGGTAAATTGGTCACATGTATACATGAAATACAATTATAAACTACTCGTCAAGCTAAAACACAAAAAATAGTTCTCCTTTCCTGAGAATTGCAGCTCTACAGAAAAAATTCACTATCTTGGAACTTCCCTCAAATCTACTGTGTAAATCCACAGGTAATTTCTGAACAGTTGTATAGAGATGACTTTTCTTGGTGCTGACCAATTGGACTAGTGCAAGACTTGACCTTGGCTTAGCTGGAACTTACCCAGTGGCTGACAGGGAGTGTTTGACTAAATGATTAACTAGCAGTCCTGATTACATCCAGCATCGGGTGTTCCCTCCCGTTCTTCCCCCCAACCTTTCTACAACCAAGGTATCACAAAAGCAATTTGAAACAGGGATTTCGTTTAAAAGAGAGGATTGGATTTTGCAAGAATCCAGAATGTTTGTAATGAAAACTGTTTGGTTTTATTAGTATTAGTTTGTGTGCTTGCTAATTTTCAGTCATTTTCTCTTTAGGAATGGTCCCCCAGATTCTAGTTTCCACATTGCTGCCTTCTGAATAGAGTCCTTTGTGACCCATTGTGATTACATTGCATTTTCCTTGTGTTCTTTCAAAACGTTCTGACTCTGCCTTAATTTTGGTCAGGGGATGGTGGGAGGAGGGTGGCAGCAGGGGAATGAGGTCAGCAATACTTTCAGAATGTTGTCAAAGGAGATTTTTAAATTGTCAAAAATTGCCTAGTAAGTAATATCAAGCTTGGTATCTATTAATAAAGCAAACATTTAGGATAAGAGTTTGGGTCAGAAATGAATGTCCTAAGGCCTTCACAGGAGCATTTGCTCCTGGGTGCCTCAGCATTTCTCTGACCTCTTCTGGACACTTCCATAACAGTCATAAGCCAGGCTGATGATTACAGTGATTTTTAAGATACCAAAATGAAAATGTTGTGTGAAAATGTTTTGGGAGCAAAAAACCAAGGGCGTAGGCCGATTGGGAGAGAACAAGCTGAAAACAGTTTTGCTCGTAAAGGCTTCCTTAAACCTTACTTACGCAGGGCAAGAACAATCAGTGAAGAAATTTTGCTACCAAGCCACATATGTGGCATATATGTTATAAATAGATGCCTAGCCTATTTAAAATGTTCAACACCAAAATATATAGTGACCAGGATTTTTTTGAAATACAGTAGTAATTGAGAAAGAAGTGATTTGAAACCATTCCCACTTAATATTGTTGCTTGTTTTGCACATTTTCCTGGATATTTTTTAAAAGCCTCAAAGAAAAAATGGACAAAAGTGTAATCAGTCCTAATCACTTACAAATTTCCTATTTGCTAATTCACCTACTGACTAAAATTTATTTGTTACCCCCAAATCAATACTCACGGTGCTTTCGAGGTCATTTACAGACATTCACAGATTGATGAAAGATTTCCACCACTCTGCACACGTGTACCCAGCTGAGGTCCAACAAGGAGATTGTAAACAAGGGTCCTTCTCTCAGTCTATTTAGTGCCATGTTTTTCACATATTCTGTGCTTTTTGTTAGTGATTTAACTGTTTAAAATGGCCCCCAAACCTAGTGCTGAAGTCCTGTCTAGTGCCCCTAAGTGCAAGAAGGCTGTGATGTGCCTTACAGAGAAAAGACATGTGTTGAATAAGCTTCATTCAGGTATGAGTTGTAGTGCTATTGGCTGTGACTTCAATGTTAATGAATCAATGATATATATTAAATCAGAAATTAAACAGAAACAGACATAAAACAAGATTATGTATTGATCAGTTGATGAAAATACTGTGTGATCAGAGGCTCATAGGAACCTAACACTGTATTTTCCAAAGGTCAATGATTCAGTATTTGTTAATTCAATGTTAGTGTTGACTTTAGAACAAAACCCCATCAAATAATGAGAATCAGCCCTATGCATAATTCCTGTTAATTCATTCGCATGGGAAAGCATCAGTGATCTACTAAGTAGGGATCCACATTAAATAAAATTAAACCCACAATTAAGTGCCAGCAGAGAGCTTCATGCTATCCAGTTTATTCATTTGCTGCTTGTGGCAATCATATTTATTTGAGATTTTCATTATTTTACTGAGAGTCTCCCCAGGATTACTTGACACATGCAGAAATCTCTTTAAAACACACATGAACCTTCACACACACAGGACCAGAAAAGTAGCCTCTATGGAATGTACATGTATAAACATAGAAATATTTCTTGTGTATAGTGCCTAAAATTCTATTTTCAGTTAGCAAACTATTGATGCTGTTGGAAAGCATGGCATATAGATAAGAAAGGGGGATCATGTGACATTGGAAGCCATTGGCATTCAAAGACAGACCAAGGATTGCCCCTTCTTGAGGTAGACATGTAGCAGGTTTCCAGTGTATCTGGAATTCTGCCATGTCTAATCATGTCTGGCAATGAGTAGAGTGGTTGTGTCTCTGGTCTGTTGCCTGAGAGGGCCAGGAGCCTCCTCAGAGAGAGAGAGCTCATCTCAGAGGAATAAAAAGTCAAGCTCAACAAAAATGTCCCTTGAATAAAGCCTTTCCCATCAGAGAAGTGATTCTGAATATAGTTTAGCTTTTGCTGTTGCAGTCTTCCCCCAAACCAGGCCCATTGGTCCTTGTGGTTCTTGGGAGAGGGAGGCATGGAGATAAAATCTAAGAGAGCTCTTCACCTGGAGGCACCATGAGCCCTCCTCGGAACTCCTCTAGGACAATGATGATGGAAGAGAGGCATTCTCCCTGTATCACACGGCTCCAACCCCAGAGGTTATGGATGGGGTCTGGGGCAGGAGGTCATGGAGGTAAAGCCAGTATAGAGAGTGGAGACCTGAGGAGAGTGGACTTGTACAGGAGACACATGTGTGGCTCCCTGCCGTCCTGTGCCAGGGACTCAGAAGGGACAATTGTACTTAGAAATATGGGTTGTCATGACATGGGCCCATTGTACTTACAGACTGGAAAGGCAAGAAGAAATAGGCCTGATTCATCTAAGTATGGGACCATCTTTACTTCCTGATCTTAGATTCCCTTGTTTTCATCTTCCATGTTTCTCTATTGTCTAATCTGATAGTTCTCCCCTGGATGGACATTAGAATCACTCAGAAAGCCTTAAAAAATGCCTGGACCACCTCAAAGATTCTGATTTAATTGATCAGGGATCTATCGTTGGCGTCTGTATGTTTCAAGGCTTCTAAGGTGATTCACATGGTTAGCCAGGGTTGAAAAATACTGCTGTACAACATATCACTGAGAATTTTCACCCTCCGTCATCCATCCTGTTCTATCCAGAGGAAGGTTAGGCAAGAACCCTGCTACGTGTCCACCTCAAGAAGATGCACTTCGGGGTGTGCCTTTGAGTACGAAAGGCCTCCATGCCGCTTTCCTGTCTGTTTGCCCCACTGTGAAGAATTCATCTGTTTTTTACCCTTTCTTCCCAGCTACAGACTCCAAATTCTCCAAATTCTGGAGACTCCAAATTCTGATGCTTTCTCCTTCCTTGGACTCAGCACTCGTTGCTGGTGATAAGGCTGACACTGAGGAGGGAGGGACGCTGTGGCGACAGAAAGGCAGGGAGCAGACAAAGTAAAGAAGGGGGCATGGCAAGGGAAGAATAAAGGCTAATTGGGAAGGAGTGGAGGAGGAGAAAGCGCTGGAGCATGCTCGCTGCTTCTCACACACTCCCACCTGATGCAGCCAAAGTGTGGAGGGGAGAGGGTGAGCTTGGGGCCACACACACCTAAGTGCGAGTCCTGGGTCTCCATCATTTACTAGCTGCTTGATCTTGGGGAAGCTACTTATTCTTGTACAACAAAAAAGTGGGGAAGCTCAGGGATTCAAAACAAGTCTGCCTGATTTAAGCACTCCAAACATTTTCTCAGCTTATACAACATCTCCTAATCCATACCCTCACAACAGACCCTGGTAACGAATACAGTAATTAATAACATCCCAGACGGTAGTTGAGCTTGTTTTTAAATTCCTATGATCAAATAAGTTGGGGAAATGTTACAAGAAGATTAGTTGGGAAAAGAATGGTGTGCCATTTATTATCAGCGTAGAACATTCAGAATCGTCATTCATAAGAAGTAAGCTCATTATTAATAGATTACTTTGCTTGTCTTTATGTGACTATTTTCTTAAATTAAAAATAAACTTTTTTCTTATTGCAAAAGCAACACACGTTCATCTAATACAAATTGGAAAGTAAAGATAAGCAAATAAAACAAAATTAAACACACACATAATCCCTCCACCCAGCTATAACTGCTGTAAAGGCCTTTTAGACTTTCTTTGTTTTTATACAGATTTTCAAAAATCATAATATACACTTTTTTTCACTTTATAAACATCTGGTCAGCAGCATTCCATGTCAATACATTGGCCTTTACTACATCACTTTTTATGTCTGCTTACTAAGGTGAAATAATTTTATTTGTTTTTAAACCACATTTGTTTACTCAGATGTCAGAAACCCACAGATAAGGAAACATCTGAAGAGCCCAAGTGTGGCTATGTGGAGAGGTTGAGTAATTCAAAGTGCAAAATACAAAAACAATTATAACCAGTTTGACAGTGGTGCGTCTGTTTCCTATGGCCCTTCTACCCATGAGTCTACCGCCGACTTCAAAGAAAAGTCAGCACAGAGAGGGTCCAGAGGATAAGGTGCAAAACGAGAATCAAACCCATGATAAGAGATTAAAGGAAGGTTGATCAAAGCCCCAGCATAAAGGTGCTAGCCCATGACTTGCCTTGGCCCATGGCCCCAAAATATTCATAAAAGCAGAGCTCTCTTTGAAGTGATTGGAAGCGCCTGTACTCAGATGAGCTCTCTGGTCAAAGGGCCGTTTTAAAAGTGGCACAGAAGGGGTTGGCAGAGTTGCCTCTCCCTCTCTTGTCTGCACATCCCTCACAAATTGCTTGAATGCTGCTTCTTTGGTTTGTTGTCCAGATGTAAGTAGTGTAACTGGGTATCAAGTGAGCAATTCAACCTAAGAGGGAAAGGATCATCTTTTTCCGTTATGGGAGATGTGGGAAGTAGGGCTGCACGAACGTGGCAGTGGATTTGCGCTCATGAGCATGGAACTGCAGCCACTGCTCGTCCTTTTCAGGCGAGGCAGGTGGTACTTCCAGAGAGGCAGTGAGACTTGTTCATTACTCTCCCTGTTCATTCTACTTGCTCGTTCCTTGTTCGCTGCTCTCCCAAATAGGAGTTTATGGCTCTTTGTGGTGTTAGGACATAAACCACCCATTTCCTCAGAGAAGAGAAGAAAATAGAAGTGCTCCCAAAATGGCAGTTGCCTTTACAACATTCAGCTTACATTTTTTAAAGTATGTTAAAAGACAAGAGTTAGGGCTTCCCTGGTGGCGCAGTGGTTGAGAATCTGCCTGCCAATGCAGGGGACACGGGTTCGAGCCCTCGTCTGGGAAGATCCCACATGCCGCGGAGCAACTAGGCCCATGAGCCACAACTACTGAGCCTGCGCGTCTGGAGCCTGTGCTCCGCAACAAGAGAGGCCGCGATAGTGAGAGGCCCGCGCACCGCGATGAAGAGTGGCCCCCGCTTGCTGCAACTAGAGAAAGCCCTCGCACAGAAACGAAGACCCAACACAGCCAAAAATAAATAATAAATAAATTTTTTTTAAAAAAAGTAAAAATTAAAAAAAAAAAAAAGACAAGAGTTATATAAAATTGCTAAAAATGTGTGCTTAGAATGTCTTTATGTAGCAGTTCTTTCAGGCTCCAATTTTCTGGTTTTTCACTTTACACGATAATCTTCTATTCTTTAGGGTCTTTATTTTTACTTCCCCTGTCATCAAATCTTCATTTCCTTCAAAGTGCAAGGGATTTGCATTTTCTCTCTACCTTTTTAAGGTCAATTTCTTAATCTTTACTTGAGGTTTCAAGTTAGAGTTTTTGCTGACAAGTCTTTACTGAGTACAACGTTAGGCCCTGAGAGAAAACTGGAAAATGCATCTCCTCCTTTTTGGGAACCACAGTCCAGGTGAAGAGACAATGAATTTTCCAACAAAATAATGAATATGATGTCAGCCGATATGGGCTTTGTAAGGACGGTCCTTCGTGAAGAAGGAGAATTTGAACTGGGCCTTGAATATGCCTGAATTATGGTCAAAGTTACAGAAGCAGAGAACTGTAAGGTGTCTCATAGCAGAAAATGAATACATTCATTTAATTGGGGCAGATGGCTCACGTTAGAAAGCAGTGAGAGAAGCTTCACTAGGTATATTAGGGTTAGAATGTGCTGTGAATCTGGATTTTATTATGAATGCAAGAGGATTATATTGAAGACTTTGGCGTGGAAAATGGTGTGCTGAAATGACAGGACAATGTGAATCTGACTGACACACAGGATGAATGGGGTGGGGAGAGACCTGGGGCCATAGTCTGGTTGAAAGGGCATGAATAGAGCCTGAGAGAGGAGGGCCCAAGAAAGAATAGAAACTGGGACCTGGAAGGATGGGATGGGCTCTGGAGGCTGTGAAATGCGAACTGGTCTGACCTGCAGGAGCTGGGGAGGGGGACGTGTAGGAGGAGGGAAGAAGAGGACTCACTGATGATTCAGTAATGTCATCACACATAAACTTAACTGCATGACTTTTACTGAAGTGCTAGGTGATGGGATTACAAAGAGGTTAAGTTCATCAACAGAATGATTAGGAAGACACTGTAGGTATTCACCTGAGAAATTCAAAGTAGCCTCATCTAAAGCCTCTTTTAAGACCGAGTGAGGCAGTGAGCTCTCAGGAGTTCAGAGAAAGAAATCTTCCCTAAAGTTTGGAGTCATGGGAGCTTCAGGAAGAGATGGGACATAAGCTGAACCTTGAATAGTGGGTAGAATTTGGAAAGAATGGGAGGAGGAGTTAAAAGGGTGGGGTGAGGGGGAGAGAAACAAAGGCACGAGGTAGAGAAGCACAGGAGTGTTTGTGGCACATGGAGTTAGCCCATCTGGCTGGAGCAGAGTTTGTATGAAAACTCAGAGAGGAAAAAAAAGATAAGGTAGAGACTTTTGATTAGCCAAGTTAAAGAGTTTGTAATTTAACCTGGGCAACGTCAAGCCACTGACATTTTTGAGCAAGGGAGTGGCCAGAGCAAAAGGGTATCTGGTGAAGTTTAATCTGTGAAAGATACGTGACATATGTATAAAATTAGGGAGATAATACTAGCAAGAGGAGTAGTTAGGTGACTTCTGGTCAGAAGGGATGAAGATGTAAAGTAGGTTAACACTGATCATCTAAAGAGTATAGAAAAGAGGCAAAAGAGTTACTGATAAGCCCAAGGGAGAGCAAGAAATACAGAATTTTACTCGAGATTTCAAACATGGAAGGCTGTGATAACGATTGTGCTGTAGACCAAAGTATAAACGTCCAGAGAGGACTGGTTTGGAGGCAACCCAGAGAGTTTAGTCTTAAAGAGATGGAACCTGAGATGACAGCCAGGCAAACGTGTCCAGAAGCGGTTAGAAGCGGGGGCTTGGGGCTCAGCTGAAAGAGAGATTTACCATTCCAAGTTGGAAAAATCCACAGAGCTCAGCAGTCCTAAAAAGTGTTTAATTAACTTATTTATTCAGAAAGTGAAGTATTTTCAGAAGCTCATTTGAGAATTTATACTCTCTTGATGCAGATGAATTCTCAACTGCTCTTTTGTTTTCCTTGCGAAACAGTTCAACTTGTATGAGAAAGAACGTGGGGAGGGCAGTGGAAGGGTTTCCTCACTATTCCAGGTGTAGAAATAGTGGGCATTGAGCCTCCTGTACGTAATATTCTTCTCTTCAGTGGTAATACTTTATGAAAATTTTACACATCTTTCTATCAATTGCCACACCCATCACAGTCAGTGTTTTGCACACTGTAAATACTCAGTGTTGGTTGATTTGCACTTTCATCATAAATCTCAAAGATAAAATAGTGGACATAAGAAAAACTAACAAGCTTACAGCTAATCTTATAATGACAGACTCTACATAGACAAATGGAGAGCGGATATCAATTTTGAATTGCAAAAATTTTGTAAGCGAAGTACAAGAAGCAATAACTGTAGTTTCAGATCTTTACTAAAATGATAAAATCCATTAACAATCCCACATGCCTTGGAGCCAGCCTCCCAGACATTCAAAGGTCACAGCACCTTGAAGAGCGGAGTCAACAGCCAAAGTTATCAGAGTGAAGAGTGACTCCAGGCCCAGGACGGATAAGGCAGACCTGCATTCACTTTTTCATCTGAGATAGGAACTAGCAAGAACCTCAGTTATTTAAAGGAGGGGGTGAGATACAGGATAGGAGGACCCAGACCTCTCAAGAATAAAACCAACCAACTACAGTAAAGGAAGGAGGACTATACACAGATAATATTCATCATTCTACCTGAATCCACAGTTACACAAGTAAAAAGAGGAGCATCAGTCTGGTTGACTAGATCATAAAGAAGCAATGTGTCTCTTTTTTCCCCTTCCAAACTTACAAAAATACACCCTTCATGTTATCTCATCCTTTCTGTGGTCTTTCAGCCGCTCGACTGATCCAGAACATGGACGCCGCTGCTGAGCCTTGTACAGACTTTTTCAAATACGCCTGCGGAGGCTGGTTGAAGCGCAACATCATTCCGGAGACCAGCTCCCGTTACAGTAACTTTGACATTCTAAGGGATGAATTAGAAGTCATTTTGAAAGGTTAGTAGTGGAGTTTGTGTCTGTGCATCAAAGATTTCTCTCTTAATATATCCATTTCTTAAGATACAGCTCTTAGCGATTACAGGGAGTATCGCAAAACATTAAAGTCGATAATCCCTCCAAGTTTTGGGGACCACCGCTGAGTCACTCTGAGGGTGGTAGACGCTGAAATGGATATGTTGGCATCTCTTAGCATTCCTGCTTTCATTTGTAGGTACACACGATAAAGCTCTATTATCCCTGGAGATGGCATCTTTATGCCATTTTATTACAGAAGAAATTAAATTATTGCCAGTAAACACCACCTGCATGTTCTTTCTACCCTGGCCCTGTGTTGAGGTCACTGTGAGATGTTACTGAGATTTGCCTTCCCAGAGTAGGTATATCTGTTCTAACCCAGTTAAGACACTCTCCCTGGGAAGCTGAGAAAGCAGTGTCTAGTCCTTTGCTATCCTCCATTCTCTGTTCTCCTCTTTTAGAAGTTACTTTGTAAAAAAAAATTTTGCTATTTTCTAATATCCAAACAAGAAGAACAGTACATTCATTTCATCTGGAGCATGAACAGTACAATCACACAAAGATAATTATTTTCCAACCATCAAGAAGACTATCATATTAAATTCCAAATTCCTCTGTAGTATTTGTTTTCTTTTTAATCTCAATTTCAAAAAAAGTAACTTCTCTATGGTAGAGCAGTACACATCACTGTTCCCAAAAAAAAAAAAAAAAAAAAAAGCTAATCTAGTCAAAAAGACTTTCATCTAAGTTGGGTAATGAAACTAACTCCCAGTTCTGCACCAGGAATAATGATCTGGTATAAGGGGTTTGGTTTTTCCTATAGGGTTTTGGAATGGGAGATGTGTGAACATATGTACAAAAGTTTTTTTTTTTTTTACCAAACCTGCATTGAAAATGTTAATTGCAGCTGCAAATAAGCAATTATACTGATGTGTTTTATCAATACCCTATTTCAGATGTCCTTCAGGAACCCAAAACTGAAGATATAGTAGCAGTGCAGAAAGCAAAAACATTGTACAGATCTTGTATAAATGAATGTAAGTGCTCTGTATTTTATTTTATTAGGAGTATGCCAAAATATGCATAGTCTTCGTAATATATTTATATTCATTATTTTCAAAAGCTGCTATTGATAGCAGAGGCGGAGATCCTCTACTCAGACTGTTACCAGATATATATGATTGGCCAGTGGTGACAGAAAACTGGAACCAAACATATGGTAAGGCAATTTTCCTTCTTTTAAAAAAAATTATTTCCATATAAAATCTGTTATTATTATAGTATCATATAAATGCACTAAAGCATCTAATGATATACTTCACCTTTCATTGGTTTAGGTTCTTGGACAGCTGAGAAATCTATTGCACAGCTGAATTCTAAATATGGGAAAAAAGTCATTATTAATTTTTTTGTTGGCACTGATGATAAAAACTCTACGAACCATGTAATTCATGTAAGTTTGTGTGGCCGACAGCCAAAGTTACTTTAAGTTGCAGTAAAACTTCCACACGCATTGTTGTTATTGATATTTAGAAATAATGCATATTCTCATTTGAATTGCATGAGCAAGGTGGTAATAAGTTCAAGGACAGATGCCTGGATTCCCAATTTTGAAAGTGTTTTCTTGATGCTGTGTTTTAGGCATTCAACTCTCCTTCCTGCTACCTTTGTTTTAGATACCTCTCCCTTTATAAAAACAAATGATAAGAAAGGAAAGACTTCAGGTCTCTCCTGTTTAGAAAAAGCACCTGATTTCTCTGTATGTTCATGAAAGGAACATGGTCTGGTTTATATAAGTAATACAGGTCAGAAATCAGAAATTCCTAATTGATTACAAAAAGATCATAGAAATGGGATTTTTAACACAATTTTGGTCCTTGCTAAAGAAAGTCTGTACTTTTTTCTCAATTAAGGTAAACAGAATCCCATTCTTTTTAAATGGCTTTATTTGATTTTTTTTAAAGCGTAAGCCATTCATTTAGGTTTACCTAGGATTTACTTAACGAGTTTGTTCAGAATAGAGTGAAACATTTAGGGAGCTTTTATTTAGTCTCCTGTAAAAGAAACTAACCAAAAGTTGCAGGTCACAGAAGCATAATTATGTCACTGTTGCATAAATCTTTATGGTCATTTGTATTAAAATCATGAAAGAGATTGAACCCAACTCTTGCCTACAGTGGACCCCTTTCTCTCTTCCTGCGTTCTCTCCTTTGGCTCTCAAATGCCAGTATCCTGCATGATCGCCATGAGGGGGTTTCCTAAGGAGGGTCAGGAGGTTGGAGAAGGAGCAGGGCTCTGCCCGTGGGGATGCCTTCTGGCTCTTTCCTTACCAGTCCTCTGGGTTCTGTTTCTTTTGTATTGGCCTGGCTCTTTACAGCTGTTAGGATTCTCACTCTCACCCATAAATGCTCGTTTACCTTACCCATCTTACCATGCGGCGCGTAAGAGGGACTCTCCCAAAGCCGCGAGTATGTCCAGAAGCTTTTGCTAGGTATCCAAGGTGGACTGGGCATACTAGAACTGAGATGAGTTGCCTCTTTCTCACACTCAGCTGGCAGCTGGGTCTGCTGACGTCCTGAGCAGGACAGCTTTGGCGAGAACCGAGGAGGAATCTCCTCTATCCCCTTAGGGTAGAGGATCTCAAAAAAATCTCCGGCAAGATTTCTGCTAGCTTAGAATTTCTTGAGTTACCATAGAGGTTTTCCACCTTTTTTTTTTTTTTTTTTCTGTCCCAATTAAGGGTGGGGGTAGAAGAGAATGTCCCTCAGGGGAGCATATTAGAATCTCAGGAAGCCAAAATGTCCTGTAAAAGTATAATGCTCCCTAGTCCTAGATTCTAACATGTATTTGTTCACCACCCCCTTTATTATGCATTAAAAATCCTTCCCTGTGTGCTTTTTTTTTTGTTCAAGATTTCTTTGGTTTTTCTCAGATATCTGCAGCACAGACTTCCAGATTATCTAGCTACCCATCAGTTTAACACTTGGAAGCAGGAGTAGTGTGGAAACCACTTCCTAACTATGTATTCACTCCGTGTCTGCTTGTTACCCTTATAAAGAACAAGAACACTAGGATCTTTATTTTTTTTTAAACATCTTTATTGGAGTATAATTGCTTTACAATGGTGTGTTAGTTTCTGCTTTATAACAAAGTGAATCAGCTACATGTATACATATATCCCCATATCCCCTCCCTCTTGCGTCTCCCTCCCTCCCACCCTCCCTATCCCCCACCCCAGGTGGTCACAAAGCACCAGCTGATCTCCCTGTGCTATGCGGCTGCTTCCCACTAGCTATCGATTTTACATTTGCTAGAAGAACACTAGGATCTTGCTCATACATAGATAGGCGTGCTTGTAATTTGTCCAACTGTTCTATATCAACTGAATACTTTATTTTCTTCTTCGCATATTTTTGTATAGATTGACCAACCTCGACTTGGCCTGCCTTCCAGAGACTACTATGAATGCACTGGAATATATAAAGAGGTAAAAACAAAAACAAAAATCCAACAAAATAAAAAACTACAGAATTTAAACTTAACCCTCTATGTCCTTCACTCAGGCAGATACTGAAAATCACATGTAATAGTGAGCTTCCTTTGACTGAATGAATATTCTAAACTAAGAAACAAAGAAACTTGAAATTCCTTGTTCGTGTCTTGATCTTAGTACTTAAGTCACGTGACCCATTTTGAAAAGTCAATTTTAAATGTTTTATTTTCTCTATAAATTTGATCATTTACAAAATGAACAGATTAATCATGGTCTAGGTCAGTGCCAGTGAAGACCAGGAATGGTCCAGTATCAGACACATCATACACTGCAGCACTCTTCTAGAGCCTTTTGATTTGACTTTCAGAGGACTACCCAGATAGGGGCATTGGGTTCAGACAAACCTTTGCAGTCACCTTCTGATTCTAACATTCATCATACCCCACAGAACTGCTTCTCTTTGCCTCACAGCCTTGCCTCCCTCAGGCTGGTGTTGATGTGCTTTTGCTTCTTGATATAAAGGAACCATAGATGATAAACTTAAGCAGTGTAATATATTATTAGGTATTTGGGGAAGGTGTTGGTTCCATAAATGTTTTCCTCATTATTTTGTAGCTCAGAAGTAAGTTAAGTTTACCTTTGATTATTCTAATGGGTCACAATGGTGGTGTGGCTGAAATTACTTCTTAATTAAAATTATT
The DNA here is from genome assembly GCF_965194825.1 of Balaenoptera physalus. Lineage (NCBI taxonomy): Eukaryota > Metazoa > Chordata > Mammalia > Artiodactyla > Balaenopteridae > Balaenoptera > Balaenoptera physalus. The sequence continues at coordinate 36,604,468 of NC_138891.1, forward strand.
AGCTTTATATGTTTATACTGAGTGTGCATTTTGCCTCATTATTAAGTTCAAAATAGCATGGAATAAATTCATTGTAAAGTATCTTTTTGAGTGGCTACACAACATTGAAATGAAGAAAAAGATACATTGTAAAAGTCCACAGTTAATAGCACAGACAGTCAAATGGGTGTGGGATATTTGAGTTCATTACAGGTATTGTGTGGGTTGCAGCTATTGGCTTTATGAGCTGTCTAGCTGCTTCCTGTTGCAGAGTTGAGGGTGATTGAAGAATTCTGGCTCATTATACTACATTTTCATTGTCATCAACTAGGATGTTTTTCAAATTTAGGATTTTGTCCTAAAAACATAGCAAATTTGTCCAATCCTAAAAAGATGTATTTTTTTTTTTTGTATTTTAACATTCCTGATATTAAAGTATACCCAGCAGTTAGTGTATACATTTAATGTGGTAAAGTTTCTTTTTTGTGTTTTTTCTTTTGGAAAGGATCCTGTTGTTAAGATGATAGTGTATTTGTGCATTTTATATTCAACGCTATCTCATAATCAAGAAAATGTCATAATCTAGAGCTGTCTTTCATGGGCTTGGGTCATATGGAAGCATTTTGTTTAACCTGTGACTGTTTTTTTTTTTTAAATTTTAGATTAGATTATATTTTGAAAAATGCGTATTGTATTCCTCTGGTTATTGTTCTAAACTTAAATACCTCAATTCCTTTTTGTTTTCTGTACTTTCCTTCCTAAAGAGAGAACAGGCCTTAAGGCAATAGAAACTCAAAGATATATATTCTTATATTTTTTACATGGCAGAATGGTATGTTTTCTTACTAGTTAAGGTTACTTATGCACAGACTTTAAGAGCTAAATGGGACATTAGAGAATTTAGTTCAACCCCTCATTTTACAAATGAGAAAACAGAGACCCAAATAAGTAAAATGATTTGCTTAAGTCATGGATTAGAAGATCCACGTGTCAGGAACATTAATTGTAAGCAATAGAAACCTACTCTAACTTAAATTCTGTAAAAAAAAAATGTTTTCTGTTTGTCACACCTAAATGTAAAGTTCTAGGGATGAATCAGGCATGGTTGGTTCCAGGGGTTCAACTGAACCATCTTACCTCTTTTCCTGTTCTCAAGGTGCTACTTTCTTCTGTGTTGGAGTCCTTCTCTAGCAGGCTTTCTCCATTGTAGCATCAGAGATGATCCCTGGCTGCCTTACAATCCAGAAAAAAGAAATTCTGTCTCTCTTATTCCTATCAGTTTCTGAGGAAAGGGCTCTGATTGTTCCTGCTTGAGCCACCTGCCCTTCTCTTGACCAATCACTGTGTCCAGGGAACTGGGCTCTCTGATTAGGTAGTTGGTACTGCCAACCCATCTCTACAGCTCAGGAGGGGAGACCCCTTGATCGATAGTTCCACCAAGAGGAAAGAGATAGAGGGTTCTGTTATGAGCAGATGAGGAGAAATAGCTACTATAGCCCCCCTCATCATGATCCTGTCTCCTGGTTCCCAATCTATCTTTCCTTCTAGATGGTGCTATTTCTACAGAAAAACCTGGAGAGCAAATCTCATTTAAAATTATGAATTAAGCCAGCTCATGTGGATGACACAAGGTGCCAAACAAGACTACGTAAACACTCTTTTTCCAGGAGTTTATAATGTAAATTTAATAACACAGTGTTCCTACCAAATGTAAAATAGATAGCTAGTGGGAAGCAGCCACATAGCACAGGGAGATCAGCTTGGTGCTTTGTGACCACCTAGAGGGGTGGGATAGGGAGGGTGGGAGGGAGACGCAAGAGGGAGGAGATATGGGGATATATGTGTATGTATAGCTGATTCACTTTGTTACACAGCAGAAACTAACACACCATTGTAAAGCAATTATACTCCAATAAAGATGTTAAAAAAAAATAACACAGTGTTCTATAGGCCAAATATTAGTCAGAAGGCCACATAGCCATCTGTATAAATACTGAACAAATACATACATTTATTTTAAAAATTGGGATTTATCTGTGTGGCACCTTGTTGTGTAAAGTGTCCTTTCCCAGGAAATAAATAGAACTTCCTAAATGTCGTGGCAGAAGAAACTGTTCTCAAAATGTGTTCATCAAGGAGCCACTCATGCTGGATGTCTTTTGTTAAAGAGATAGAACCTTATTTCTGAGGTATTCTGATTATCTGAAGAGATCACTTAATGACACATTGCTACCTCAAAGGACAGAAGTAGTGAGATTTGAAACAGTTCTATCCCATACAAGAGTATACATTTCTATGCTAGGAAAACAATATGAAAGATACATATTGCCCATAAAAAATAATCATCCCATTCATGGAATTTTAAAATGGAACCAACCAACTACTTCATGTGAGAAAGCTCTTGCTTATTGGTTCACTGAAAGGAATGACAACCTTAATTTTCTTGAAAAATCGCCACCTCCAGAAGAGTCTCTGAACTCTATTGGGATGAATTGGAATTGGTCTCAGAGTTTCCCTTTCTCTACCTCTTTAGCTTTTCAAGGCTGATTGCTGCCTTGTCCTCCTTCATAAGGAATCTGCAGGTTAGGTACCCAAAATATTTGAGCATAATTGGATTATAGATATGTTTATGTTCTGTGTGTGTCTGAAAAGGTAGAATTAGCCAGGGTAGTGGTTTCTGAACCTAAGGACCACTTTGTGTGTGCCAATGACAGTGCTCTCTGTAGCCACACCTTCATGTTTACATTCTTCAAGATTCATTTTACTTATTTATACATTAACAAAACATTATTTGAACAGAGCATTTCAGGGCTAAAAGAAAAGTGAGAAAACCACTGATCTAGCAAATGAGAGCCCTAGGAGGTAACAAAGGAGTTGGAGATTAGAAGCTATATAGTATAATGCTATGGGGCCTGGCAAGGGTGGAGGAGGAGGCCAGAGTCATGAAGAAATTTAGAGCACTTAGAAAAATTTGATGTTCATTTAAAAAAAAAGGAAATATTTCAGGGATGAAGATAGAGGACTTGGAATATGGCCAGGATGGTTAGAAGCCAAAAAGAGGTGATCTGGGGCCTGTGTACTAAATAAAACACAGTCCAGGGAAATTCTCTAAGCTGTACCTGCTCTGGAAAGAGCACAAGCTGAGTTTTGCAGTCCTTTAGATGAGCAGGTATTGGAACTGAGGGTAAACCTAGAGAGGATTTTGTTTGCCCACTTACCCAAAATACAAGCTCAGAGAAACTGCTCCGGACTTGGACTGCCATTAGAAGCCTGATGACATAGCAGGTGAGGGAAACTTACTCAATATACTTACAATTTAACTTTATTTTTATTGAGCTTCTACTATGTGACAGATGCTTTTCTAGGCAGTAAGGATACCAAGGAAACAAGGCAGAAATGGTCCTTATTCACATGGAACTCATGTTCTAATCGGAGGAGATAGATGATAAAGAAACAAGTAAATAAATAAGATAAATGGAGATAGTGTTATAAAAGAAATAAAACTGGATGATATGATACAAGGTGAATGACTGGGGGTAGCGGTCGGTGGATAATTTAGACGTGATTTGATTTGGTTTTTAAAAAGATTGCTGTGACTGCTGCTTGGTTGACTTGATAAAACGGATCCTGCAAAGGAAACGGCTGACCTCATTTTGTACTTTCTGGGCACCAGGTGACTAATAGACAGGAGGTTTCACCCAGTCCACAAAAAAACATAAAGGAGCTTTTGAACTTGGGACTTCCTGGATATGACAAAAGAAATTTTTTAGATCAACTGAACTCAGTTTGTAAAAAGAACTACATGCACCTTCCCAAACATATGCAACAAACCTTAGATGTTACCCAATAAGTTCTCTCATATGTATCTACAGGCTCTCTCATTAATAACTTGATGAAAGCCCCCAACAGTCTCCATGCTGGTCCATAGTGGATCCTCTTGTATCCTGTGTTTCTGCTGCTCCAGAGCCCTGCTAGGATTGGGGGGCTGTTTCTCACTTCCTGTCCCCAGGAATGGCTGCGTGATTCTCTCTGTCTGTGCCCATCTTTGGGGAGTAAGCCTCTGTGTTCTGGCAGCTGCATGATCCCTGACATGCTGCTTCAAGTGGCAAAAAATTCCAAGCCTTCTGAGAGGAAACATCTCTCTCCTGCTGGGGGCCCCTGTGTGTTCCCTCAGGAAACTTTTCTGTGTAACACTATTAAATAATACCACCCGCATCAGTGGCTTAGGAATAAGACAGTTCTGTGACTTTTCAGTCACCTCATGCTCCACATTATGTCTTGGAAAGGGAAGCGCAGAAAATTGGTAAGAGCTAGGTGTCCCGGAACAGAATCTTTCAAAGTGAAACCCCTGGTCCATAGTTGTTGGCACACCAAGGTGCACAAATATCAGCCAACCGGTCCAGAGAGCTATCTGTTCCTCCCTGGGACTTGCTGTTACTTATTAACAAAGATACCAAGTGTGAAGGACAATAGTGGAATGGCATCGCCCTCTTGCTCTTTGGCAACTCTAACAAATATCAGCTTTTTTGTAAGCAGGAGAAGTCCAATTTCTGAACAGAGCCAATATATAAATATTATTGCCTGGTCCTGAAATATGAAGATAGTCCTAATTAGAGTAACAATTCATGGTGTTGGGTATTGGTAAATATCATCTCACCAATAATGTGTAATTTAAAAGCTCACAAAACTGCAATTAGCGATTTTACCCAACCGTTTAAAACCAATTAGCATCTTTGAACCTGCTATTATAAGCATTAGGATTTACAGTTGTTCCTTCCTTCCTTTTTATTTTTAAAGGAAGGACTACATAGACATTTAGGTTTTGGGGGTTTTTTCATTTGTTTTTGTTTTTGTTTTTGTTTTATCACATAAAGGATTCACTGTATCAAAGCTTCAACTAGGCTACCTTATGACTGTCGAAAAAGGTAGTTGCCTCTGACCCTTGTCGTAATAACTAGTTGCTCTCTTAGTGACAGAAAAGAAAAATTGACATCTGATTTAAAAAATATCCTGGCCAATGTACTTTTTAAATGTTAAAATATGTGTTGATTACTTTCTCCCCAAATTATGACAATTGCTATCATTTGGCATTTTACAAATCTAGAAGTATCTCAAGGAAGAAAATCAGTACCTTAAGGTAGAATCATGTCTTGTAGAAAGGATTTAACAGCAGCAGTAAGCCTGGGTTCTGACAGCTACTAGATAAATTTGGAAGCCAGGAAAGATAATCAAGATACTAAGACGTGTTTTAATCAGTCACATTGTAATAGGTTGCCAGGTAGTGGAGCTCATTAAAGGAAGTAGTGTATTCCATGTAAGTGTATTAAATATTCAAGCATCTCAGAAGTTCATGGTATAATATGCTTCCAGTTTTCTGGGAAACTTTACCAGCTCAGAAGACTAGAAGCATTTTCCAAAGTTCTTCTGCGTGCCAAATTCTATAGTCTTTAAATAGATCTGTAAGGATAAAGATACTGGAGTAAAACCAGTTTGCAGAGTCAATGAAATGGAGGAGAACACTCATTATTGTTTTCTCACCTCATTAATGAAAAAGCATCCCATAGAGTAAAAAAAATATCTCAGTAGATTGATACTGGAAAATTTAAATTACCATTTCCTTCGTAGGCAGTAGTAATTCCCTGCTGAATGCAGATGAATTTATATGATTTGAAATGCAGTTAATTCAAAACACTGCATGCTTGTACTTTGGAATAGTTGGTCCCATGAGGTATGAACTCAGACATATTTGTTTTCTTCAAAGTGAAACAAGAATTCTGATTACTTTTTAATAGGAAAAGAATGGAGTTGGCAAGAATATACATAAAAACATCCTTTTATCCCTGTTACCTTAGTGATTTGGTTTTTAATACAGACACATGGCTGAAAAATAGTTTGTTCTATTGAGTAGCAGATCCAGGGATAGAGATGCCAGCGAGACAGCCTCACAATCGCTCCATATCCTTGAAAGAGAGAGCCCTCTCCCTGGGAAATTGTTTACTTAGCATTTAGTAAAGGTCATGGAATGCCAGTATCTAAAGATGTCCTCTTGAATTTGAAATTAATGATGACTTTGTACATTTTGCTTAGGTTCTTGCTTGATAAAATATTTTCATTTCCCTATAAGTTTTATGTTTGATCCTCTTAATGAGTCACTGTGAATTTATTTTATTTTTATGGCTGTGTTGGGTCTTCGTTTCTGTGCGAGGGCTTTCTCTAGTTGCGGCAAGCGGGGGCCACTCTTCATCGTGGTGCGCGGACCTCTCACTATCGCGGCCTCTCTGGTTGCGGAGCACAGGCTCCAGATGTGCAGGCTCAGTAATTGTGGCTCACGGGCCCAACTGCTCCGCGGCATGTGGGATCTTCCCAGACCAGGGCTCGAACCCGTGTCCCCTGCATTGGCAGGCAGACCCTCAACCACTGCGCCACCAGGGAAGCTCAGTCACTGTGAATTTAGATGTGCCTTTGCACTCACAGTGACTAGAAGGGTACCCCTTTCACTGATAATCAGTTAGTAGGTTGTAAAAGCCCCTTGAAAGTGTGGAATTGTTAAGCACTCTACAGCTTTCCTTCATATTTACCCTGTGTGGACAAGTCTTTGAAGCATAGAACTACCCATTGATTCCAAACTTGTGTGGTATGGCTTTCCTAATTGTGGTCGTCTGCGTGTCGCCAAACTGGTGCTGGGACTTGAGTTTTGAATAAATTTGAATGTGGTGGGATCATAATTTATTTTAACTGCTGATAGAAAATAATAGCTAAATAGCAATGTTATGAAAGTGGTATTAAATTTCCTGGGTTCAGTGCCACTCTGAACTTGAATAAGGTATTTATATATTCTATAAAAGGTCAATAATAAAACTAGTTTATAGCTTATCTTCATGAAGTTAAAATGTGTGTGAAGATAAAATGGAAAGAATTTGAGTTCTTAGAAGAAAGCTGATATTCAAATCTATGGTATCTTAGAAATTTCACAGTAATGACAGCCAGCTTTGGAATTAACTAAAACCCACAGATTTGTGTTGGAGGAGCTCATGAGAACACATTCTCATTTAAAAAAAAAAAAAAAAAATACTGCTTGGCCAGAGAAGACAAATAAAAGATGTCCTGATAATGTAATATGTCTGTGGCCATCTCTTCATGGATAGTTGAAAAAATATATATATGTGTGCAGAGAAAACCTGATAAAAGGAAATTTGGCAAAATAATTTATTATTATTTAAGAAAAAAATACTAGGTTATTGCTTACCAAATGTTTTGCATCTGCATTCTTATTAAAGCAATTTAGTTTGATTAAAAGTTGAAAGTTATAAAATCTCCGTAACCAAATGGTTATAAGTTACTTAGTCCTTTCAGAGTGATCCTTTATTGTTCTGCTATAATTCAAAGACACATTGACTTTCTGAGAATCTGTACAGGTCATTTCTTTTAGGATTCAGGAATGGATTTCTATTTTGTTGTGCTTTATCTGTCACCAAAAATTAATACTGAATTGAAAATAAGTTTTAAGTTAAAGCGCCGTGATGAATATTTAGAAGGTTCTTCAGCAATGTACTGTCATTTATTTCTTGCAGGCTTGTACAGCATATGTGGATTTTATGATTTCTGTGGCCAAATTGATTCGTCAGGAAAAGGGACTGCCTGTCGATGAAAAACAGCTTTCTTTGGAAATGAATAGAGTTATGGAATTGGAAAAAGAAATTGCCAATGTAAAACACATTTTCTCTGATACACTGAACAATGTCAACCACTTTTTATTTCTTTCTCTTCTCTATCGTATTTTAAGGGTAAAAGGTACATCTCATTAACCAAGTGATAAAAATGCATAGCTCGGTAATGGATCATTAACTTCAAGAGGACCTTTAAAACTGGAATTTTACAGTAAACCAGGTTCCAGACATCCAGGAGACATACTTAATTTGACAAATATTAAACTAGATGTACTTAATGACCTATTATAAGTGGATTACATCAATATCCTAACTATTTACAGTCAAACTGTTGTTGAGATGCCCTTGAGATCAGGACACACTTGATTGCTAGCTATTCAGCAAAGCTGTTTTAGTTTTGATATGTACCATTTTACTTTATTTTATTTTAAAGTTTAAGGTGACCACAGAAATTGTCTCTATCCCTTTGCTAAGAAGTATTAGCCTCTGAACATGGCCACACTACAGTACGATATCACTGAGTTCAGACTGTCAGGCTGCTTATTAGCTCAGGGGAGATCCAAGAGGAGGAGTTTATCAGCAAAGCCCAAGGGGTGTGTTCCTGAGTTTCCTCTAGTTCCAGGTCAATCCTTAGAGTCTGAGTTGGCACATTCTTGTCTGAAGTTCCTCTGACGGGGTCTGCAGTCTCAAGCGAGTGAACTCTGTAAACAGCATCCAGGTTATTGATTGAACTCACGGTCAGTTTCAGTCTAGGATCCACAGAGCTCTCTGACATTGCAAACAGCAACCTGCACTCCTAAATCGCCGTCTGCTTGTCACTTTACCATCAGAATCTTGAAGAATGAAGATCTTTGAGGGCAATTTTGGCTTTCCTGGGGCTACATGAAACCGAAAGTCTAGAATCAGAACCAAACTTTGCTTGGAGCTGCAGCTGGATGAATGGCAGCTTGATGGGTTACATGTGGTTCAGTGTTGGAAACAGAATTTTTAGAGGAGAACAGTTTATTACCCTGGGTTTTTACCTCTGGCACCTTCCAAGACCGTGTTCTCCTTTGATCAGCCTCAGCTTCTGTAGTAGTTGTATCTTACCTCAGAAGTCTTTGTGTCTACATTTTCTCTCCCCTCTGACACTCTGAGATTGTAGTGGGGTCTCAGTCCTCCCTGAATCTCCTATGTGTCTCTAACAGTGTCCAGCATGTTATTGCATGCAGATGTTACAAACATAGTTTTTAAATGAATAAATAAGTGACCTAAAGGGGAAATTGGAGCCGTTGTCACTTGAGAAATAATTCCCATTTTTACATTTTGTTTCTTTTCGCTTAAAATTGCTTTTACTCCTTTCAACCACTAGTTGGGCAGTTGTTATTGAAATTTTCTTTTTTGATTCAATGAAAAAAATAATACTGGATGCTGCTGATAACACTGAACTCGTTAGGCCAGATGAGCGGACAGTCACAAAAGTAGATGCTAGAACTCTCTTCAGATAATTTGCCACCTACCTGTGTTATGTACTAGGAATTTTCTCAGTCTTACTTGCTTTAAATTCTTGTAGAAATCATTGTGCTTTTTTCTACTCTTTTTCCTGTCTGAATTTTAACTGGGACACTGAATGGTGGTAGGTGAGAGAAAGAGTATTTGAGAGATAAACTGGAAATGACTATATTCAAGAAAGTCATTATCATATGAAATAACCACAGACACAACTGAGCTGCCCATTTAGCCGTAGAAGGAAAGAGGCCTGTAAATATTGCTGATGTGGTTTGGCAGTTATGAAAATATAAAAAGATTTTTAAAAAATTTTATACTTGACACTGTAGCCAAATCTTGATAATTGTTACTGAATATACTTAAAATCTCTTATATTTCTCTTTTCTTCTTGATAGGACAAAATAAATTATAACACAAATACAGAATAGAACTTAAATATAATTATGTTGTACCTATGCCATATTTCTTTTTCCCTTGTATATAGTTATATTTTTCTAAAGAGTTCTTGATCCAAAATAATGATAAGAAATTAAATCCATAGGCTACAACTAAATCTGAAGATCGAAATGATCCAATGCTTCTTTATAACAAAATGACATTAGCCCAGATCCAAAATAACTTTTCACTAGAGATCAATGGGACGGTAAGTAGCAGTTTTATGTACTCTCTTATTGTGCCATTTCTAAAATTATAATATTAAAATGCAGTTTGTTAAAATGTAATGATTTTTTTATTTATTGAAATAAATTGAACATCAAAACGAATTTAGACGACATCAACCATTTGCCTTCATGAAAAGACTTGAAAAAAAACTGTTTGAAATAATTATATTTATATTTAATTAGAGTGAATTTCAAAGGTAAAAGTACTTTCAAGGCAACTATGTAATAATATTAGAAATTATCATAGAAAAGGGTTTGGAAACATTAAAAGCAAAAATCCTTCTGAAAGACCATTATATAGCCATTGGACTTGGACAGTCAAATAATATAAGTACCAGATTTCTTTTTAACTCTGAAAAAGGATAATTTATTCATAGAACTTGCCATGTTCTCATCAAGGCCATCTATGGAGGTGTTCAGAGCAAGAATGGAGAAATAGAACACAAGAAACAGAAAAATCTATAGATTCCATTTATAAACATCAATTGACATCTTTTTGCTTAGTTGTAATTCCTTAGCTAGTATCTAATCATCTCTTTTAAGGCTATGCATGTATTCTATGTATTAGTTGATGCACACAATCAGGTAATGAAGCAACATTCATGGAAAAATCTACAAACCACCACATTCAGTGATGGAATTCTCTTTGGCACTAGTTGCTGAAAACAAGGACTTTTTAAAGGCATAACCTACTGAGTTAGGAATTTCTTACATAGAGCTTTTTAATATAATAAGTGTTTAATAAATATGTTTTGAAATAATGGTCCAAACTGCCAAAGGAAATCAAGAAAAGCACATAGCATCTCATACTTAGTAAGTGATCAGTGTATTTATATACTTCTAGGCGTATATATATAAAATGATAGAGCCTAAGATATTGGTAATCTTAAACATTCTCAAACATTGAAATGTGGCATTTCAGCAAGATCTGCATAATCTCCATTTCTGCTGTTTTTTCTTATATCCATTGGTGGTTGAATAACCACAATTCCCATTTAAAGAATAATAGATAAGACTCCATCTTCTGGCAACTCCAAACCCAGCTTCTGAAGTGTGAGAACTGCATGCCTGTAGACCTGATATTGATAGCTTAAAGTACATTTTGTTCATCTTCATTGGACCATCTGTGTTGTATCTATACATCTACTATACCTCTGCTAGGACAGCGGTGTGCTTTCATTTACAACACGAGCTCCACTGAGATGTATTACTGTGTTCAAATGGATTGTTTATTAATATTTACTTTTAAGAGATAAACATTTTATACCCATTTAAATTTTTGCATAAACCTAGGAAACTTTATGTTTACAGCTAAATTTCTTTTTCTTTTTCTTTCATATTGGTTAGACCAAGAATTTGACACTGAGCCTAATTTCTAGCATATGTTCACTAAACTTAGAAGCTTTGCTTTTGCTCTTAAATGGCTGGTTTAATTCTTTTATTTAAATAATTATGCTACAGATCTAATTTTTATTCAAAAATTGACTGAAGCAATTAGAGAAAAATCCCAAACAGATATCAAACTGACCATTGTGATAATTATATAGTGATGCAACTGACACTGTAACCATGTCTGACCCTGTAACCATAACTGAGTCTTGGAACCAAGAAGAGAAATCCATAATTACTGAATGTTTTGTGCCTGCTTTTTTCCAGCCATTCAGCTGGTCAAATTTCACAAATGAAATCATGTCAACTGTGAATATTACTATTCCAAATGAGGAAGATGTGGTTGTTTATGCTCCAGAATATTTAACCAAACTTAAGCTCATTCTTACCAAATATTCTACCAGGTAGGTATGTCTGAGTGCCCATGTCCCCAAAGTTTACATTTAATATCACTCTTTAGAAGCTTTGCAGCCTCATCTTTTCTGTTGCTGGGTGGTGGGTTTTTTTATGCAGAGATCTTCAAAATTTAATGTCCTGGCGGTTCATAATGGATCTTGTAAGCAGCCTCAGCCGAACCTACAAGGAGTCCAGAAATGCTTTCCGCAAGGTGAAGAAAAAATCTCTCTTTTCTTAAGACTTAAAGCATAAAGCGATCCATGGTTATGAAGGCTTGCCATGTACATTACTAGAAGTGGTAAACTTTGCCAAGAGACAAAATGCCAAATGCTGGGTATGTTGCCTGTATTTAAGCCATGTTGCCTAGGAAAGCCAGTTTTCGGGTGCTCTGTGGTCCTATGATTGTCTACTCTGGCACCGTGATTGAATTGCCCGGGAAGGGCATGTATTGGTTATTTGAGCAGTTCATGGAAGAATACTAGCTTGGTTTTTTGTTGTGTTCAAAGTAATTTCAGGGGTATCTATCTCAATTAATTTGATTTTTCTGGTGCTTGTAACATACTAGACATTCAGACAGTTGGACCACATTGATGTGGACAATTCCCTGAGAATATACCTACCTGGAGATAGCCTTAAGACCTTTTATTAGACTGGACCTACATTATTGAAAGAATCATCATTTTCGTCCTATTGTGAGGGGAGAGGGCAGGAGGGATAGAGGAAGGAGAAATTCTCACAAATGTATTGGTTGGTGTCATGGAAAGGAAATAACTCCCTGATTGATTGAAATTTTTAGTTTTTACCCTTTAAAAGAAAATGTAGACATATTTTTTAAATTAGAGAATGTAAAAATGGTGTTTTGCTAAATTTCCCTTCCGTAAGTTAATCCCTTTATTGGTTCTTAAATTTGTACACATGCAGTTCTTCTAAGTACTGGAACTTCAGCAAAAACAACAGGAATGTGTTTTCTTGTATACCAGATCTCTCCCCTGTTACATTTATTGAATATTACTTCACATTTATGTTTATACAGTGGCAACAGTGTTATTTTGTTTGTTTGGTGGAGAGGGTTGTTTTTTCTAACGCTGTCTAGAAAGATATTAACTTGCAATAGCCAACAGTTTTTGTAGGACGTGCTACTGAAAATATACCTTATTTCCAGATCATATGTAAGTAATAATTCAATTGGATTACATTTTATCCTATGCAAGGACATCCTGACATGTGAGGAGAAGCAATGAATATTGCAAGAATTTAGGAGACATAAAAAATAGAGTCCTGTGAAATTTGTGCTCTTACCACACTTCGGCCGTCTACTCTTGGTCAAATGCCATTTCCTTTTTCTCTCCCATAGGCTCTTTATGGCACAACATCAGAAACAGCGACTTGGAGACGTTGTGCAAACTATGTCAATGGGAATATGGAAAATGCTGTGGGAAGGCTCTATGTGGAAGCAGCATTTCCTGGAGACAGTAAACATGTGGTAATGTTTTCTGCACAGTACTCTATCAGCATGTGTTTGCACTGATGGGCAATTACAATAGTCCATCATTTGGTTAAAATTGTATTAATTGGCAGAGAACTTCTGAATCACAATTTGCCATTATTTCCCAATAAATCTTATTCTCCCTCTCCCGCAGGTCTGGTTATGTGTCTGATCCTAATATTGTTTAACCCAAAACCAATTGTCCATTTTCCAGAAACAATGTATTCACAATACCCAGTCACATGTTCTAATGATACAGTCATTTGTAATCTCTTCTGTTACCAAAATTGACTAAGAATTAGTATTTTCTTAAAAACCAGAAAGTAAACCAGGGTTTATTTGAAGTGTAAGACATGTACTTTATTTTTTATTGTTACTGAAATGAATACAAGGGAACTTAAAGACATGGTGAAAGAATCTATTGAAATGCTACCTCATGCTTAACTAAACTACTAATAGTAATGACAGTATTTTATGTTAGTTCGTCTTTCATGATAATGGAAACCATACATTCTGAAGGTGATTTGTATTAATGTATGCATTATGACCTATTTAATCATTAGTGTTGATAGTAGCAGTGTTGCTTTAAAAATATAACTACCCACATATATCCATTTGTTTAGATCACCAATTTGTTTATAAATTTACATTTATTAACATATCACTGAATCACATAAAGACAGCTTATAGCTCTATTTTTTTTTAAATTTGTGTTATAAAAAATTAATTCATGGCCTAAATTTGCCTTCTGTTCTTTTGGTTTAAGGTTGAGGATTTAATTGCACAGATCCGGGAAGTTTTTATTCAGACTTTAGATGACCTTACTTGGATGGATGCTGAAACAAAAAAGAAAGCTGAAGAAAAGGTAAAGAGCAAGGCAGGGCGAATTATCAAAGAAAAATCTATAAGAAAAGATTAGCTTTTAAGAAATTTGGGGAAAACATAGTATTCAAAGATGGCATAAAATAAAAGCAAGCTCCTTCAAGATGTAATGTTTCCAGGAGCACTTTTCATGGTTGAAGATTTCTTTTTCCTATGATTTTCATCTTTTATTATCTCTTTGTAACTAGCTCCTACTCTCCATGTTTGGCTCAAAACTTTGAAAGATCTCCAATTTTCCTTTTTTGTTTTTTTAAAGGAAGTCTTCACAAAACAAGAGGAAAATCTTGTGTGAACAAGAAAGCATTAAAAGATATTATCAGTGGTTCATATTTTTCCTCCTTTTATGAAAAATATTTAAAAGACCTCTACCAATATCTAAAAATATCCCCTAATCTTTAATGTAAACTTCTAGCTAAATTTTTTTTAAGCATGCACTATTTAGTTTTTTTTTTAAATGACCTAGGGAGAAAAATACTAAATTTCTATTCAAGCAAATGTAAGGTAGTGCATTATTTGAGTACTATAAGGTGACCTACAGTTAGAGGGATGTTGAAGGAGCTTTTTATAACTATTCTTATTTACCCCCATTGTGCACCTTTTATTGGGACTCTTAATATCTTACATTAGAATAAAAGTGAGATGTCTAAGGAAATCTCAGGTTTAAATTTACTATGCCATTGTGTTCATAACTATATAAACCTAAACGGAACCTGTCCAGTGAAAACTGTATGTGTTTATGAGCAGTATTCACATGCAGCCTGATTATTGCTCTGTAGTTAGGGTAACAGGAAGAACAGACCATTCTTTGAACTAACACAGAAAGAGTCCATAAATCTGTTATAATAAAAGAATCAAGCTGTAGTGTAGTTCTCTTTCAGGATTAGGTCACATGGAAGGATTATCTTTTTCAGCTATCACAGAGCCCTGAGTGGGTCAGGTCTAGAATTTGGCACCCCAGTAAAGCTATCTTTCCATCATTCTGTAGGTCCTCAGAAGTTCAGGCTGGATTTGCTCCTTTCATGTTCTAGCTATCACAACATGGTACTATTTGATGTAGCCAATCAAATTGTTCTAGGTAATCATTTCCCACGGTGGTGTCATGAAACTCTGGACCTGCCAAGTTGCTCTATGAAAGAGTCCCATGGTCAAAAAGAGTTTAGGAAACATTTCCTGCAGGAAGGCTTCCCTGATCCCACCCTCGACTAGGTTTTATACCTGTAGGATGTGATTTTATGGCACCATACATCACACTTGAGAGTTAATATTCATTTTATTGCCTACCATTGACCATTATAGTAAACTCTCCAGGGGTAGAAATGTTTGCCTAGCATTGTATCCTCAGCCGCTTACAAAGTACCTGGCTTGTTGTATACCCTTAAAGACAAATTGAATGAATAAATAGACTAATTCATCCCATTGGACACTTACAATTACTTAATTTTAGACTCTAAGAAGTCTTTCAATGAAGAAGCCTGCTTAACGTTTGTGTCACAGTATTTACCCCAAATATTTGACAATATATCCTTTTCATGTAGTACCTCCTATTTCTGTAGATTTTGTATCCCTTAGAACACCTTTTGGGGAAATATCTTCTAGAAAATAAAGTGCCATTGAGAGGGAGATGATTCGTTATGGGCTGATGGTATGGAAAGGAAATGGGCTTGGCCAAACTGATTTAGTGACACATCTGTCTGATCCACTGGGGAAATCCTACGCTTATGAAACAGATTTGTAACAAAACCACATCCATTTGATGGTAAAACAAATAATTCAGAGATGCAAGCTTAATATCCCATGAAAATATTAAATTAGTTAAATTATTTAAGAGTAATGTGATATGATAAAATCAAAAGTCAACTATCTTTGAGAAAAATGAGAGAAATAAAAAATAGAAATAGAAATAACAAGTAATAAACAAGTGGTACTGATGAAATAATTACAATAAGTAAACAATTTTAAAATAATAAAAATAGAAATAGTAGTAAGGTAGTGGTAAATATGAGATGGTATAACAAGGAAAACCCTGTTTTCTACTTGTTTAACTAATGTCATTCATTTAACCACGGGAAGTTAGGTACACTAGCTCTGGAGACCAAAGGAGAACATAAAAACTCCAGGAACCAATATTTAGAAAGAATATTAGCATTAAACCTGTAAGCCCACATCTGTTTTCTCAGCCAAATCAGTGAAGTGAAAAGATAATTATAAGCTGCTAGAATGGAAGTTCTAAATATTACCCCTCCTGTAAAATTGAAGAAAAAAGCCTTTCAGAGAAAAAGTTCATAAAAGTACAATACATGTGGAACAATGACTTGTCAGTTTTCATTTTGGTTTTCTTGGGAAAGCTGCAGCCTATGAGAATAGGGTATTAGAAGCTAAATTTCAGAACTATTTTTTGTTTATTTTGAACTCCAAGAAAAAGCCAGTGCAAAAGATCTCTGTTTAAACGTTGTCAGGTACTCATCTTGTACACAGTATGGGTCAGGTTATTCAACTGCTGTCAAGGGCAAATTATAATGTTTGCATTTGAAAGTTCATAATCATGCTCACATTCAATATTCTTATTTTCATAGGCCTTAGCAATTAAAGAAAGGATCGGCTATCCTGATGACATTATTTCAAATGACAACAAACTGAATAATGAATACCTTGAGGTAAGTCTTCATAAAGACTTCACTGCTGATGCCTGGGGCTGGTGGCAATGTCATTTCTAGCTATGGGGGGGGCAGAAATTATGTGAAATAGCCTACACCCAGAGGTCTTATTATATTGATATTAAGCCTTTAACACTGAAGCCAGAACTATGTTTGTTTTAGTTTTAGCCTATTGTTTCATGGGCTGGTCTGTATTTGGTTTTGTTATTTTGCTTTCCATATATTCCATTTTAAGAGTAGTGATAAAAATCTGGTGTTTTTTAAAGAGCATTAAGACATAGACATTTAAGTGATGAACAGGCAGTACTCAGGCTTCTTATCTCATTTTATACACACCTGAAAAGTCAGATCTTCAGCTTTCCTTCCACTTTCTAATTATTCCTCCACTGGGTAAACCAGGTCATGCCTTCTCTATTTGAAAAAAAAATCTACTATTTGAGAATGGGGAACTATTTTATTCCCCTTTGGTAATGTAACAATGAAAAGAAAACAGAGTTGATTGAAGTCATTACAGTATTGATTTCAGACTCAGCTAAAGGTCCTGTTGTTAACCTTGCAGTCACCACAACTACTTGAAACCCTGGTGACAAGGTGACCCTTTCCTAGATCTGGGGATGACAGCGATTCCTAATCCGTTGAGTACACGGGAGTTTGCAAGGCACAGTGTCCTCTTTTCTTTTTCCATTTGCAGAAAAGCTTGACTTTTTAAAAAAATGAGCTGGCTGTAGCATGTGAGTCCCTGGGGCCCTTGTGCAGGAGTCCAGTGGCTGAGCACATAGTCTCACAGCTGAATTGCTTGGGTTCAGATCTCAGCTACACCTCTCACTAGCTGGCTAAGAGCATAAGCTCAAAGCCGGACTCCTAGGGTTCAAATCTCAGCTCCATCACTCATTAACTTGGGCAAGTGACTTAATTGTGCTTCAGTTTCCTCAGCTTTAAAATGGTGGTAACGGCCCACCTTCATAAGATTATTATGGGGATTAAAAAATGTGATATATGAAGTTCTTATAACAGTGTTCTTATAACATAGTAGGTACTAAATATGAATGCTTTTATCTTGTCTGTCCTGTAAGGATGAATATCAATATGGAAAAGCTTGTTTGACATTTAGTTTCATTTGACTCATTACAAAAGAATAGACTGAAGTAGTGATTCAGCCAGCGCAGCAGTGATCTGTAATATAGAACTAAGCTAGTTGGAACTTAACTTTTCTTTGGCAAGTTTTAATGTCCTCTGTTAACTTTATTAAGTAATAGAATTTAAGAAAATATCTCTTCATGCTATTTAGCAAAAACTTTGAAGATACCGGTTTTAATATTTTTCCCCAAATCTTTTAAATCAATATAGTTGAGCTACAGGGAAGACGAATACTTTGAGAACATAATTCAAAACTTGAAGTTCAGCCAAAATAAACAGCTAAAGAAGCTTCGAGAAAAGGTGGACAAGGATGAGTATGTATATTCCAGTTTTCTAACATGTTCATTTGGAAGAGGGCCTTTGTCGCATTAAGAGAAAGAACCTGACTTAGAATAATGTTAGAAGGTGTAATGTTCTCTTTCTGTTGAGTACTTCTAAGAACATCTAAGAATGTACTAAAGATGAGTCAGGGATTTAATCAAAATTTAAACTTTTTTCATTAAGGCGTCCTTAGACTACCTTTGGTTTCTTCTCATATTATTGTCTGTCCCCTCTACTTTGTCTGTGGACAGGGCTCTCAAGAACACCTTAGCCTAAGTAATCCATAGCTCCTTCAAGCCTTCTCTGAGGCTGTATTACTGTACTCAGCATTATCATCTGCCCTCAGCCCCACCTGTGTTCTATCGGTCCGTCATCCTGCAACTCCATCCCCTTCCTAGATTGCTCCAGGTAACACTTCTGTCAACCTTGTGGTAGCCAAATATGAGATATCAGGAATCACTCTCATTCGTAGTTTTCAAATGCTCTTAATCTCTGCTTACTAGTGGCATGAGTACATTGTAGTAACTATTAGCTTAATGTTAATTTTTCAGTTAAGTGGATGTGTCTAACATATTTATCAACATAAGTGTTTATGCACTTAAATCCCTAGAACTGCTTGTGCTTTTAGCTCCTAGAGAACAAGGGACCATTCAGCACAGTGCTGGACACATAGGAGGTTTTCAGTTAAAACTAAATTAATGAATGAGTGAGCAAGTGAAAAGTCAATATACTAATTTGATTTCTGTGGTAACTGACACAATACCATACCAAGTCCAGGTGTCACTGGGAACTGGGAGAATCAAAGGTGAGCTTTGATTGTATTACATTACATTACAACAGCAGAGAGTATGGAAGGCGTGTTATAATAAACTGTATCACCAGGAGGGAAATGTGCCAAGAAAGGTACAAAGTGCAGAAGGACTATTTGATAACAGGGCTCTTCTATTAGTAAGCCAAGTCCAGGTTGGACAAAATTCCTAATATGGAAATGCCGGTTTATTTCAATCCGTGTACAACATTTTGAGCCCTTAAGGTACCCCGAAAAAGAGATTGATTTCTTTTGCTGACCTCTATGTTTACACTGGAGCAAATGTTATATTGTCTGGTGCTAAAAATGAGACAGCAAATGTCACAGAATGTTTAGTGTCCCAGGTGGGAAAGAAAGATGGAGAATGGGCACGTATGGTTTGTGTTATAGTCGGTTGTCAATCCTATCTCTAGAAACAAATAAAAAGTCATCAAGAATAATATCCTGTGGGAAAATTTATAATCTGAGAAGCTCCTTATAAGTCTGAATATTTTTATTTCTTTAAAACTACATATAGTTACACTTAATGGTTGTTAGCACTGCGTAAAATATGTACATACAAATATCATCAAATATTCTTTTTGAAAATAGCTAATATAACCTGCACCCACCTGACGTCAGAAGATTTCTTCATAATTTTAAAAATAGTTGTTGAATTATTGCTTGATGTTTTCTTTAGAAGTTAATATAGTCCCAGCTCCATAATCATTTTGTAATATGGTGTGCAGTTTTCATTCCGTTTTATCGTATGTGTTGATTTTCTCTGAGTCTTTTTCTCTTTACTATAGATAATCAAAAGTGACAGTTGTATATAATATTTAAATGAATATTTGCTCAGTAGCATGCATAGCTCAGTAGTACTTTGGATCCTTTCCATGAGCTTCTGACTGTTAATCACAAGTGCAATATGACGTATAAGGTCTTCTCTGCCATACCAGGCTAGTTTTTCTTCCTTCCCCATCTTCTACCTGTGTGCTGAGTACAAGGGTTCAAAACTCAGGCTGCACTTTAGAGTCACCTGGGGCAGAAACAGAGACATAGATGTAGAGAACAAACGTATGGACAGCAAGGTGGGAAAGTGGTAGGGTGGGGTGGTGGTGGGATGAATTGGGAGATTAGGATTGACATGTATACACTAATATGTATAAAATAGATAACTAGTAAGAACCTGCTGTATAAAAAATAAATAAAATAAAGTTCAAAAAAAAAAGAAATAGTACTGATTCCCCAGCTCTACACCACCCTAGATTGTGATGTACATACCTGTAGGTGGGGACCCAGGTATTGGTATTCTTTTTAAGTCCCATGCCCCCTTCTCAAGTCAGAACCCCTGCGTTAGTGTTTGTTCCTTTTTGTGTTGACTCATACTTGCTCATATTCAATTTTGTGAAATTTTTTTACAAGATCATGTCTTTAATTTGGCAATTTAGCTTTAAAATTTAGTGTTTGTCTTCCAAAATATTGGAAGTACTTTTGACAGTGATTGCATTAAATCATTAGGACTGTACCCTGTAGATCACAACATAATAAAAGTTCTTCCTATTTTATTGAGTTTTCTTATAGTGAAAGTTTTTGACTTAATTTGTACCTGCTTAATAGCAATAAAGTCACTATGTTTTCTTTCCTTTTTCATATAACATCAAGTTCAAGTCCTCACTGTGTATGTTCAGGCAGATAACATCTATTGCTTCTACTTTATTCATGTAGCCTGCAGTTAACTCAGAGAATTACATTTTCAGGTGCTCAAGTCCTCACTCCCAGGGTCTTGCAGGATAAACAGGTGTCCATATCCACAGTAGATGAGACAGAGATGAGAAAAGCTATTGATTATAGTAGGGTTATATTGTAGGGTATTATAGAGAAATGATGATGCATTAAATTTTCAAGGCAGCAATTAATTTAAATAAATTCAGTCAATTAACCAAATAGTGAACTTCAGGACTTTTTCTTTTCTCACTCCACATGCTCTCACCGGGCAAGCTCGTATACTTATTTGCATCTTCTACTATCATTATGACCACTGAATATATGTATCTGGCCCAGGTCTGTTTGCTGCGCTCCAGATCCAAATGTCTAGCTGTCAATGAAACATCTCCATGCAGGTGTTCCATTGACCCTACAAACACAGCATTTGCCTTTTTGAGCAAAAATTTATCATCTTTCTCCCTTGATCCCCCTAGTTTCCAACTTCTATCTTATTGCTACCAAGACAGAAACCAGGGGTTCATCATCCTAGACCAATCCCTTTCTATCATCTCTGATGTCTACAGTGATACCTACTTCAAATCCCATCCAAAAAAAAAAAAAAAAAGTTTACATCCACCAGCTGCTAATTAAATATTTTATAGGCATGAGGGGGTGTGGATCTCCATCTTAACCATCTCCATTGTCATGCCTTAATTCAGACATTTCTCATTGTTCAGCAGAGTGATTATAATATTTTCCTAACCTTATCATCAATCATCTCACAGTCCTTCAATTAACTCTCCATGCTACTGCCTTAGAGAGCTTTTAAAGACACAAATTGAGTCATGTTATTTTCTGATGAAAACCTTTCAATACGTTTGTTTTGCCCATCTCATGAAGCGTGTACAGGGCTCTGCGTACCTCCCTGTAATAGCACTCCAGAATTCCTTTAGAGTCACCCTACCCCACAGCATTGCCCCAAATCTCCACCCACAGGAATTACTGTAAAGTCATTGCTGCATCTCTTCCTCCTCCTTATCCCTTACCTTGGGCCACCCTTTCTGCCCTGTTCATTTAACAGAAACCTACACATGGTGTGATTCAACTTGAGCGTTATCTCCTTACTCATAGCACCCCCTTACGTTATTCTCTTCATCTTGTCCCTGTGCTATACGTTACACACATTTTAGTCACAGCACCAGTACATTTGATTACATTTAGCTGGACTAGGCCTTGTTGAAAGCAGAAACCATGTATTTGTGTCACCAGAGATTGAACATTGATGAGCAGAATGTCGACCTTTCCTCAATGATGATGGAGTGAATATTGATAAAATTGCCAGTTTGTAATAATGCTTATAAAGTGAACTCAGCCACTAAAGTAAATATTGACACATGCAAGCATTTCACCATCATTGTTGGTGAAGATGTCCAACATGATCTCTGCTGTTCTCTCTGCTTAAAAATTCAAAAAATTAAGGAGGTCAGGAAGTCTGCATGTGATATGCCTGAGTTAATCATCTGGCTAAAAGGACTTCTGCCCATTTGAGCCCCTGGCAACTGCAAAGGACAAAGATTTAAATTTAAAAGGCTCTTGGCTCATGTGGTTTCTGAGTGCCTAGCTTGTGTTTCCAAAATTATCTCAAACATCATGTTCTCTGGGGACTTAATGACAGTTTGTAAAGAGTTTCAAACACATCATGTTATCAAATAGTAATAATGTTAAATTGAGACTGTAATATCCATTGGCAAAATTACTTAGTGATATATCTAAAATGATTTACTTCCAGTAACATGATTATTCACTTAGACTCCATGGAACAAACGTAAACCTCTGAAAAGAAACAATGTACTAGAACAAAATAAAATGAATTCCTTTTCTTATTTTTAGACTTGATATTATTTTGTTAGTTTCTCAGGACAGAATTTTCTGTAATATAATTGGGACAGATAGTGCCAGTGTTTGTAAATTATGACCACTGAGCATGTGGAGTTGCATTTTGTAAACTACGAAGACTTATTTCATTGCTGCTTCTTTCCTGCTGTTGTACATCAAAATAAAAACAAGCTGACATTAACAGCAGCCAGCTCAATAAACATTTTATCCAGCAGCTACAGTGTGCAAAGCACTGTGCTAAGGATATAGCACAGTAATTAATGAGTAAGGATAAAGAGGATAAAGTAATGAGTAAGACTCATAGCTTGTAATCTAGTAGAAGAGGCAGGTGAGCAACAATGAAAGCTGATAGAAAGCAGAGTTGGTTGGTGCTATTACAAGACAACAAAGTGCTAGGATAGCACTGTTTTTTAAACCACAATTAAACCTTAACTTATTAGTAAAACATTCTCTGGAAACAACATGTCAGCATTTAAATTAATATTGAGGTGAACAAAGGATTCACTTAAAACAAAACCAGACAAAATGGTTGGTTCATTTCTGTCTTCTCCTTCATTGCTTCAAGTCTACTGTCTTTTCTAATCTGGGCTAATTGAATGTTTGCAAGCCCCTGAAATGAGTGGTGGTACTGAGGTTGGCAGCCCAACAGCTGTGGCTTTATGTGGTCCTTCCTGAAAGGCCAACACCACCAAAAATAGCAGGGTGGCTGGTACCACCATAGTTTTGCCACTGCCGTGAGTTACTATCACTTTTTCGTGTCTCAGTTCTGCCAGTTACTATCTGTGGCCTTTTAAAAGCCATGAAGTTTCCTTATTTATAACATGAGCAGGTTGATTTAGACTCCATAACATCTCTAAGGTTCTTCCCAGCACTAAAATTTTCTGGCCCTTACTGTGAAGTTTTGACAAGAGCCAGGATGTTTTACTCCCTGGCTTCTCCACATCAAGTGACCCAAGAGAAAAAGAACATGTTCTTGGGAGGTAGGGAAGCACCTCACTTCTTTCTAAAATATCTCTTCTGATATTTCCCCTTCACTCATGTTTCTAGACTCAATCTTCTAATTAAGTCTGTATCATTGAACTTAAAGAAGAATAGTTATAGAGGACTTATGTGGGTAAATGAGATGGCACACAGGTGGAGAGTTGATAGGACCTGTCCAGGGTGGGCACGCAGAGTGCTGGAGACTTGGGACACAAGTGACTCTCCATGATGTAGATGTATGGGGAAGATACACCAAACAGATTATTCGGCTCATCAAGTACTACTCAGCCAGAAAGACAGAATAACAGATAAACTGAACTTGGACAAGTCACTCTAATTCCCTATGGCAGTATCTGCCCTGGTGTGCCCATGTTCTACACATATTGTAATAGATTAAAATGTTAGAGTTCCATCTTTTAGATTCCCATTAAGCCAACAGACTATGCAATTTTTCAACATGTTTTTGGGTTATAAGCAAAATACATTTTACCAGTAAAAACATTTCTGCATTTTAATTAGCACCCAAGCAGGGTTTTGTTTTCAGAGGGGGAAGAAGAAGTAGGGAGGGAAGATAAAAGTTAAAAGGTTTAAACAGGGAGAACTTTGCAAAAGAAGTCTAGAACTTTATACCAGTGTACCCTCTTGAGAGGACAATGTCCAGATAGTACATGACTTCCAGTTTCCATGGCTCTCTACAGCCTGCATAACACCTAGGCTTAGTGCCCTCCACCCTCCCAGGGTCCCAAGGATGAGAAGGGTCAGTACTCTTGGGGCTTGGAAGGACCTACTGATATGCCAAGACCCAAATATGTATTGAGTGCCTATCATGTTCCCAACGCTGTGCTAAGCCCTAGAGATACTATTAAGAACAAAACATGAAATGCACAATTGGGACTACATTGAGCTTAAAAGCTTCTGCATGGTAGAAGAAATGAAAAGGCAACCTAAGGAATGGTAGAAAATATTTGCAAATCGCATATCTGGTAAGGGGTTAATCTCCAAAATATATGTCACTCCTACAATTCAATAGCAAAAAAATTAATAACCCAATTAAAAAATGAGCTAAGGATTTGAATAGACGTTTCTCCAAAGAAGACATACAAATGGCCACCAGGTATATGAAAAGATGTTCAACATCACTAATCATCAAGGAAATGCAAATCAAAACCCCAATGAGTTATCACATCACTACCGTTAGGATTGCATATTGTTTTTTTTTTTTTAAAAAAAAAGACAAAAAGTGTTGCTGATGATATGGAGAAATATGAACCCTTGCACAAATGGTGGGAATACAAAAGGGTGCAGTAGCTATGGAGAACAATATGGAGGTTCTTCAAAAAATTAGCTATAGAACCACATGACCCAGTAATCCCACTTCTGGGCATATAGCCAAAAGAATTGAAATCAGGATCTCAGAGAGATATTAGCACTCCCATGTTCACTGCAGCACCATTCACGTTAGCTAGGATGTGGCAACAACTTGTTTCCATCGACAGATGAAAGGTGAAAGAAAATGTGGTCTATATATGAAATGGAATACTACTCAGCCTTTAAGAAGAAGGAGATTCTGCAGTATGCAACAACATGGATGAACTTAAGAACATTATGCTAAGGGAAATAAGCCAGACACAGAAAAATAAATACTGCATGATTCCACTTCTATGAGGTATCTAAAATAGCCAAACTCATAAGATCAAAGGAGAGAATCATGATTACTGGGAGCTGAGGGGAGGGGGAAATGAGGAGTTGTTCATCAACAGGCATAAACATTCAGTTAAGCAAGATGAATAAGGTATAGCATCGTACCTAAGGTCAGCAATAATGTATTGTACACTTAAAATGTGTCAAGAGGATAGACCTCATGGTGAGTGTTCTTACCAAAATTTTAAAAAAGGACAAAACATGGGACATTCCTGCCTTCATGGAGTGACTGTCTAATGAGCTAGGCAACAATGGACTTATAACATCACGTTATATCATTGCTGAGGGTTATACAGGATGTAAGAGCTTTCAATTCTTTCCTGAAAGATCGCAAGGTTATTCTTAACCAGGAGAACAAGTACCAAAAGAAAATTCTGACAGAAAAAACCCACCCACCCATATATGTTCCAAATCGGGCATTTCTCTGAATTTGGCCCATGACCCACGTGAGGGCACACGTACATGCATGTACACACATATAGAGTTATTGAAGACTAAAAAGATGGAGTCTTGCTGCCAAACTTAGAACCACACACAACCAACTGATGACTTCTAGGAAGAAAATTAGAGTAGCAATTTGTGTTGCTTTCTGTTGAAAGAGAAGCGGATTCTCCCAGTGTCATGTCAGCATAGGAGTCCTGGCTCTCACCTCTCAGAGGATCAGGTGAGTCACTCAGAGTACTTCAGTCATGTAAACAACTCTTATGCAACAACAGTGAACAGTGGAATAGGCTCTTTGGTCCTACCGTGCTTTTGCCTTTGGGTAAAATATTGTACCTTAGGCAGCAGTGGAAAGAGCTTGTGCTCTGGAGTCAGGGCAGTGATGGGAGATGGGGGGTAGAGGGAGTGGGCAGTCCTGAGGTAAGATTCTTCCTCTGCCACTTATTCGCTGTGTGAACTTAGACAACCTACATAATACCTCTGGGCCTCAATGATTCCTTTATAAACTGAGGATAATAGCATTTACTTTTGCCTTGTGGGTCATTGTGTTGTGTATTGTGTAATGTGCTTGCCACATAACTTAGGTGTTCATTAAACAGTAACTGTTGTTGTTAAGATCTGGTCATGATGAGACTTCAGGGTGCCATAGAGGCCAGCATCCTAAAGTTTGTTAGGGAAAGGGGCAGCCCTAAATGTGAAGCAGTCTAAAAATGAGCACTTTCATTTTAAAAGAGAATGGCAAGGAGATGGCATTCATTTTTGTGATGAAATTTTATGTGTGATGCAGATCAACATGTTAGAAGTAGGGGATTTGATTGGGAGATGAGAGGGTCCTCTTTCTCCCTAGTTTATATATCCTTTTCCCAGTTGTATTGCTAAGTCTGTAAATAGGAAGAAGAGTTTGAGCTATGATGTGCCTTAGTTTCTACACCTGAAAATTGGAGGTGTTCTCTATCTTATATGTATGGTTTGAAAGGTGAATGAAAATATATAGAAAACCTTGAAGTCTTGATGAGGGAATATTAATAAATATAAAGCATTACAGTGGCAAGTGCAATTACAAAATGAGAATCCTCCTTTCCAGAAGTACTTGAGGAAGACAGAGAAAACCATTGTATTGTACTGCTGATTTCAAAGGAGTTGCTTCGAGGCCACAAGATGCTAAGAAATTGAACGCTTTCAGGGAAAGGGGCATTAACGATTTTGTTGCTTAAATTTTTAAAGTCACACATGAGTGAGCAAAAGAAGTTTTATTCCAGGTGCCTTTGCAATCCAGTGGGTTTATTATTTCCATAAGGCTATAGGATCAGTCTGTAGACTTCTGCTTTTCTTCCCTGCAGTAAAAATGATGTCTGTGTGCTTTCATCTCATCACCACATAGGTTCTTCAGGGTAATCAGAGATAGAAGAGAAACACACCTGGTCCCCCTCTCAAGGGTATTTCAGTTATATTTCCCAGCTACATTGTTAGTTCAGCTTCGAGGGCCATGCTGCTTATAATGGCCCTTTGTTCTACTGTAAGTGCCCCAAAACAAGAATAAGATTACCTGACAAAATTATGTCTCAGAAATTTAAAATAAAGTTTGCTTACTTCTTGCTTCCCCACCCTTCACTTTATACCACTCCTACACACATACCGGAGGCAGGAAGAGAATTCAAAGAACAGGGTGATATCTACTCCATCTCTCAGGTTCAATACCTGCTCTAGGAGATGCTCGTGTCTGGCCTCCATACTTTAAAGGTATCTTCAGATAACCTGCACTATCCATTATGTTAGTGGATACTTGGTTTTCTCTTTAGTTGTGCAATTTCTCTTTTCTATGCTGCTATTCAGGGTCAGATCTGTCTGTTTTCCATAAATGAAAACTTCTCCTGAAACTTTGAGGCTGCATCCAAATCAAAAGAACTTTCATTTTTTGTTACATCACCATTTACTTTGAAAAATATTTTCTTTGTCCTATTAATTTGGCTTTTATAGTAACATAGTGAAATATTTCATGATTGACCACAAATATTAGACATTGAGTCTGTAGCTGTTATCATCACTTTAAGATGTAATGATCCAATCACAGTACCTCAAGTTCTCATCATTCCCAGCGACAAAGTGCCCTGTACTTTTGAATCTGGGTAATTACCCAGAGGTGGTCTGAGGACACACTGTGAAAGATCTCAAGGAAGAAAAGGCACACACTACACACTAGTGCTCTGTGAACCTAACCGCCATAATTCTAATTTTATTTGAGTGTCCTGTGGTCATAAGTAGCTACCTATTTTCGTGAAGGTGTAATTCACAGTGGACATTTTAATATGTAAAACCCTCCCTGCTGGAAAGTTACAGACAGTAATCAAAGTGCAATCTTAAACCCCCTCAAAGTAATGTAACAGAAGAGCAGAAAAATCACTAAAACAAAAGGTGTGACATTTATTTTTACAAAAGCAATAAACATGAGATGGGTAATATAAACTTCATTCATCTGTGTCCTACTTCTGAGATCTGTTGCTATCTGAAACATTAGTTTCCTATATCTAGTTCCTTTCCTCTGTAATATAATAATTTAAAAAAAACAAAAACATTTTGAAGTGGCACCTTTTGTATTTCATTATTAGCATTGTGCCTGAGTCCAGAACCAGCAATTTGCATATTATTTGTTACTACCCATTAAAGTCCATGCAGAGTATACCATCACTAAATCAGAGGTTCATAATTGAACAAATGAGACCTGAAAATATGTTAAATTAATTTTTATAACAATTGAAATTTAATAATTTTAATAATTATAAGCTGTTTATGCATAAAATCTACTGCCATATTTGCTATTACCAGGGAGGAAGAAATTTTCCTCTACCCTTCTAGGATCTTCTGGCTGGTCTAAGAATTAAATTGACATGAGACAGATTAACAGGAGAAAAGTCAAACAAAGTTTAATAACATGTATACATGGGAGAGACCCAGGAAAACTGAGTAACTTGCCAAGATGGCTGAATCCCTCACCTTAAATACCATCTTCAGCTAAAGACAAAAGGAGGTTGGAGGAGTGACTGGAGACTTCAAAGGGGAGGAGGGCAATTCACATGGAGATGGAAAAGCAAATGTTTGGTAAACACTTGTTCTCTGGGTCATGCTGAGACAACGGGATACAGAGTGAACTCTGATCTCTGGGCTCTATCAAGTTTCTCCCGCCACACCTGGCCCATATTCTTTGAACTTACCTCTGCTGATGGCTCTATTCCAGGAACAGGACCTCTACCTAAAAAATTTTTAGGCAGTTAGGGGGCAGGTCAAAGTTTCTTCCTGAGTCTTTTGGGCCTTTATTTGTTTTCAGGTCAAAATAACCCTCATACCAAAGAGACATTTTGGGGTGGCAAGTTTTGCTCTCCTACACTATCAGAATGTTGAGGACACATCAGAGATATGTTTCTAAAGTCACTTCAAGGAACAGCGTTTCTCCTCAAGAGTAGTATGAGCACATTTCCTATTTTGCCCCTCCTGCCGGACAACCTTGAACCAAACTTGAGTCATAATAACTGTGTGAATATATATAAACATAGTCCTAATACATCATTTTCCCTGATCCTGAGTTTTATTTATACAAATGTTTTCTTTCATAATCTTTTGGGTCACACAAACAAAATCTACCTGTCCTATGTAGTTTCTGATCTCTAGATTTTAGACTAACACCCCTGGGATTACAAGTATATGTTTTTGTTGTGAGTCACCACAAAGCATGTGGGAAAAGGTGGAGTTTAATTAAAATAAATAAAATTATATGCTTGTAATCAACAACTTGCAAGAAATTAAAATATTGATGACTCAGCTGTGATGCAATTAGGGAGGACTGAGCTATCTGTCACACCATCCGGTCTGAAAATGTTTTCTGTTTGCAACAACAAAATCAAACCAAAGAAGAAACACATTGATCAACTATTCCCCCACCCACACCCTCCATCTTCAAAGTTATTTTCTTCCTAAAGAAAAATTCACAGAAATTCTATCTGGATTTTCTTTTCAAGTCCCAAATCCTTTATATGAATGTCTTAGTCCTGTTATTGGAGACAGAATTCATGCTTAATTAGAATTTATCAGACAGTTGTTATATGTGGCCCTCCCTGAGTTATTTTTAAGAGATCAAAATAGGACTCACATCTGAAATCCGACAGTAGTTACTGAAATTGTAGCTAAAATGCTGATTTAGGGGTGCTGACTTTGTACTGCTTACCTTGCAAAGCAGGGTCTGGAAACAGTTCTGATTTAACCTCATTGCACTAATTACTATAAACTCCTTCCATGAGTAGGATAATAATTGCCACTCTAATTGTTGCCCTAAAAGTGGAATAACTACAATGCAGCCATTAGATAATAATATATGATTGTCTTAAGTGTATGCATGTGTGCTGACATTTAAGGAGGTATCTGAAGTCAAGCAGTACCCATTTTTCAATGAGTATATAAGGATATGTGTAATAGTCTATTAAGATGGTAATATTACTCCTGTTGCACAAAAGTGTTTAACAGTGATTATTGATGTGCGGTCTTCATAACATCTGAGCAGAAAGACATGGGAACACTGGCACCATCCTTTAGCTTAACGCTGGCTGGGTGGTTGTTGTTTTTTTTCTCATTCTGTCTTGTATTATAGTTATTTATGCCTCTTTATCATCTCCTCAACTAGAGTTTTCTAAAGTCAGGAATTGTATTTTATAAAACCTTTAGATTCAATATAGAGCCTAATTCATGGCATACACAGACAAATCTACTTAAGAACCACCTGGATTTCATTTTACAGTCATTATACAAAAATATACCTTTGCTCTCGTAGCTGGTATGCCATATTTTAAAGAAATAATTTTAAATGGCAATAATCAGAGGCGGCACATTACCCAAAACTAAATACCTGCCAAGGGGATCTCTTAGTCCCCAAAAAGGCTCCTTGTAAACTATGAATTTAAAAAAATGTAATTCATAGTTTACAAAGAGTCTGAAATTTTAGCAACCTGTATTTCGATATTCTGTCAACTGCTCCAGAATTGTTGGCATAGTTTACCTAGTATCAGAAACACTGAGCTAAACACATTCCAATATAATTTTAATCCACTGCAGTTTCCAAAGAGATACATTAGAATGGGTTTTGTACTGTCGATTGCCTCCATTAAAAATTGATGCAAATTAAAAAACAGATTGCAGACCTGGATATATTCCTATATTTCAAGAAGTGGAAATACTTTCAATGAACTCTCTCACCTAGTGAGCTAATTTTAATTTGTTGATCATATTTTGAACAGAAAGTTGAGATTCATCTAGGAACAGTGATAATGCTTTTATTGTGGTGAGCAGATTAAATCAGATAATGCAGTATCGTTTGTAACAAGTTCTTATGTTTTCTATAGGTGGATAAGCGGAGCAGCTGTAGTCAATGCATTTTATTCTTCAGGCAGAAATCAGATAGGTAAGGTCTACTCCTAAATAATTATTTAATATTTCTCTGTTGTTCCCCAGCGGTAGTGCTTTGCGTGACCAATTTATTTTACTCCCCATAAAAGCACAGCGAGGCTGAGTTACGGATTTATTGAATATCCTCCTTGAAAGTAAATGCATCCATGTACCTCTTTTCACTATAATAGCAAAATTTAAATCAGTATAAATCACATTAAGTAGTTTTGTTTCTTTTACAATATTCTCATTTATAGTTGAATGGTTTATCATATTTCTAACTACTTTTATTTTATTTTTAAATACTTTTTAAAAGTCCCTTATATCTCCATAAAGTTATATTAACTTTAGGACTTTCTAAGCGTCAGCATCTTAAGTGGTTTAAAATTCCAAGAACCAAATTTTCAGAAATCCAGTTTTTCTGTCAA
Organism: Balaenoptera physalus; assembly: GCF_965194825.1. NCBI lineage: Eukaryota > Metazoa > Chordata > Mammalia > Artiodactyla > Balaenopteridae > Balaenoptera > Balaenoptera physalus. The sequence continues at coordinate 36,635,897 of NC_138891.1, forward strand.
TTTTGTACGCTGGCACTGGTAGAGATGGTCCTGTTCTGTATCATCTTTTTTTCTAGAAGACTCCAAGAGGCTCAGAAAGTTGAAAAGTCAATTATACTAGGTTGAACCATATGCAATTTTATTTATTAACCACTTTTGATCAAAAAAATTTTATATGTTCCCTAGTAGTAGTATCACAGAAATATGCATAGAAATTAATACATGAGTGAATAATATAATGAATAATGAAATGGCTTAATATAACTAAGATATATTTTTTTCTTTTCCTGGGAATACTGCGACATCTTGAAACTGTCTCTTAAGTACCTCACAAATAGACCCATTTTTTCCCAACGGTTTTTAGTATGTAGAAAGGCAACCAACTGATTCAGTACTTCAGTGGGAGTATTCTAAACAAAGAGTACAGGCAACTTCTCCAGGTGTACTCAGTCCAGCCCTTCATTTCTAAGTGTAATCAAGAATCAAGAGGGAAGATAAAATTTGATGACACTTTTCCCCATTGCTTTTATTTTATTTTTATTTTATTTATTTATTTATTTGGCCACGCCACGCAGCTTGTGGAATCTAAGTTCCCCGACAACGGATTGAATCCGGGCCCTTGGCAGTGAAAGTTGTTGAGTCCTGACCACTGGACCACCAGGGAATTCCCCCCCACCCCCATTGCTTTTAAACCAAGGAAGTGTTAAATTAAGAAATCATCCACATTTTCTTCTAGTATTTTTATAGATTTTTATTTTTGGAGCAAATCTTTAGTCTATCTGGAATTTATTTTGGTACATGAGATGAAAATGAATTATGATCAGAAAAGTTTGTCTTTATGTAACAAATAGGTAATAAGTAAGGCATGTGTACTGGGTTAAAGTCAGTTAGTTCGAAGTCTAGGGTAATACGTCTCCCACATAGTGAAATGATTACCTAAACCTAGATCAGAGCCTGTTTAATGATCAACTCAGAACCCATGCAGTCTATCCTTTGTAATGTATTCCTAGACACCATTCAGACCTTTTCTTAGAAGCGCCATTATCTTGGGAGAGTCTTCACTTTGAAGACCTCTTGAGGTCTGTCAGTGTAAGATCTAGTTCATTGTAGACTTGGACAGAACAGGATAATTGACTTTTAATGGAATCCCAGGACAAATTGAGGTGGCCTTGACTTGAATTCTGCATTAGGGCAGACTAAGGGATATTGCTTTATTTTAATCCAGCGCAGGATCCTATCAGACCTGACACTGATTTATCCCCATAGGAAGAGCCATACAGACCTTCTGTGGGAACATTCTGGCATGTTCATCCTTTCATTTCTTCTCTAGAGCAGGTCCACCCAGTTTAGGTCAAGACGGGCCTAGTTTGGCTTTGAATTACCCCGTATCCCTGAGGCTGGCTCAAAATTGGTCCACCTCAGAGATTCCCTGATCTGAGAAGACCTGGGAATGTTCTCATTTTGAATTTAATACCCTCAAACCAAACAAGCGTACAGCAAAAGGAAAAAGAAGGTAAAAGTTGGCTAACATTTCACAAAGTAGACAAATATCCTCTGAATAGTCAAGAATTGGCTGTGATAAGCATCCTTAATATATAAGAAAGACCTTTTAAAGATACTCAAGATAAATTCATATGATGGAAATAAGAAATCGGAAAAATTGCTAACCTCTTTTCATATGCTTTTCATATGCTTATCTGCTAATAAAAGCAGTTCAGAGAAAGGGAAAGTGTCATGCAAGAGGAGAAATATTTGACATGTGTACATTTTCTCCTTAACAATTCATTTAAATCTCTGAAGTGGGGATTGTCTTAACTAAAAACAATTGAAGATCCAGATCTGTATCTTTCTTCTTGATAAAAGTGTATTTGTGTGTCTATCCATACCTAGACATATAACTTTTGCAGCACTATCTTAATGAACTTGATATGATGTGCATTACAGAATTAGAATTGGTATAGAATAACATGTCTCATAAATGATCCTCCCACCTTCACACAAATACCCTAAGCTAGATCACATACAATTTCTCATGGGATTAGTCTTTTTATGTTATGGTGAAAAATAACTTGTTTTATTATTGTGTAGGGAGTTATTCATATTAGTAATTTCTACTGTTTAATGCAATTCCCACCACTTTTGTCATAACTCACACATGTAGGCTACATTCCAATTTTTATGCACCCTCACCACTTCACATAAATAAAAAAAGCCAACCTCCAGGACAGGAAGGCATGCTGAAAGTGTTAAATTCTCTTGTTCCTATTCCTTGCATAGTTACTCCATGGAACTTTAGGAATCTTTCATGCCGTAAGGACAGCTGCGCTTGAAAGTTTTGTCAAATGTTTCTCTGTAAGTTTCAGACACCACTCAATCATCCTATTAAACTTTCAGGTCGTTTCCAAGGAAATGATCAAGTCACTTGGGAAGTCTTACTACTGCTGCATTCTCCTTTTTCATTAACAAGAAATTTTTTTCAATTTTAGGAAATTTATGGATTATTTAGTGTATTCAGTCTGGGTGATCTATGACTACCTTGACATAATTAAATTTTCTAAAGTTGTCTTAGTCATTCTTAGGAGTCTTATTTTCAGACCTGAGAATTAAGAGTAAATGTTTCTGAACATATTGCTATTTCATTTAATATAAAAAACAATGTTTAATTTTTTCCACCAAAATTGAGTTTATCTGAATGCACTCTGAGCTTTATATCAAAGGTTCTAAAGTCGAATTGCTTGCAGCCTTAAAAAAATAAACCAGGGCAGTGAGTGGCTGGGGGTGGGGAGAAACAGCCTTTTGTTTCATGGACCAATGACTTATTTAATTAACTAACTTGTTGACAATCATGAACATAAAAAATGCACAACTAAGCAGTTGGTTATTATCAGGAGTTGTGATGTCTACTAGTAACAGTGATAAGGCTAATGGGGAAAATCCTCATCATAGACATTTAGCTGACAGAGTAAAAGGAGAAATCATAATTTGCAAAGTTGAGCTTGAAGACTAGTATTTAATATGAGCCATGAAAATCTTATCACTTGCCTGAAGAATGGCATATCAGGGTATAATTAAAGCAACAGGATCTTTACAGTTAATGTTTAGTCTTGATAGCACATTTCATAAGAGCATTTTATATAATGGATGGATTTTAATCAAAGTACATAGTGTGGGAGATAGTGTTCACTTTAAGTTAATAAAGTACTGCACATAATTTTTGTACTTCAAGCTAAAAATAATTTCTTGGCACTGTTGATAGCTCAGGCAGCTACATGTGAGGTATAACGTTCATCAAAATTCTCCAAGGACAAAAGTATTTTTTTTGTAATTTTGTCATTTTGAATGTTATGGCAACTTTCCAGATTTTTTTTAAAGATCTGGAAAGCACTTAAATTGCCCAGTGTATTTTAAAGTCTCCTCTGTAAATATCTAATATTTATCCCTGAAACCCTTGGAAGGTTATGTCATACTCACCCCACCTGAATGACAAAGAAACAACATTTGCTACTCTGTATTAGCTAGGTCTTAAATTTCTTAAGGTCAGGGCCTTTCTCTTGTACTCTTGATATCCCATGTAGCAATGGCCCGGGGCTTTGCATGCATAGTAGGTGTTGAAACTAATGATTTTTTTTTCAGTTATAGAACATAATGCTTCAGTGGATACTAGAATTGTAGAACATGAAAGATAAAATTACAAAACCATGGACGTTATGAGGGAAGGGGAGAGTACGGGGGAGGCGGAGAAATAGAAGACCATAGAGACAAAGGCCAGGAAGAAGAGGCTGTATTTAGTTAGGGAGCAATGATAAGCCATCAAAAGTGTTTTAGCAGAGGAGAGATAATGACTACAGTGGCACTTTAATTGGCAGACAAGATAGGTTAGATTTAGGATAGATTGTAGTAGGGTGAAACTGGAAGTAAGAAGACTGGTTAGGAAATTAAGTTCTTGAGGCAAGGAATGAGGGTGTGAACTAGGAAGGTGGCAGTAGGACTGATAGGAGGAGATAAACAGAAGAGATGCTACTGGAAAGAAGGTACATGACCTGATCTTTTCCTAAATAGATCATATGAGACTTTGTAAAAGAAAGGAGACATCGAAGATAGATAGAAAAATGTTCAGTTTGGGTGATTGAGACCCTTCACACGCTATTAGCAGAAATAATAAAGTCAGAGTGATGGCTTCGAAGGGAAAATGATGGGTTTGATGTTTGACACATGAAATTTAAATAGTGTGAGACACCTAAGTGTAGAAAGTTAGCAAGTTAAGACAGATGTCAGGGTAGACATAAAAATTACAGTTTTTTTTATTTGCAAAATCTTTAGGACATCGTAGGAAATTCACTCATTCATTCATTCATTCATCATCATGGATTATTCATTTATTCAACACATTTCCTGAGCACCTGTTATGTTCCAGGCACCATCCAGTTTCAGGTGCTGGAGATAATGAACTGAGAATTCAAATGGACTCAAAAACAAACAAACACATGTATGTACAAACAAATCTCTGCTCTCAAAGAGCTAATATTTGAGGTGCCATGGGGACAGACAAGAAAAAGAAGGACCAAACAACCATAAATAAATAAATAAACAGTCATACATGCCTTGATGAAAATAAATAAGGGTGGTGTAATTGGAGGATACTTTCGATTGAGTGGCTCTGTTTATTTACTAAGCTATTGTAGATGGATAAAATATTAGACACATTAAAAGTAATACTTCCATTATTAAGTAACTATTTCTCCCAAATATTTGCAGTGGGGAAAAGACCTTCTGAATGAAGATGATAATTTTCCTTTGCTCTAAACTCCTTACAGTGGGAAAACAATCTTAATAGATGTTACAAAGTCAGTTATGATTATAAATCGCAGATGTGGTGCCACTCTGAGATGAACTCTTCACTGTCATCAACAATAAAAGATCTGCATTTGTTTCTATCACAGAAGATTTTTGTATACAATTATAAGTGAAACTGACATACTGGAAAACAGCTCAGCAGGCAAGAAGCCAACCCCAGCCCTGTCATCACAGAATAAAACCACAAGTAGTCTTAACTATCTTCTTTCCTCGTAGTCTTCCCAGCTGGCATTCTGCAGCCCCCGTTCTTCAGTGCCCAGCAGTCTAACTCATTGAACTATGGGGGCATCGGCATGGTCATAGGACACGAAATCACCCATGGCTTCGATGACAATGGTAAAGTGCAACTGATGCTTTTCTTTGGCTGAGGTATACCCTAGTAAACCTCATTAAGAGTTATTATAATTTATCAATACAAAAACACATTTATTCATCAGCATATCATTGGTCTAATCATCACCACACTTTTAGTGTTCCTTTTAAATTGTTGCTTAAGAAGATCAGAATTTTCTAATAGTGAGGTTAGCAATGTGTGCTTTTTACTCTGACAGAATAAAACAAATATTCACATTGAGAAAACATTGTGATATTTGTCAACACCAATGATAATGTTTGGTCTTATTTCATGATTGTTTATGTCTTATCTCTCTAGACTTTTAGAAGGCAGAGTCCATGTCTTAAAAATCAGATGTAAACTCAGAAAGTAAGGTGCCCACAGGACTTTTAACTGCTTGTGGTCAGGGACTCTTTTTTTTGCTGCATCTTACACCTACTACCTAGGTTCAGGGCCTTGAAAACAGTAGGCAATTAAACGTTTACATGCTGCCCAAAACGCAAAATAGTTTTAGAAATGAAATTTGAGAGGAATGGAAGTAAGGATGTGAAATATGTAAAGAGGTAATAGTTGAAGTTATAACAAAGATCGATTCACAAGTGGAAAGAAAATAACAAGAGAACAGTAGAGGGAAAATAATTAAGCCTTAATCCAACTTTAGAGAGCCAGAGGAAGAAAAGGAGACGAGAAAGACTTAACTAAGCTTCTGTTAACTCTAACTATACAACAAACTTCACAGGTAGGTATTAATACTTTTTCCATTTTTCAAACAGAAAAATATAGACGCACATAAGACTTGCTCAAAGTTACAAAACTGGGAATTGGTGGAACCAGGATGTGGGTTCAGGTAGCTTGTCTTTATAGCCCTTTTCTTATTCACTACATCATAGATAACTGTTTAAAAGATAATAAGATCAAGTATCAAACATATGACGTATATAAATGCTGCTAAAGCTCAAAAGGGGAAAGATCAATGTAGTTAAGATTAGCAACGGGGAAGGGTTGGGCAGAAGGGATAGTTAGGGAGTTTACGATTGACATGTACAAACTGCTATATTTAAAATGAATAACCAACAAGGACCTACTGTGTAGCACAGGGAATTCTGCTCAGTATTATGTAACAGCCTAAATAGGAAAAGAATTTGAAAAAGAAGAGGTACATGTATAACTGGATCACTTTGCTGTACACCTGAAGCTATCACAACATTTTTAATCAACTATACTCCAACATAAAATAAAAAGTAAAAAAAAGAAAAAAAAAAATTAGCAAGAAAGCTCCAGGAGAAAAGGTGACTTTTTCTTTGTACTTGAAGTATAGCAAAACTATGAGTCTGCAATGTCTAATGAAGGGTTTGAGATATGAAATGAATGCCAGAGTGAAATATTAACATCTTCACAATCTCAAAGCATCAAATTAAACAGATTTGGTTCAGGTGAAAACCATCTGACAGAAGCAGGTCATGATTTCAGGAGTGTTTGTCTGGTGGCCTTGGCTGAGACATCAACAGCCAAGTGGGTGAAATACCTGGATTAATACTAAGACACAACAGCAAAGAGAGCCCCAGCAGCCCGGGTTTCATCAATTCTGGATGAGAAAGCAGAACAGTTTATCTCATCATCTGTCCAGTTTAATGTTCTCTCACATACTGGTATTTCAGTCCTTGCACTTTGAATTAAAGATATCTTACTGTAATTGATTAATTGTAATAAGTTCCCATTTTAGTTAAATAAATATATATTCCAGGCAGAAATTTTAACAAGGATGGAGACCTCATTGACTGGTGGACTCAACAGTCTGCAAATAATTTTAAAGACCAATCCCAATGCATGGTGTACCAGTATGGAAACTTCTCCTGGGACCTAGCAGGTGGACAGCATGTATGTCATCAGCATTCTCTTGAAAAGTTATATTCAATCTTAAGTGAATTATTGATGCTTTCTTAACAATCCAAACATAGTTAAGGGTCTTTAAGTGTCTTTTTTTTTAACAGCTCAATGGAATTAACACACTAGGAGAAAACATTGCTGATAATGGTGGTATTGGCCAAGCATACAGAGTGAGTAATAATATTTTCTTCCCCTTTTAGTGATTGGAGTGTATATTGATCATATTTAATCATTCATTTAAAGCCTTTTGCAAAAGACATATAATGTAAGCAATAAATGGATGACTAGAAAATGGAAAATTCACAAGGAGAAAGGGGATTGTAAATACGCTAACCAGAAGGGGCAATACAGTTGATATGATTGAGCTGAATACCAGTCTCTAAGCTTTGAAGAAGCCAAGCAGAAAAGGAAACACAGAATATTTGAATGATAGAATTGAGATAAGCAAGTTCCACAGAGGAGGCGATATTTTTCTAAGAAGTAACCTCTGAAATAGTTTTTTTAGAAAAGATAGTATATAGAAAGGTTTATTTCAGAGTCATTGATTGATGTACTGAGCATGACCCTCAGTTTCATGGCAGATGAAGCAGTATTTGAGAACAATAATCAACATAAACCACAGGCATAATATTAAACTACAGTCCATTACAATGACAGTGAGGGACTGAAGTGATATGGTCCCAGCATGTGGCCTTGTAATGGTCTAAACCATTAGACTCAGAGGAATGTATTGTTGGAGCATCCCTTAGAATCTCATTTGGGCTTCCATTCATTCTTAACATTCGACGATACTTTCTGAGGGCTTTACTCTGTGTTTGGCACTTGGTGCTGGAGATCCAGCTTCGCACCCTCCATACAATATGCCATTATTTGATGATTTGAACAAGGATTAAAGATGGTCTAGTGGATACTATGTGCACAAGAAAAAGTAGGGGTTTTCACAAAACAGTGGAGGAATAATGGTCTTGGAAGCAGCAAGAAGTGAGCATGATTTTGAGTTGTTTTCCCAATGCTGAGGTAGCCCACATGTGGGAGAAAAAACAGAGTCTACTTGAGAGGGTACAGGGTACAAGGTGTCCACAGGATAGAATCAGGCTACTGACATAAAGATGGATGGAATGTTCATTGGAGTGGGGGAGGATATAGGGTTATTTGTTCTCCATCGAGATGTTTGGGTTGGAGGGGAGGAGGGAATATCAGAGCAATGCGGGAGAGATGACTGGTGGGGCCTGTGACTTGGCAGTGACCCTGGATGATCCAAGTGTGAGGCTTGGGAGATTAATCTGGCTGCAAAGTTTCCAAAAGGATGAGTTCCAGCCAAGTCCTGGGAGATGGTAGATTACTGCTTCTTTGAATACTTGGAAATTTTTTTACTGGATACCAGACATTGTGCATTTTACCTTTTTGGGTGGTGGATATTTTTGTTTTCCTCTAAATATTCTTGAGCTTTATTCTAGGATGCCATTAAATTCCTCAGAAATGGCTTGGTCCTTTTAGATCTTGCTTTTACAATTTGTTAGGCATGTCTGGGGTAGTGCTCAGTCTAGGGATAATTATTCTTCACTGCTGAGGCAAGAACCTACAGTGTGAATCTTGAGGTCTTTCATTCTTGTCTTGCATGATACCAGACATTTTTATCTCTAATCCTTTTCTGTGGTTCCTTCCCTAGCCTTGGGTAGTTTGCTCACATGCATACTCAGGTACTCAGCTGAATACCTGAGGGGCCATTGATCTCTGAGAGTCTCTTTCTCTGCAGCTTTCTCCTCTTCATTACCCTTTCCTTGGTGTCCCTGAATTCTCAGCACCTTCTCCTCACCCTCTCAAGGAGTCCGCCAGGATCCCACTGGGGTTTCCCACTCTATTTTGTGGCCTGGAAATGCTCAAGTCAAAAAGCTGGGGCAATCGTAAGGCTCCTCCTATTTGTTTACCATCTCCCAGAGATGACTTTCCTTTTTGCCTGATGTCTAGTGTCATGCAAACCATTGTTTAATATATTTTGTCTATCATTTGGTCGTTTCAGTGGGAGGGTAAATTCAGTCCCTGTCACCCCATCTTGCCTGGAAGTGGAAGGCATTGGGCCTTTTAAACTCCATGGTGATTCTAATACCCAACCAGATTGAGAATCACTGCTGTAAAAATTCGGTCAAAGTCTGGGTTAAGGGTACTTGCATGGAGATCCTCATGTAGAACAAGTACAGATTTATAATAATGAAGCAAATTACAATTGTGCAAATATGTTATTATACATGAAATCTTGACTTGTAATGCTCCCTGCTAGATTGTGAGCTCCCTAAGAGGAAGAGGATCAAGTCTTTCCCATATCCCCAGCATCTTTGCACATTACAGACTCAATAAATCTATGTTGATGGCAAGTAAGAAGAAAAGAAATATATCTTCTGTGTATCTAGTATCACCTTTCTTTGTATTAAACTGAAACTAACACATCTCAGAAAGTTTGTTGTCAATCCCTTTCTTAAGTGTATTTAGTAGAGGAAAACTACATTTTTCAATAGTGTCTATAGATCCTTAAGAATTAAGAAAATTTCCTGATGTTCAAGTAATCTAAATTCCTTCTTCTTAATGCGACTGAGGTTCAATCTATTTTGCCCTGTCTTCAGGGGGCCATAATAATTGCACATCCTTATTCTTAGAATCATAGGGTGCTAGGCCTCTAAGGGCTCTCAGGAGACTCCCTTGACTTTTGTCAGGAATCACTCATATGAAGTCTGGTGTGAGTCTCTTTTGCTGAGAGTAGTAACCAAGCCAAGTACAGCAATTACAGACTCCCTTGGCAAGCTTTTCTTCCACCTGGCTAGACTCACCCATCTATATAACAACATTTAGATAAGTTTTTCATCACTATTTAAGTCATCCATTCATTCAGCTAACATTTGCTGATCATCTGACATATGCTAGGCTTTTATCATCTGTTAATCATTAATCTTGTTCTTTTCAGAGCATTTGTAAGTAAATTCTAGTTTTCTTTCTAATCCATTAAATACTTGTAGGTTGCCATAACTAAGTATATTATTATGGTGATTCTGACATAAAAGGTTAATTACTTGGTTACATGATCTTTGCATAGATTTATATATAAATTTGGAAATTATAAACATCATGTTTCTCTTTCATTAACTGCCTAGGCCTATCAAAATTATGTTAAAAAGCATGGTGAAGAAAAATTACTTCCTGGACTTGACCTAAATCACAAACAACTGTTCTTCTTGAATTTTGCCCAGGTATTGTATCCTTCTTGATTGATAGATATGAAAATCATTTTGAGTTATAATTTCATAGTAAGTTAGATATTGCATGCTGAGTTTTCTTGTTTTAATCAATTGTGACAGAGCATTTGATTGACTAACTTTCATTGTGCGTAACAGACTGTCAGACCATATTAATGATAATTATGTTCCTGGCTGCCTATTATTGAATATTATTTGAAGAGTAATTGGTTGAGGAATGCAGAATTCCAATTTAATTTTTACAATAGGAAGTTTGCTTTTCCTCCAGATTGCCCAAACAAATAATCCTTGATGGAACCTAAGTATGCTGCTTTCTTTTTTCTATTTCTGTCCCTAGGTGTGGTGTGGGACCTACAGGCCAGAGTATGCAGTCAACTCCATTAAAACAGATGTGCACAGTCCAGGCAATTTCAGGTGCGTGGTTATGAATAGCTGTTGAGGTGCTCCAATATTGGCTCCATTATTTCAAATTTAGAGGGTTTTTTCTAACTCTGATTCTGTAAAATCTGGAAATCCAGTACTTTTCTTTTTCCTTCTTTTTTTCTTTTTTTCTTTTTTCTTTTTGAGGGTCTCCGAAAGGAGTAACAGAACACTTCAGGATAGATGTCATGTTTACACAAGCATAGCCGTGACTGCTCTTATCCTCAGAATGTATGTGACCTAGGCCCAGTGCTTGATGAATTCCAACAAAGATGTCACCTCAGAAGAGTGGCTCTATTTAAAGCTAGCAGAGGCATTTCTAAGAGGCTGCAAAAGGCTTAGGCCTAGAACCAATGAGTAGCTGTTCCAAAGAAAGATTTCCATTCAACACAGAGGGAAACTTTCCAGTAATTAGAGGTCCCAACCTCTAATAACTTTGGAGCAAAGTTATCCCCAAAGCTCCAGGAGAGAGTACCATGAAGAAGAGGTCAGAGAACAACCTGCTAGGGATGCTGGAGAAAAATTCTGTGCAGAGTGGAAAGTTGAGTTATAAGATATCTAAAATCCATCCCAAATCAGAAAACCTAAGAGAACACTGGATTGAAAGAGAATCAACCAACCAGCATTTGAATGTCAAATTCTAGACCCCCATGTATCTATTTTAGGACTGAATTCCTAATTCCTACCTCTTCCGCAGGCACTAAAATCTTCATCGCCGATTCACTGATCAACAGCAGCACCCCTCAGGCATGAGTGTGTGAAAAACAAATTAAAATTTTTGTAGGTTTGTTGGAAAACAGAGTTTGAGAACAAAAGAAAACTAATGGGCCAATTTTAAAAGATCTTCCTAAAATAGACATGAACATACTGCCCAGATCATTCACTCCTGAGGAAAAAACTCATGCAATTGTGAAACAATAAAATAGCACATTTAAAATTAAACAATTTACTCAGCTTGTTCTAGTATCATCATCATCATCATTTGGTGTTTGCCTTAACAGTTTTTTCAAAATTCATTCACTCCACAATTGATTATTGTATGCCTATTATATGTATAGTGCAAGCTAAATTTAGTCTTGCTAGGATATACAAATTAGCTTCTTTTTCAGTAATGAGCAACGAAAGTCCCTGGATCAATTGTCATTATGGTTTTGTAACTTTTAGTTTTAATTTTTCTTTTCTTTTCTTTTTGAAATTTTTCTTCCAGTTTTATTGAGATAATTAAGATACAGCACTGAATAAGTTTAAGAGGTACAGCATAAGGGTTTGACTTGCATACATCATGAATTGATGACCATAATAACTTTATTGAGCATCCATCATCTCATATAGATACAAAATTAGATGAAAAAAACATTTTTTCTTTGTAATGAGAACTCATAGGTTTTACTCTCTTAACTGTCATGTATAACATACAGCAGTGTTAATTATATGTATCATGTCATACATTACATCCCTGGTACTTATTTATCTTATAACTGGAAGTTTGTACCTTAAGTTTGTACCTTTTGACTACCTTTATCCAATTCCCCTCCTCCCCACCTCCCACCTCTGGTAACCACAAATCTGATAGCGTTTTCTCTAAGTGTATTTGTTTGTTTGTTTGTTTTTGAGTATAATTGACTTACAACACCGTGTTAATTCCTGGTGTACAACAGTGATTCAATAGCTTTAATTTTTTAAAGTTGTCTTTTTCCTTACTGAAGTTTCAGAGGTTAAGATCTAACAATCTGAGGATAACAGAGTATTTATAAGCTCACACAAACGACCATAACAATCTAATTTGTCAAAGTTCTACCCTACATATCCTCAGGAACCAAAGCATATATCCATAAAAAGCCTAGGTGAATTTAAGTAATATTAATATAGTACCTTGTACATCTGGCATCCTCAGAGAACAAGAGGTGGCACATTAATTTTTGACAGCTAACATTTGTCTCTTGAGTATTAACATTTTTATCTTAACCCGTGGATTAAAATTTCTCTGTTTAAAATAACTTTTCTAACTTCCTCCCTTATTAACACAGTATCCTGAAGAAAACCTAAGCTTTCGTTTTTTGATGACAGACTTCTGTTATGACTATTACTTATGGTTTCACTGTTTATTAGGTTAGTGAAAGCCTCAGAAGCTATAACATGTGGAGTTATTTATTCCTACACTACAGAGCCATTAATGGTGATTTTCTTGACTTTTCAGTTTAGTTTTTTATTAGAGTTTTTCTATTTGTTTTTCTCTTCCCTAGTTCTCTTTCTTGTTAAGGTATTGCCTGCATTCAGCTGTGCCATTCCTCCATTCCAATTAGCTCAGAAAACATATCATTATAATTTATGGTAAAAAATGAATGCAAGCTTTGAAGTAAGAAACCCTTGAGTTCCATCAATGGCTCTGCCGTTTATGAGCTATTCCTTAACCTCTGGGTCTCAATTTCTTGATATATAAAGTGAGGATTAAATTATCATGAGAGCTGCTAGGAGGATTAATGTTAATGTATATGAAGTGCCTATTACATATATGTGTTTGAAAATTAGTACTTGAATTACTTTTACATGAGAGAGATACAAACAGAATAAGAGTTCCTATGAATAAAGTATATGGATTTTGCAACATTCCATATTTGCTGACAGTTAAGGGCTTTTTTTTTCTTTTTTTCTCATTTCTTATGTCTGCATAGCTCAAAATGTCAGTAACTGATCACTGGTTAAGTGATCATGTAGGTAAATATGTAATTGTTTTCTACCCCCAATTTTAAATTGAGAAAAGTATTTTATTAGAAATATGTGGAATTATTTGTAACTTTTATTTTCTTTGTTCTGGTCCAAAAGATGCCTCTTTGACTATTTTTCATTCATAATAAGAGAAGTATGTGTTGATTTTTTTAAAAGGGTAAATGGAATGCCAACCTTTTGTCAAGGAAATTATTATTTTCTCTGGATGTAAAGGGATTTCCTTGGCAAAAGGTTGAGGTCACATTTAGTTTTGGAAACAGGCTGCTTCCTGGCTGTGCAAAGTAAAACACATTTTTTTAAAGAACCTTAAAAACTAATAGACATTGAGTTGCTATTGAAAAATTGTGCATGGTGGTTTCTGTAGAAACATTTCTGAAACAAAGGGCGATTTTGTAACCTTATGCTTAAATAACCACAGTATCAAAAGCAAAAGGCAAAGTATAACTATAAAGAATCTATAAAACCATATAAAGCTGAATCTATAAAACCATGTTAGGTCTAAGCTATAATTATTTTATTCTTCCTAACTAAAGTTTTTTGTACTTTAAAATAAACTTCTAAAACTTTAGTATTTAAAGCAAAACCATTTCCTTCTGATATTCTAGAAATTTAAATGACTTCATTTTGGAAATCCAGCTTCTGTTAGCTGTCTACAGTTGCTTCAGGGAACGGTTATTATGATAATATTTACTATGTGATCTATAAATGTGTTTCTAAAGTTATTCAGATATAATATTTCTTTTTTTTAACATATTTATTGGAGTATAATTGCTTTACAATGGTGTGTTAGTTTCTGCTTTATAACAAGTAAATCAGCTATACATATACATATATCCCCACATCCCCTCCCTCTTGCGTCTCCCTCCCACCCTCCCTATCCCACCCCTCTAGGTGGTCACAAAGCACCGAGCTGATCTCCCTGTGCTTTGCGGCTGCTTCCCACTAGCTATCTATTTTACATTTGGTAGCGTATATATGTCCATGCCACTCTCTCACTTCATCCCAGCTTACCCTTCCCCCTCCCCACGTCCTCAAGTCCATTCTCTACGTCTGTGTCTTTATTCCTTTATGGCCCCAGGTTCCTCATAACCATTTTTTTTTTTATTCCATATATATGTGTTAGCATACGGTATTTGTTTTTCTCTTTCTGATTTACTTCACTCTGTATGACAGACTCTAGGTCCATCCACCTCACTACAAATAACTCAATTTCATTTCTTTTTATGACTGAGTGATTTTCCATTGTATATATGTGCCACATCTTCTTTATCCATTCATCTGTTGATGGACACTTAGGTTGCTTCCATGTCCTGGCTATTGTAAATAGAGCTGAACATTGTGGTACATGACTCTTTTTGAATTATGGTTTTCTCAGGGCATATGCCCAGTAGTGGGATTGCTGGGTGGTGTGGTAGTTCTATTTTTAGTTTTTTAAGGAACCTCCATACTGTTCTCCATAGTGGCTGTATCAATTTACATTCCCACCAACAGTACAAGAGGGTTTCCTTTTCTCCACACCCTCTCCAGCATTTATTGTTTGTAGATTTTTTGATGATGGCCATTCTGACTGGTGTGAGGTAATACCTCATTGTAGTTTTAATTTGCATTTCTCTAATGATTAGTGATGTTGAGCATCCTTTCATGGGTTTCTTGGCGATCTGTATATCTTCTTTGGAGAAATGTCTGTTTAGGTCTTCTGCCCATTTTTGGATTGGGTTGTTTGTTTTTTTGATATTGAGCTGCATGAGCTGCTTATAAATTTTGGTGATTAATCCTCTGTCAGTTGCTTCATTTGCAAATATTTTCTCCCATTCTGAGGGTTGTCTTTTCATCTTGTTTATGGTTTCCTTTGCTGTGCAAAAGATTTTAAGTTTCATTAGGTCCCATTTGTTTATTTTTGTTTTTATTTCCATTTCTCTAGGAGATGGGTCAAAAAGGATCTTGCTGTGATGTATGTCATAGAGTGTTCTGCCTATGTTTTCCTCTAAGAGTTTTATAGTGTCTGGATTTACATTTAGGTCTTAAATCAATTTTGAGTTTATTTTAGTGTATGGTGTTAGGGAGTGTTCTAATTTCATTCTTTTACATGTAGCTGTCCAGTTTTCCCAGCACCACTTATTGAAGAGACTGTCTTTTCTCCATTGTATATCCTTGCCTCCTTTATCAAAAATAAGGTGACCATAGGTGCGTGGGTTTATCTCTGGGCTTTCTATCCTGTTCCCTTCATCTATATTTCTGTTTTTGTGCCAGTACCATACTGTCTTGACTACTGTAGCTTTGTATTATAGTCTGAAGTCTGGGAGCCTGATTCCTCCAGCTCCATTTTTCTTCCTCAAGATTGCTTTGGCTATCTGGGGTCCTTTGTGTTTCCATACAAATTATGAAATTGTTTGTTCTAGTTCTGTGAAAAATGCCATTGGTAGTTTGATAGGGATTGCACTGAATCTGTAGATTGCTTTGGATTGTATAGTCATTTTCACAATGTTGATTCTTCTAATCCAAGAACATGGCACATCTCTCCATCTGTTTGTATAATCTTTAGTTTCCTTCATCAGGGTCTTATAGTTTTCTGCATACAGGTCTTTTGTCTCCTTAGGGAGGCTTATTCCTAGGTATTTTATTCTTTTTGTTGCAATGGTAAATGGGAGTGTTTCCTTAATTTCTCTTTCAGATTTTTCATCATTAGTGTATAGGAATGCAAGAGATTTCTGTGCATTAATTTTGTATCCTGCTACTTTACCAAATTCATTGATTAGCTCTAGGAGTTTTCTGGTAGCATCTTTAGGATTCTTTATGTATAGTATCATGTCATCTGCAAGCAGTGACAGCTTTACTTCTTCTTTACCGATTTGGATTCCTTTTATTTCTTTTTCTTCTCTGATTGCTGTGGCTAAAACTTCCAAAAGTATGTTGAATAATAGTGGTGAAAGTGGACAACCTTGTCTTGTTCCTGATGTTAGAGGAAATGGTTTCAGCTTTTCACCATTGAGAATGATGTTGGCTGTGGGTTTGTCATATACGGCCTTTATTATGTTGATGTAAGTTCCCTCGATGCCTACTTTCTGGAGAGTTTTTATCATAAATGAGTGTTGAATTTTGTCGAAAGATTTTTCTGCATCCATTGAGATGATCATATGGTTTTTCTCCTTCACTTTGTTATTATGGTGTATCACATTGATTGATTTGCATATATTGAAGAATGCTTGCATTCCTGGGATAAACCCCACTTGATCATGGTGTATAGATATAATATTTCTGTATAAGATATAAGGGTCTGATCATTTTTTAAAATAAATAAATTTATTTATTTATTTATGTTTTTAATTTTTGGCTGCATTGGGTCTTTGTTGCTGTGTGCAGGCTTTCTCTAGTTGCGGCGAGTGGGGGCTGCTCTTCGTTGCGGTGTGCAGGCTTCTCATCATGCTGGCTTCTCTTGTTGTGGAGCACGAGCTCTACACACGTAGTCTTCCATAGTTGTGGCACGAGGGCTCAGTAGCTGTGGCTCATGGGCTCTAGAGCGCAGACTCAGTAGTTGTGGTGCACAGGCTTAGTTGCTCTGCGGCATGTGGGATCTTCCCGGACTAGGGCTCGAACCCATGTCTCCTGCATTGGCAGGCAGATTCTTACCCACTGCACCACTAGGGAAGTCCCTGATAATTTTTTAAAGTAAGTCCAAATAGACAAAATGATATCAATGTCTGCTACCTAAATAGTAATGGTGCTAATTTAGATACTTATATTGCTTGAGATCATCTTCCAGTCAGAATAAAGGACACTTTATAGAACCTATGCCACTAATAATGCTAGAAATGTTTTCCACAGCTTAATATCTAATACTTTTTAAAAAATATTCTTTCTAGTGTTTTATTTAGACATTTTTAAGTAATATGGCTATTTTGTTCCTTATTATTCTATGATTTAGCATGCCTAAGCTAAACCCTCTTTGAAATACTGATGTTTCCTCCATTTACCTTAAATATTAGCATTGGTTTCTGATGTTTTATAAATGGTGTGGATTTTGGTGGGCCTTGTAGAATTTCTATTAGCACTTATTAATCTTTAGCCCATACCTGGGAATCTATTCAGGCATTTATTTCTTCATGAATTTATAGAGTAACATGTGTAGACCAATATGACCTTACTTTAAAAGAATCCTGAACATCAGTTAATGATAAAAATTGGACAGTTTACTCATGAATGAAGCTGGTTAACCTTGTAGCCCAGTTGTTTATTTAAGAGAAGTAGCAAAAGATTGTCAGAGAACTCATTAATTGTAAAAAGCTCATTCGGTAATGAAAAAGAAAAAAAAAAACAGTTAAATTCAAACAGGAGTAGTCAGATATAAAGTTCATTGTTGGTTACATGATGTTCAATTCCACATCTCTTAGATATTTTCAATACAAGTGATTATTTGCCATGGGAATAAATAGCAGTAGTATGATAAAACAGCAGCAGTATATATTTTATATAATAAAGTAAAAATTTCAAGTAACTTACTTTAGGAAATAATCAATAAAAACCTTTATTATCTTCTGTTATTATAAACACAACACAAAAACTACATAGTTTTCATATAGCATGAAATTCATGTAAAAATGTTAATGAAATATGATCCCACTCTTAGCGAAGGGATTCACTTTAATAATGTATCCACATTTTGAAATAGATTATGTCATCCATCCAAAGATTTGATGTTATAAACAACCAAACACTAATTAGAGTCCTAGGAAAATAAGTGAAGCCCTGGTACATTGTTGACCTAATTATTCAGAATCATATTATCTAAATGGAAGTTTTTAGATGGAAAGAGAGGAGCTGGAATGGAGACAGAGGGCTGAGTGTGCATTAGTTTGGGTGTTGCTGCATGGCCAAATCCCAGTGGTGTCTTGTGAAGACTTTCTTATTTTAAGGTTTGTGGTTTTTTTTAATTTCTTTAATATTTTTAAGAGAAATGTAGAATTAAGTCTTGGGTTTGGACAATTTTACTGAAGTACTCATCTCCATATGGTGATATCTGAGACAACAATCCCTTAAAAAATGTTAATAAAGTAAAAAACAAAAAAGAGCAGCTCTTTCAGCCAATGACCCTCAAATGCTTACCCTGTCCATCAGGGAGCTTGCTTCCCAGCTAGAGGAACAGTCAGACCACCAGAATACTGTCCCTCAGCCAGTGTATAGGGCTTCCTAATGTAGGAAGAGGATCAGATTAAATGAATCAAAGCACCTCTCTAACTCAGAGTCTGTGAGCCTAGAACCTTAAAGACTAGGTAGTAATATAAATCCCCGATGTCTAAAATCTTTATATTCTTACATATATGATCACTTTGACCATGTATCAGGTGAACTTGTTCGAACTTTCAGGTGTAAGAAATGACACATTATTATTATTATTATTATTAATCAAATTAATTCAAACTCTAGGCTCCCACCCTAAGCCAAGAGGTGAGAAATTTAATTTCAGTCATTTTCAGTGTACTCCTTTCTAGGGTTATACTGGAATCCAAAGGCATCTCATGAGCCTAGAAATTAGGGAATAACCTCCTTTCCCAGCCTGCTATGGGTGCTGACATCCTTGCAGTCTGATCGCCCTATCTGAAGTCGGGTGGCTCCATTTCCTTCCATTGGTCATGGTCAAGGGGGGCAAGAACCGCCACTCTGGACGTTCAGCCTCCTCGACAGCCACGTACCATCCTATCAGAAGTCCTCTCAGGGCCCTGCTCAGAGTGACAGGCATGTCCTTGTCATTCATATAACCTGCCTTTACTGGGCCCCTCTTCAGTCTTGGGGAGGCCAGTCTTCTCCCTCTCCAGCCAGTGGGTGAATAGATGTAAATTCCTCTGCTGTACCCTCCCCAACCTCAACCCCCAGCCCTTCATACCAGAGAGATTCCTTTCAATCTTCAAGACTCCTCTAGGAGTCCTCAAAAACATACAACCAAAAAAGTTTTCCTCCCTGAAGGATAGGGGAGTTTGAGAAATAGCTGATGTGGTGATGGGTGACACAGTAGGAAGGAGAACTTTTAGAAATTCGACATGGAATGGAGATAGGGAAAGGAAATGCTTTCTTCCTCTCTGGTTGGTCCACAGTAGCAAATAAATCAAAAACACTGAGCAGTGTTTTTCTTCATAATGCCCTGTTACTCTCTGCATGTGATCACCATGGCCAGGTGATGGGCTCATTCATTATTTCCGGAGTCCTGCAATAAGCAAAGCACTGTGCTGGGCTTTGGTGGTGCAGCCGGGAACAAGGTATACACAGTATTTTGTCCTCATAGAGATTATAGTGTAGAGAGTATGTCGGGAAGTAAAGAAGGAGAGAAAAATCATTGCACATCGTGATAAGTGCTGTGACAGGCTAGCGCAGGTGGGAGAGACTCACGTGGACTGTATTCCAAGAAGACCTCTGAGGAGGTGTGTTGAAGCTGAAGCAGGGGCATGAAGGCTGAGAAGGAGCTAGCCGTGTAGGCACCAGGGAGTAACTTTGCAGGGAGTGTGGTCGGCGGGAACAGCAGGTCCGGAAGAGGGCGAGAGCTTGGCGAGTTTGCATGATGAAGAGTGAATCCGTGTAGTTTGAGCTTAATGAGGAACAGGAGGAGAAACAGACCATGAGGAGGCCAGGAAGGTAGGCTGGAGCCATCAGGACGTTGGAGACCGTGGAGAGCAGTTTGAATTATCCTTCAAGCCCCTGGAGGGTTTTAAGTAAGAGAATGACTGAACTTGATTTAAATTTTAAAGCTCCCTCTGACTGCTGTGTGGAGAAGGGGCCAGAGGGGAGAGAAACACTGGGACGTATACACGTCCACACATCTGACATGTAGGGAGATGTCAGCAAGTTAGAACGACCTCCTAGCTTCCCACCACTCCAGCCCACTTGCCTCCCAGCCCCCTGCCCCCAACCCAAGGTGGCTGAGGTGGGATGGTCCCAGTGGGAAGAGAAGGGAAGGAGCTGGTTCAGGCTTGATGGGAAAACATCACCTCTGCATCACTGTACTGACCTGTCCGTCCCTCAGATGCTGCTTGGTGCCAGTAATGGGCTGGACAGTGTTGTTTTTGCCTACTGGGGTTAGAGTTAAGAGGAAATTGACATCTTGCCAACCCTTTCCAGTTACTCAGGCTGAATCCAGTTTCTGATATCTGTGGGGTTCTTTTGGAAAAAAGAAAATAATTGTTATCTTCCCTATTAAATATCTATTTAAAGTCTATTATATTGAAAGTTATTGTGTGAGGCCTTTCAAGATACAGTAAGAAATCATAATTTTATTCTTTAACCAAATTCTTCTTAAAATAACTGCAATTCCAAATATGAATTATTCACTTATCTTACAAACACATGTAGAGTGTTTATAAATTAACTCCCCATACCAAGCCTAAGATGCAGGTAATATTATTATATGCATTTTACCGAAAAGGAAACTGAGGCACAGAGAAGCTAAATAAATACAGTTCATAACCAGGATTCAAACCATGCAATCTGTCTTCAAAATCTGCTTTTAACTCCTGTAGTTTGCTACCTCTGCATTTAAACATTCTGTTAATGAAAAGGAATGGGCTCATTCTACCAGTTGTTTTTTTGTTTTTGTTTTTTTTTTAATTTCCTTTTAAACTGAAAGTTCCAAACCCACACAACTGGCCTACATAAAAAAATTCTGTAGAGCTCCTGCATGGTATGGACATGAGTATCAAATGCTGATGGTGACTTTTGTTTGTTTGTTTCACAGGATTATTGGGACTTTGCAGAACTCTCCTGAGTTTTCAGAAGCCTTTCACTGCCGCAAGAAGTCATACATGAATCCAGAAAAGAAATGCCGGGTTTGGTAATCTTCAGAAGAAGCGGTGCAGTCCTCGGCTAGACTTGCCCACATCACAGAAATGGGGAACTCTATCTGAGAGAAAAAGGGCCAGGGAGGTCACTGATTACGTGGAGGTAGTTCACGGGGATGAGAGCAATAAAAATGAAGCTAGGTTACTCTGGAAAAATGTGGAGGGAGGAGAGGTCTAATGTCTATCAAATCAATCACTTCTCACTGTGTAAATAATGCTTAATCTCTAAAGAGAATATTGCCATTCATTTCTGTTTCTCATACGATCTGCCAGTTTGATGTTTTCTCTTGATGTAGACCGGGATTTCTAATCAAAGGGAGAAAGAGGAGGTGGAAGAATTCAGTTGGCACCAAAAGCACAGCAGTGACGTGAGAGTTAAAAACATGTTGCCGATGTACTTATTTTTACTTGTATTTGCAAAATTTATGCTCCTTCAAAACTCTTCCAAAGAATTCTTATACATATTGGGGCCTTGGGGACTTAATGTAGTTTTAATCTAATTTTGCCAATCATCAGTTTTTTTCATTCTGAGAGCATTGTATTTTAAGCACTCTTAGGGCAAAAATGAGTGTCTAAAACTGTTTTTTGTTGTACCTGCTTTGACTGATAATGAGATTCTTGAGGCTCCCTGCAATTTTCTAAGCAATTTCTTGTTCTCTCTCTCTCAAAACTTGGTCTTTTTAAGAGATTTGTAGTAATGTGTAAATAATAATTTTTATATTTAATTATTAACTACACTTATGACTAAGTAATTGTTATTATAGCTAATCATTGAATATTGAAGCTTCAGACCAAGATAAATAGTTATGAACAAAGATCTGTAAAGTGATGTACAGATGAAGATTTGAGACTTTTTAAACTTATAAATCATATTGATGAAAAGCTTTAAACACAAACTTTGGGTTAAAAATTGCCATTGGACAGTGGTCTAAAGATACATAAGAGTTGTGGTTTACAAGCAGGATTTTCAAAATTAAATCTGTCCCTGAAGGTGGCCATGATAAAAGGGCAAAACTGCATCTATGTAGCGCTGCATCTCCTTATCTTTTCAGGTTTGTCATCTGATGGAAATATTTTGATAATAAATTGAAATTGTGTACCCATTACTCACTAAGCTTATTGTGCCAGCCATCTAGCTTTGGAAAGCGCATTTCTGAATAGAAATGAGAGGCCTCTACACATCCAATGGACTTGCTTCTAAAATTCTAACTCACCTAGAGTTTTGGGAGGGGGAGGTCTAGTCCCTGATAGCAACTCAGCTCTTAAGGCTTTTATGTTCTCTTTTCCTGTCCTGTTTGCTAGTTTAGTTCATTTCATTACTTGATTAATATTTTACAAAGAAGTCCAAAATCCTTATTTTTCCTAACAAAACATGAAAGTGAAGGAACATCCAAAATATAAGTGTTGGTTTTCCTGCCTCTTGAAAAATGTCCATTTACATGTTTTTTTAAAATGGTATTAAAATATAACATATATACCAAAATTTAAAAGCATAAGTGTACAGCTCAATGAACTTTCTCCCACTGAACATGTCCCTGTAGCCAGGACTTCTGAGAAACAGAACATTACTAGCGCCATAGAAGCCCCTTCTCCCAACTATCACTTCACTCTTCCAAGGACAACTACTGTCCTGACTTCTAATATCATCCATTAGTTTTGCCTGTTTTTGTCTTTTATGTAAATAGAATCGTTCAGCATGTATTCTTTTGTGTCTGGCTTCTTTCACTCAGCTTTCCGTTTGTGAGATTCATCTGTATTGTTGCATGTGATTGTGGATTCTTTGTTCTTATTGCTGAACAATATTCTGTTGTGTGACTATACTACAATTCATCCCTCCCATTGTTGATCCACTTGAGAAGTTTCCAGTTTGGGGATGTTACAAATAGTGCAGTTATGAACATCCTTGTGTATTATCATCTTTATGTACTTGAGATTTTAATGGACTAATTTCCACAAGTCCTTCCTAAAATTATTATAAATATTGAAAATACAGTTTCAAGCTATTCATGGATAAAACTTTATCTTTTTCCCCTTTATCACTACCACCTTTATTGTGGATAATTCAAAGTATACTTATATGCATATTTCCTTAAAGTAAACTTAAGACATTCCTAAGTAATATTAATAGTTGGAGCATCCAGTGCTGAAGAGAAAAGCTATCTCTGAATTATTTAATTTCCATCCTGTCAGAGCAGCTGAAGAACCAGAACTGAAGAGTGACTAGTACAGATTATAAAAAGGCACTAGACTCCCCACTGCCAGCTCTATAAAACAGCTGGCTCCCATCCTTATGAAATAATTTGAGTGAAATTTTCTGGAAAAAAAAGTTTCTCCAGTGCCTGGATCTTTTATCTCTAGAAATATAAGACTTTCTGAGGCCACGGGCTAGACCAAAGTCAGAATACCAATACCTCCCCAGCCCTCACACGTGCGGACATCACTAATTGTACGTGGCACAGTTGTTGAGTTGTATGGGACGTTATGGTCTCTCATAACCATTCCCAATCACTTGGTGTTATCCCATCAGTTAAAACCTATCTGTAATGATCTCACACGTAAGTCTAACCATGCCCGACTCCGGGTCAAGGAAAGAGTTAATAAGCTGAGACACCAAAGGTTGGGAGCTGATATCACTCAGGGATGAAGATAGAAAAAGTTCTTGGCAACATCATTGGTAAGGTGTCTGCTCCATGCTGCACTGTCTATGTAAATTCTAGGTGCAAGGTGGAAAGGACGCCATCCTATCCTGGGAGAAGAGTCTTTTCTTATTCTAATCTGATTCTGCCACTAATGGCAAAGTGACCTTGGGCATTTGATCTCTTCTCTTGGGCCTCTGCTTTCCCCACCTGAAATAAAGAGAATTAGGTTTTGTTAGTAGTTCTTAGTAAGAGAAGGAGAATACATCCAGTGCTGTCTTAATCTATTCCCCAGTTAAGACCCATTGGATAAAATAATCTCAAAACTCCCATGTAAATGTCTGAGTCCAGTTAAACCACATTATAATCCAAAGAACAAAGACCAAAGTTTCATCGAGTTTGGGTCTGTGCTGTTGTTAGAGTTTCCTCAAAAGCCTTTATCATTCCTGTTGTCCCAGATGTAGTTCTTCAAGTAGACGATAACTGTTAGTTTGGAAATAAGACTCCACCCTGCCAAAGATGGAAAATCGGGAAGTTTTATCAGGTGCCAGTCTTAAAAATGCAAAATAAAAACAAATATTTTTCATACTATTGCTTTTATTCCTAGTCGGCTCTGTTCCAGCCTCCCCACCACCATCCCTCCCACCCCAGCACCCCCCATGTAAATCCTCACAGCATTTATGTCTTGAAAAATGTTAAGGCCAAATGGAGCTTTTATCTCTGTAACCTTACACTTCCTGCTAGCTTCAAATTGAATCTTTAAAAATGAATGATAGGGCTTCCCTGGTGGTGCAGCAGTTAAGACTCCTCCTGCCAATGCAGGGGACACGGGTTCGAGCCCTGGTCCAGGAAGATCCCATATGCCACGGAGCAACTAGGCCCGTGCACCACAACTACTGAAGCCTGTACGCCCAGAGCCCATGCTCTGCAACAAGAGAAGCCACCACAATGAGAAGCCCGCGCACCGCAACAGAGAATAGCCCCCGCTGGCTGCAACTGGAGAAAGCCCGCGCGCAGCAACAAAGACCCAACGCAGCCAAAAATAAATAAATAAATTTATTTTTAAAAAAAGAATGATAGAAACTGTTTGACCAATATTTTCTTGTTTTCACCACCCCATTCTTGCAAAGATACCACAGTTTTCTGATCTGATTTGTTTTCAAAAGTTAAGAAAAAAAGGTGGCCAAATGCTATAGGGAATTACAGGCATAATCAGGTGACTCAGGCGGGAGCCAAAACTGTTTTTGTGCACTGTCCCTGGACTGAGGGACTTGACTTTTGGTTGATCAGGTGAAGAGAGGAGCCACGTGTGACTGGTGTCCAAGTGGCACATATTTATTGCATTCTCATCTTTAACAGTGTTGTCTTAATTTCAACTCCTTTTTTTTTTTTTTTTTTGCATTTCCTCTAAAACAGTGAGAAACTCTACTAGTGTTTTCATCCTCATAGACAAACTGCTTCTATTTTGTTTGACAAAGCAGATCCTCTAGGTTGTGCAAGCGAAGTCTGGCAGAAGAATGAGCATTGGCTCTTGCTGGAAACAAGGTTGAGCTCTCATCCTGGGCAGTGAAGAAAGATGAAGTTCAGCCATTGTGACTAATTTTTATACTTCTGGATTTCCTTTCTAGCCAAAACTAACAATTTTTTCAGGTCTATCAGGCATATTAACATCTGATTCCACTTCTGTAAGTACACTTGCTGTCATTTCTGACTTGATCATCTCAAATTATAATGCATCCTGAAAGTTTACTCTACATCCAGAAGACAAAGATGGGGTCAAGTACCTGGATTATCGATTACCTTGGTGTTAATCCTTCAACACACATGCTATCCAAGCTCTGTGTTCCCTACAGTACGTCGTCAAAGATGTAATGGCAAGATGGTCACAGCAGTTTTATCCATGACATCAAAGAAAAAAACTAAACAGCAGAAAATGTTTAGATTTGTTCAAAGAAAGTATGGAAAGGACAAAGTGCTGAGTATGCATCATGATTTCAATCATGTTAAAATACTGTTGCATAGGAAAAGAGTTGGAAGAATATATGCGAAAAATTAATAGGGAATATCTTTGGTGATATTACAGGTGATTCTTATTTCCCTTTTTTCCTGAATTTTAAATATTTCTATAATGTGAAAACAGTACATTTTAAGAACCATTTTAAAAATGTCATTTGGAAGAAAAGAAGAAGTATGGGAGAAAAGATGGAAGGGAGGGAATGATGGAAAAGTTGACCAAAAAGAGAAATAGAATTCCCCTGGGTTTAAGCTGTGTTGATTTATTTTAGAAGCTATTCACTTTGGTATCTCAGTCGACTTAGATTCAAGGAATTCAGGGCAGAGAATTTGGGTCAGGAGCTTCCCCCCACCCCCACCCCACGACAGGCCAGATCTCAGATTTATGGGGTGGCTTTTACACACACGGCGTAACGTAGGGCAGAGGGATTTGGCGGACTTCCCACTGACTGCTCGAAGTGGTTCTGTGAGAACAGAGCATGTACTCCAGAGGGGTCTGTTTGGGTTCTTTTACCCCTGAAAATGCTAAAGGGCTGAACTGGTCTGGCCACACTCTTCCATTGGTCTCCCTCCACACAAAACCCTAGCATTTGCCAAACACTGACAAAAGTTAAGGATACAGTCTATGACTGTGAAACAGAAACCAGTAAATTATACAGTGATCAGACCTAAATGCTCCACCTGGTAGGCACCATGATTTACCTGGGGGTCAGATGCTGACGTTTAGAGGTGGATCGGGAGGAGGGAGCAGGATACAGCTAATTCTAGGCGATTCACTGCTTATATTTGACTTTGGTTACAAATGTGAAAATCAAACTCATGCTAGTTTAGCCAAAACTGGAGATTGTGTTGATCCCCATAACTAAATTTGGGGCAAGTAAGAGTAACTGGGCCTTCTTTCCACGTGGTCTGCTTTATGATTGCCAATCGACTTTCTCCACAAGGAAGCCATGCTGGTCAACCATGACAGGCTCAAAGATTCTCTGCTTCCTTCCCAGGGGAAGCACAGCCTCTAACTGCAGTACCTTTGACAAATCCTGGAGAAAAACCAATTAGCCCATTTTGGAAACATGCCTACCCATGTGAATAGGCCATGGGGAAGTGAGAAGGTTGTAGAAATTATGATCATTGATCCCCTACAGAGTAGGAGAAGGGCAGTTTCCCCAAAGAAGAAAAGCACCATTCCTAGAAGAGAAAGGAAAAGACACAGATGTCCGAAACGCCAAGTTATACTAGATATTTCTTAAAAGCTTTGCAAAACATCTCAGTTTGGATTACATTGTGCATATTAAGTTTCAAATGTGTCAATTTTAATTTTGTTTGACCAAAATGAAGATACTGTGCATTTTACTTAGATTTAATTTTTAAGAAAAAAGTTTTTAATAAAAAAGGGTAGGAAGGAAGGAAATAATACATTTTATTTATTGTGAGTAAGGCCCATGATTTAGGTTGTTTGTATAAAGTTTCCATTTAATGTAACTTTCCTGTGAGTTAATGTTAGTACTCCTATTTTACAGATGGTGAATTTGAGTTTCAGAGAGGTTAACTGATTTGCCCAGATTCACAAAGATAGTAAATGACAAGGGACCAAATCAAGGTATGTTGAAGTCCAAAATCTATATAAATTTACTATCAGAGTTTTCTGTGTCACTAAAAAATGCATTTTAGCCTATCAGAATCAACTCATTTGTAGCTAATAATTCCCAAAACATATCTTTTATAAGAAACAATATATTTTCTAATTTATTACTTTACATAAGCCTTTGTTATTTTTAAAAGGATGTTTAGTGTTTTAAGCAATTATAGCAGTGAACACATTGAGCATTTGCTATGTTCAAGGTACTATATTAGAAGGAAAAATAAAAATAGCTAGAAAAGAAAAACAAGATAAACTGATATTTTTGGTTGGCACTACAATTGTCCACTACACCCATTCACTTTGACCATTCACATTGACCAAATGTTCGGCACCTTTTATGTGTGATGCACTATATCACATATAAAAGAGTCCTTAGAAGATTCTTCTACTGGGGTCATTAGAAGATAAAAATATATGAAAACAGCTGGCCTTTTAATTTAGCAGAGACATTAAAATGTACACAAACACATTATGCAGCTGAATGTGCGATATGTCAAGAGATACAGAGAAAACACAATTTGAGAATTCAGGGGAATTTCCTAGTATGGCAAAGACATCCGATGGAAGTAACACATTGCATTTGACAGTATGGATGGGGTTTTGACAGTTGAAGAAAGAGATAAGGAAATATTGCTGTGTACACCTCATATACAAAATTAGGCAACTAAAAAGCAAGAACCAAATTAGTCTAGGTAGAAATGCTAATTCTGGAAGGAGACAGCCAAGGGGAGTATGCACTCTGAGATTGACACAATTGTTCATTATTCACAGTTGGCTCTTGACATGTCTTATACCAAGAAAAGCTTTTTAAATTTTTTCAGGTATCTTATGCTGTTCTCAAAGTTTATGCATTATCATTTTACTTTGAAAGAAGTTCTGTGCATTTCTTGCATTTGCTAGAAGTTGGGTGATAGGATAACGTTTGTTTCTATTCTTGGGAATTTAGAATACTACTCTTATTCCAGTCCTGTTGCTAAGTCACTGCATTGAGCAAATAACTAATTTCTCTGCATTTTCATTGTCTCAGAATTAAAATCAGAGTAAAGATCAAGCCCTTTTCCAAACCAGAAGGCAGGCAGGTGAAATGTTTTGCAAATCGAACCTTTTGGAGATGGCGAAAGATACCAGAGTGCAGAACTAGGGCACAGTGTCATGGAAAAATTTGAATCCAGAGTGATCCATATAGACCCAGGGACACGCGGTCAAAGCAAAGATCAGCCAAATGGCTACATGGGAAACATTTGACTCCTCTCAGCTTCAATTTCCTCCTCTTTAGAATGGTCATAATCACTGTACCTCTCTGGAAAGGGTATTGTACCAGTTGCCAGCAAATTGTATTTTCAACCACACTGAAATTTAATATCTTGATTAAGCCTGTAGGTCTTTAAAAACATGAGGACTTTTGGCTTAAAGACTAGAATTTTATTTTTTTCTTTTTACCATATTGTCTGTTCTGTTGCTCTAGGTGAGTCGCTTACTTAATCCCTGTTGAATCATTTTTCTCACTAGACACTCTTGAAACAGAAAAGGCACAAAACGTGCAATCCTTTAAATAGCAGAGGATTTCTTCAAAAGTAAAAAAAGCAAAAGCAGCACACTCAAAACAAAATTGAAGTTTTTAGCGAGATGACAATTTGAGGGAAAACAGTTTATGCAAGTACCTTTACTTTGCTCAGAAAATGGCACTGGCCCAGAGATCTTGGGAAAGCTATTTAACCCCTTTGAAACTTAGTTTGCTCAGAAGTAAAGTGTAAAAATGTAAATGTATTTTTGTCATGTGATTATGTAGTAGGCAGAATAATGCCCCCCTCCCCACTCAAAGATATCCACATCCTGAGTCCCAGAACCTGTGAATATGTTAGGGCACGAGGTAAAGGGGAATTAAAGCTTGCAGATGGAATATAGGTTGCTGATCAGCTGACCTTAAGGTGAGATTATCCCAGCTTATCCAGGTGGGTCCAATGTAATCACAAGGGTTCTTAAAAGTGAAGAGAGAGGTAGAAGTCAGAGCCATGTGATGTGAGAAAACAACCAGCTGTGGCTGATTCTGAAGATGAAAGAAGCGGGTCACAATCCAAGGAGTGCAGGCAGCCTCTAGAAGCTGGAAAAGGTGAAGGAGCAGATTCTTCCCTAAAGCCTCCGAAAGGAACCAACCCTGCCAAGACCTTTATTTTGGCCAAAGGAGACCACTGTCCGATTTCTGACCTACAGAACAGTAATGTAATGAATTTATGTTAAATCATTAACTTCATGGTAATTTGTTGCAGCAGCTATAGAAAATACACGATATAAATAAATATTCACTGTATAATACTTAAGAATTATTTAAACTTTTTGAAAATTATGCCAAGCTTAGATATTATCTTCTAATGGTAAAATATATGCAACTATAAAAAGTTGGTCAAAAATATTTATTATTCTTCACTTATCTGTTATTAGATTGTGAAGTATATGGATACAATACCAGTTTGAGATAACTAGATATGACTTACCAATATTTTCAACTAATGTGAGTAGTCATAATTGATTCACTCATGCAAAGACTAAAACATTGGCCTTTATAAAATAAACATAATCCATCTTACAGAAGTTAGGTATTTGACACTTAACGAGCCTTGCCTATCACCCACCTTTCATCTCAGCATGCAAACTAATTAACCACAAAGAGTACCTTACTTGTATAAGCATTAATATGCCAGGAAAATATTTATAGCTTTATCCACTAAAGTAGCTAAAATATAAATTATTTAGGCAAAGCTTTGAGAAAATAGAAACCCAGGACCATGGAAGTACTAATAAAGCAGCCTTAAGATCTTACTGTACTTGGCACGTTGCATTTTCCTGAAAGATTATTTATAGGTATTATTTTTACCTTAGGCAAGCTAATGAATTGCCATGTTCTCAGGAACTTCTGTACTTCAGCCTCAGAAGTGTGTCGTAAAAAAGATATGTTGCCCCAATGCTCAAATATTAAAGAGATAGTCACACTGGCAAGTGCTGTTGTCCTTGGTAGCAATACCAAGAATGTTCCTAATATTTTAATGTACAACACCTGTAAGTTTCACATTTATGTTACTTAGGGCTTCTTCAATATTTATTGAGTTCTGTAGATAGCAAAAATGAATGAACAAAGCCCAACCCATGATGTGCAGAAGTCAGCTCTTACTAGCTCATGAGAGCCCATTTTTAAATTTGCACGGATTTTGCAAGCCAGTTGATGTCATCTTGGTAGTTTGACATTAGCCAACACTACAAATCAGGGTTGTTTGGTTGGTTAGTTGGTTGGTTGGTTGATTGGTTGATTTTCCCAGAGAGCCAGCTATTCAAAATTTACCAGCACACCACTGACCATGACCAATGGCAAATCACAACCTAGTAAGTAAAACCAGAGTGACCATCTAAAGGCCAACACTATCTAGGGGACTTCTTACATGTCTTAGATATAGTAGATTTGTATAGTGGTAACTTTTTCCACAGATGGCTGTATTTTTTTTTATTCTAACATGTAACAACAATTTTCTAATAGATGAAAGTAAAATATCTTGAGGAAGGGGTACTTTTTTCTAATTCACCCAGTGGCAATGTGTGGGCTAATGGTAATTTAAGGGAGTTAAGTCAGAATAACTATGGTATAGGATTTAATCATGATACAGATGCTGAAGGAGTTCAAATGAGGAGACCACATCTATTTGCAAATATTTGCAAAAGCTTTAGGAAGATGCATCATTGAGCTAGGTTTTAAAGATGGAGAGACCTTCCTCAGGGAAAGTAGCAAGACCGGAATTGCAAGAGAATAGAACAACCTGGACCAAGGTTGGTAGTTGGGACAGTTCTTCAAAGAGCCAGTTGGGTTGTCTCAAACTAACCAGAAGAAAATTCACTTCTCAAGGTAGTTTGTGGCCTAATTGTAGGGATCTAGAATTCCAAACAAAGAAGTTTAAATTTGGAAATGCATTTGCGTTTTTAAAGCCTGATTTTCTGCCAGAAAGGGGGTTGTACTAACATGAAACAAGAGACCTAGTAAACAACAGGAGAATTCACGTCTGTTTTATTCACCATTGTACCTTCAGGGCTTTGTATAGCACCCAGTTCATCACAGCACTCAAATTTTTTTCTGTTTGGGGACCATGAGCTGAGTTTATGCCATTGTCCTTAATCCTTCTACCACAAAGCACACTTGTTAAAATACTTTTAATACATCCCAACTAATCCAATACTAAACCATTTCTTAAGTCATTTTATAAAGTGACTTTTACATTCTTTCCTCTGGTGAGGTATTTTGCCAAATTAAAATTAAGAGGTTAAAGTTAAGATGCAAGACTAATGATAAGGAGACATAATTAGCATAGAAAATTGTGACACATGGCTAGAATAAGGGAGACTTGCTTAATAGTGTGGTTCTCATTCTGTCACTAGAGCCTTGAATCAGAACCAGCAAAATGGTACTCAAAGAGTGGCCAAGACAACAAAAGAAACAATGGAGTTCAATGAAATGGGAGGATACTTTAGTAAAGAGGATCATTTAATTTCAGCCTCAGGATCGTTTGTTCCTTGAATAGAAAGTGTGCTAGGCTGGAGCCCTTCCCTCTTCTGACAGTCCAAGCAAATCAATAACAAAGGCCAAGCGTGGTAAGGTAGCAAGGTTTGGAGCTCTACCAGATAAGGCCTCAAGCCCTAGATCAAATAGATCAAGAACATTAGCTGTGAGATCCCTATTTATAAAACAAGGAGAGATGGTAGAGAAAGTGTCACAGTAAGTGTCACTAAACGGTCTCCCTGTCTTCACTCCCGTCCATCATGTAGGAACAAGTTCCTGATCCCCTCAACTTCCTCTCAAATATTTTTGAGAGTCCTGTAGGGACCTCACACATGTACCATGTCAAACCAAGTTCAGTACTCTTGACCACTCAAGAATTCTCTCTGGCTCCACTTTTCTGCAAAGACTTCTATTAATGCCAATTCCTTATGCAGCAGCTATGCTCCTGTGATCACAGAGGGGGCTACTGCTGCTAACCCCCGCAAAGGCACAGCCATGTCCCCAGTGATACAGCTCTCAGAGTGTTGAGCCAGACACTGAGGACATTGTCATCTGACTGAAGGGCTCTGTCTCTTGTTACTGCCAAAGACTCCAGCATGGAATCTTTGCATTGCATCAACTACCATGTTATTGACATTTTGTGTTCCCACATCCCACAAAGACTTTTATTTTTATTGGGGAGGATATACACATATATAATGATGCCATATAATATAGTTGCTATCTATATAGTATTTGCCCTGTTATTGCAGACCCCTTGACTTAGGACTTAAAATCTGAACTCATGGCAACATTCTGAGTGACAGACAATGCACAATCTCCCTTCTTCCAAGCCAAACTTTTGAATCTCAACTCTCACTTCCCTGAGGATAAATTATTTCTATGAGGCTCTTCACTTCACTCTAAACAAACTCCTGTTGAGCTTTCCCCATCTTAGACAGGGCTAACACTCAGCTGGTAGGTGTCTATATGGGTGTGCCATCTGTTTACAGCTGGCACCCATCCTGATTGATTAATAAGAAATATTTTGGCTAGTCTCCTGCTTCCAGAACTGCTTAAATCCGAGGGAAAATACAGTGGAGGCTCACAGAATGACACTTTTAAAAATATCACAGGAAAGTATATTTTCCATGTCTTCATTCCTTAATAATGGGAAAAAATATAAGATTGCTATATGATAAAGGTATTGATTATTAATTTCAGGGAATGTCAATGCTTCTCATTTGTACGGGTATTTACTATAGAACAGTACAAAATATGCAAACAGATCCCTTCTGATACTGAAACATGGCCAAAGGTCCCAATGTGGTTAGGTAAAAACTGCTGTGTTCCCATGTCCCTTCTCTTCTTCTTCCTTTTTATAAAAGAATTTCTGAGTTTTGTCTGGGCACATGGCTACTCAACTTGAGACACATTTTCCAGCCAGGGGTGGACATGTGATTATTTTTCAGCAAATAGAATGTGAACAGAAGCCACATATACAATTTCTGGGTCATGTAGTTTAGGAAGGAGATTGCTTGCACTCCTTGGTGCAGACTCAGACATACAGATGTGATGCTGACGAGCTAGAATCCACCTGGGATGGAAAAGTAACAAGATGGATAGAGCCTGGGCCCCTGGGCAACCTCACTCTGGGCCTATTCTGGACTATTTAATGAGAGAGAAATAAACTCCTATCTTGTTTGAATCAGAGCATTTGGGGGTGAAGAATAGGACTCTTACAGCAGTTTAGTCTGTGTGCAAACAAATACAAGGAGTCATTATAAAGTCATCAGCCTCTGGAAGGAGGACACAAAGGTTTGAATATCTGTATTTGAATGACCAGAGAAACTATATCATACAACCTCAGGGACTGTGCAGTCTATGTGGGAATAATAGCTATTGAGAAAAAAAACTGTGGACTTAAACTTTAGATGTGTAATATTACATTACAAACTACACAAGTCTGGAAGTCTGCATTTAATATGACAGAGAGAATTATATTAGGGAAATTTTCTGATGTCCTCTAAAGCCACCACTTCATATTAATTCCTAGGCCATCATAGTCAAATGAATACATAACTAAAATTTAAAAGACAGTTGGATGTGTCTAGGTAATTACTACGAGCTACTGTAACAAACACTCCCCAACCTGGAGAGCACAATCACAGAACTTCTCCTTCACATGAAATCCACTGGAGCTGGGCAGTTTTACTGGGTGGCTCTTCTCTTACCCATGACTGTTACCTGGCTCCTTTTTGTATTTTTACCCACTGTCTTAGAATTCTTTGCTTCCCACCACATGGATGGGGGTTGAGAGTTGGGGATGTAGAGAGAGGGCCTGAGGAGGATACACAGAATACACTATCACCCAGGCCTAGAAGTGAGAGCCAAAATTTTCACTCACATTTTATTGACCAGAACTAGTCAAATACAAGACTGGGAAATATAGGGAGCTCATCAATATTCATGAGTATTTTCAGTCTCTTCCACAACAGCCATTTTGAAAGCAACAGCCCAAAACATATAACATGGTTATAATCTGTTGTCCCCTTAAACACTTGATCCCCTCAACTCTGTGAAGTATACCCTGAAGTGTAGTCTATAACATATGTCAGAGTTAGGAAGGATTCAGAATAGCCCCCATTCTACAACATTGGTCCTAATTTTATGAGAGCTGACAGATTGAAGTTTATTTTCTCATTATTTCATTTGAAACCCTTGATGAAATGCTGAAATTACATCTTAACTTAGTTCCAACTCAGAATTTAATTGGCCTTTTCAGGTTATACCCATAAACTGTTGTGGGCAGTGATAAACCACCTTTAAAAAAAAAAGCTGTGTCAGGAGACAGAAGACTTGTGCTGTCAATCAAGCTGTGTCCCTAACTGGCTCTGTGGATTTGGGAGAATCACCCTGTCTGGGCTCCCTTTTCTCATCTGTGAGAAAATAAGCGAGTAAAACATTAAAGGCTAGAGAGAAAGGAATTGAAATTAATGATTTCTGTGGTGTCTGCCACATCCAGTATTCCATGGATCACTTTTTTTTTTAATTTTTAAAATTTTTTATTTTTATACAATTTTTCAAGGTACTTCCACTTATAGTTATTACAAAATTATTGGCTATATTCCCCGTATTGTACAATACATCCTTGAGCCTATCTTAAACCCAGTAGCTTGTACCTCCTACTCCCCCGACCCCTATATTGCCCAGCATCCCACTCCCCACTGGTAACCACTATTTTGTTCTCTATAACTGTGAGTCTGCTGCTTTTTGTTATATTCACTGTTTTGTTGTATTTTTTAGATTCCACATATAAGTGATATCATACAGAATTTATCTTTCTCTATCTGACTTATTTCACTTAGCATAATGCCCTCCAAATCCATCCATGTTCCTGCAAGTGGCAAAATTTCATTCTTTTTTATGGCTGAGTAATATTCCATTGTATATAAATACCACATTTTCTCTGTCCATTCATCTGTCGATGGGCATTTAGGTTGCTTTCATGTCTTGGCTATTGTAAATAGTGCTACAATGGACTTTGGGGTGCGTGTATCTATTCAAATTACGGCTATCTCCAGATACATGCCCTGGAGTGGGATTGCAGGATCATATGGTAGCTCTATTTTTAGATTTTTGAAGGAACTTCCATACTGTTCTTCACAGTGGCTGCCCCAATTTACATTCCCACCAACAGTGTAAGAGGGTTCCCTTTTCTCCACACCCTCTCCAGCATTTATCATTTGTAGACTTTTTGATGATGGCCATTCTGACCAGTGTGAGGTGATACCTCATTGTAGTTTTTATTTGCATTTCTTGAA
Source organism: Balaenoptera physalus (assembly GCF_965194825.1). Classification (NCBI taxonomy): domain Eukaryota; kingdom Metazoa; phylum Chordata; class Mammalia; order Artiodactyla; family Balaenopteridae; genus Balaenoptera; species Balaenoptera physalus. The sequence goes on from NC_138891.1 coordinate 36,671,791, forward strand.
TAATTAGCGATGTTGAGCATCTTTTCATGTGCCTTTTGGCCACCTGTATGTCTTCTTTGGAGAAATGTCTATTTAGATCTTCTACCCATTTTTTGATTGGGTTGTTTGTTTTTCTGATATTGAGCTGCATGAGCTGTTTGTATATTTTGGAGATTAATCCCTTGTCGGTCACATCATTTGTAAATATTTTCTCCCAGTCTGTAGGTTGTCTTTTCATTTTGTTTATGGTTTCCTTTGCTGTGCAAAAGCTTTTAAGTTCAATTAGGTCCCATTTGTTTATTTTTGTATTTATTTCTATTACTCTAGGAGACAGGTCCAAAAAAAAATTATTGCTGCAATTTATGCCAAAGACTGTCCTGCCTATGTTTTCCTTTAGGAATTTTATATTATCCAGCCTTAGATTTAGGTCTTTAATCCATTTTGAGTTTATTTTTTTGTGTATGGTGTTAGAGAATGTTCTAATTTAATTCTTTTACATGTAGCTGTGAGTTTTCCCAACACCATTTATTGAAGAGGATGTCTTTTCTCCATTGTATATTCTTGCCTCCTTTGTTGTAGATTAATTGACCATAGGTGCATGGGTTTTTTTTCTGGGCTTTCTATCCTGTTCCATTGATCTAGAAATCTGTCTTTGTGCCAGTACCATACTGTTTTGATTACTGTAGCTTTGTAGTATAGTCTGAAGTCAAGAAGCATGATTCCTCTAGCTTCATTCTTCTTTCTCAGGATTGTTTTGACTCTTTAGGGTCTTTATGTTTCCATACAAAATTTAAAATTATTTATTCTAGTTCTGTGAAAAATGTCATTGGTATTTTGATAGGGATTTTATTGAATCTGTAGATTGCCTTGGGTAGTATAGTCATTTTGACAATATTGATTCTTCCAATCTAAGAACACAGTATATCTTTCCATCTGTTTGTGTCATGTTCAATATCTTTCATCAGCATCTTACAGTTTTTGGAGGATGGGTCTTTTGTCTCCTTAGGTAGATTTATTCCTAGGTATTTTATTCTTTTTGATGTGATGGTAAATGGGATTCTTAATTTCCCTTTCTGATCTTTCATTGTTAGTGTATAAAAATGCAACAGATTTCTGTATATCAATTTTGTATGCTGTAACTTTACCAAATTCATTGATGAGCTCTAGTAGTTTTCTGGTAGCAACTTTAGGATTTTCTATGTATAGTATTGTGTCATCTGCAAACAGTGACAGTTTTACTACTTTTTTTCCAATTTGGATCCCTTTTGTTTCTTTTTCTTCTCTAATTGCTGTGGGTAGGATTACCAAATCTATGTTGAATAAAAGTGGTGAGTGGACACCCTTGTCTTGGTCCTGTTCTTAGAGGAAATGCTTTCAGCTTTTCACTTTTGAGTATGACTTTAGCTGTGGGTTTGTCATATGTAGCCTTTATTATGTTGAGGTAGGTTCCCTCTACACCCACTTTCAGGAGAGTTTTTATCACAAACGGATGTTGAATTTTATCAAAAGCTTTTTCTGCATCTACTGAGATGATCATATGATTTTTATTCTTCAGTGTGTTAATGTGGTGTATCACACTGATTGATTTGCAGATATTGAAGAATTCTTGCATCCCTGGGGTAAATCCCATTTGATCCTTTTAATGTATTGTCAGATTTGGTTTGCTAGTATTTTGTTGAGGATTTTTGCGTCTATGTTCATCAGTGATATTGGCCTGTAATTCTCTTTTTTTGTGATATTTTTGTCTGATTTTGGTATCAGGGTGATGGTGGCCTCATAGAATGAGTTCAGAAGTGTTCCTTCCTCTGCAGTCTTTTGAAATAGTTTCAAAAGGGTAGATGTTAACTCTTCTCTAAACGTTTGGTAAAATTCTCCTGTGAAGCCATCTGGTCCTTGACTTTTGTTTGCTGGGAGTTTTTTAATCACAGATTCAATGTCAGTACTTGTAATTGGTCTGTTCATATTTTCTATTTCTTCCTGGTTCAATCTTGGGAGATTGTACCTTTCTAAGAATTTGTCCATTTCTTCTATGTTGTCGATTTTATTGGCATATAGTTGCCTGTAGTAGTCTCTTATGGTCCTTTGTATCTCTGTGGTGTTTGTTGTAACTTCCCCTTTTTCATTTCTACTTTTATTGATTTTGGCCCTCTCCCTTTTTTTCTTGATGAGTCTAGCTAAAAGTTTATGAATTTTGTTTATTCTTTCAAAGAACCAGCTTTTAGTTTCATTGATCTTTTCTATTGTTTTCTTAGTCTCTATGTCATTTATTTCTGCTCTGACCTTTATGATTTTTTTCCTTCTACTAACTTTGGGTTTTGTTCTTCTTTCTCTTGTTGCTTTAGGTGTAAGTTTAGGTTGTTTATTTGAGATTTTTCTTGTTTTTGAAGGTAAGATTGTATTGCTATAAACTTCCGTCTTAGAACTGCTTTTGCTGCATCTCAAAGGTTTTGGAGCATCATGTTTTCATTTTCACTTGTCTCTAGATATTTTTTGATTTCCTCTTTGGTTTCCTTAGTGACCCATTGGTTGTTTCATAGCATTTTGTTTAGCCTCCATGCGTTTGTGTTTTTTGCAGTTTTTTTCTTGTAGTTGATTTTTAATCTCTTATCGTTGTGGTTTGAAAAGATGCTTGATATGATTTCAATTTTCTTAACTATACCAAGGTTTGCTTTGTGGCCCAGCATGTGATCTATCCTGGAGAATGTTCCATGTGCACTTGAAAAGAATGTGTATACTGCTGCTTTTGGACATGGATCACTAATTTTAAATTTTATGTCAGTCCTAGAAACCAAGGTATTTTAACAGCTTTCTAGACCTTGGGTATTTTTACTTTTAAAAGCTTCACCCTACTTCATACCAAACATATTGAAATGTACTCAGATTTTACATAAAATATAATTTATGTGTATCTATACATGTGTTTCATACTTATGAGCCAGTAACTTTTTTCAATTATAAAATATTTCATTTACCTTAACACTATGCATATAGGTTCCAATGATACATTGATCCTCCAAAGTACCATTCTCCGGATTCCCACAAAATACATTTCAGTATGACTCAGTGGTTTCCACCATGGAGAGCTCCTCCAAAATGAAACATATATTAAAACACTCTATTCTTAAGAAATGGTGGCCACACAAGTCACTACACTCACTAGGAAAATCAAAGCAGCTGGAATAAGGATTGGCAGAAAGGGTAGCCTAACAAGATGAAGAGACCCAGAGCTATTCAAGCAATGTGGGTCAGCAGGCTTGATGACTCTTATGTGCTCTAAGAATGTGACTGTGGGAAGACGTTAGGTGTATTTAAAAGGGTCTAGAGATTTGAAAGGGAATTTTATGTGAAAACATGATTTACAGCAGTTGAGGTACAAGAATATGAGAAGTAGTCACCTCAAAGATTACATGTGTTATCAGACTAATTGGTCTCTGTTCCAAAGAACTTCAGTGGGTTGAACCCTTTCTACAAAAGGTTAGGCAGCTAGCTCAATCAATGTTTTGCACTAACTTCCATGAGCCCCCAGAGAGAATTGTTGCTAAAGACTAGATCTACTCTTTAACCCAGAAGGGCAATCCAGTGGGAGACACTACTTAGGGATTTTTGAAAAGAACAAAACTTCTTTAAAAGGACTTTCTGCCCAGAAACTGCATGGCCTGTAAACCCAGACTCAGCCCAGCCAGGCAAGTACCCATTTATGCTGCTCATTTCTTAGGATTCCAGCTCTTCCTTAATAAAGTCATCTAGGAGTCAGTGAGAAAATCTGAGCTGGTGAAGAGTTTGTCAACACAAGAAATTCTTAATAGGCTTACCAACAAGAGTCAAAATAAAACAACACTTGTGGCAACACAGACTTCCACGATGTCTGTCACCACAGGTTGACCTGGTGACCAATAAGCTCATTTATCACGTGTGTCTGCAGGAGGAAGATAGGGAATGCTTCTTTCTTGACACTAATAAAACCGAATATTTATTCAATAAATGCCTGCAAGATACCAGCTTTATTAAGAAATATAGAACTAACATAATAATCCCTTCGTTGGAATGCCTGTGGCTGATGTACCATGTAGAACAAATTTAGAATTATTTGGCATTCCCAGATTTGATCATTATAACGCTTTTTTTTTAACCCAAGATTACAAATAAAGTTATCATGTAAGGCCAGTAGTAAAAATTAGTGAAAAATATTTTAAAACCATGGTTTAGTCTGAAATGAACTGAATTTGGAAAGTATCTAACTAGTTACAAACCTATTTTGTAACTTGGAATTAGGCCAAGCCATTAAGACAGACTGTACAAAACAGGCCAGGCTAATATAAGAGGAATTCAAAAATTAGGATGAACCCAAAATAAGCAGAGCAGCTGCCTAACACCTGGCAGTTAATGAAAATCAAAGTTAAATGGTAAGAATAACTAGCAAAATGGTTGAAATATACACAGTAATAGACCATGTCAAGACAACTATTTATAGAAAAAGAAGGAATACTGCAAGGAGGAGGAAAGGATTCAGGTTTCCCAAGGTAATGAATTCTATTTCAGACAACCCAAGCTCAAATCACAGAGAATCTCAAACCAACCAATAGCTTAATTTTGATAAAAGTGAGGAAAAGATAGGAGAAAATTCATGTCCCATGTATAAGTATATATAGAGAAATTGACAATTATAAAATTAAAATCTTATTACTGTCTCTTATCTACAACTCCAAAAGGAAAGAGAATAGGACTGGAAGTAAGAAAACCTGCTATGCAGGAGGCTGTGACCTCGGACAAGTTACTTAATCTCTACATGCTTCAATTTCTCTTCTAAACTGGGGGACTTGGACTAGGTGATGTCTAAAGTCTGTTCCAGCTCTAATATTGTATTTTACCAAAACATTTGCGAAGTCTCAGCATGATTAACTAAGAGAAATGGTACGTTACAGTAAGAATAAGAGCCCAAGGGGGCCCCATGCCCTCTTCATTTCTTATCATTGAATTAGGCCCGTAGTGCCTAGATTCAAAGTACCCGCCTCACTTCCTTAATAGGACATTGTTTCCAGTGTTTAGTAGACAATATTTATGATATCACGCAAAGTTGCCTAGAAAGTTTTCAGTGTGCTGTTTTGAAGTGTATTCTTAATAGTATAGCCATAACAAAACTATTGAGCCTTACCTTACCACAATAATCACCGTTTGAAGGGCAGTGTTTACTTTTTTCCTCTTCCATCAGGACCAGTTCTAAGATATAGGTGAGTCTTGGGAGCCTTACCCTTAGCACCCATGACTTTAACAGCATCTTTTCCTCAGGACCCGCCCCGTGTACTCACTGGCCCTCACATACAGGACCGTGCTTGTGCAGACACCCCTTTGTCCACAAACACATGGGCTTCTCGTGGGAGGAAAAAGTAAACCTTGTCAAAAGCAGCCACCAGCACTGATCAGAATGCCTGGCAAAGAGAAGGAGCTCCATTGATACCAGGTGAATGCCTCACAAGCATTTTAGATGTAACAAACCTGATCTTATCACATTCCCTCAAGACCCTCTGGCTCATCCAATAAATAGCCTCCACCTCCACGTCCCCTAAGAGTCACTGGATGCTAATGTGTTCATGTGACAATCTCCCAGGTCAGAGGAAAACACTTTTTAAAAACTGTTGAGACTAAATGCCTTCAGGCTAAAGCCTAACCCAGGAGTCAGAATGGGAAACAGAAGAAGAGTTCAGAATCATTCCTTTTTTAAAAAAATTTTATGTATTTATTTATTTATTTTTGGCTGCATTCCGTCTTCACTGCTGCGCACGGGCTTTCTCTAGCTGAGGTGAGCAGGGGCTACTCTTGCAGTGCACAGGCTTCTCATTGCAGTGGCTTCTCATTGCGGAGCACGGCCTCTAGGCGCGCGGGCTTCAGTAGTTGTGGCTCGCGTGCTCTAGAGCGCAGGCTCAGTAGTTGTGGCGCACGGGCTTAGTTGCTCCGCGGCGTATGGGATCTTCCCGGACCAGGGCTCGAACCCGTGTCCCCAGCATTGGCAGGCGGATTCTTAACCACTGCGCCACCAGAGAAGTCCCCCTTTTTTACAATACATATGCAGCCTCATCCTTCAGACACATCTTAAAAAATTACAATATGATGCTATATATTTTTCACTTATTTAAAGTCATTAATATGCGCAATTTTAAGGCTTAAAGCATAAAGGGAAGGAGAATGGAAAAGGGACTGGGAGAGAAGGGAAGTTCTATTTTTGAGCTGGGCTAAATTACAGGTACAGTTCTGGGTGCTTTACATAGAGTGTCTCATTTAAGCCTCAAGCTGTTAGATCTTCTGTTTACTGACTAGGAAAAAGAGACTTGCAGAATTTGATTTGCTTATACAGCGTTATTTAGCTGGAAGAATGGCAGAGCTGGGACTGACATCCAGCTTTTTTTTATGTTTTTTTGTTCTTTTGTTTTGGTTTTTTTTTTTACTATTTATCTCTTTTAATAAGAACTTTCCACTTGTGCTTGGCTCAGGTGTGACATAGTAATCAAAGGAATCAGAGTAAATCTTTATTCCCATGGCTTGTGAAGTATTTTGTCTCTCTCCACCAGCCCTTGTACTCTGCCCCTTCCAGGCCCAGCTCAACACTTGAAAGAGATTTTTATTTCTTATTCACTTTGTCTTACACCAATCCCTGAAAATAATATGCTACTGTTATGGATTGAATTGTCCCCCCACCCCGCCCCCAACCCCGGAAAGATGTTAAAGTCCTAACCCACAGTAGCTGTGAATGTGACCTTATTTGAAATAGGGTCTTTGCAAATGATCAAGTTGAGTTCATTAGTGCGGGCCCTAATCCAATGTGACTGGTGTCCTTGTAAGAAGGGGAAACTTGGACACCAAGGCAGACATGGTAACGGGGAGAACTGCATGTGAAGATAAAGACAGGGTTCAGGGTGATGCATCTACAAGTCAAGGGATGCCAACATTTGCCAGAGATCCACAAGAAGCTAAGAAAGAGGCCTGAAACAGACTCTCCGGCACAGCTCTCAGAAAGAACTATCCCTGCTGACACCTTGATTTTAGACTTCTAGCCTGTAGAACCATAAGACAATAAATTTCTGTTGTTTAAGCCAGTCCACTTTGGTGTTTTGCTATGGCAGCCCCAGAAAACTAAGACTGCCACTGTGCAGTAAACACTATAATGTTATACCCAGGGCAACAAGAGAACAGCTGCAAATTATATAACACAAAATTATTCAGAAAAGTCAAATAAAAATTCAGAAGGCAAAAGTAATCCAATATTTGATCAATGTGTATTTATTCTACTTTGATCAGTACAGTATTCAGAAAATGAGGCAATCAGATGTAACCAAGTATTTTAATTATATTAATTGCTCACAAAAATAAAAGCTTTTAGTCTGGTAAGTCATTTCAATGCCTCCTAAAACTGTATTCTCTAAGATTCATGCATGTGAAATTGACAAACATGTTTTCAATTCACAGAGGAAATCAACATTGCCCAGAAACTGAAAGATATTTAACTATTGAAACACAGTCATAGCTTTCAGCTCAGTGCAGGCAAGTTGTGATTCTGAAGCTCTAGGGAACGAATGGTGACAGGCAAGGACAGCCTTCATAAATACCTTTTTCCAGAATCGTTAGGAGTAGCTTCTTACCATCAAACTCAGGCCATACTTTCATATGCATTTCTAGTTTGCTTAAAAGTATGAAGGGAAAGAATTCAAATAATATGAAAAACAAGATTGTGTTTTAGTGGACCCAGTTTAGTTTGTTGGCAAATATTGAAACTCATTTGTGAATTAGTTGGAAAATCGCCAGGCACAGAATTAAGATAACCATGATTCTATTCTGTAGCAACTGAGGTTAGTTGGTACCAAGAAAAGAAAAAGACACCATGATAACTGGTTATATAGATTAGCACATTCTGCATTTTTCTGTCTTATTTCTCATCAGCCACCAATCACCACATTTCTTCCAGCTCTAGCTTATAAGAATGTATTATTCAACAAACTGTTGATATTTTAAAAATTTACTGGGAAGCTATTAATTCTCTTATTAATTCAACAAATATTTATTTTGCTTCTATCGTGGGCCAGGCACTGTCCTAGGATACGCTGATAAACAGAATTACACCTTCTGCTTTTATAAAACCTACCCCTTGAGCTCATTTGTAAACTTGTGTTTTATACCAAGGAGCACACAGAAATGTAATATTCCCATGAGACGTTTATGGTGTATTGCCTTGGCCAGCCGTACCCAAGATCTCTCAAATAACAATGGAATATACAGACAGGGTTAGGAGGCCAGTTGGTGACGTTAACAATTACTGCTGAGTTAAGGAAAATCACTGTCTGTCACAGACACCTGTTGCTCTTCTACCTGGAAGCCCTCCTCTGTGAATTGTCCTCATCATCCCTCCGTATCCGTGATTGCACCAAAGGCAGCCACGTTTTAATGTGACTCTGACCCCAGGAACTGTACACGTAACCTACAATCATCTTTAATCTAAAATGGATTGTGATAATTGGTATAATTGCGTTGAAGTAGATAGCAGCTAAGGTTTTGCTGTCACCTGAAAATGTAAAGAAAATTGGCTTAAATCCCCAATTTTGTCCTGTGCCTCATAAATATTTTCAGCCTCCAAGTTCTGCTCTGCTGACTGCTTTTTTTTTTTACTCTGCCTTGTGAGTGTACCTTTCCACGGTTTCGAACCAAATATACCTCTCCAAAATGAATAAGTTAAAAGCCTCACTTTCATGAGGACTTCAAATGTGTGCCATACTTTACTGAAGGCCTTAGAAATACAGGTAGGATGTGTCTCATTGAAACAGAGACCCTTAAATGGAATATCAGTGTCCCTGTCCCAACTCTTTAGGCTCCTCAGCCATGTTACTCAGCTGTTTCCCCAAACCGCACCCCCCACCCCCACCCCCGACTCACTGCAAACTCCGGTTCATTTCTCATGCACAGCAATTGGGCCACTTACTTTATTGCCAGGTCTTTTGCTATTCGATTACCTGTTTGGGGGATGATCAACACCATTTCCTAAACAAAGGCAAATTCTTCCCTAAAAAAATTCTGTTCCCTGCTAATGAGATTTTTTTTTATCCCCACTACAGGCTAATAACAAAGTACTTTGGAAAAATATAAAAAGGAGACCGTCATTCTGAGAAGACTTAAGTGAAGAGGTGATGTTTAGTTGGGTTTTAAAGGATTAGCATGTTTCCTCAGGCCAAAAATGAGATGAAGGGCATCCTGAGTGGAGGGGATCACGTAAGAAAGGATAGAGAAATATAAGAATACAGAGCAGCTTGCAAGAGTCGTTAAGTGATGTTACAGGCATCTCACCAGTAGAATTCCAGGTCAGGTTGAAAGGTGACTTATGGTGAGGGAGGAAGTCTTGAAAGACTGGCCTTTATTATGCTGAGGTATGTTCTTCCTATGTCCACTCTCTAGAGAGCTTTTATCATAAATAGATGTTGTGTTGTCAAAAGCTTTTTCTGTATCTATTGAAAAGATCATGTGATATTTACTTTTCAATTTGTTAATGTAGTGTTTCACATTGATTGATTTGGGGATATTGAAAAATCCTTGTATCCCTGATAAATCCCACTTGATCATTTTGTGTGATCCTTTTAATGTATTGTTGGATTCAGTTTGCTAGTATTTTGTTGAGAATTTTTCATGTATGTTCATCAGCGATATTGGTCTGTAATTTTTCTCTTTTTGTGATATCTTTGCTTTTGGTATCAGGGTGATGGTGGCCCCATAGAATGAGTTTGGAAGTGTTCCTCCCTCTGCAAATTTTTGGAATAGTTTGAGAAGGATAGGTGTTAACTCTTCTCTAAATGTTTGGTAGAATTCACCTGTGAAGATCAGGACTTTCATTTATTGGGAGTTTTAAAATTACTAATTCAATTTCATTACTGGTAATTAGCCTGTTCATATTTTGTATTTCTTCCTGGTTTAGTCTTGAGAGATTGTACATTTCTAGGAACTTGTCCATTTCTCCCAGAATGTCCATTTTAATGCCGTGTAATTGTTCACAGTAACCTCTTACGATCCTTTAGTATTTCTGCGGTGTTGGTTGTGACTTCTCCTTTTTCATTTCTGATTTTATTTATTTGGGATCCTCTCTCTTTTTTTCTTGATGAGTCTGGCTAAAGTTTTGTCAATTTTGTTTATCATTTCAAAGAACCATCTCTTAGTTTTACTGAACTTTTCTAATTTTTTTAGTCTCTATGCTGTGATCTTTATGACTTCTTCTACTTACTTTGGGTTTTGTTTGTTCTTATTTTTCTAGTTCCTTTAGTTGTAAGGTTAGGTTATTTATTTGATATTTTTTGCGTTTCCTGCGGTAATGTTTGTATAGGTTTGTATCGCTATAAATTTTCCTCCTAGAATGCTTTTGCTGCATCCCACAGATTTTGGATCATTGTGTTTCCATTTTCACTTGTCTCCAAATATTTTTTTATTTCCTCTTTGCTTTCTTCAGTGATCCATTCATTGTTTAATAGCACATTGATCTACTCCTTTTGAATAATTTCCATTTCAGCCACATCTTTTTGTGACCTTCTTAAATATATCCATTGTACTATATCCTTCCCTTGTCACAGCATCCACCATCCTGTTCTAGAATTACTTTATTCCCCCACTAAATTGATGTCCAAAAGCGGATTAACCATTGCTCCCATTAGATCTAACATCCAGGATAGTGCAGATGGTCAATAAATGTTTATTTAATGAAGAGTTGGATGATTAAATACTGGGTTATCTGCTCTCTTTAGATGGCTTTACTCTCTGATAAAATCCTCTGACCTTAAAGGAAATCTGTTAACAGGGCTATTCCCTGAAAAAAGTTACATCTCTTTTCATCCTAACGTAAGTCTTTTATATTGATAGCTCAGCTCAAAGAGTTTTTGTAGAAAGCTCGGATTGATCTCCTTGATGTCAAGGTTTAGACCAAGGCATGATCTAGTTTTTCTCTGTTCTCATTTTTGTCTTTGTCATCCCTCAGCAGTTTGCCTTATCTTTTTTTTTTCTTTTTTAGTCCTGGGGGTTTTAAATTTTTTTAATTTTTACTATAATAAAAGTTAAAAATGTACATGGTTTAAGAAGTCAAATAGTTTTATAAAACTTGTTATGAAAAACAGCAATCCCCTAGCCTCCCAACCTATTCCTCACTCTCCAGAAGCAACCATTTTCAAAATGTTAAGCTTTCTAAATAGCACACTTGTGCTGATACATTTTGATGTTTTATTTTTAACCATTATATCTTGTTTTCCCACCATAGGAAAACACAGCCCTTTCACAACCCACCCACCACTGCACACCTGTACACTTCCTTTCCCCCTCATCCCCCAATATTCAGTTTTTATGTAAACTCTTTTCACAGCTGAGTCATGCAGTAAACTCTGATAACACTTCCTTCCCTGCATATTTTTGCATCCATGGTGTTAATTTTCTTCTTTTTATATTTGTTTTGTTTCCTCTATACCTATCACTAACTCTATACCAAACTTTCTGCCAGTTGTCCAAATCTCCTCCCTATCCCTTGCTGTAGATATTATTTCTGCTTCATCTATTTGAAGAAAATTTTCATGGAGTTTTCCAATGGGTCGCACTGTATTCTCAGTGTAGAACTTTTGTCCCAGCATCCATTCTCTATCACCATGGGGAATTCCCTTCCTGTCTCTTGTTTCTTCCATATCTACCTTGGGTGTACATAAAAATCATCTGGGGAGCTTTAAAAAATCCTGATGCCCAGGTCTCATCCAAACCAATTACTTCAGAACTTTTGGGGATAGGGCCCCTAAATCGGTATTTCTTAAACCATTCTGGTTGATTCCAATGGGCAGCCATGGATGAGAACCACTATTCTATCTGTATCTTTCTTTGTTTACTTTCTAATTTTGGTGAACTTCTGAGAAAAAGTACATAAAAGATAAAATTTTGAGATTTTGCTTATCTGATTATGCTTTTGTTCTGCTCTCCACTTGACTTATAATTTATCTAATGTAGAATTCATACTCAGAAATAATTTTTTCACCAAATTTTTTAAGGCATTGCTCTACTAGCTCTCAATATTGCTTTTGAGAAATCTGAAGGTGTTCTGATTCCTAGTCTTTTGTATATGACCTGTGCTTTCCCCTCTGGATTTCTATAGGATCTTCCCTTTGTCTCCATATTCTAATTTTTTTAAATAATTGCCTCGGTATGGGTCTATCTTCATCCATTTTCTTGCATATTCATAGCACCTGTTAACCTTGCAACTTGGGTCCCACAGTTCTGAGAAATTTTCTTAAATGTCTTTATTAAAGACTTACTTTCCTCTTTTTTTTCCTGTTCTTTTATTCTGGAGCTCATATTTTTCAGATATTGGATTTTCTTGACCTGTCCTCTACCATTCTTTACTCTTCTTTCCAGTTTTCCATTTCTAAGTCTTTTTGGTCTATGTTATGGACTGAACTGTGTTCCCCCAAATTCATATGTTAAAGTCCTATCTGCCAGCACCTCAGAATGTGACTGTATTTGGACATAGGGTCTTTAAAGAGGTAATCAAGTTAAAATGAGGTCATTAGGGTGGGCCCTAATCCAATCTGACCGGTGTCCTTATAAGAAGAGGACACTAGGACACAGACACACATAAAGTGAGACTGTCATGTGAACATGAAAGTGGCTACCTACAAGTTGAGGAGAGAGGCCTCAGAAGAAACCAAACCTACTGACACCTCGATCTTCAACTTCCAACCTCCAGAGCGGAGAAAATATATTTCTGTTGCTTAAGCCACCCAATCTGTGGTGCTTTGTTATGCCAGTCCTAACAAACTAATAATCTGCTTTTCTCTATTTTATAGCATTACTTTTAAACTTTTCTTCTATCTGCTACCACTTTTTTTAAATTTCTGGGGTTTTTTTTAATGTTCTTTATAATAGCATCTTGCTCTTGCTTCAAGGATGTAATATCTTTTCTCATCTCTCTAAGGATATTAATGGTAATTTTCCTTTCTATGTTTTCATGTTTATGCATAGTTTTGGTTTCTTCAGGTTGTCTGTTTTGTGTGTGTGTTTTTTGTCTTTATCTTTTTCGTTAAGATTTCTCAGGTGTCAGACTATCTGCTCATCTTTTAAGAAAAAGGCGATAAAAAAGTCGATTTGAAGCACTGAGTGGTAGAAGGGGTTTGTTAACTGTGGGCTTATGCCCTTTGATCTTTAACCCAAGGGTTGAAAACTAGCAGTCCACAGGCTGAGTCTAAAACAAATACGTCTGTGTTTTCTTTTGTTTTTCAATTAGAATTGGGTGCCTCTAGCTGGGAATGTAACCTTTAACTACCTGCTCACCGCTCCTTTTTGATTCAAGCTACTTGTAAGCTTGAAATTCCTACCTATACTTTTTTCTACGAGGGAAATTCTTGCTTATCCTTTAACACAAGCTCAGATGTCTCTTCCTCTGTGATATCTTCTCGGATACCCTCAGGCTTTACCCTTTAGCTACTCTGGATTTCACCATTTTTTTTTTTAAGTCATTCTTTTTTTTTTAAACTTGCTTTTTAATTTATTTATTTATTTATTTATTTATTTTTGGCTGTGTTGGGTCTTCGTTTCTGTGCGAGGGCTTTCTCTAGTTGCGGCAAGCGGGGGCCACTCTTCATTGCGGTGCGTGGGCCTCTCACTGTCGCGGCCTCTCTTGTTGCGGAGCACAGGCTCCAGACGCGCAGGCTCAGTAGTTGTGGCTCACGGGCTTAGTTGCTCCGCGGCATGTGGGATCTTCCCAGACCAGGGCTCGAACCCGTGTCCCCTGCATTGGCAGGCAGACTCTCAACCACTGCGCCACCAGGGAAGCCCTTCACCATGTTTAATTTCTCCATTAGAGTCCCTTGCCATGGTCCTCCTTCGTGTGATAGACACTTGATGTGTATGTTGGATACTCCATGCGACTGTCCTGTGGAGGCAGGTACTCTACTTCAGGTGTGTTAGTATCTCATATAGAAGCTTTGGTAAAAGCTCAAGAAAAGTTACTTGAAAACCTTTATGCTCAATGGGGTAGAGAAGGAAAGGGGGAAAAGGAGAATAGAGCATAATTTGCTGTTCTTCCTAGAAGATCACATTTTATACTCATCCCTGAGTATTTGATTATTAAAATCATGAACTGTAATTCCCCCCACCCCACCCCCAAAGTAAGCAACATGCCATACCAGGCTGCAATGTGGCTTTAATATATGTCCAGATGATTTCACAGAGCATGATCTGTTTCACATGATAGAACATTTCTCAAGCTGTAACAACGGAAAGAAGGAAAAACACAAACTATCTAAATGAAAGAGGGACTCTTTCTGCATTTGGAGAGGTAATTTATCCTCATTTGTGAGCATGTGCCCTTTCAGAATTCAAATCAGATAAAGCATAAATCTTGGCACATCTTCAAAATTGCCCAGTACAATAAATCATAGTTTCTGGCAATATTCTGAAAGCAGTGTTCAAGTATCTGAGGCCTTAGCATTTCGACTGCTTTTATTTCACCATGGTCTCAGATGTAAATATCCTCAATGCTGCTTAGCCGCATGCATTTTTGCCATGCTTCCCATCCATTTCCACTTAAAGCTCCAGGAACGCAATCTACCCTCTCATCCTGGTAGCGTCCCATCCATAACTGAACTTGTCTTTTTCTTTTTTTACTCAGCCACTCATGCTGACCCAGTTAGACAGCATTAGCTAACTCTTTGTTCTTATTAATCTTTCCCTCCCAGGACAGTTTGAACATTGTGGTTTTTAAATTATTAAGAGAGCCCAGGGGGTTGCCAAATATAGACTCATTCATGTGAACAGTAAACAAAGTAAGTTTGGATTCACACAAGTTTATGACTGCAAAGACCTTGAAGCCCAGGTGGGTGTTAAGAACTGTAATTCCAAGTACTCTAAAACTGGACATGCTGTTTAAGGGTAGAATGCGGTACAGACAGCCTGAGTTCCCAAAAAGCCACTGCTTTATACAAACTGGGTGGCCTCAGGAACTATTAGGCTCTCTATAAGCCCCAGTCCCCATCTGTGAGATGGGCAAAATAACTGCACCTATTTCAGAAGACATTTGTGGAGATCAAATGAAATAATGTGCTTGGCACACACTCTGTAAATATCCTTTGCTCTATTTTTTTATGAATGAGAACATCTCGGCTGAAACACAGCGTCCTACAAATAAACTACAGGAACCATTGACCATAGTTTGAGAAACCGATTAGATCCCTATCCCTGACAAGTCCAAGCTGAAATAAACTGGTTGAATGAAACCAGAAATATTCAGAATTTAATATTTAAACAAATAATTTTTAATACAACATTTGGGAACTAGAATAATAAAGGAAATGACAGCACATGGCTTCCAATTTTTTTATTATTATAAAGAAAACTTCAGGAAAAAACAATAAACTGCCAGGTTAAAACCAGTGTTGCAAGAATCTTTTGCTCTTATTAGAAACGTAAATTTGATGGACCCTAAAATTCAAATCCTTCCTCCTTCCCAACAGTGTATATTGTGGCCCCTATACAGAAACCAGCCCACTTTCAGGAAGGAGGGCCTGGCTGGTAATGACAAAGGCCATTGGCAAGTCAAACTGAACAAAAGAATAAACCTTTGCCTAAGAGAGAATTAGCTTAACCACTTTTTTTTGCCCTTCTGGGTCAAAAAACAAAAAAAGCAATATTTTTAAGGCAGGAGCACATTATAAAATGTACTTTGCTTTGCTTTCCATTTGTTCATTGTGTTTAGGCTAAGTAGGTGGTAAGTTGACATACACAATATACAATAATGTTGTTTTCCCTGAGTATTTGGATAAATTGATTAATTTAAAATTAATCTAAATTAGCCTTTCCCTAACTGTCAACCACAGAACAGTGTTCCTAGAATGTTAATAAATATGCTAGGAGAAAAATGTACCAGCACAAATAAGTTTGAAATAGAGGTGTTCATTACATACATTTATCAGCATGTCAAAAGCACATTAGCATATAAAAGACTAAGTTGTCCTGTGGTGAAGAAACCTATTTTGTTCTTCAATCCACATTTTCCCAAAATTACTTGAGCCTGGAATCCAGCTCCCTTTTAACATCCTACAGAACACAGTTTGCAGAATTCCAGTTTGGGGATACATTGAGTACATTTGGACAGGGCTCATCTTGCAATTAATCGAAAGGCTATCGAACTAAAATTTGTCAGGGTTCCACATATCAATAATAATAATAGTAGGTACCACTTGTTGCGCATTTAGTAAATCTTAGGGAAAATGCTTCTTCCGCACTCCTTACCTTCTTTTTCCCTTGAGGAGGATCTGCCCCCCAACACCCCTGGCTTCTTGTCTCACTCTCTGAACTCTTCTCCTTGGAGGTGGAGAGCTCTCAGTGGCTATCAGAATAGCCATTGGTCAACATTTCTCAGTTAGATGGAGCTAATATGTCAAAAGCGGGAATGAACAAAGACACTAAGCCTTTTCTCTCTCCTCTGCATCTGGACCAGGGGCAGTTAGTACCCTGGGTTACATATCTGCTCCCGTGAAACAAAACTTCCCTCAGATAGATTATTCCAAGACCAAGAATGGGAGGTAAGGAGTTAGCAAGCCCATTTTTTGGTCAAACTAAGTTGTGTCTTGCAACTTAACCTCATCATTGATAATGCTGATACCTTAGTTCTTCATGGACTAACTTTATTATACTGGGTTGGCCAAAAGTTTCGTTCGTGTTTTTCCATAAGATGTTTTTGGCCAGCCCAATATTTTAACTAGTTCAGAACTTGGGCAGTGAAGAGGAATATTGTTTTGAGTCCTACTCATAACCTCAACAACATATATCATGAATTCTCCATGATATTTTACATGCATTATTTCATTTAGTCTTCACAACAAACTTTTAAGGTAGATACTAGTTTATCCCCATTTTACAGATGAGGAAATTGAAACAGAGAAGTAACTTAACAGAGGGGATGTAGTAAGTGACTAGATCTCAACATTTTAATGAATGTAACATCATGCTCATTATTTAATTGTACTATTATTATAACTATTACTAGTGCATCTCATAAGGTGGTGTTTATATTTGGACCCCTTTCTTATTTATCTGTCAGCTTCTCTTCTATGATGCAACATGCATATTGATCTATAAGACCAGTCATATGCAATGAACATTAAAAAAAGAAAACATAACCTTGGTCAATGACTGAGGTACTCAGGGAAGGTTGAAAGTCAGAAAGGTCTAAACCTGAAATTTCAAACTGACAGCCAGCCCACAGACATGTTTTGTTTGGCTCCCGAAGTGTTAAAGATTTGAATTAGTTATCATGATAAAAATATAAATTTCTGGCTTCTCATTAAAGTGTGAACGTCTGGGCAGCCGTGAGCCTGAGTTGAAGCGCTGCTGTCTCCTTTGCATAGAGCATGTGCGGTCCCCATTGTGTCACTTCATTTAAGTGCTTTGTCTGCATGTGCTCCTGTAAACATTTCAATTTGCCACCCTGGTGCAAAATAGGATGCCTCCCGCCCTTTCCGCATTCTCCCTTGAGGAACTTCACAGCCACTGCAAGAATCCTGAGGCTGGATGTCGAATCTGCCATCAGGGCACTAAGGAACAGTAGGTGTCTTGCTGTGAGACAGCCAAGCTGTAAGTGGCAGCTCTTCAGAAGGCAGGCCATTCAGTGCAGAGGCTCATCTCAATCCCTCTAGAAAAAAACGTTCCAGTTACACCCTGGAGAGACTTCAGGGAGTGAGGAGAGCAGCTGGACTGAGGGGTCTGAGCCCACCACATACACTCAGGTCAGTCTGCATCTGCTTTAGGTAAGGGACATCTATATCAATGTTATTCAAGTATGGGCTTCTTTGGCTTCTAAAAACATTATAAAACCATTTTCCCCCATTTTCCCTGAGCCCTCTATCATCTGATCCCCAACATTAACCTTTCTTTCTACATCATTGTCTTTTATGTAGCAGTTGCTCAATAAAAATTTTAAATGAGTAAATGAATAGACAGACTTTGTAAATTCTAGAGCAGATAATTGTCCTTCCCTTAAGAAGTTTATATTTGAATGAGTGAAGAATGCCCGCCAAGGCTCTTTCCACCCTTTTGTTAGCCTCTGTTCTTTAGTCTCACCCCCACTCCATCACCAGGATGAGCAAGGCTATTTCCCATTAAGGTTAGGTATTAACTCTTCCAAGCGAATCTACATTCAAAGGATTCTGTAATGCTGACATGAAAAATCTGTCCCCTCCTGTAGGGATATCAAGCATCAGAAAACAGGTGGAGTAAATATTGGGGGGGGGGGGACACATTCTCACTCCAGAATCAAGTCTTATAGACCTGAATATAAGATCAAAAGAAATGGTGAGTTCCAAATTTCAATAAACCATGGCTTATGTTTAAATATGTAAAACCACAGAATCACAGAACATTAGATGGAGCTGGAAGGAACTTTTGCAAGAAGCCATCCAACCCAAAAGTCTGTCATGGTAATCATGACGTTCGTTAAAATGCCACCTGCACCAGATTATTATAAATATCAATTTGCTGAATGGCTGTGCAGTGTTAAGTATGGTGTGTTTCTTTAAAAAGCTGGTCATCGAAGAATGATCAACATAGAATTTTAAAAAGGGGAATATTTATATAGTGCTTTAGTACAGTATAAACCTGCTGGAGAGAAAGCATGTTCTGGGGATAATGGTAGATAAACACTTTATTTAAATTATATTTCCTTATTAGAAGTATTCAATTCCATTTTACAAGGCTTAGCTTACTAATTATTTGATAGGGCTGAAAGGTCATATGAAAATCTCTAATTTCAAGTGATCAGAACTGCCAAAGGTGCTGAAATAATCTAAGTAACCCAAGCCAGACAGGCTTCTTAGGAGATTTCTTAAAGAATGTGTCACTTTGACCATTAGAAAGAGACTTTCTCAGAAGATTATGAAGTGCTTGCTGATAATTGTTTTTAAAGTTTGCAATATCATAATAATAATTAATATGAGCATGGGGTTTGAAAAGTATTCTTATAAGGGGCACTATGTTTTACAGCTGCAGAAAACACCTGGGCAATTCCTAAAGGGTAGAAAGCCCAGGAAATTCAAAGAAATCTTTTGTTTCATCCTCTTTTAATATAGGGGAAATCAGCCTCACATAAAGCTACCGCTGGGGATCTAATTTAACTCAGCCTGGAATCACACTGAGCGCTGGCACGTGAGGAGGTATGGCTAGAGTGTGTCCATGTATCTGTCACCAGGTGGCCTGCCCTTCTCAGTTAAGGGGACGTTATTGGTCAGCTAACCCAGCTCGCCTTTCCATCTCTCTTCCCCTTCCTGCCCCTGCCACGAAAGCTGGCAAACTAAATACTCGCTTTTCCAACCTACCCCCTTTGCATTTAGGAATGGCTGTGTGACACAGTTAAGCCAATGAGGCAAGAGAAGAGTATGCTGGGGGATTTAGACAAAGTTACTGGTTTTTTTCTTATAAAAACAATGGCTGGCACACATTTCCTCCTTTGTATCCTCCTTGGAGGGGCTTATGCTTATGTCTGTTCATGTCTGGGGCTTTGGAAGAAATTTTGTGACATTTTTGAGTCTCTGAAGCAATGTCAGAGGCCTGCTTCCTCCTGGTTACGGGACTATGAAAAGGTTTTTTGTTACTTGCAGCCAAAGTACACAGATGAGGACTAGTAACACCTTCTCTTTGTGGTGTTTAGTCTCTTTATAATAACATTTCACTGGGTGGATTTCTCTCTCTCCGGGGGAAAAAAATCTTGAAGCACTCATAGTTCCTGGCTGGTCCATTCTCACTTTGGAAAAATGTATCTGAAGGTCCCTGTTTATTACACAATTTGCTTGGTAAGTTTTCCTCTTGTGTTTGGTGTGGGATGGTCTGTAGTTTCCTCACTTTAGTTTGACCAAAGTGTTATTTTTATTTAAAACACTAATTTTCCACATGAAATCTGCACATTCTTGCTTTTTCACAGAGGCTTTTAAATTTTATTTTATTTTTTAGGTAGGTAATACAGTCATCTGGTTCATAAAACAGTATAGAAAGGATTGCAGTGAAAAGTCTCCTGCTCCATTGTTAGAACCAAATTTAAACTATTGTCAGATATCTCTCTTTTAAATAAAACTATTAGCCACATGGTGATTGCAAAACAAACAAAAGAAGTCTCACGCCCACTTGCTCCCCTCATCCTCAATCATTTTATTAGTTTCTTATTCATTCTGAATAATTTTAATTCAAATACAAGGTAATAGGAATGTGTACTGTTTTTTTTCTCCCTTTCCTACACAAAAGTTAGCCTAGATACGCTGCTCTGGGCCTTGCTTTCTTTGTGGAACCACATATCTTGGCGGATTTCCATTTCCATGAATGGCATCCACATGTTTACAGTGGCAAAGTATTCCATTGTTTGAATGTATCTGTCCTCCCCTGTTGGTCGCTTGAACTGTTTCAACACACAATGGTGGAACTGAAAACTTCATACACACATCATCTTGCACAAGGGAAAAAAAATACCTGTAAGACAAATACCCAGAAGTGGGCTTGCCAAGTCGAAGGGTAAATGCAGCTGTAATTTTGATCGTTAGTGTCAAACGACTCTGCAGGAGTTGTACCAATTTACATTCCCACTAGCAACATAGGAATGTATCTGAAGGCAAACTTAGATCTTTATCCATCCAACTAGGTGAGAAATGGTATCTTAATATAGTTTTAACTTGCATTTATTTGATTGTGAGGAATTTTGAACATCTTTTCATAAGTTTTAGGGACCATTTATATTTCTCTTTTTGGTATCTGTTCCTATGCCTTGCCATTTTTTAAAAATTATGTATACTTTGTCATTTAAAGCAGGGGTCCCCAACCCCCCGGGATCTAGTGCCTGATGATCTGAGGTGGAGCTGAGGTAATAATAATAGGAATAAAGTGCACGATAAATGGAATGCGCTTGGATCATCCCAAAACCATCCCCCCACCCCTGGTCCTTGGAAAAATTGTCTTGCACGAAAACAGTCCCTGGTGCCAAAAAGGTTGGGGACCACTGAAGGGAACCCTCTCTATACTAGAGATGTTAGTTTTCATTTGTAATATGAGCTGAAGAGCATTTCCGTTTGTTGTTTGTTTTTTAATATATTTCTGGTAAATTGTTTTGCCATGAAGAATTTTTTATTTTTACTTAGTGAATCTTTTAGGGAGTCTGAAGTTTGAATCATATAAAGACCTTCCCTATTCAAATATTATATATTAAAGAAATTTATCATTGTGTCCTTTTAGTAATTGTATGGTTTCGTTTTTTTTAATTTAAACATCTGGTCCATTTGAAATTTATACCAGTGTACAGTGTGAGGTAGAGACCCAGCTTTTTTTCCCCCAGTTATTTACCCAATTGTACCGATAGTAGTTACCAAAAAGTTCATGTTTTTAGTGTCCTTAAGTATGAATTTTAGATATCTGGCTAAATGTAGTAAAGTTTTGTTATTTTCTAAGCTAAAATTCATGAAAGAAAAGGGTCTAGGAAAGTACCCACTGGTTTGTACACAGTCCACTTGAAGATGGCAGGAAAAAAATGTAAATTTGCCCTTGAGGGTCTGTCTTTAAATAAATAGTAAATAGATGAAAACGAACATAGGAAGTTTTACAGGGAGAATGTTAGGTTATGTTAGGAAAGTATTGCTGTGGCTTTTTATTGTTTTCTTTTTACAGATTTAAAGCAATGATTACACATGGGACTTGGAGAAAATAACCATTTTCATTAGAAGTGAATGAACCACCTAAAACAGAATTTGATACAATCTGATTCATTGTACAATCTGGCATTTCCTGGCCCTACCCTTGATCTATGGAATCAAAATATCTAGAGCTGGGACCAGGGGATCTGTTCTTATAAAAAGTTCCCAGTGATTCTAATGCAGATGGGGCCTGCAAAAGTCGGTGAACTCACCTCAGAGTACCTCTGATTTCTAGCCTGAAAAAGAAAGGGCAGAAGCCAAGTTCAGAACCCCAGAGTTGGAAAGAATGTGAAAGCATGATTGAACCCAGCCCGTCTTCATTCTAATTAAAGGATACAAAAGTGATTGCCCCTTCAAAAGTCTCAGTAATCCACAAATGACAACAGAAGCTCAATTTCAAAGTCACCACCCCAACAATCAAGAATTCTTGTCTTTCCACAAATGATCTGTCTGGCTTTAGTTTGAATCACTTTCTTTTTGATAAATCCTACCCCAAGAAAAGAGAAAAGAACAAATACTCCTTGAGCTTTGAGAGTATGCCAAGCACTTCACATACCTTAATCTTTTAATTTGGTCTTTCCACAGACCTTGTGAAGTGGATACTACAGTCTCATATTTACAGTTAAGAAAACTGAGGCTTGGAGAGATTACATAACTAGTCCAAGGACACTCAGTAAGTGCTAGAATAAGTATTCAGGACCCGTTTTGTCAAATCTTTCTGTAGAGAAGAAATGATGATCAGCATCTCTCCCTATGACTCTTCAGACAGTACCTATGATCATTTGAAGATAAAGTTATAAAGCAAATTTTAGCATTTATATACTTAATTTACATTCTCTTAAATACTATTTTGGACCTTAAAAGCCTGTTTTTAAAAAGCACCCCTCCTACCTTATCCCTCTCCATCTCTTCACCAGCTTGGTGTTTCCTCAGCGTACGCCTCAGTGCCTGACAGGTATAAGCTCTAATCTACGTGCATATTGCCTGCCTCTGCTGGCAAAATGAAAGTTTCTCCAGAGCAGATGCTTGGTCTGTCTTCTCCACTATAACCCCTGGGCTCGGAACACTGGAAGCACTCAGTCAATATTTGCTGAAGGAATAACTGAAACTGAATTCTTCACTAGTACTGACTTGTTCTCCTTACAACTCCCCAGGTTTGAGATTTTGTTTTGTTTTCAGATCCTGGGCACAGAGCTAGATGTTTGGTTTAATAGCTGCTTAGTAACCTGCTAACTCTAGAATCTCCTTTCTCTGCTCTGTAGGAGAATGAAGATCTACAGGAAGCAGAGCTTTGAAAATCATTTTCATCATATCTCAGCCTTCTTCTCTTGACTCACTGGTGTCCCTCTGCTTTTCCTTTTTTCTTTCCTATATTAGTCTCCTTTCTCTCCGTTACACATAATCTAGAACACTCATCTACTGAGGACTCTATCAGCCAGGGAGTATAATTTGTGTTTTATAAGGTACCTCATTAAATCATCCCCAAAATCTCAGTGAAGTGCCTTACCCCCATTTTTTTATATAGGAATACTGAAGTTTGAAGAGATTAAGTCACCTGTTCAAGGAATGGGCACTGGGATTGAAACCCAGATTTACATCCATTTCAATCCCAAGCTTTCCTCACAACTTCTTCACTGTGTAAGAGAAACCCAATTGGCTGTAACGTCTCAATGGGCTCTTATGTTTCTATTCTCCAAAGACCTGGTATTAAATGATCTGCTTCATGGAAAAAAAGTAGGGGAAACATCACATTTCTTTACTTTCCTAAATCATATTCAATATGATTCATTCCATAACCCACAAAGGTCTGTGGGAATTGTAATCTCAGTCATTTTGTGGGATGTATCAGTTAGGAAAAGCCTCCAGCTGTATGTAACTGAGACTTAAAAGTGGCTGAAAGATATGTAACAGTTACTCCATCAAGTGAGAAAAGTCTGGAAGTAAGGAATCCAGAGGTGGAATCTCCACTAGGTCTTCTGATTCCCTGGATGCTTCCAGTTTTCTGCTCTGCCATTTTTAGTGCACAACTTTCATTCACAGAATTGACTGCTGGAGCTCCACTTATGACACCTAAATTCCAGACAGACAGCAAGGAGAAAAGGTGAGGGGACATGCCTTGTTCAAGAACTTTTCTGGAGGTCCAACCTATCTAATTCCTCCTCCCTCTGTACCAAATGTGGCCACGGAAACCTCCCCCATGGCTTCCACTGACTGGCACTTGGTGCTCAGTTTCCCAATAACCGTGCAGCGTCCTTGAATATGAGGTTCTGTTACTTCTAGGTTATGTTGAAGAAAGTTCATGGCTGAGATAGAACAAGATGCAAGTCTCAGCCACCGTGTGACCCACCACCAATCCCTTATCCCCAATCTTAGACAGTCTACCTGTTTCAGTTATCTTATGCAGCGTAACAAGTAACCCCTAAACTGAACAGCTTAAAATACCACCAGATATTTGCTCATGATTCTTCAGTCTGGGCAGACCTTGGTGGGAAAGTCTCATCTTCCTTCCAGGTGGTGTTGACTGGGAGCATTCACACAATCGCTTTCAGCTGGGAGCA
Source organism: Balaenoptera physalus (assembly GCF_965194825.1). Lineage (NCBI taxonomy): Eukaryota > Metazoa > Chordata > Mammalia > Artiodactyla > Balaenopteridae > Balaenoptera > Balaenoptera physalus. Next base: position 36,696,035 of record NC_138891.1, read on the forward strand.
CTGATGGAGCTAGAAAGTCCAAGATGGTCTTCTCTCTTCCTTCAGGGCCTCTCTAAGTGGCCTCTAATCACTTAGTGGTCTAGCCCATGCTTCTTACATGGTGGCTGGGTGCAAAGACAGAGTATTGCGAGAAGGAGTACAAAGAAGCTGACAGTCCTGAAAGGAGCTGGGTCTGGAACTGACAAAGCATGACTTCCTCCATGTTCTATTGGCCAAAAGGATCCGTAAGGCTAGCCCAAACTCAAGGGGAAGAACCTCCACCCCTTGAAGGAATGTGGACAGTGTAATCCACCATTCCATGGCCTCCCTTTGACATTAGACCACTCTTCCTTTCTTTAAACATGAGCTTCCCTATACTTCATCCTTTCAGGACAAGCCCATGATAATTTCCTAATGGACCTAACTTTTCAAAACAAAGATTTCCGGGCTTGAAAGACAAAAAATTGCTAACACAACACACCTGTCTCTGTCTAGGCAAGGGAACCAATACAAATAGTCTTCTTATGAAAAAGAATTGTTCTTTTCTTTCCTTTCGGAAATTAAAAAACAGCCACAAAGTGTCAAGAAATTTATTATTTCAATAACTTATCCAGTTATGGTCACATTCATTTTTTAAAATATAATGAGCTTGTAATTTTCTGTTGTAGTTTGGACATAAGGAAACAAAACCTAATGATGTTTATAAAGATTTATTTTGACAGCTTCAACCTCATTTTTTTTAAACGTAGTTATCATACCCTTTCAAAGGAGTAGAAAAATCAGGATATGAGTTGGCTCTCATATCCTTCCCCTTCTCATTATTTAAGAAAAACTATGGCAAATCACTAGTATAGAAAATCAGCTCAAAGTAGCTCAGGCGAAAAGAGAACTTATTGGTTCCTAAGCCTGGGAAATCAAGTGGGTTTGATTTGAAGTGTAGCTGGATACAGGTGCTCAAATGTTATCATCACTGCCCTATTTTGCCCTGTCCTTGGCTACAATTCCCAGTTACTTGGCTGCTTTCCCTCCTGCTGCAGATGAACTTCCTCCATGTAACTGTAAAGATAGTTGCCTGCAGCCCCAACAGAATTTTCTGCAAGATTAGCCACTCCCTGGAAAAATAACTTCTCCTCCCATCCTAATAATATCCCAGGGAAGGCCTTAATTTTCCTGTTGAGGTCACACGTCCATCTTTGGATGGATTACTTTCCCTAAGGGTGGTGTATTATACAAAAAAAGACCCTGCCCCCGAAGATATTCACATTCTAATCTCTTTAACCTGGAAACTGGTTAACCTGTGAAACTGGTTTAACCTGGGACCGCCATACTGTTCTCCATAGTGGCTGCACCAATTTACAATCCCACCAACAGTATAAGAGGGTTCCCTTTTCTCCAAACCCTCTGCAGCATTGGTTATTTGTAGACTTTTTGATGATGTCCATTCTGACTGGTGTGCCTTTATCTATGTTATATGTAGCAGTGTGTATCTGTTAATCCCAAACTCCTAATTTACCTGGCCAAGGGACTTTGCAGAAGTGATTAAATTAAGGATCTCGTGATGGGGAAGAGTAGCCTGGATTATACAGGTGGGACCAATGATGTAATCACAAGGATCCTTCTAAGAGGAACGCAGGAAGTGTCAAGAGTCAGAGTCAGAGAGAAGGTGTTTGATGATGGAAGCAGAGATCCGGTTGATGTGCTTTGAAAATGGAGGGAGCCACAAGCCAAGGTATATAAGTCATCTGTAGACGCTGAAAAAGCCAAGGAAACAGAGCCTCCAGAGGGACCCAGACCAGCCAATACTTAGTTTGGACTCTGGCCTCTAAAACTGTAAGAGAGTACACTTTTAATTTTCTTATTCTAAGCCACTAAGTTTCTGGTAATTTGTTACAGTAGCGATAGAAACTAATACAAATGTGTTTCCTGATTTGGCTCAGTTTGGTTAACAGTTTTTGACGTGTGGTCGAGAAAGAAGGTGAGAGTTGCCAGAGGGTGACAGGGGTGGGAGTACGTCTGGTCAAGAAAGAAGGTGGGAGATGCCAGAGGGTGACAGGGTTGGGAGTACACAATTGATGGTATAATCCAGACCATATCAAATCAGGGAAAATTTCCCCCCAAATAAAATTTCTTTGTTACAAAAGGAAGTGGATAGAAAAGAAGGCTTAATAAATAAAATTAATAAGCAAACAACAACTCCATAAACAATAGCTACCATAATCTAGTACTACCGAGAAGAAAAAATGCTGAGTCAGGAAGAAGGAAAGAACTAAGTAAGGGAGGCAAAAGCCTGTAGGACTTACAGCTGGACCTGGGTAATCAAGAATTCACAGAAGTAACAGCCATTGTTTTCCTGCTCTAATGCCCTGAAAGAGCATTATGAAGAATAAAGCACGTGTTTTAGGATCAGTATTACTTAAGCTCAAATCCTCCACTAAAAGCTGTCAGTCACTCTAATCTTGGTTTTCAACAGTAAAGTGAGAGAGCTTGTGCTTCAGAAACTCCTCCACAAAGAATGCCTAATGTCATAGAAGAGGAATCTGAACATAAACGCTGAGAACCTGGGAGTCTCACAAGGAAACTTATGCAAGTGAAAGTTTCCTTGAGTATTAGTTTTCTTATTTAAAATTCAGGTTATTTAATATAAAAATGTTATAAAAATTATTAAAAATCCTGCGTGTTATCTTCTCTTTTAAATATTTAAGGTAATTGATACTCCAGGAAGGTTTACCTTTTTTAGTCTAGCTTCAAATACTCTATGATTTCAATGATTTGTAGGGCATGTGTAGCCCAGCTATGGGACTAGGACCATGTCCCTTCCAGACCTCAATCACCGTAGCTCTGCTGTCTCCACTGTCCACCACCTGAGACCTGAGCTAGGAGGATGGCACTGTCAACCATAGTGAGAATTTAATTGTGGTGATGAAGAGGCTGCAGGCAAATTCCCTTCAGAAAACACTTCATAGCTACACAAAGGGAGGACTGAAGTAGTTGCACTTTTTTGGGTTTTTTATTGAAGTATAGTTGATTTACAATGTTTTGTTAGTCTCAGCGGTACAGCAACGTGATCTAGTTATACATATATCTATATACAATATAGTCATTTTTTTCAGATTCTTTTCCATTATAGGTTATTAAGATATTGAATATAGTTCCCTGTGCTATACAATAGGTTGTTGTTGGTTATCTATTTTATATATAGCAGTGTGTATCTGTTAATCCCAAACTCCTAATTTATTCCTCACCCCAACTTTCCCCTTTGGTAACCATAAGTTTGTTTTCTATGTCTGTGAGTCTATTTCTGTTTTGTAAATAAGTTCATCTGCAACATTTTTTTAGATTCCACATACAAGTGATATCATATGATATTTGTCTTTCTCTGTCTGACTTCACTTAGTATGATAATCTCCAGGTCCATCCATGTTGCTGCAAATGGCATTATTTCATTCTTTTTTATGGCTGAGTAATATTCCATCACATATATGTACCACACCTTCTTTATCCATTCATCTGCCCATGTACACTTAGGTTGCTTCCATGTCTTGGCTATTGTAAATAGTGCTGTTATGAACATAAGGGTGCATGTATCTTTTCGAATTAGAGTTTTCTCCAGATACATGCCCAGGAGTGGAATTGCTGGATCGTATAGTAACTCTATTTTTAGTGTTTTAAGGAACCTCCATACTGTTCTCCATAGTGGCTGCACCAATTTACAATCCCACCAACAGTATAAGAGGGTTCCCTTTTCTCCAAAGCCTCTGCAGCATTGGTTTTTTGTAGACTTTTTGATGATGGCCATTCTGACTGGTGTAAGGTAATACCTCATTGATTTGCATTTCTCTAATAATTAGCAATGTTGAACGTCTTTTCTTTGTGCCTGTTGACCATCTGTATGTCTTTGGAGAAATGTCTATTTAGATATTCTGCCCATTTTTTGATTGGGTTGTTTGTTTTTTTTTGATATTGAGCAATATGAGCTGTTTGTATACTTTGGAAATTAACCCCTTGTCAGTTGCATCATTTGCAAATATTTTTCTCCCATTCTGGAGGTTGTCTTTTCACTTTGTTTATGGTTTTCTTTGCTGGGCAAAATCTTGTAAGTTTGATTAGGTCCCACTTGTTTATTTTCTTTTGCCGTGGGAAAAAAGGTGCCACTTCTTTTTTCTTTTGCCTTGGGAGACTGACCTAAGAAAACATTGCTGCAATTTATGTCAGACAATGTTTTGCCAATGTTCTCTTCTAGGAGTTTATGGTGTCATGTCTTATATTTAAGTCTTTAAGCCATTTGAGTTTGTTTTTGTGTATGGTGAGAGGGAATGTTCTAACTTCATTGATTTACATGTAGCTGTCCAGTTTTCCCAACACCACTTGCTGAACAGACTGTCTTTTCTCCATTGTATATTCTTGCCTCCTTAGTTGCAGATTAATTGACTGTAGGTGTGTGGGTCTCTCTCTGTTCCATTGATCCATATGTCTGTTTTTGTGCCAGTACCACACTGTTTTGATTACTGTATCTTTGTATTATTGTCCGAAATCTGCAAGGGTTATGCCTCCAGTTTTGTTCTTTTTCCTCAGGATTGCTTTGGTAATCCTGGGGCTTTTGTGGGTCTATATAAATTTTAGGATTATTTGCTGTAGTTCTGTGAAAAATGCCATGAGTAATTTGATAGGGATCACACTAAATCTGTAGATTGCTTTGGGTAATATGGTCATTTTAACTATATTAATTTTTCCAATCCAATTTTATCCAATCCAATGGGATATCTTTCCATTTTTTTTTGGAATCATCTTTAGTTTCCTTTATCAGTGTTTTATAGTTCTCAACATATAAGTCTTTCACCTCCTTGGTCAAGTTTATTCCTAAGTAATTTTTTATGTGATTTTTTTTTAAAGGGATTTTTTTTTTTTTTTGCTTTCCCTTTCTGATATTTCATTGTCAGTGTAAAGAAATGCAACAGATTTCTGTATGTTAGTCTTGTATCCTGCTACCTTGCTGAATTCCTTTATTAGTTCTAGTAGTTTTTGTGTGGAGTCTTTAGGGTTTTCTATATATGGTAACGTCATCTGCATATAATGACGATTTTACCTCTTCCCTTCCAACTTGAATACCTTTTATTTCTTTGTCTTCTCTGATTGCTGTGTCTAGGACTTCCAATACTATGTTGAATAGAAGTGTTGAGAGTGGGCATCCTTGTCTTGCTCCAGATTTTAGCAGGAAGGCTTTCAGCTTTTCACTGTTGTGTACTATGTTTGCTGTGAGTTTGTCATTTAGCTTTTATTATGCTCAAATATGTTCCTTCTATACCCACTTTGGTAAGAGTTTTTTTAATGAATGAATGCTGAATTTTATCAAATGTTTTTTCTGCCTCTATTTAGATGATCATGTGGCTTTTGTCTTTCCTTTTGCTTATGTGGTGTATCATATTAATGTTGCATACGTTGAATCATCCTTTTGAGCCTGGGATGAATCCTACTTGATCATGGTGTATGATCCTTTTTATGTGTTGTTGGATTTGGCTTGCTAATATTTTGTTGAGGATTTCGCATCTATATTCATCAACAATATTGGCATGTAATTTTCATTACTGGTGGTGCCTTTGTCTGGTTTTGGTATCAGGGTAATGGTGGTTTCATAGAATGACTTTGGGAGTGTGCCCTCCTCTTCAATCTTTTGGAAGAGTTTGACAAGTATTGGTATAAGTTCTTCTTTGTATGTTTGGTAGACTACCCCAGTGAAACCATCTGGTCCTGGACTTTTGTTGGTAGGGTATTTTTTTATTGCAGATTGTATTTCACTTCTAGTGATTGGTATGTTCAAATTATCTGTTTCTTCTTGATTCAGTTTTGGTGGACTGTATGTTTCTAGGAACTTGTCCATTTTTTTTTCTAAATTGTCCTATTTGTTGGCATATAACTGTTCATGCTATTCTCTTATGCTTTTCTGTATTTCAGTTGTTATTCCTCTTCTTTCATTTCTTATTTTGTTTACTTTGGTCCTCTCTCTTTTCTTGGTGAGCCAGGCCAGAGATTTATTTGGGTCTTGTTTTTGTATCCATTCAGCCACTCTGTGTCTTTTGGTTCAAGCATTTAGTCCATTTTACATTTAAGGTGATTGTCCATGTGTGTTTCTTATTGCCATTTTGTTAACTGTTTGGGGTTTGTTTTTGTAGGTCTTTTTTTCCCCTTTTTTGTTCTCTTGTGATTTGATGACTATCTTTAGTGTTATGTTTGGATTCCTTTTTCTTTGTGTGTATATTTATTCTAGACTTTTGGTTTGCAGTTACCACGAGGTTTTTATATATTGTTTAAAGTTGCTGATCTCTTAGTTTCAAATGCATTTTAAAAACCTTGCATTTGTACTCTCCTCCCCTCATGATTATTGTTTTCAATATAAATATTTTACATCTAATTGTTTTCTGTATCCTTTAACTGCTTATTATGGATACAGATGATTTTACTACTTTTGTATTTTACCCTCCATACTAGATTTGTCTAAATAATTTCCTACCTTTACTGTATGTTTGCCTTTACTGGCGAAATTTTTCATCATGTAATTTTCTTGTTTCTAGTTGTGGCCTTTTCTTTTTCATCTAGAGAATTTCCTTTAACATTTGTTGTAAAGCTAGTTTGGTGGTGCTGAATTATTTTAGTCTTTGCATGTCTGTAAAGCTTTTGATTTCTCCATCAAATCCAAATGACAGGCTTGCTGGGTAGAGTATTCTCTGTAGGTTTTTTCCTTTCATCACTTTAAATATAGCATGCCACTCACTTGTGGCCTGCAGAGTTTCTGCTGAAAAATCAGCTGATAGCCTAATGGGAGTTCCCTTTTATGTTATTTGTTGCTTTACCTTTGCTGATTTTAGTATTCTCTGTTTATCTTTAATTTTTGTCATTTTGATTACAATGTGTCTTGATGTGCTCCTCTTTGGGTCCATCCTGTATAGGACTCTGCAATTCCTAGACTTGGGTGATTGTTTCTTTTCCCAGGTTAGGAAAGTTTTCAGCTATTATCTCTTCAAATATTTTCTCAGGCCCTTTCTCTCTGTCTTCTCCTTCTGGGACCCCTATAATGCAAATATTAGGGTGCTGGAGGTTGTCCCAGAGATCTCTTAAATTGTCCTCATTTTTTTCATTCTTTTTTCTGTTCAGTGGCAGTGATCCATTCTTCTGTGTCATTTAGTCTACTCTTGATTCCTTCTAGTGTATTTTTCATTTCAGTTGTTGCATTCTTCATCTCGTTTGGTTGTTCTTTTTATTTCCTAACTCTTTGTTAAAAACTCCTAACTTCTTGCTCTGTGCATCCATTCTCCTCCTGAATTATTCAATCATTTTTATAATCATTACTCTGAACTCTTTCTCAGGTAGATTGCCTATCTCCACTACACTTAGTTCTTCTTTTGGGGTTTTATCTTGTTCCTTCGTCTGAAACATATTTCTCTACTGCCTAGTTTTGTCTAAACTGCTATTTGTATTTTTATGTTTGTGGTAGGTTAGTTATGTTTCTCCACCTTGGAGAAGTGGTCTTCTATAGGAGATGTCTTATGCAACCCAGCAGTGCACTTCCCTCTCATCACCCAATCTATATGCTCTAGGGGTTCCCCCTAGGAGAGTTGTGTGGGTCCTTCTGTTGTGGCAGGCTGACTATGTGGGCAGTCAGTTAGGCTTGGCTGGCCCCTAGTCTGGTTGGTTATCAAGCCCTGCCTTGTCTGGTTGCTGCTGGCTGCTATTTAGTGGGACCTGGTCATGAGGTGGCTAGTGCTGGCTCACTGGTGGGCAGAGTCAGAATCCTGAAGACTCTGGAGCTGTTGCCCACCCACTGGCAGGTGAAATCAGATCCCGGGGTTAGTGCTGGACTACTGGCAGGCAGAGCTGGTTCCTGGAGTCTGGCTGCAGGGCCCAGGGATTCCAGAACTCATTTCAGATCATTGATTGGGGGGGAGCCAGTTCCTGACCCAGGTGGGTATGGGGTCCAGGGTGTCCCAAAGGTTGCATTGGCCTGCTAATAGGCAGGTCCAGGGCCCAGCTGGTCCCAAGGTAGGGTCTGGCTTCTTGTTGGCAGGCTCGTTCTGCAGGCTGCGGGACCATAGTTTTGTTGCTTCTGTTGTCTGTCCCCTGGTGGGTGAGGCTGGTCTAGAGGCTTCCACAGGCTTCCTGGCATGAAGAGCTGATGCCTGCCCACTGGTGGGTGGGTGGATCTGGGTCCTGGCCCTCTGGTGGGCAGGGCTGTATCTAGGGGCATGTCTAAAGGTGGCTGTGGGCTCAGGAAGACTTTAGGCAGTCTGTCTGCTGATGGGTGGGGCTGTGTCCCTGCCCAGTTTGTTGTTTGTCCTGAGGCATCCCAGCACTGGTGCCTGTGGGCTGTTGGGTGGGGCCAGGTATTGGCACTAATGAGCCAAGATGGCAGCCACCAGCAGCTGTGTTCACAGGGCTGAATGTTCCCAAATATGTCTGCCACCAATGTCTATGTCCCCAGGTAAGCTGCAGCCCACCACCCCTCCACCCCCCGACACCCCTGTCTCTCCAGGAGACTCTCCAAAACCAGCAGGTAGGACTGGCCAGGCTCCTATCAAATTACAACTTTTGCCCTGGGTCTCAGTGCACGTGAGATTTTGTGCCCTTTAAGAATGAAATCTCTATTTTCCCCAGTCCTGTGGTGCTCTTGCAATTAAGCCCCACTGGCCTTAAAAGGCAAGTGCTTTGCAGGTTCATCTTCCCAATGCCAGACCCCCAGACTGGGGATCCTGATGTGGGGCTCAGCACTCTCCTGTGGGAGAACTTCTGCAATATAATTCTCCAGTTTATGGGCCACCCACCTGGGTGGTGGTATGGGATTTCATTATATTGTGAGTCCATCCCTCCTACCCGGCTTGTTGTGGTTCTTCTTTAGACATTAGTTTAGAAGATCTCTTCTGGTAGGTTCCAGTCTTTTTCATCGATGGTTGTTCTGAAGATAGTCGTGATTTTGATGTGCTTGTGAGAGGAGGTGGGCTCAAAGTCTTTCTACTCCACCATCTTGGCCACTCTCCCCTAAGTTGTAGTAGTTTTAAAACATGTCTGCATAATTTGTTGACAGTCCTCCCTTCAAGAGGTGGATTCAGTGTCCTCTTCCCTTAAAACAGGGCAGGCCTTGTGACTGCCTTGACTAAAAGAATGCAGCAGAAGTGAAACTTCTGGGATTTCTGAGTCTAAATTAGAAAAGGCAATACAGCTTCCACTTTCCCTCTTGGAATTTAGAGCTTAATGCCCAGCTGCCATAGTGTGAGGAAGCCCAAGCCAAATGGAGAGGTGGCATGTAAGTGTTCTAGCCAACAGCCTCCACTAAGATCCCTGCCATAGCCTCGATCAATTGCCAGACATGTAAGTGAGGAAGGCTTTGAGCTGACTCCAGTCACGGTCATTGTTAAGGAAGCCTTAGAGATAACTCTAGATTCACTTACTGTCTGACTGCAACAGCAGAAAGACCTTGAACAAGAACAGCCTGACTTAGTCCCCTCAGCCCAAAGAACCAAGAGAAGTAAATAATAATAAGTTATCATTGTTGTTTTATATTACTAAGTTTATGCAGCAGTAGATAATCAAATCAAGGGTAGAGTCTGTAGGACTGAATCCCTGGAAAGGGAAAAGGATGGAATATGTAGCTCAGAGAGCATAACCTTCGTATGTCCTGGGTCCCAGATTCTACTACTTCACCTCTAATTTTACTTTCCATTTTGGATTATAAAGTGTCTATTTACTTCTTCATCTCCCTTTCTGGAAGATAGTTGGGTACTTCATAAATGTATGGGGAAAAGAGAGTGAGGGGATGGGGGAGGCTGAGAACTGAACCCAGATGATGCAAGCAACAATCTCAGGACCCCACTGAACTCTCTCAGGGGCTGAATTTGGTGAGCAGCTCCAAGTAGCACAATGCTGCCTGAAGTTGCTGGTGATACCACCAACTCCATCACCTACCGAGTGACCATGGTACTTCACATCCTAGGGTATGTTTCTCACACTGGAGGACATAATACAATAGAATCAATAGGGCATATCTTCCAGAAGTACCAGTTGTACTCCAGTCATTCATTTCACAAATACTCATTGAAGACCTGTAGTATGCTAGGCACAAAGGTAAGAAACTCAAAACAAAATTTTCATTAAAGTAAACACAAGTGTATTCTGGAGAAGAATGTTAAATTAGCATGGATTTTTAAAGAAAAAAACCTCAAAGAACATTTATTCTTGCAGTGCCATTATTCTTTATGCCCAGAACCTTGGAGGTAGGAGTTCAGAGTTTTAGAAACTCCCATGTAAGACATTAATGAAAATGTTTATATTGCAGCGTTTCCCTGTACCATAGGTCAAAAGTTGGTAGCTCATAACCTAATCTATAGACATATCTTATTTGAATCACAGAGTGATTTTTTTGGGGGGGGGGTTTGTTTTACAACTTGAATTCGTGGCTGATATTTAAAAACCAGAGTGTCATTTACTAAGTTGGATTTCTAGCTTCTTCTGAAAAAAATTGGAAGAGCTAGAAATCTTGGGCCCACCTCCTCATGTGGCCACAGTTGGCTGACGCCAAGCTTCCTCCTTTTGTTTCAGCAAGACCTGGTCCCAGTACTCGCCATGGTCCTCATCACTTTCTGTCCACACCACCCACCAGGTTTGTGGCCTGCTTCTCGTGTCCATGGTACCTGCCTGGGCCTGGGAAGTATTTGAATCTACATCCCCAGTTCTAGGTTGAATCGTTTGGGTCATTTTTCAATATTTAACATTGACTGTTCCAAATTTTTAAAATTTTCAGGATACTAGTCTTTTTTTATAATTATATACTCAGATTGTTTTTTTGTTTTTTTCTTCCAGTTTTATTGAGATATAATTGACATACAGCACTTTATACGTTTAATGTGTACAGCACTATTTCACTTACATGCATCATGAAATGATGACCACAATAAGTTTAGTGAATATCCATCATCTCAGAAAATACAAAATAAAAGAAAAAGAAAAAAAATTTTTCAGCTTACTAGACTTAACAGTCAGATCCAGAAATTTAACCTTATCTGCCCAAGTCCCAAATAAGAAAATTATAGAGCTGGTGTAGACCCACTTTTCTGATCATGGTCATAGGATTCTGAAGGCTGCCACGTAACCACAGGGCTCAGAAACAGCCCCCAAGATTATCTGACTTACTCTCAAGGAAAGAATCAGACTCAAAGCATGCATCTCCCCCAAACCCAGAGTCCCAGGAAAATCAGGCAAAGAGGGAATAAAAGAAGGTAAACCAGGTTATTGTAGAGCATGCACTCTCCTTATGGGACACAAATGCCTCCTTGCAGTGTTTGGAAACAGGGAGAGGGGCTCCCCAAATGTCTTTGGATTCTGTCAAGAACAAGTTGGGGTGGCCTCCTCACCAGGACGTGGATAGCTTGGTAACTAAGTCCAGGTTCCTGCGGTAGTGTGTGTGTATGTATATGTGTGTGTACGGTGGGCAGTGAATGTTCACCATGAGTCATGGTTTTGTTTTCTGCGCTCAGCGGCCTGTGGGCTGGCAAGGGTTGAGGTCTGGGATTTTGCAACAGCTGTTCCTGTCACCTGGGAAGGCAACTGAACATGCACTGGGATCTTTTTTTTTTTTTTTTTCCACTGGGATCATTTTTATCAGCTCATGAGCATAGGCTTTGCCTGCCAAAAGGCCATAATTCTCAGCTAGAAGAATAACATTCCTATCTGAAACCAGTGAGGAGTCTTAAATGTCGGAGTCTAAATTCTTATCTTATGTCACAGAGTCTTAAATTGCTCACACGCTAATTCTAATTTAAGGTGACTAACTACTAAAAGGAACAGCTACAACCTCTTTTCAGATGCTACCATAATGTGGAGAGAATCCATCAGTAAACAGAGTGAAGATGAAATCTCACTCCACTTTAACTTATCTTAAAATGACTTTCATGTGGTTTCAGGAAATAGCCAACCTGTCCTCCATTCATGAATTTAATATACAAACTTCTCGGCCTGGCAACTCTTCCAGGCTCGTTGATATCACCTTGCAGCCCTGGTCTTTCCAGACCTCATTTTTAGCCCATCATCTATGAAAGTTACCTTAATCCCTTGATCTTACATTCACCTCTCCCTGGACCCTTTCCAGCCTGTCCGTGGAGAGAGGCACAGTGTCCTTTGGACTGTAGCCACGGGAGAAATGCTGATTATGTGATAACCACAGGCACTGCCTGTTCCCTGCAAATGGCACACAGCAATGACAGAGGGATGCCACGGGGGAGTGCTGACTCCCCTCTTGCTGGGGAAACCTGTATTAACATGTTTGGGATAATGAAACCAATTAGTCTGGTCAGCAGATGTAACATAAAAACACCAAACATACTTAGCTAGCAAGCCAAAGATCTGAGCCACGATTAAGTCTTGGAAGACAGTTAAAAGTCTAAAATTCATAACAATTCTATCAATACCACTAATTGGGAACTCTTCAAAGCTCTCTCATCTAAATGCCTGCAAAAAAAAAAAAAAAAAAAAAAAAGAGTTGCTTATTTTGAAGGCTGCCTGGTGTAACAAAGGGAAGTTTCAAGGTAACAAGCATTTACATGTACATAATATTGGAGGAGAGGAGAGTGGAAATTTTTGTCTAGGTCAATATTTAATAAAATTACCTGCCTGCTGTTTCCAGATCCAACAATAGTATTGACAGAAAATTCTAGATAAGATTATTGCCGCAAATATTTGCAATTGTCACTTCGACGTGCAATGATTTACATTTTTTTCTTTGCATTTCAATCTTTTTTTTTTTAACATCTTTATTGGAGTATAATTGCCTTACAATGGTGTGTTAGTTTCTGCTTTATAACAAAGTGAATCAGTTATACATATACATATGTTCCCATATCTCTTCCCTCTTGCATCTCCCTCCCTCCCACCCTCCCTATCCCACCCCTCTAGGTGGTCACAAAGCACAGAGCTGATCTCCCTGTGCTATGCGGTTGCTTCCCACTAGCTATCTATTTTACGTTTGGTAGTGTATATATGTCCATGCCACTCTCTCTCTTTGTCACATCTTTTAATAGTAATTCTTGGTCTCATCAAATCTGGGCCTCTTATTACAAAGTACTGACTCCTGCACTAATAATTCTTCTACTGTAACATTTTTTCCTCTGCTTCTGGACTTGTTAAGGCTTTTGGTCTTCAGTCCTATAAGATGCAAATAATACTGAGAGAGAGCATATCTTTTGTTATTATCAGTGGGTATCATGGAGGAAAACAATAAAAACTTAGGAAGGATTGATTGTCAGTGGAGTATAAAAAGGAGATTCAGGAGACACCTCATAGGCAAAGAGAGAGGGCAAGGAATGAAGATTTTGTGTGTGTGTGTGTCCAAATTTGGAGGAAATGGCAGGAGGCAATTCTAGAAAGGAAATGAAAAACCTCTCCTCCTCCTCCTCTTTCCTCATTCAACTACTTCACAATTTTGCCACAAGTTAGCCCTGCCTCTAAGGTCTCTAGCGACTTGCTCACCTTCCATCTTATTCAACTTAAAAACGAAGAAGAGAGCCAGGATAGCTGCTCTGTGCACAAATCAAGGAAAAGGTATTGAGAAGAGTAAACAAGGAAACTAACTCTATGTGGCTCAACATTACATAGGGACAAAGAATAATGGACTGGTTCCCAGAAATGCCACACCATTCAGATGAGGCCACAGGTTGCCTGTTTCCAGGACACTCATTACTCCCTGGAAGGGACTCGTGGCATGCAATCCTATGAGAAGCCAAGCATGCCTTCCTGATGAAACAGCAGGCCAGCATGACAGCAGATTAGGATATTGTTCTGGGACAAAGGGGAACACACATAGGCTATTCTGAGAAGGTTAGAAAGTCCTGATTACCCCACAGATTGGCCCAGACAATTAGTGTGTGGGCATTGCAGAAGAAAAGCATTTTATTAACATAATTTTCCTTTTTATTTAATACAAGTGGTAATTCTTTTCTAATTATCATGAGTTGAACCAACAAAGAGCAGAGAAGAAATATTTGCTTTTGATTATATGCATTGTGGTTTTCCTTGGGAAAGGGGATGAGTGGGGGTGAATATTTAAATGAAGGAACCAGAAAGCATAAACGAGACCATATTCTTGGCTCCCACTTAGAAGGAAGCAGAATGTTTGGAGCAATATCACAGACATCTGCTAAACATCCATGTTTCTTGGTCTACCACAAACTGGTTCTTTTCAAATCATAAATATATACATGTTTTTCCAAAAGAGGGGAATCAATACTATTGTTTATTCACACTATTTTTCTTAAAAATGTTAAGTTTCACCAGACATACAAAATTTTGCAGAATCTTTTCCAACTCTTACCTATTTTTCCTTCTTAAAAACAGTTAGGGTTCTTGGTGTGAGACTCTTGTGAACCTTATTTTTGAGGCAATTTCTGTAAATAAACTAAAACATGTTTTGTGGATAATTTTCCTCTCAACTAAAGCAGTTCATCCATTTCAGTTGACATTGGCAAGAAAATATCCACCTATTTCATCTTGATTGGTTATTTCCATCAACTGTAAAAAATAAATAAATAAATAAATAAAGGGAAGAATGCCTCAAAGATACTTATGTCCCAGAAGATGGTTAAGCAAATGAGTAAAATGTACAAAAAGAATGCCATCTTGTGAGCTGCACCACCAGAATGACAACAAAACATCACCCTAGGAAGTAATGCTATGGTATCCAAACGTGCCCTCGTGTTATAATATGAACCATTGAGATACTGGCCCACACTGAGAGGACCACATCCTTTGCCTACAGGGATCCAGATTCTATCTTGTCCTTGGTCCCCAAAGGGAATGACCTTGTTCAGTCTGTGACCTAGAACCAGATACCCTGGAAAAGCAAATGATTTGGAGAGACTTACCAAGGATTCTGATCTATTTTGGTCAATGCCACTGGGTGTGATATTGAGTGGTTTAGGGAGCCAAAGAGAACTGATTACAAGATGACTAAGGAAAGGCCCAAGGGGTTTCAGGTGAATTCAGAAGAGAGCTGCTCTTTTTTCTTTTCTCTTTTTTTTTTTTTTTTTTTTTTTAGCAAAGTGGACTTCTTGACACAAACTTACCCCAAATCCTGGAAATAACAACTAGGGAATACCAGTTAAAATGCATGAATTGTTTTGAGCCAAGTCATGGAAGAAGTAAACTCAGTAAGCATTTGTTATTTTAAAATGTTGATTCACAATTTAAAGGAAGGGTTTAGATAAATTCATGGTTTGTACGTCCATAATGTATCATTAAGAAAAGCTGATGATATTTAGGATACATTTTGTGGTTTTGTGGTTGATGTCTACAAGGTTAATGATATACTTTCACAAAACAAACACTTGGTTCTTTGAGCGCAAAAGGCCTGAAAGGTCGTGTAGTTCAGTCTCTTAATTTTACTAGAGAAAGAAAATAAGGTCAAGAGAGGCTGAATGATGACAGCCAACTAATGACTCTTAACTAGATGCCAGACCTGGGGTACACAACTTTATCCAGATGCTGTTCCAAAAAATCTATACATCTATCTATAGATAGATATACATATGTATACATATATAATCATTAGAGATTCAAAATGTACATTATCATATAAAAAATTCTGAGTAGTCTTTCAGTAAAGAAATCTGTTCGGCTTTACTAAACTTAGCCTTTCTAAACTCACTTGACCACAAAGCCCTTTTTGCCATGCAACAATTATTAAGATCCCATGAAACTGAATCATGAAAACTTCATTTGTGTCCATAATTATTTTATTTGGTTTGCTGGCTCATTTTTTAACCTACTTAATTCAAGGTAGAAATATAGGCAACACGTAAAAATAGAGTTTTAAATAAAACCCCACACAGTTTTTCACTCAATCAGGTTATTAAAGTAATAGTGAAATTCTAAGGTTACTTCTATGCAGATCTGCTGCATGGCCAGAACCAATGGTGGCCTCTGTATTTTTATACACTTGCCAACTAATACAGCATTGGCCCACTTTTTTCAAAGGCAGATAGCCACAGCATTACACATATGCAAACTGATTTGAAGAGAATTGTCTTCAAAACTTACAGGTATTTTGTGGTATAAAACAGAAAGTATCCCACTCAACAGAGCAATGTCTGCAGACCTTTAATGTATCATTAAGTGTATATTTATTAGTTTGAGCTATATCCTTATCTCTAAATTAAACAAAAAGAGCTTAATGCCTTATAGAGATTTATAAAAGCTTCATTCTATTTTAAAACTTACTCAGCAGTTCCTGTGGCCTTGTCCTTTCATCTTTGTGAAATGGGAATATTAGGCTGTCAGATGGTATGGAAATTCTTATATCCTTAACTGTTTGTATAATCTTCTGGCTCAGGAAAACCAACCTGGAGAGGTAGTATTCACTTCTGCCAAATGCTGCAGAACCCTCTGTTAGGTACACTGACACTACTCATTTCATCCCTCATGGCAGAATAATTTCTAGTAAAATCATGCATACACTGGCCGGTATTAATGTCATCTGTGTTCCCTCGAGATGAGCATATTTCACACACACACACACACACACACACACACACACACACACACACACACACACACACATACACCCCAAACTCGCAAATGCCTGGAAGGTATTTGACATCCCCTTAGGCTTAAAATGTACCCAGCACCACTATCTGACTTAGTAGTTTTAGGAGCCTTAAATGCCAGTCTAGTCAATATTCTGCCCAAGCGTCACATGTAAGAGTCTGTATTCATGTTGATTCCCTGTAGACCGCTTCTCTTGAAATAGCTGTTAAATTAAATAGAAAAGTACCTAGATAAACTCATGTGATTATCATAGTCTAATACTGCTAAATTGCAACCCATGGGATAATTTAAGAGGAAATTACATTTACACCTTCAATCAGTGAACCAATGTTATGACTCATTTTGTAACCAGCAATTTTTTGACTTTGCTCATCTCCACCCTTGAATGGATATTTTTAGACTGAGGCAGAAAGGATTATTTGTTGTAGTCTTGCCCTTAATACTGCTTTGTGTATGTTTCCATACACAAAATTGGCTCTGTGAGAATTGGAGGATAATTTTAATAAGGGCTAATATTGCTACAGTTCCATAGGAAATGTGAGTTTCAAAGAATTTACAGAACTTGAAGTAATTGTCTTTGAGGAGTGGTTTCTCTCTTACTATCTGCCTCATAGAATAGTTGAAATCAACCTTGATTGCTTTGTAGTTCTGGTAAATTGAGTAACTGGATGTCCTATATTTTAGTTCTTCTAAGAATGCTTGCAAGCCAAAAAAGTCTGAACAAAACAGCAAGATGATATGTGATACTAAGACCAGTTCAAGTCAGGTTCTACAATAACTCATGCTTTTTGGCACTAATAGATTAGAATAAATCTCAGTAGAACTAGAATTTAGCTATCTGGATAAATAATGAATAAAAGTTTGGTGATATTTTCAATCAGTTTTCTTCTAGAAGAGGTAGTTAGAGAAGTACTAATTTCTATTGAGACTGAAGAAGATGTTTCATTTGATGTAATAATTTGAAGATGGTGTCCCTACATTTTTTAATACCCAATATCCTTCCTACTGATATTTAGCATCCGTTTTTTTTTTTGTTTTTTTTTTTTTTTAATTTTTTAATTTTTATTTATTTACTATTTTGGCTGTGTTGGGTCTTCGTTGCTGCGCGCAGGCTTTCTCTAGTTGTGGTGAGTGGGGGCTACTCTTCGTTGCGGTGCACGGGCTTCTCTTGTAGAGGAGTGCAGGCTCTAGAGCACGTGGGCTTCAGTAGATGCGGAACGTGGGCTCTAGAGCGCAGGCTCAGTAGTTGTGGTGCACAGGCTTAGTTGCTCCGCGGCATGTGGGATCTTCCTGGACCAGGGCTCGAACCCATGTCCCCTGCATTGGCAGGCAGATTCTTCACCACTGTGCCACCAGGGAAGCCCTAGCATCCGTTTTAAAATTGCATACACATAATAAAACAGTCTTTCCTAGAAAGAGCTATTCTTTTTTACCCTATTACTAAGGCAGCTAAAATCTACCTTTTTAAAAAAAAACTTACCATCTCCTTCATTTTCCTCTTCTCTACAATCTCTTAATGTTGGAACATGCCAGGGCTCAGTCCTTGGGCCTCTTTTCTACACTCACTGCTTTTGGTGATTTCATCCATGCAGTAAATATTACCTATGTGCTGATAGCTCCAAAATTTATATCTCCAACTCAGATGTCCCTCCAAAATTTCCAAACTCCTATATCCAAATTCCTAGTCAACAGTTCCACTTGTATTTCTTTTATTTTTAAATTGAAGTATAGTTGATTTACAATATTAATTTTAGGTGAATAGCATAACGATTCATTTTTGTTTTTGTGGATTATATCCCATTGTAGGTTATTACAAAATACTGGGTATAATTCCTTGTGCTGTACAGTAAATCCTTGTTGCTTATGTAGTTCGTGTATAGTAGTTTGTATCTGTTAATCCCATACTCCTAATTTTTCTCTCCCCCCGCCTCTTCCCTCTCCCTTTTGGTAATCATAAATTTGTTCTCTATATCTGTTAGTCTGTTTCTGTTTTGGTATAGATTCACTGTATTATTTTTCAGTTTCCACATATAAGTGATATAGTGTCTGTCTCTGTCTGACTTATTTCACTAAGCATAATATTCTCTAGGTCCATCCATAGGCATTGCTGCCTGTGGCATTATTTCATTCTTTATTATGGCTGAGTAGTATTCCATTGTGTATTATACCACATCTTCCTAAGCCAGTCGTCTGTTGATGGGCACTTGGGTTGTTTCAATGTCTTGGCTATTGTAAATAGTGTTGCTATGAACATTGGGGTGCATTTATCTTTTCGAATTAGAGTTTTAATTTTTTTCTGGATATATACCCAGGAGTGGATCATATGGTAATTCTATTTTTAGTCTTTTAAGGAACCTCCATTCTACTTTCCATAGTAGCTGCACCAATTTACATTCCTCCAACAGTGTAGGAGGGTTCCCTTTTCTCCATATCCCCTCCAGCATTTATTATATGTAGACTTTTTGATGATAGCCATTCCAACAGGCTTGAGGTTGTTTTGATTTGCATTTCTCTAATAATTAGCAATGTTGAATATCTTTTCATATGCCTATTAGCCATCTGTATGTCTTCTTTGAAAAAATGTCTATTTAGGTCTTCTGCCCATTTTTTGATTGGGTTTTTTGTTTGTTTCTTTGTTTCTTTGTTATTGAGCTGTATGAGCCATTTGTATACTTTGGAAATTAATTCCTTATTGGTCACATCATTTACAAATATTTTCTCCCATTCCGGAGGTTGTCCTTTCATTTTGTTTATGGTTTCCTTTGCTGTGCAAAAGCTTTTAAGTTTGATTAGGTCCCATTTGTTTACTTTTGCTTTTATTTCTTTTGCCTTGGGAGACTGATCTAAGAAAATATTGATACAATTTATGTCAAAGAGTGTTTCATCTATGTTTTCTTCTAGGAGTTTTATGGTGTTATGACTTACATTTAGGTCTTTAATCCACTTTGAGTTTATTTTTTATATGGTGTGAGGGAATAGTCCAATTTAATTGTTTTACCTGTAGCTCTCCAGCTTTCCTAGCACAACTGTTGAAGAGACTGTCTTTACTCCATTGTATATTTTGCATCCTTTGTTGTAGATTAATTGACCATAGGTTAGTGGATTTATTTCTGGGCTCTCTATTCTGTTCCATTGATCTATGAGTCTATTTTTGTGCCAATACCTCCACTCGTATTTCTAATAAGATCTAAATCTCACCCTTCCCAAAACTAAACTGCTTATCTTTCCCACAAAAGCTACTCTGCCCATAGCTTTCCTCTTCTCAGTTGATAGAAGTTTTGTTCTTTCAGTTGCTCAGGTCAAAACCTTAAGTCATTCTGGACTTCTCTCTTTCTTTCACATCTTACAACCAATCTAATTGGAAATCAAGTTGGTTCTATCATCAAAATAGATCCAGATATCAGTATGAACTCATGTTTAGTTTAGGAAATATACAGACAGATAGATACATAAATAAATGTAATATGTATGTGTATGCATATTGGAAGGTAGAAGAATGCCCCTTCCACAAAGATATCTACATTATAAACCTTGGAATCTTTTACCGTATATGGTAAAAGGGACTTTGAAGATGTGATTAAGTTTTAAACCTTGAAATGGGGGGATTAATTTGGATTATCTGGGTGGGTCCAGTGTAATCACAACAATCCGTAAAAGAGAGGAGGAGATGTGATAACAGAAGCAGAGTGTCAGAGTGATGCAATGTGGACTTGAAGGTGTTATGATACTGACTTTGAAGATGGAAGATAGGGCCATGAGCCAAGGAATGCAGGAAGCCTAGAGAAGATGGGAAAGGCAAGGAAACAAATTTTCTCCTAGAGCCTCCAGAAGTAACACAACCCTGCCAACATCTTGATTTTAGCCCACTGAAATCCATTTCAGATTTTGACCTCCAGGGCTGTCAGATAATGAATGGGTATTGTTTTAAGTCACTAAGTTTGTGGTAATTTATTACAGCAGCCTAGGAAACTAATACACTTGTCTTAGAAATACACATCTGTTTCCTAGCTCTGTCTGCTGAGAGGGTCTAGAAGCAGTGACCTCCCAGTAGTAATGAGTCCATCTAGTGTCCAGATCCTGGTTTCTATATATTATTCTCCAACACAAGGTACCAGGGCTTCTTGGGAAAATGGCTGATTCTAGGGCTGGGGCATAGAAAAGGCAAAATAGTTTGGAGCGTTTTACAGCACCAGAAAACAAGGAAGTGCTCTAAAACATGGGACACTTCAAAAAGGCACAGGAACAAGACTGAAAGACTTTCCAATGGCCAAAACTGGAACAATTTGAGCAACAACATAACAATAGTATTGGATTATAACTCAAAGGGGAAAATAATCCATGAATTTATACTGATATAAATAAACGATAAGATACATAAATACATTGGTGAATAGACACAAATCCTCCTTACAAAAAACATTCCAGTTAATAAATGTGGAAGGAATGAGGGATATAGAAAATCACCATTACAACCCCACAGCAATAACTTCTGCAGGCAAGATCTGCTTAGTGCAAAACTCTAAGGAGAAACAAGATACTTGCAAAGTAGTATCTCTCCCCAAATATTTACTAACTACTATAGTAATTTTATCATATGTCCACAAATTCTTTCCTATTCCTCCCTCTAGGAGGTAAAGCTTAATTCCACAACCCTTGAGTGTGGGCTGGACTCAGTGACTTGCTTCTAAGGAATAGTGTATGGAAAGAGGGAAATAGTAACTACAGAGAAACCTAGAAGACACCTCTTCAACCAAGTGACCACAGTTGCATTACTGGTAATGAGTCATGTTGATATCATGTATCCTCTGGTAGGATGTGATGAGAAAGGCCCATCATCTTTGTGGTATTCATCTCTCTAATCTGCAATCAATATCAAACAAACCCAAATTGAGAGTCTATGAAATCCTGACCAGTACTCAAAAGTGGCAAGGTCAGAAAAGACAAGGCAAAACTGAGAAACTGCCACAGACTGGAGGAGTTTGCATTGTGACAACCAGGTTCAGTGTGGTATCCTGGATTAGATCCTGGACCAGAAAAAGGACACTAGCAGAAAAAAACTGATGAAATCCAAATAGTCTATTTCTCCACAATAGAATGTCAATTGCCCTTCATGAGAGCAGGAATCTTTGGTTTTTTTGTGTTTTTTTTTTTAATCCAATGATATATCCCAAGCACCTAGAACAGTATCTGGCACACAGTAGATACACAATAAATTGTTGTTGTTAAATTGAATTTAACCTGACACATTCAGATCCCTAGAATATGAAACAATCTTCAAATGGTATCAGAATCCCTAGAAGCTTTCATGTAAATTCTTTCTCTTCAAATCCATGTACTTATATGCTTTGCCTTTAAATAAATTTTACTACTTAGGTTTAATAATTTATTCAAAATTCATGATATATTACCTTATGAAATTACCATTTTTGTAAATCAAAATAGGTGAGCATTACAACTTCATATAATTCAAGCTAATGAGATAATTTTGATCAGTTGTTTACTACTACTAATTATAATTATAACTCAATTCAGGTGATTTTTAAACCGCTTTATTGAGGTATGATTGACATACAAAAGTTATATATATTTATATACAACTCGATGAGTTGAATTTTAAGTATACATTCGTAAAACCTTCACCATAATCTATGCCATAAACAATATCCATAACCTCTTCTACTTTATTTAGTATTATTGTTTTATGTGATAAGAACATTTAACATAAGATCTACTCTCTTAGAAAAATTTTAAGTGTACAATACAGTATTGTTAACTATAGGAAGTATGATATACAGTAGATCTCTAGGACTTATTCATCTTGCGTAACTGTAACTTTTACCCTTTGACTAATTATTACATCCCTGTTTCCCCCTTCCTCCTGTCCCTGGCAACCACTATTCTATGCTCTATTTTATCTATTTTAGATCCCTCATGTGTATTGTCATGAAGTATTTATCCTTCTGTGTCTGACTTTTTTCACTTAACATAATGTCCTTCAGTTCATCCATGTTGTCACAAGTGACAGAATTTCTTCTTCTTTAAGACTGAATAATATTCTATTGTATGTATATACCACATCTCATTTATGTATTCATCTATTCACCTGTCCATGGATAAAAATGTCTCATGTACAGCAGTGATTCATTTATATAATATATATATTCTTTTTCAGAATCTTTTTCATTATAGTTTATTACAAGATATTGAATATAGTTCCCTGTGTTATACGGTAGGTCCTTGTTGTTTATCTATTTTATATATAGTAATGTATATCTGTTAATCCCAAACTCCTAATTTATCCCTCCACCCCTTTCCCCTTTGGTAAGCATAAGTTTGTTTTCTATGTCTGAGTCTGTTTCTGTTTTATAAATAAGTTCATTTGTATCATATTTTTAGATTCCACATATAAGTGATATCATATGATATTTGTCTTTGTCTGACTTACTTCACTTAGCATAATAATTTCTAGGTCCATCCATGTTACTACAAATGGCATTATTTCATTCTTTTTTAAAGTTGAGTAATATTCCATTGTGTGTGTGTGTGTGTGTGTGTGTGTGTGTGTATGTCTATGTCTTCTTTATCCATTCATCTGTTGATAGACACTTATTGTTGCTCCCATATCTTGGCTCTTGTAAATAATGCTGCAGTGAACATTGGGGTACATGCATCTTTTCAAATTATAGTTTTGTCCAGATATATGACCGGGGTGGATTGCTAGATCATATGGCAACTCTACTTTTAGTTTTTTGAGGAACTTCCTACTATTTTTCATAGTGGCTGCACCAATTTACTTTCCCACCAACAGTGTAGGAGGGTTCCCGTTTCCCCACACCCTCTCCAGCATTTGTTATTTATAAATTTTTTAATGATGGCCATTCTGACCAGTGTGAGGTGGTACCTCATTGTAGTTTTGATTCTAGTGTTTATCTAATAATTAGCGATGTTGTGCCTGTTAGCCATCTGTATGTCTTCTTTGGAGAAATGTCCGTTTAGGTCTTCTGCCCATTTTTCTATTGGGTTGTTTGGTTTTTTTGTTTTTGGATAGTATGAGCTGTTTGTATATTTTGGAAATTAAGCCCTTGTCAGTTGTATCATTTGCAAATATTTTCTCCCATTCTGTAGGTTGCCTATTCATTTTGTTTATAGTTTTCTTTGTTGTACAAAACCTTTTAAGTTTGATTAGGTCCCATTTGTTTATTTTTTCTTTTATTTCTATTGCCTTGGGAGACTGACCTAAGAAGACATCGGTATGATTTATGTCAGGGGATGTTTTCCCTATGTTCTCTTCTGGGAGTTTTATGGTGTCGAGTCTTATATTTAAGTCTTTAAGCCATTTTGAGTTTATTTTTGCGTATGGTGAAAGGGAGTGTTGTGACTTCATTGATTCACATGAAGCCGTCCAACATTCCCAACACCGCTTGCTGAAGAGACTGTCGTTTCTCCATTGTATATTTTTGCCTCCTTTGTCGAAGATTAATTGACCATAGGTGTGTGGGTTTATTTTTGGGCTCTCTATTCTGTTCCATTGATCCATATGTCTGTTTTTGTGTCAATTACCATGCAGTTTTGATTACACTTTTGTAGTATTGTCTGAAGTCTGCAAGGGTTATGCCTCCAGATTTGTTTTTGGTTTTTTTTTTTCCCCTCAGGATTGCTTTGGTAATTCTGGGGCTTTTGTGGGTCTATATAAATTTTAGGATTATTTGCTCTAGTTCTGTGAAAAATGTCATGGGTAATTTGATAGGGATCACACTAAATCTGTAGATTGCTTTGGGTGATATGGCCATTTTAACTATATTAATTCTTCCAGTCCAGGAGCATGGGATATCTTCCCATTTCTTTGAATCATCTTCATTTTCCTTTATCAATGTTTTATAGTTCTCATTGTATAAGTCTTTTACCTCCTTGGTCAGGTTTGTTCCTAAATATTTTGGGTTTTTTGATATGATTTTAAAAGGATTTTTTTTTTTTTTTGCTTTCCCTTTCTGATATTTCATTGTTAGTGTAAAGAAATGCAACAGATTTGTGTATGTTAATTTTGTATCCTTCTACCTTGCTGAATTTGCTTATCAATTTTAGTAGTTTTTGTGTGGTGTCTTTAGGGTTTTCTATATATGGTAACATCATCTGCATATAATGACAAGTCTACTTCTTCCCTTCCAATTTGAATCTCTTTTATTTCTTTGTCTTGTCTGATTGCTGTGGCTAGGACTTCCAATACTGTGTTGAATAGAAGTGGTGAGAGTGGGCATCCTTGTCTTGTTCCAGATTTTAGTGGTAAGGCTTTCAGCTTTTCACCATTGAGTGTTATGTTAGCTGTGGCTTTGTCATAAATAACTTGTATTATGTTGAGATACGTTCCCTCTACCCACTTTGGTAGTTCACTTCTCATGGCAGTGACTTCTCTTGTTGTAGAGCATGGGCTCTTAGGTGTTTGGCTTCAGTAGTGTGGCACACAGGCTTCAGTAGTTGTGGCTTGTGGGCTTTAGAGTGCAGGCTCGGTAGTTGTGATGCACGGGATTAGTTGCTCCGCAGCATGTGGGACCTTCCTGGACCAGGGATCGAACCCATGTCCCCTGCATTGGCAGGCAGATTCTTAACCACTGCACCACCAGGGAAGTCCTGCTTTCATTTTTATAATTTGTCGTTCTGTCTGCTGTTCTGATTGGGTGATTTCCATTATTCTATCTTCCAGATCACTTATTCATTCTTCTGCATTATTTGGTTTGCTACTTA
This sequence comes from Balaenoptera physalus, assembly GCF_965194825.1. Lineage (NCBI taxonomy): Eukaryota > Metazoa > Chordata > Mammalia > Artiodactyla > Balaenopteridae > Balaenoptera > Balaenoptera physalus. The sequence goes on from NC_138891.1 coordinate 36,721,328, forward strand.
TTGCCTCTAAGTTGGCTTTCATCTCAGCAAGTGAGTTTTCTAATTTTTCTTGGCTCCTCTTTATAGTTTCTAGTTCTTTGTTACAGTGGTCTGCACTTCTATGGATAGCCTTTCTTAATTCCTTCAGTATTTTCATTACTTCCTTTTTGAACTCAGGGTCTAGTACACTGGAGAGGTCTGTTTCATTGTTTTTTCAGGGGAATTCTCTAGTTCTCTGAATTGGGAGTAGTTCCTCTGCTTCTTCATTTTACTTATATTTCTCTGACTCTATGTATTTAGGAGGAGCAGTTATCTACTGTGACCTTAAAGGGCTGTGTTTATGTGGGAGCAGCCCTGTGTAGGCTGCATGAGTCTAATATTTTTGGTGCAAAAAAATATTTTTATGTTTTTATGGATGCCTGCCACAACTTTCCTCCATGTTTGCTGGCCATTATCCCCTTGACAGAGGTTATAATTAGCATTGTGGTGACCAGACGTGTGTGTGTGTGTGTGTGTGTGTATAATGGCCATCCTAACAGATGTGAGGTGATATCTCATTGTGGTTTTGATTTGCATTTCCCTGATGATTAGTGATGTTGAGCACCTCTTCATATTCCTTTTGGCCATTTGTATATCTTCTTTGGAGAAATGTCTATTCAGTTCCTTTGTCCATTTTTTAATTGGATTATTTGGCTTTTTTGCTTGGGTTATAGAAGTTCCCTATATATTTTGGATATTTGGTTTGTGAATATTTTTTCCCATTCCATAGATACCCGAACTGGGATAGTTGGTCACCTTTCCAATGCCCATGTGGAGCTTTACCAAAGACTTTAAGCTATGTAAGTTCAGTCTTTGCAAAGAATGTCACAGCAGCCAGTTCTGTGCAAGAACCATCTGATAGTGGGCATCTAGACAGTAACCCCAGAAAAAGATGTCTCAGGGAATTCTGCCAATACTTCGGAGAAAGGTCCCATACTGTATCCATCATCCTTGTAGCCATCAGAGGAAGGCGTGATTAAGTGCTAGCTCTGAGGATGTAACCATAGAGCATTTTGTCTGACCCAGGTACTGTGTTGGCTTTTTAAAAAATTAATAGACAGCACTTTAAATGCAAAAACTTCACATTTTTTTAAAAAAGATAATTTTAACTTCTCTTGAAAAATTGGAAGTTCTGATAACATTTGTCTTAAGCTCTTACATGCCAAAAATCTGTTTCAGCTAAGAGTAGTGACTTCCTACTTCAGATGGGGCATTTGTTTCCAAATCATCATAGTCTCCAACCAACCAGTTTTACTCTTTCCATCACCTGAACCTTGCAGGCATTTGAGTTTATAACCCACTGATTTAGTTGAAAAGGGGAACAGAGGAAGGAAGACATGCTTCAGAAACTAATGATTCAGATTTCAGTTCTATAATTAGCCAATTTCTTAGGTAAACTTTTAGAATTTTGTCTACTTCATGATTGAAAATACCAGGGTATAGAGAATTTCACTCTCATCAGAACATAAACATATGAGTTTTAAAACATATAAATGATCTTGTTTGAAAGAAAAAGATAAAAAAGAAACTTTATCAATTATACTTCAAAAACAAACAAACACATAGAAAGGGAGATCAGATTTGTGGTTAATGGGGTGGGGGATGGGGAGGGAAGAGGGGAATTGGATGAAGGTGGTCAAAATGTACAAACTTCCAGTTATGATATAAATAAATACTAGGGGTGTAATGTACAAGATGATAAATATAAATAACACTGCTATATGTTACATATGAAAGTTGTTAAGAGTAAATCCTAAGGGTTCTCATCACAAGGAAAAATATACTTTATATATATTTTTAAAAAAATTTAACTGTAGTTTATTTACAGTGTTGTACTAGTTTCATGTGTACAGCAAAGTGATTCAGATATATATATATATATATATATATATATATTCAGATTCTTTTCCATTAGAGGTTATTACAAGATATTGAATATAGTTCCCTGTGCTAGATGGTAGGTCTTTGTAGTTTATTTATTTTATATATAGTAGTCTGTTTATGTTAATCCCAACCTCCCAATTTATCCCTCCCCCTTCCTTTCCCCTTTGGTAACCATAAGTTTGTTTTCTATTTCTGTGAGTTTATTTCTGTTTTGTAAATAAGTTCATTTGTATCATTTTTTTAGATTCCACATATAAGTGATATCATATGAAATTTGTCTTTTTCTGTCTGACTTACTTCACTTAGTATGGTAATCTCTAGGTCTATCCATGTTGCTGCAAATGGCATTATTTCCCTCTTTTTTTATGGCTGAGAAAATATTCCATTGTGTATATACACCACATCTTCTTTATCCACTCATCAGTCGATAGACATCTAGGTTGCTTCCATGTCTTGGCTATTGTAAATAGTGCTGCTATGAACATTGGTGTGCATGTATCTTATCAAATTAGAGTGTTCTTCAGATATATGCCCAGGAGTGGGATTACAGGATCATATGGCAACTCTATTTTCAGTTTTTTAAGGAACCTCCATACTGTTTTCCATAGTGGCTGCCCCAATTTACATTCCCACCAACAGTGCAGGAGGGTTCCCTTTTCTCCACATCCTCTCCAGCATTTATTATTTGTAGACTCTTAAATTATGGCCATCCTGATGAGTGTGAGGTGATACCTTATTGTAGTTTTGATTTGATTTCTCTAATAATTAGTGATGTTGAGCATCTTTTCATATGCCTATTAGTCATCTGCATGTCTTCTTTGGAAAAAATGGCTATTTATATTTTCTACCCATTTTTTGATTGGTTTTTTGTATATTGAGCTGTATGAGCTATTTGCATATTTTGGAAAATAGTCCCTTGTTAGTCGCATAATTTGCAAATGTTTTCTCCCATTCCATATGTTGTCTTTTTGTTTTGTCGATGGTGTCCTTTGCTGTGCAAAAGCTTTTCAGTTTAATTAGATCCCATTTGTTTATTTTTTATTTTATTTTATTTATTTGTTTATTTCTATTACTCTAGGAGATGGATCCAAAAAAAATATTGCTGCAATTTATGTCAAAGAGTGTTCTGCCTGTGTTTTCCTCTAGGAATTTTGTAGTATCTGGTTTTACACTTAGGTCTTTAATCCATTTTGAGATTATTTTTGTGAATGGTGTTAAAGAATGTTCTAATTTCATTCTTTTACATGTAACTGTCCAGTTTTCCCAGCACCACTTATTGAAGAGGCTGTCTTTTCTCCATTGTATATTCTTGCCTCCTTTCTTGTAGATTAATTGACCATAAGCACATGTGTTTATTTCTTGTATTTCTATCCTGTTCCATTCATCTATGTGTCTGTTTTTGTGCCAGTACCATGCTGTTTTTATCTCTGTAGCTTTTTTGTATAGTCTGAAGTCAGGGAGTATGATTCCTCTAGTTGGGTTCTTCTTTCTCAGGATTGTTTTGGCTATTTGGGGTCTGTTTCCATACAAAAGTTAAAATTATTTGTTCTAGTTCTGTGAAAAAATGCCATTGGTAATTTGGTAGGGATTCTATTGAATCTGTAGATTGCCTTGGGTAGTATTGTCATTTTAACAATATTGATTCTTCCAATCCAAGAACATGGTATATCTTTCCATCTGTTTATGTCATCTTCAATTTCTTTCATCAGCATCTTACATCTTATAGCTTTCAGAGTACAGGTCTTTTTTCTCCTAAGTAGATTTATTCCTAGGTATTTTATTCTTTCTGATGCAATGGTAGGTGGGATTGTTTCCTTAATTTCTCTTTCTGATATTTCATTGTTAGTGTATAGAAATGCAACAGATTTCTATATATCAATTTTGTATGCTGCAACTTTACCAAATTCATTGATGAGCTCTAGTAGTTTTCTGGTGGTGCTTTTGGAATTTCTACGTATAGAATCATGCCATCAGCAAACAGTGACAATTTTACTTCTTTCTTTCCAATATGGATTCCTCTTATTTCTTCTTCTTCTCTAATTGCTGTGGCTAGGATTTCCAAAGCTATGTTGAATAAAAGTGGCAGGAGTGGGCATCCTTGTCTTGTTCCTGATCTTAGAGGAAATATTTTCAGCTTTTCACCATTGAGTTTGTTAGCTGTGGGTTTGTCATACATGGCCTTTATTATGTTGAAGTATGTTTTCCTCTATGCCCACTTTCTGGAGAGTTTTTATCATAAATGGATTTTGAATTTTACCAAAAGCTTTTTCTGTATCGATTGAGATGATCACATGGCTTTATTCTTCAGTTTGTTAATATGGTGTTTCACATTGATTGATTTGCCGATACTGAAATATCCTTGCATCCCTGGGGTAAATTCCACTTGATCATGGTGTGTGATTCTATAATGTATTCTTAGATTTAGTTTGCTAATATTTGTTGAGGATTTTTGCATCTATGTTCATCAGTGGTATTGGCCTATAATTTTCTTTTTCTGTGTGTGATATCTTTGTCTTGGAAATGTTCCTTCCTCTGGAATTTTTTGGAATAGTTTCAGAAAGATAGGTGTTAACTCTTCTCTAAATGTTTGATAGAATTTGCCTGTGAAGCCATCTGGTCTTGGAATTTTGTTTCTTGGGAGTTTTAAAATTACTGATTTAATTTCACTATTGGTAATTGGTCTATTCATATTTTCTATTTCTTCCTGGTTCAATTTTGGGAGATTGCACATTTCTAGGAATTTGTCCATTTCTTCTAGGTTGTCCATTTTATTGGCATATAGTTGCCTGTACTAGTCTCTTATGGTCCTTTGTATTTCTTTGGTGTTGGTTGTAGCGTCTCCTTTTTCATTTCTATGTTTATTGATTTGGGCCCTCTCCCTTTTTTTGTGGATGAGTCTGGCTAAAAGTTTATCAATTTTATCTTTTCAAAGAACCAGCTTTTAGTTTCACTGATCTTTTCTATTTTTTTTTAATCTCTATTTCATTTATTTCTGCTCGGACCTTTGTGATTTCTTTCCTTCTACTAATTTTGGGTTTTGTTTGTTCTTCTTTCTCTAGTTCCTTTAGGTGTAAGGTTAGGATATTTATTCAAGATTTTCTTGTTTCCTGAGGTAAGCTTGTACAGCTATAAGCTTCTCTCTTAGAACTGCTTTTGCTGCGTCCCATAGGTCTTGGATGGTCGTGTTTTCATTTTCATTTTTCTCTAGGTATTTTTTTATTTCCTCTTTGATTTCTTCAGTGATTCAGATGTTGTTCAGTAGCATATTGTTTAGCCTCCACGTGTTTGTGTTTTTTGCACTTCTTTCCTTGTAGTTGATTTCTAGTCTCATAGTGTTGTGGTTGGAAAAGACGATTGATATGATTTCGATTTTCTTAAATTTACTGAGGCTTGTTTTGTGGCCTAGCATGTGATCTATCCTGGAGAATGTTCCAAGTGCACTTGAAAAGAATGTGTATTCTGCTGCTTTTGGATGGAATGCTGTATAAATATCAGTTAAGTTCATCTGGTCTAATGTGTCATCTAAGGCCTGTGTTTCCTTATTGATTTTCTGTCTAGATGATCTGTCCATTTATGTAATTGGGGTGTAAATCTCCCACTATTATTGTGTTACTGTCGATTTCTCCCTTTATGTCTTTAACATTTGCCTTATATATTGGGGTGCTCCTATGTTGTGTGCATATGTATTTATAATTCTTATATCTTCTTCTTGGATTGATCTCTTCATCATTAGGTAGTGTCCTTATTTGTCTTTTGTAACAGTCTTTATTTTAAAGTATATTTTGTCTGATATAATATTGCTACTCCAGCTTTCTTTTGATTTCCACTTTCATGGAATACCTTTTCTCCATCCCATCACTTTCAGTCTGTATGTGTCTCTAGATCCGAAGTGGGTCTCTTGTAGACAGCATAGATATGGGTCTTGTTTTTGTATCCATTCTGCCAGTCTATGACTTTCTGTTGGAGCATTAATCTATTTACATGTAAGGTAATTATCAATGTGTATACTCTTATTGCCATTTTGTTAATTGTTTTGAATTTGTTTTTGTAGGTCTTTTTTTTCCCCTTTCCTCTTTTGTCCTCTTCTCTTGTGATTTGATTACTATATTTAGTGTTGTCTTTGGATTCCTTTTTATTTTTTGTGTGTATATCTATGACAGATTTTTGGTTTGCAGTTACTGTAATGTTTTGATATAGCAGTCTATGTATGTACATGATAGTTTTAAGTTGCTGATCTCTTAATTTCAAATGTGTTTTAAATATCTTGCATTTGTATTCTCTCCCTCTCATGCTTACTGGTTTTGATTTCATATTCGTGTGTGGATGACTTCCTACCTTTACTGTATGTTTGCCTTTACCAGTGAGGTTTTCATTTTGTAATTTTCTTGTTTCTAGTTGTGGCCTTTTCTTCTTCACCTAGAGAATTTCCTTTAACATTCATTGTAAAGCTGGTTTGGTGGTGCTGAATTCCCTCAACTTTTGCTAGTCTCTAAAGCTTTTGATTTCTCCTTCAAATCTAAATGAGAGCCTTGCTGGGTATGGTATTCTTGGTAGTAGTTTTTTCCCTTTCATCACTTTCAACAGTCATGCCACTCCCTTCTGGCCTGCAGAGTTTCTGCTGAAAAATCAGCTGATAGCCTTATGGGAATTCCCTTGTATGTTATTTGTTGCTCTTCCCTTGCTGTTTTTAGTATTCTCTCTTTATTTTTAAGTTTTGTCATTTTGATTACAATGTGTCTTGATGTGTTCCTCTTTGGGTTCATCCTGCGTTGGACTCTGCACTTCCTGGACTTGGGTGACTCTTTCTTTTCCCAGGTTAGGGAACTTTTCAGCTATTAGCCCTTTTAATATTTTCTCAGGTTCTTTCTCTCTCTCTTCTCCTTCTGGGACCCCTAGAATGTGAATATTGGGTGCTTGATGTTGTCCCAGAGATCTCTTAAAATTCTTTTTCTTTTTTCTGTTCAGTGGCAGTGATTTTCACAACTCTGTTTTCCAGCTCACTGATTCATTCTTCTGTATTATTTAGTCTACTCTTGATTCCTTCTAGTGTATTTTTTTTTTTCGTTTAATTTATGTATTCTTCATCTCTGGTTAGTTGTTCTTTATATTTTCTTACTTTTTGTTAAAAAATTCTAACTTCTCACTCTATGCATCCATTCTCCTCCTGAGTTCTTTGATCACCTTTACAGTCATTACTCTGAACTCTTTCTCTGATAGATTGCCTATCTCCATTTCACTTAGTTCTTCTTCTGGGGTTTTATCTTGTTCTTTCATCTGGAACACATTCCTCTGCCACCTCATTTTGTCTAAGTTGCTATGTGTACTTTTATGTATTTGGTAGGTTAGTTATGTTTCTTGATCTTGGAGAAGTGGCTCTCTGAGGAAAGGTCCTATGCATCCAAGCAGTGTCCTCCCTTCTCATCACCTAAGCTATATGCTCTAGGGGTTCCCCCTAAGAGGGCTGCATGTGTCCGTCTGGTGTTGTGGACTGACTATGCAGGCTGTCTGGTAGGCTTGGTTGGCCCCTCGTCTGGTTGGTTGCCAGGCCCTACCTTGTGCAGATGCTGCTGGCTGCTCTTTAGTGGGGCCTGGTCACAAGATGGATGTTTGTAGAACCGTGGGGGTCCCTGGGGCTAGTGGTTGTTCACTGGTGGGCAGAGTCAGGGTCCACCCACTGGCAGGTAAAGATAGATCCTGGGGTTAGTGCCGGACTGCTGGCAGGCAAATCTTGTTCCTGGAGTCTGGCTGCAGGGCCCAGGGATCCCAGAGCTTGTTTCAGTCGTTGAAGGAGGAGGGCTGGTTCCTGATATGGTTGGGTTTGGGGTGAGTGTGTCTCAAAGGCTGCATTGGCTTGCTAGTGGGAAGGGCCCGGGCCAAGCTGGTCTCAGGGTATGGTCTGGCTTGTTGTTGGCAGACTCATTCCACAGGCTGCAGGATCATAGTTTTCTTGCCTGTGGTGTCTGCCCCCTGGTGGTTGAGTCTGGTCTAGAGGCTTGTGCAGGTTTCCTGGCAGGGAGGGTCAGTGCCTGCCCACTGGCAGGTAGAGCTGTGGGCTCAGGAAGTCTTTAGGCAGTCTGTCTGCTGAGGCGTGGGGCTGTATCCCCACCCAGTTGCTTGGTCTGAGGAGTCCCAGAACTGGTGCCTGTAGGCTGTTGGGTGTGACCAGTCTTGGCTCTAATTAGCCAACATGGCAGCTGCCAGGAGTGTTCATGCAGTTGAATGTTCACTAACATATCTACCGCCAGTGTCTACATCCCCAGAGTGAGCCTCAGCCACCCCCTGCCTCTCCAGGAGACTCTCCAAGACCAGCAGGTAGGTTTGGCCCAGGCTCCTATCAAATTACTGCTTTTGTCCAGGGTCCTGGTGTACATGAGGTTTTGTGTGCACCCTTTAAAAGTGAAGTCTCTATTTCCTCCAGTCCTGTGGGGGTCCTGGTGTACATGAGGTTTTGTGTGCACCCTTTAAAAGTGAAGTCTCTATTTCCTCCAGTCCTGTGGGGCTCCTGCAATTAAGCCCACTGGCCTTTAATGGGAAATGCTCTGGGGGCTCATCCTCCCCGTACCATACTCCTGGGCTGGGGAGCCTGACTTGGGGGCTCAGAGCTCTCACTCCTGTGGGACAACCTCTGCAATATAATTATTCTCCAATCTGTGGGTCGCCTACCCAGCAGGTATGGGATTTGATTACATCCCAAGTCTGCCCCTCCTCCCCATCTTGTTGTGGTTCCATCTTTATGTTTTTAGTTGTAGAAGATCTTTTCTGGTGGGTTCTAGTGTTTTTCCTTGATGGTTGTTCTGCAGATGGTTGTGATTTTGGTGTGCTTGTGAGAGCAGGTGAGCTCAGGGTCTTTCTACTCTGCCATCTTGGCTGCTCCTCCCCACCCCCATTCCAGTTTTTCTCTTAAAGTCTGCCTTCCCTCCTGTCTTCGTGGAGATCTCTCCTCCAATGCCTTGCCTTAGTAAACTTTTCACTAGTTTGTGGTTTTCCTAGGTGGAACTTTTTTTTCCTTTGTGCTTCAACTAGTTTCATTTGCTCATTGTGTACCACAGGCAGAAGCCTGGTACCCGGCCCTTCAGATTAGAGTTCTTCCTGTGAAAATCTATATTTCTTTAATTTTGCATCTGTATGAGATGATGAATGTTCACTAAACTTATTGTGATAATTATTTCATGATGTATGTAAGTCAAATCATTATGCTGTACACCTAAAACAAACAGTGCCATATGTCAATTATATCTCAATAAAACTGGAAGAAAAAAAGAGACCCTTCCTCTAAATTTTATTTAAATGTATAGTATAGTTTCCAGAAGCCCAGTGAAAACAAATATAATCTTTAAGCTAAAAAAAAAGTCTGTTTTTCAAATTTTGAGGTGAAGGAGAGGGGGGTAGTATTTGTTAACCAGAAAGCCAATCTCATCTCTTCAAAGGGGGAAAAAACCCAGAAATGTCATTTTCTTTTATAAACCTTCATTAGATGAAAGGAAATCAGTAACACTTGCTTTACTTATATTAACTTTTTATCCAAAAGCCCAAGAGTCCTGTATAGTAGTGATCTTAGATCAAAAATGTAGATCTTACATTAATTTCTCTGCCTCCCCACACTTTGATTTCTTTACAAGTTACAGCTGTCTTGTATTTGCTCTTGCATATATTTCTTAACTTAATGCTAAGTGAAATCAGATGAGGAAATAAAATCAAGTCATTGTAAAAAGATCTCAAAGCCTGCACAAGTCTTTAAACTTAGTTATAAACCCTACTTTGGTTTCCTAAAGTATAACTCAAAACAAAGAATTTTACTGTACTATACATTTTTATTTTCTTTTATTTACATATATATGTAATTCCAACAGCAATCAGAATTAAAATCACTATTTACAAGTTCTTTCCTTGAGAGTAGACTTTAAATAGATCTTTTTGTTTGTTCTATTGGCTGCAGTATAAACCAAAGGTTGTAAGAAGATATGTTCTAACAGACAATATTCTTTGAGATATGTATTTCAATGAATTTGAGCAGGAAGGAGTGAACTCTCCATTTGTTCACAAAGTTGTCAGTATTCTTCTCTGTTTTTCTTATATTGGTTTTCCATCTCACTCACTTCTGCTACCTTGCTGGCCGCAAAGGCATGTGAATCTGGGACCCCTAAATTATCGACGTGTATATTAATGTAGAATTCACCATGACTAAATTAGTTCCAGATTCAGAAAGAGAGCAAATACCATTTTGTAATCTTTAATTTAAAAAGAAATTCATGGATTTCAAAGAAATAGACTGTGTCAGTATTTTTATACATGCCCAAGCTGAGAGGATATTTTAGGAAAGTTAGAGAGATGGCTTGGAGACATGTGTGCATTGGATTCTCAAACTTGAGTGTGTGTGCCTCAGATTCACCGGGAAAACTTGTAAAAACACCAATTGCTTGGCCCTACCCTCAAAGTGTCTGATTCAAAGTATTTGCCTTTCAAGCAGGTTTGCAGATGATGCTGATACCACTAGTTCAGGGACCAAATTTTGAGAACTACTGGAGTAAGAAATACCCAAAGACTTGATATAGTTTTAAAAGGAAGGAAACGTCTTTGTCAAATTTCTCTTTCAGGAGACACACACATAGCCACACAGACTTTATTTTCTTTACTAAATGATTAAAATTCCTACAGATAGAACCTAATGGGAGCAAAAATGATAGTAGTGAATTACTGAAAAGCAGACATAAGATTTAGAGGGATGTAGAGGGATGGGTTAGAAAGGTGGTTTGCGGGGTAGGCTTTTTTTTTTTTTAAATATAAATTTATTTATTTTATTTTTGGCTGCGCTGGGTCTTCGTTGCTGTGTGCGGGCTTTCTCTAGTTGCAGTGAGCGGGGGCTACTCTTCGTTGCAGTGCGCGGGCTTCTCATTGCAGTGGCTTCTCTTGCGGAGCACAGGCTCTAGGCACGTGGGCTCGGTAGTTGTGGCGCACAGGCTTAGTTGCTCCGTGGCATGTGGGATCTTCGCGGACCAGGGCTCGAACCCGTGTCCCCTGCATTGGCAGGCAGATTCTTAACCACTGCACCACCAGGGACGCCCGAGGGGTAGGCTTTATAAATACAGAGTACACTGACTTGAGAGAAACCAACCCTTACCCACGCAACACCAAACAACAATATAGCTTTGGATACTTATTTGCAAAGATAATTCATACTACACAGATCCCTGGTCTGGTTGTAAAACACATTTTCATCAACTTGCTAGGGAAAAAAATCTCTCTTATACTCCTTTATCAAACTATGGGCCAGATGTGAAAAAAAAAAAAAGACAATACATCGAGTAGTTTTGTCAGAAATCAGTCTAACTACAACATGATTGATCATTACTGAGGCTTTAGGTTTCCATCGTTCTTCAAGTCCTTCTTCTATAGGCAGTCACCAACTCATACTTCACCTATCTCAAGCGCAGAACAATTCCAACAGTTTTTCCAGAGCTGAGTACTGAGTCAGATTTTTCCTTTACTGTTTCTTAGACTAAGATGATTAATCAGAAGGGCACTAATGCTTTCACTCCCTGGGCTATGGCCTTCCCCTAAAAGAAGAAATTCCAGCTGATAACTGTTAAGCAAAATTATCATAGGTAATGAGTTTCAAATGCTTCTGGGTAGCTAAGTTTCTTAGATTGACATCAGTGCAAACTGGGATATGGTTTGAAAATGTAACAAGGAGCTCTGCCCTACACTTGACCCTGCATCTGCTTTCCTCCAGATGATGCATCACAAAACCTTGCTGTCTGCTTTGACTCCACTCTGTTCCTATGACCTGACATGTTTACACACCACACCACTTTTCTTCTCAAAAGTTTTCCTTGTCACTAACTGTGTCCATAAAGTTACAATGATTAATGAGTTGCTGCTGCTGCTGTTATTCTTTTAAAACTTCTTTGGATTCCTGTATTAGAGTTGCTACTGAAATGCCCACTGATTTATTTTTTTCACTTTTCTCTAAAGTGAATTTATGTAGACGTAGATTTTTTTAAAGTCTTCTAAAGGATTATTTTTGTGGGCATTTTTGTATCACATGTAAGTCCCAAGACTGTGAAGCAAAGTCCCTAAACTTGAAAGTTTTAAAATCATCACTTTCTAGAGACATATTCCAGGCAACCCCCAGGGAGACTTTCAGAGCTCCCACATCACCGTCACTGTACACCGCCTTCAGTGGATATACAATCAAGAATGGTGGGAAAGTGAATACATCAGCCTCTACCTTAGTAGAAGAAGAAAAAGAAGAGGGGGAGGGGAGGAAAGAAGGTAGACTATTAAGCATCTCACACCATGGAGAGCTGTTCAGAGTGCTTTAACTATATGACGATACAATCTAATGGGATACAAAAATATAAGCAATATAGATACGTGCAGCAGCATAAATAAGATCTATATCATTTGCTGTAAGAGTACAATGCTCTCTGCAGCTCTACGAGGCTTAAATGCACAGGCTTTGAGACAGAATTTTCTATAGCAGAAAGAATATACAACATAACATAGCGATCTCCAGGCTCAAAAGGATACTGCCTGGGTTCAAGTTCTGATAGTGACAAACTGTGTGACTGGAGCTTGTTACTTAACCTCTCTGAATCTGTTTCTTCATCTTTAAATGGACATAATAATCACACCTAGTTAAGAAAGCCATCATAAAGATTAGATGAGCTAACACAGGAAAAATGCTTAGAACAGTACTTGGCATGTGATTCAGAGCCCTAGGTCACGAATTTAAGTTCAGCTGAGCTGGTGACCAGCTGTGAGATTTTGGGCAAGTCCACCTTCATAAGTCTCATTACACACATCTAGATACACTGAGCTTTCATGAGAATCAAGCAAAATAATGTATAAGAAAGCACTTTTACAATTATAATACGCAAACTATTTTGTAAATGCATTGAAATAATTTTTGGATTGATACCCACTAAATTGCTAATTGTGGTTATCTCTGACCAGTGAGTAGAATTAAAGATAGGTGAAGGGAATCTAAGCTTTTTACTTTCTTCTGTATTGTTTGAAATGTTTAGAGAGAAGAAGTCATTTATTGCATATGTACCTTTTGATGATAGTCTTCTACATAAGTTATTCTTATTAGTGAGAACTATGCAAGCATCTAAAAACTCCTGACATCTAGGGATTATAGTTTTACTTCCAAACGCCTGTGTGAATATCTCTGTACAGTACTGACAACATGAAAACCCTCAACTACTCTCCATATCTGCAGATATAGAGAAAGGTTTAAAGTTCTATGGAGGAGATTCATGTTGAGCCAAAATTTAAAGGGTGGAAGGAAGTATCAACAGTTGTAGAAATGTAGGTGTTGGGAAGAGAGAGGTGGAGTATGTTAGGGACAATAGTGGTTCTTTTTGGAACAGAATGTGCAAAACTGGCTTAGAGCTATAAGAGAGAGCAGGCAGCCCAGATATGGAGCTGGTCAAGAACCTTAAGTTCTATGGTACAAGTTGCCTTTATATCAAGGGACTTTTAGAAATCTAAGAACTTGAAAACATTGCACAGAATGGGACTGAAATAACAGAAAATTATAGAAAACCAAAAAGAGGTTAAAGGAGGTAAGGGAGGTCTTGCTACAGGATTTAACTGTGGAGACCAAGAAGCATGAAAATGAAGTATTGCCCAGAAGAAACAAATGTAGCTGTCAATCCCTTATTTAGGTCAATGATTTCCTTCCCCTGAAATCTGGTGCATCTCACAGTATAACTGGAAAAAAAATCTGGTAATTTGGTGATCATATAGTATAGTTGAAGAACAATTTGTAATTCAAAATCAGAAGATGTGAGTTCAAGTCCTGGTTGTAATAATATTAACTATAATAATCATGAATTAAGTCTCAACATCTCTGCACTCCAGTTTCCTTATCTCCACAGCATGGAGATGATGATAACATCTACTTCACAGAGTTGTTGGGTGCAATAAATAAGAATGTAGGTAAGAAGTAATGAGGAAGTTTGTGATACTAATAATGACTAAAATAATCTCATACAAATTGAACATTCAATAAGTGACAGACATTGTGCTAAGAGCTTCACACACTTGATGTGTCTCGTGAGGCTGTTTGGTTAAAGGCAATGTTCAGGCATTCATTCATTCACTTGACATGTATCTGTTGGGCATTTCCCTGTTATTTCCAGTGAATCCTACATTGTCACATGTCCTACACTGAAGAAGTTTACCATCTAGTGGTGGATGCAAAAGGGAAATGCTCTCACTTAGGAAGAATAAAGACCCTAGATGGGTGTGTGTGTGTGTGTGTGTGTGTATGTTTGGAGATATGGGTGGTCAGAGAAAGCTCTTACCAAGACGGTAATGTCTAAAAACACTGAATTCTAAGTAGTGCTTTTCAAATTGTTGGTCAAGCCACTGATTTTAAAATCAGTTTGGTGGGTTGAGACTTGTATTTTGTTTGAAATTATAACTGGCCCCACTTGTTTGTATCAGAGGACTCTGAGAATCCAGGTATGTTACTAGGGTGGCAGTGAGATCCAAACAGTTCTCAGCCTGTTTGGCAACCTAATGGGGCCACTGAACTAAAGGCTTTTTGCAGAAACCTGAGGAGCCCCCTGGAAGAACTCATCTCTGTCAGAGAAGGAGCCAGGCTTGAGGAGCTTGGTGCAGCGATTGTGAATTTAGCGTGGCGGGTGAGTCTGTCTGGGCCTTTCCTGGATGTATGTCTGGGTTCTAGGGAGAGAGAGTAGATGCTGAGGATAAAAATGGAAGGAACTATTTAATTAAGCTCTGAGGCACATGGTGGCATAGGCAGTACTGCTTTAGAATTCCACAAACAGCAACTTGACTGTAGACCACCACACAAATCCAATGAGAGCTCTGATGGGAGAGGTGGGGAGAAGTAGGAAACCATCCATGGTGCCTGGGAGAAACTGGGGGGTTCTGCAGAGGAGAAGTGGTGGCTAGAAGGGGCAGACATTTATTTATATGCCCACTTGAGACCCTCCTGGGTTCCTCATCAGGAGGGAAGCAGCAACTAGGGAAGTTCGAATTACTGGTATTAAAGGTGATCCCATTACTCTGCACAGGCTACTGAAACTGGAAAAGATGTGTTGGTTAAATATGAGAATAGGAAAAGTGAGAGAATATTAAACAAAAGAACAGGAGCAGAAAGGGAAAAACAAAATTGGATGGATCTGGCCACTTGCTTGAAGAGGTGATCGTACTCTGACTCCAAAGCAATCTGTCCATCTATTGTCAACAGGCTCAAAAGCAAGTTTCTACCTTTAGCAAGATAAATGAAGGAATATGCCCAATGTCTACAATATGCTGATGAGATTACCATGTTTATTAGACTAAGGGATTGCATTTTCTAAATCAAAATGCATCCTATCCTGAGTATACCTTCACATGATGCAGATGAGATAAAATGTGGCTTTGAGCACATCAGTATGCAAACCGCTAAGAAGCCTATTTCCATTTACTCTTCACTTCTGGACCAATTTTACAGAGCGAGTAACCTATTACAACTCAAAACAGTTTCTCCATGACCCTGTTTCAATCAGCATCAAGATTGCAATCAATATCTAATTTCCTTTAATATTCATAGGCATAAGCTCCAAAAAGAACTTTGGCAGATATATATTTGTGTCATTTGGAATTTTGAATTTATAACAGCATGTATGCCCAGCCCAAGAAAATGACTGAAAATGGACTTAAATCTAGGATAATTATGAAAGTCTTAAACTCTTGACTATTTCTGACCTTCTGAAAAAAAAAAAAACCCCAGCTCTGTGCCCACTCAGGATTCATTCAGATGATTTATAAGAAATTGCATACCCATCTCACTTTTGCAAACCAAGAAATCACTTTCAAAAGAGAGTGGAATAAAAGTAAAACATTCATCTATCTCATTCTCTGGGAAATTACCAACTCAAAATATTATTCTTCAGCTTTCGGTATTCTTTCCTATAAAGGAATCTTAGGCCAATGTATATTTGTGTTTTAAGTGGAATACCTCTGCTTGTCCAAAAAAAAAAAAAAAAAAGAAACAAAGAAAAAGGGGGAGGCAATGTCGGAGAAACTGCAATAAGCAATAATAAGGGATAATAAAATAAATAGTAAAAATGGGAAATAATTTCCTCAGAAAATAAAAAGAGAAGATTTATTTAACTACAAGATCTACAGATGGACATTACAGTCATCCCTGGGTATCTGCATGGGGCTGATTCCAGGACCCCTGCAGATACCAAAACCCACAGATGCTCAAGTCCCTTACAAAAAATGGCATAGTATTTGCATATAACTTATGCACATCCTCCTGTGTACTTTATTTTTTTATGTATCCAATTTTATCTTTCTAATTTAATTTTTATCTTATATTGAGGTATACTTGATTTACAATGTTGTGTTAGTTTCAGGTGTATAGCAATGTGATTCAGTTATACATATAAATATATCCACTCTTTTTTAGATTCTTTTCCCATATAGGCCATTACAGTGTATTGAGTAGAGTTCCTTGTGCTATGCAGTTGGTCCTTGTTGACTATCTAATATATATATATATATATATATATATGTGTCTATATATATATAGTAGTGTCTATATGTTAATCCCAAACTCCTAATTTATCCCTTTCTCCTATCTTTCCCCTTTGGTAACCATAAGTTTGTTTTCAAAGTCTGTGAGTCTATTTCTGTTTTGTGAATAAGTTCATTTGTATCATCTTTTTAGATTCCACATATGAGTGATATCTTATGATATTTGTCTTTCTCCATCTGACTTACTTCACTTAGTATGATAATCTCCAGGTCCATCCATGTTGCTGCAAATGGCATTATTTCATTCTTTTTTATGGCTGAGAAATATTCCATTGTATATGTGTACCATAGCTTCTTTATCCATTCCTCTGTCGATGGACATTTAGGTTGCTTCCATGTTTTGGCTATTGTAAATAGTGCTGCAGTGAACACTGGGGTGCATATATCTTTTGAATTATGGTTTTCTCTGGGTAGGTGCCCAGGAGTAGAATTGCTGGGTCATATGATAGTTCTATTTTTAGTTTTTAAAGGAACCTCCATACTGTTCTCCATAGTGCCTGTACCAATTTACATTCCCACCAACAGTGTAGGAGGGTTCCTTTTTCTCTACACCCTTTCCAGTATTTATTGTTCATAGATTTTCTGATGATGGTCATTCTGACCAGTGTGACGTGATACCCCATTGTAGTTTTGATTTACATTTCTCTAATAATTCGTGATGTTGAGCATCTTTTCATGTGCTTTTTGGCCATCTGTATGTCTTCTTTGGAGAAATGTCTATTTAGATATTCTGCCCATTTTTTGATTGGGTTATCTCTTTTTTCGATATTGAGTTGCATGAGCTGTTTGACTATTTTGGAGATTAATCCCTTGTTGGTCTCATTGTTTGTAAATATTTTCTCCCAGTCTGTAGGTTGTCTTTTCATTTTGTTTATGGTTTCCTTTGCTGTGTAAAAGCTTTTAAGTTCAATTAGGTCCCATTTGTTTATTTTTGTATTTATTTCTATTAATCTAGGAGACAGATCCAAAAAAATATTGCTGCAATTTATGCCAAAGAGTGTCCTGCCTATGTTTTCCTCTAAGAGTTTTATAGTATCCAGTCTTACATTTAGGTTTTTAATCCAATTACATTTAGGTTTTATGTTACTTATAATACCTAATACAATATAAATGCAATGCAAATAGTTGTAAATACAATGTAAATCTATGTAAATAGTTGCTGGCATGTAGCAAATTCAATTTTTGCTTTTTAGAACTTTCTGGAATTTTTTCAAATATTTTAGATTTGCAGTTGGTTGTATCCATAATGCAGAACTCGTGGGCACAGAGGGCCAACCGTAGTTGAAAACATTACTGTGGGTTGTGCACAGGGATCTCACCTCTAGCCTTCTATTCTCTAGTAAATTTCCTCAGCTCTACCAGGCTTGGTTGCTCATGAGGAGTTTCCTTAGATATTTCAAAACTCATTGGAATTTACCTCTTATTCCAGACACGGCTAGTAATAAAAAAGCTTTCTTTGAGAGGTTTTTATGTCCTAATTACAGTATAGAGAAAGTAGTATTCTCAGCTCTGACATCAATACATGCCTTGAGGGGGAGGGGCACAGAGTGAGGGTTGGTGATGATGTAAGGCCGAGCATTATGCAATCAGAAAATTTTAAGTAACAGTTAACTCATTAAACTCTTCTTCTCAAAGAGTTATAGCTGCAGTTTGATAGAATGTAAGCTGAAGGTTTTGGAAATTTAAAAGCATATAAGATTCTATGCTTTGTGAGATCTGTATGTCATCACCTACCTAATCCTATTGTTCACATATCACTAATTACTTCTTTGAGAATTCCAATCCAGCTTACATTGCTCCAACGACATCTTGAAAGTTCAAAGTTAGAACATCAACATTGTGCATTCAAGAATATTGTAAGGGGGAAATAATTACCCATTTGATACATATTTATTAGTTGTCTGTTTTGTACTATGAGTTGGAGAGATGAGAAATAGATTCACTCATAAAGGGCTTAAATCTAACAGAGGAAAAAACTCACATATATGAAAATATTAGTGGACAAATAATATGTATCATTATACTTCATTTAATTAAAAAGTATAATGTAATATAAGCTAATATAATAAAGTGCAAATTTTTTGTTGCAGCTATAAACAGAAAAGTGGTTTGGATTTACTGATATAAGCTGTCATTGATCAGGGTCTCATGTACCAGGGAGTAATGCCTATACACACACACACACACACACACACACACACACACACATGTGATAGGTGTGTTTCCAAACTTCTGTGATACTAAAAATCACCTGGGGAATTGATTTCTTAATAGGCCTTCTCTAGACCTACTGAAATGAACTCTCCAGAGCAGGAGCTTGAGAATCTGTCTTTTTAACAAATGACTCAATTGTTTCAGTTCAGGCAGGTTTAGAAAACACTGCAGTCCTCACAACAATCCCATGAAAATATTATTCTTCTTTTTGAGTTGAGAAACTAAGGTTAGAGAGATTAATTAACTACTCAAAGGACTCCCAAGTTAGAATACAACAATCTGACTTCCAAAACTTTTGTTCTTTTCACTGCACTAAGCTTTCTTTGTTCTCTGAGAAAATGATCAGGTTGGATGTGTAAACATGGAATCAAAATACTTATTATAGGGAAATTCATTTCTACTGCTGCTTAAAAACAACATTACAGTCTGCTTTAAAGTGCTAAGGAAAAGAATATTGAGCCCTTGAAATAAGAAAGTCTTTGTCAAAGATAGAAAGTTAAGATTTATGGGAATGCTGAAGGTTTTTGTGTTCCAGGGAAAAGTTGTGCACACATTTGAACAAGAAATGAGATATCCTATAGCTTCAAAGGGCTAAAGAAAAGGACCAGTGCGTGTGGAGAAAAAGACTCCAGACTAAAGAAAGGAAAGTTGTTCTGACATAAAACATAGGTTGCCACAATTTTGTTTTATAACTTTCTAACCAAATGCCAGGACTCTGTGGTATAAAAATGCAAGAAAGATGACTGACAGGTCATGCAGGAATGGTGTCGGCATAAAGAAGTACAGAAAAACCCAGTCTCTAGCCAGGAAGAAAGCTAAAATATGAGTTGATGTCCTTAACCCCAAGGGAAACCAGAGCCCAGCTGTAAAGTAGCCTAAAGCCTTTAGAAAGTTGGTGACAGCCCAGGGGCTACTTTACCTAGGGAGTCTTTTAATGGATTTCAGGAAATCCATTGAAATAGCATCTTGAAATAACATCTACAGTTTTGTTTGAATGTATGTATTCTGAGAAAGTCTACTGCTTTCATGGGTTTCTCATTAAAGTCTATAGCACAGAAAGAGGTCAAGTGAATAGAAAGACCATATTTTTAATTAGCTCAAACAGAATGTGAAGGAGGGAAAAAAAAATGATACATGGTCTTGAAGCCCTCGCAAACCATATAAGCATCAGGGAAGTCTAGGGGATTCAGGTCAGGGGTGTCCTTAAGAACCAGCTGTCCAGTGGGAAGAAGCCCTGATTTACAGTACTTGTTGACTGCTGTGATATAAATACTCCCATGTGGCCAATTTCCAGCTGCCAATGAGATGTAGCCTAACTTTCAAAATTCCTGAAAATTTAACAGTCAGCTTTCACAAGACTGCAGGAGCCGAATCCAGTAGCCCTCTGATTCAAGGTGAGTTAGTTCATTCTTCTCAAGTCTGGAGAAAACTAAAACTAGGTCAAGTTGTTAATGAAAATAGTCGAGCCTAATTTTATACACATTTTATGTTAGCATTTTGTAAATATTGCTTTAAACAGTTTTTAAAAAGCTTTTTTGAAATGTTTAACCAAGTTTAAAAGATAAGAATCAGTGAACAAAGCCAAAGCTTTCTCTAATTGTTTTGATGAGATTAATTTCAGTAGGAAAATTAATTGAATAGAAAAGGATGCTATAATTACAAGGAAGAAACTGGGTCCCTTCTTGTCTTGGTCCACTTGGGCTGCTATTTCAAAACAACACTGACGGGTGGGTAGCTTATAAACAGCAAACATTTTTTGCTCACAGTTCTGGAGGCTGGAAATCCAAGATCAGGGTGCCAGCAAGGCCAGGTTCAAGTGAGGCCCTCTTCTAAGGTTGCAAACTTCTCACTGTGTCCTCACAAGGTGAAAGGGCTAGAGAGCTCTCTGGGGCCTCTTTTATAAGGGTGCTAATCCCATTCATGAGGGCTCCACACTCATGACCTAATCACCTCCCAATCCCTGCCCTAACACCCAATACCATCAAAGTTGGGGGGTTAGGATTTCAACCTATGAATTTTGAGGGGACACAAACATTCAGACCATAGCACTTCTAGAGCCGTAGTTCTCAAATTATGCATTCTGGACAAGCAGCATCAATATTACCTGAAAACTTGTTAGAAATGAAATTCTCAGGCCCCCCACCCCAGATCTCTGAATCAGAAACTCTGAGAGTGGGACCCAGCAACCTGTGTTTTAACAGGTCCTCCACCAATTTGATGTACTATTAGATTTGTTTCAATTTGCTTTAAATTTGGGGATTATGTTTTTCTTTTTCTTTGTTTTTTTTTTTAATTAATTTATAAGATATTTTCTTGATTCCAAAACAAACAAGGGACACTCAGAGATATCTAGCCATTTGTGGCTCCTCTGTTCCAGTATTTTAATATAAGCAGGTATGTGTGCATATTGGTATAACCCCTCATTTTTTACACAAAAGGTAGCATACATTGTTCTGTACCTGTTTTTTTCACCTAATAAATACTTTGCCCTCGAGATAACATCACATCAGCATATAGAGAACCCCCTTCATTCATTTCTTTTTACAGCTGCTTAAGTGCCACATTATGTAGATAGACTACAGTTTATTGTTAGTCTTCTATTAATAGACATTTGGCTTTTTCCAGAGTTTCATTCTAACAGATTATGCCATAATGAATAGACTTGTGTATATACCATTTTGTATTTTTAGCAGTGTATCTGTGGAAATGTCAATATTCTTAGAAGAGGGATAGCTGGGTCAAAAGTTAAATACATATGTAATTTTGGTATTTTGATTGCTGAACACCCCTAAAAATGTTGTACCATTTTGAATTTCTAAAGACAGTATATGAGAGTGCTTATTTCACTTACCAAGTCTTACAGCCTTACCAAGACATATATTGGTATATCTTCATTTTTTCCCATCTGACAGGTAATGGTTCTTCAATGTGGTGTTAATTACAGTTCTCTTATTGTAAGAAAGAGGTTAAGGGTCAAGTTTACATTCACATTTTGTTTTCTATGAACTGTCTCTTCTTATCTCTAGCTCATTTTTTCTGTTTTTCTGTTTTTTTGAGGGGTGGCCAAAAAATTTAATGTACCAAACTTATTCCTATTGCTTATGCATATTAAGTAGGAATAGTTTTCCTACTCCCAGGTTATAGAGAAATTCATCTATATTTTCTTATAGTTATTATTGGTACCCAGAATTTTAAACATGTTTCTGAAGATTCTTATGTCCACTGAAGTACCAGTTTACAAATGCAAGTTTTATAAACTGATGTCAAACAAACATTGCAGTTATTTACACGAGAAACATTTAATAATCTGTCATTTCCATGCTTTTCTTAATTCTTCTAAATGATGTCAATCTGAAGTCTTCTTGCCTGCACGATAAAATGTTCCATTAGTAAAACAAAAAAGATTATTTCTGGAGTAATGTGTATTCTTTCTTTGTGAAGAAACATATTCAATTATTGAAAACTTTACCTTTCTAAGAGAAGACAACATAAACCATTACAATGCATCCCACAATCCAGCCAATCAAGAGAAGAATAGGGACCAGAAGGTGTGAAAATGTAGACACCGCTGAAAAAATAAACGAGAGAGAACAGATTAGGTAGGTCATGTTGGTATTAAATCTTCTGAATCAAAAGGATAAGAGGAAATCTGATATAATATCATCAAGGGAAAAATATACTCTCTAATCACATCCATACAAGATTATTATTTTCTTTTCTACAAAGGGACTTGTGACTCAGCTGGGTATTTGGAATAGAAGACCTGTGTTCAAACCATAGGCTTTCCTTCTACAGTTATGTGACCTTGGACAATCCTGAGCTTGAACTTCCCTATTTGTAAGACACAGAGAATGAAACTTGTGATATCCACCTCCAGGAGTTGTTGTGAGGATCAAATGGCATCACGTGTTTACAAAGGCTTTGTAAATTCTAATTACTGTGTGGGTGTGTCTGTGGTGTATACAGAACAGATTCATGCATTTGTTCAATAACACAGAGACCAGCTGTTTACATAGAAACGCTGGAAAGTGACTGACTCTGAGGTAATTCTTACTAAACTAGTCGTCATAACATAGGGAAAGGTGTTGAAAATCATTCTTAGACTTGATAGCTGCTTTTATCATAGGAAAAGGAAAGCATTACACCTTATGTAATCATTGAGAAAAGAGATTCTATTTTTTTAACTGGTTCAATACGGCAACCAACACTGATCCAACACACGCGTAAAAGACAAAAGTATAATAATTCCTCTTGTGTCTCCTATTTGTACCCTTACCTGTAAAAAAGCAACTTATAAAAGTATCTTTTTTTAATATTCACTGCATCTCAATCTTGTTTCAACCAACACACCACACAAAATGATTCAAAACAGCACAGAAAGACATAGTATAGAATTAATGTCCCTGTGTTAAAGGCTCAGATATATTCCTAATTGAAAAACACAGATTTTATGCCATTAGCTAACAAAGAAAATGCATATTCTTAGCAATTGCATTCCTATTACAATTTCCATCACTCTAAAAGTGAAGTTTTTTAAGTGCTATTAAAATCATCAGGAAATGAGACACTTCTAAAATTAGAAGACACTCATAACAGCAAATATTCTGAAATTAAAATGAATTTTAATAGTTTAAATCTATTTTTCCAAAAATTTTGGAGTCTCTCAACTCTCACAAGTCAGCAGCTTTCCTTGCTTGTCCGTCTCACTGTGACCTTGAACAAAGCGTTAACCTCTAAATGAAAAAAACCCTTTCTTTCTCTTTACCTGCCACGTGGTATTGCTTTAAGGATAAAGGAAACATTATGATATGCTTTTTACTCTCATTTGGATGAAAGCCTTTTTATGAATTAAGGTAGCATTACAGTGGAAGTACATAGTAATTTCTTGAACTGTTCCTATATTGATTTAGTATTTTTCCCAATTTCAAAGAAAGAACTTATAAATGCTCAATTAAAATATTGGTATTAACTTTTAAGTATTTTATACAAGCATATTTTAATACAGTTCTGAAATTTACATATAATAAAGCACTAAACGTAGTGTATCTCATTACTTATTATTCTTTGTAAAACAATACAATTGACTGTGCATTTAAATACTCAAAGTATACCTGCATTTGTGTTCTGTTAACAGTAGTGTTTTAAGTTTTATTATAATCTGTAGCATTGGTTTGAAATAGGAATATTTAGGAACACAACATACTCTGCATACGTCACACTAGTAACACAAATAAGCACAAAACCTCTTTTTAAATATGAACAGTAATTCCAAAATTCTTCTCTCTGTCTGGGTTTAAAACCTGGTGCCACCACGCTCTTATATGTGATCTCAAGCAAGTTACTAAACTTTGCTATGCCTCAGTTTCCTTATCTATAAAACGGGAATGATGATAACACTTCATATCTCATGAGATTGTTGTCAGGATTAAAAGCATCAATTCCCATAGGCATTTGAAAACTTACTTGGACACAATATATATATATATATATATATATATATATATATATATATATATATATATATATATATATATATATATATATATTCAGCCCATTTTATCATTTATTACAGTCAATCATTTTTCTTAAAAATAAAAAACATTTAAAAACCAGAAAAAAAGAAGTTCAGATGTGAAGCATACTAAGCCTATTTTATTTATTTTTATTTCAGAGTCAGGAAACACACTCAGAAAGGTAGAGGGATTTCCCCCAAACTCACATGGCCATTTAGTAGCAGATCTGACACAGAATTCAAATGTCCTTAATGCTAGCCCAGCACACCACAATGCCTCAAATCCAGTACAACACTGGAGAATAACTGACCTCTAACTCATATTTCAAAACAAGCATGAACAAATTAAGCTCTTTTGTTTATCTGATCCTTTTGAAATTATTCATGTGACGTATAGACATGGTCCATAAATTACATATCTAATGCATTTTTTGCAGCCACACTAACATATACGGTTAATGATACTTAAGCAGAGATACCACACTCTTCAGAATAACTAAGAAACAGCAAATATTGGGAAATAGAAGATAAACCAGGGAGCCTGGAGCCTTACTTGCCAAGAGAGTTGGATGTCTTAAATCTTACCTTTTTCAGCCATTCTTCCTGTTGTGGGGTGGGCTGGTCAGGGCCACGCTTACCTCTTTGTTATTGTTATCCAGCATCTCTTTGAACTTTAAATAGACATCTGAAGAGTGTGGCAGCTGCCTGACTCCTGGCTGCCAATTGTCTGGGTGATGTAAGACATTGGAAAGCAGAACTCCTCTCTTTCTTTATCCTGTTATTGTGGAGGAAACAAGGGGCTACATGACCTAAACAATTAAGTTGAATTATCCTAACCCAGAGATAGGCAGATTTTTTTAACTCACCCAGTGCCCCAGACAACATGAAGGAAATGTTCAGGGAAGGGGGTGTACAGAGGAAAGATGGCATTGCGATTAGAGAAGTCCTATTAAAGAGGAAGGGTGGTATATTGGAAAGGAAGGACTTTGGATTTGGAGAGACCTGGCTTCAAATTCCAATTCTGCTATTTCTGTAATAAAGGCCAGTTGCTTAACTGGGCATCAGCTTCTTTGATTTTAAAATGAAGATAGTAATACCTACCCAAGGAAGAAGTGTCATAAAGATGAAATGAAAAAGTTATATCACATACAGACAGTTCTTTATTATATTACAGAATGCAAAAGATAAAATAGTGCCCCTTCCTATGAACCATTCTAAAAACAGAAAATTGTAATATAAATGTCCTAGAGACTAAAACAATAAAACGCTGAGGTATTGCCTAGACTTTTCAGAGAGCAGTCATAAGCTTGTTGTTTTTATTAGCGATGTATAAAAATAGGACATTCCATTTTTCAAAGTCCAACCTGGCTTATGTAACATGACCTAGATTATACTCTAGATTCTCATTGGAGTTACTTTTGGGTCTGGATGGAAAGGTTTTGCAAAATGACCTTGTAACCAACTTTCAAACAATCCAACACAAGACTGAGTGTCCTCCTCTATAAACAAGATTTACCTGATCAGATCTACCTCCACACAGTTCCAAGAGTAATGTTTCCTGCAAATGACCACATGTCTCATCACTGATCAAAACCCACCAATGGTTCTCCATCTCCTAGAGAATAAAAATCAGAACTCCTTGTCAAGATACCTAAAAAGCCCCACCTCTTTACTTTCCCATTTGCAATGATGCTTCGACCACACTGAACTTGCTATTATATGAATCCAGAATGCTACAACCCACACAGGCAAGAATAACGTATGAATTTCTACCTCAAGTCATATACATACAGATTAGAGTGTGCAGCCAAAAATCTGGTAAATGTGTTGCTTGTTTAATGTCATTTAAGCCAAGCTATCATCTCTCTCTCTCCCTCTCTCCAATTTAATGTTGAAAAAATGCCTGGCTATACCAGATAAGAAAAGAGATTATGTAACAAAATCCCTGATAAAGTCAGGAGGTTTTTCCAATATTAAATAATTACATATTGAACAAAAGTTAATCGAGGGCAATTTCACTTAAATGCTGAAATGTTTAACTAAATAGGCTCAAATGAACACCCTTTCTTAAAGCCAAAAAAAAAAAAAAAAGGGTACTTTAAAAAAACAGTAAGGTACACTCCAAAGAACAAAGATACATATACTCGGATAAAATAATCTGCCTGAAATGGATAAAGATAGAATGTATGAAAATATTTCTACATTAAAAATATTTATTTGTATGTCAGTTGTCTTAAACTTTCTTTTTTGATATGAAATATTAACATTACTGCTACAAATTTGGATTCTGAGGAGGGATTACTTTATAACTCATTTATTATTTTTTTTTCTATAGAAAGAGACAGGGAAAAAAAAATTAATTCAATGAACATGAATTGCCCCGATCTCAGAGAAAGTTTCAATCTAGAATCTCATTTCCTTGGTATCCCTTCAGTTAAAAAAAAAAAGTTTTATAGTATTTATTTAGGAAAAAAAATGTTTTATTCATTATTGGACTAGTTTTGCTTTGAACTCATAAACCCAATGTTTGACCATTTTCTAATCTTCCTCTTAGGGCATACCATTTAGGTACGTAAGTACATTTTCTAATTTGCATATTTTCTTGAAGATTTAGCTCTCAAATCCTTTATTATCAAGGTGACATTAGATTCTTCTAGGGTATTTAAGCTAAAAAGTTCAAATACTTGGCTCCTTATTCAAGATAAATCAGAGTTTATTCACTTTTCAAACATTTTTAACTATCAGTGTCTGGAATTATAGTAGAAAGATCTACACATGGTAGATTAAATGGACAAATTCCTATAAAGATATAAACTACCAAAACTGACTCAAAAAGGAATAGAATATTTGAATAGACTTATAAAAAATAGAGATTGAAGTCATAATCAAAAAAATGTCCCACAAGGAAAAGCCCTGGAACAGATGGCTTCACTGGTGAATCCTACCAAACATGTAGTTAACCCTAACACTACTTAAAAACTTCCAAACATAGAAGAAGAGGGAAGACTTCCCAACTCATCCTATGATGTCACCATTACCCTAAAACCAAAGCCAAAGATATTATAAGAAAACTGCAGACCAATCTCACTAATGAAGATAGGTGCAAAAATTCTCAACAGTAAACTAACAAACCACATCCAGCAACATATAAAAGAATTATACACCACAACCAAGTGGGATTAATCCCAGGAATGCACAGTCAGTACAACATTCCAATACCAGTTAATGTTATACACCATATTAATAGAATAAGAAACAAAAACCACATGATCATCTCAGTAGATGCAGAAAAAACATTTGACAAAATCCAACACCATTTCAAGATAAAAACAATAAGTTAGGAATAAATGGGAACCTCCTCAACCTCACAAAGGGAATGTACAAAAAACCCACCGCTGGCAACACACCTAATGGAGAAAGACTAGGTGCTTCCTCCACAACATGATGAACAAGACAAGGATGTTTGCTCTCATACTTTGAGTCAATATTGTACTGGAGGGTGTAGCCAGGAGAATTAGGCAGGAAAATGAAGTAAAAGGCATCCAAATTGGAAAAGAAGAAATTAAACTATCTCTGTTTGCAGATAACATGATCTTACATAGAGAAAATCCTAAAGAATCCACACACACAATCTTTTTTTTTTCTTTTTAAAGATAGTAGTCATCTTTTCTTTTTTAAATTTATTTATTTATCTATTTATTTTTGGCTGTGTTGGGTCTTCGTTTCTGTGCGAGGGCTTTCTGTAGTTGCGGCAAGCGGGGGCCACTCTTCATCACGGTGCGCGGGCCTCTCACTGTCGCGGCCTCTCTTGTTGCGGAGCACAGGCTCCAGACGCACAGGCTCAGTAGCTGTGGCTCACGGGCCCAGTTGCTCCGCGGCATGTGGGATCTTCCCAGACCACGGCTTGAACCCGTGTCCCCTGCATTGGCAGGTGGATTCTTAACCACTGTGCCACCAGGGAAGTCCCCTCCACACACAATCTTTTAGAGCTAGTAATCAAATTCAGCAAGGTTACAAGATACAAGATCAACACACAATCAGTTGTATTTCTACATGCTAGCAATGAACAGTTTGAAAATTAAGAAAAAAATGACAATTACAATAGCATCAAAAAAATAAAATACTTAGGAATAAATTTAACCAAAGATGTACAAGACTTGTAAATGAAGACTGACCAAACATTGCTGAGGGAAATTAAGGATCTAAATAAACAAAAGACATTCCATTTTCACAGATTGAAACACTTAATATTGTTAAAGATGACAATACTACCCCAAGCAATCTACAGATTCAGTGTATTCTTATCAAAATACCAATGGCTTTTTTTTTTTTTTTTTTTTTTTTTTTGCAGAAATGGAAAACCTAACCTTAACATTCATATGGGGGACTTCCCTGGTGGTGCAGTGGTTAAGAATACGCCTGCCAATGCAGGGGACACGGGTTTGAGCCCTGGTCCGGGAAGATCCCACATGCCGTGGAGCAACTAAGCCTGTGCGCCACAACTACTGAGCCTGCACTCTAGAGCCGGTGCGCCACAACTACTGAGCCTGCGTGCCACAACTACTGAGCCCATGTGCCACAACTACTGAAGCCTGCGCGACTAGAGCCCGTGCTCCGCAACAAGAGAAGCCACTGCAATGAGAAGCCCGCACACTGCAACGAAGAGTAGCCCCCACTCACTGCAACTAGAGAAAGCCTGCGTGCAGCAACGAAGACCCAACACAGCCAAAAATAAATAAATAAATTTCTATTAAAAAAATTCATATGGAATTGCAAGGGAGCCTGAATGATCAAAACAATCTTGAAAAGGAAAGCAAAGTTGGAGAACTTATGCTTATCGATCTCAAAACTTACTACAAAGCTACAGTAATCAAGAATATATGGGACAGGCATAAGGACAGACATATAGATCAATGGAATAGAACTGAGAGTCCAGAAATAAACCCAAACACTTATAGTCAATTGATTTTCCATTGACTACCGAGGGTTACCAAGACAAAATATTAGGGAAAGAATAGTCTTTTCAACAAATGGTGCTGGGACAACTAGTTTTTCACATGCAAAAGTATGAAGGTGGACCCCCTACCTCATAACATATTCAAAAATTAACTCAAAATGTACCAAGACCTAAATGTAAGAGCTAAAACTATAAAATCAGAAGAAAACATAGGAGTGAATCAGGCAGTGATTTCTTAGCTATAACACCTAAGTAGAAGCAATCAAAGAATAAATAGGTAAATTGGCTTTCATCAACATTTAAATCTTTTGTACATCAAAGAACACCATCAAGAAAGTAAAAAGACAATCTATGGAATGGAAACAAATATTTGCAAATCATACATCTGATAATGGTTTAGTATCCAGAATATATTTTTTTAAAAACTCTTACACGGCTTCCCTGGTGGCGCAGTGGTTGAGAATCTGCCTGCCAATGCAGGGGACACGGGTTCAAGCCCTGGTCTGGGAAGATCCCACATGCCGCGGAGCGACTAGGCCCGTGAGCCACAATTACTGAGCCTGCGCGTCTGGAGCCTGTGCTCCACAACAAGAGAGGCCACGACAGTGAGAGGCCCGCGCACCATGATGAAGAGTGACCCCCACTTGCCGAAACTAGAGAAAGCCCTCACACAGAAACGAAGACCCAACACAGCCATAAATAAATAAATAAATTTTTTTAAAAACTCCTACAATTCAACAATAAAAAAACCCAAGTAACCATTTTTAATATGAGCAAAGAATTTGAATAGACATTTATCCAAAGAAGATATACAAGTAGCCAATAAGCACATGAAAATATACTTAAATCATTAGTCATTAGGGAAATGCAAATCAAGACCACCATGAGCTACCACTTCACCTCCACGAAGATGATTATAATAAAAAAGACAGACGATGACAAGTATTGACAAATATGTGGAGAAACTAGAACCCTCTAGTGCTGATGGGAATGTAAAATGGTACAGCCACCTTGAAAAACAGTTTTGCAGTTCTTCAAAATGTTAAATATGGAATTACCTTATGACCCAGCAATTTTATTCTTACACGTATACCCCAGAGAACTAAAAACAGGTGTTCAAACATACTGTACACAAATGTTTATAGCAGCATTATTTGTAACAGTCAAAAAGTAGAAACAACCCAAATGTCCATAAACTGATGAATGAATAAACTAAATGTATAGCCATAAAATGTGATGTGTTCAGCCATAAAAAGGAATGAAGTTTTGGAACATGCTAAAACATGGCTGAACCTTGAAAATATTATCTTAAATGAAAGAAGCCATATTGTATTATACGATTCCATTTTACAAAATGTCCAGGAACAGGCGAATCTATAGAGACAGAAAGTGGATCAGTGGTTGCTTGGAGATGAGGGAGATGAGAATGGAGAGTGACTACTAAGAGCTATGAAGTTTCTTTGGGGAATGATGAAAATATTCTGAAATGAGATAGTGGTGATGGTTGCACAATCTTATGAATATACTAAAACCAGTGAACTGCACACTTTGAAAGAATTAATTTTATGGTACTTGAATTATATCTCAATTTTTAAAAGTTCAAATTGGTTCTTGAAACAAAGTGTCAGAGAAGAACCCCCAGACCCTCCAGGTGAAAATGGGGGAGGGAGGCAGAACAGGATTGGGAGAAATGCCAGGCAAAATAGTAACAAAGTTGAAATTTTTGTTTTTAAAAGAAGTGCTTACTGAGCACCTACTATGTGCTAGATGCCACTCTAGGCACTTGGGATACATCAATAAAAAAAGATCCCTGCCCTCCCAAAGTTACATTCAGAAAGGTGATAAGTGCTATGAAAAATGAAAAAGCAGGGCTGACTAAGGTTAATAATTAGGTTGATCTGGGTTTTCCTAGCAAGACTGAAGAACAGCAAGGAGTTACTATGGCTCCAGCAGGGTGAGGAAGGAGGCGAGCTACAAGAGAAGAGGTCAGAGAGGTGAGTAAGTAGGGCTTTATTAGCCATTGTTAGAATGTTGGATTCTTCTCTGAGTGAAACAAGCAGCCAAAGGAAAGTTTTAAAGAGAGAACTAACATAATCTGGCTTAACATTTTTAAAATATCATTCTGGCTGCTGTGATTGGGAGCAAAGATATAAGCAGGGAGACTTGTTGTAGGCTACTGTACTAATCCAGACAAGGGTCAAGAGATGATGGAGACTCAGACCAGGGTGGTATTTGATTACTCATCAAGAAGGGGCACTACTGAGGAGGCCCAAGTACGGTGGGCATTTGTGATGGATCTGACTTGACTAATACGGTTTTGATGGGTCGGGTGTGACTTTCCCCCATTATCAACTTTTGTTGACTGAGTTGCTAAGTGGAGAAATTTGTGTTCAAAGTCCAATCAAAGGGTCTGCAAACTGCAGTAGAATGTAATGAGCAAGGTTTATCCAATCTGAGATGTCCAAAATGTGAAATGTATCAAGACTAATGAATAAGAGGCAACAAAGTATTATAGGCTACCTGATCTCCTTCCCTGGGACCCCTTCTCGCATGTCACAGAAAGGGAAGGGTGGCTCAGAGCAGAAGGTGACACTATGATGGTGGAGAAGCAGGAACCTGGGATCAAGTCAAGTCGAGGGACCATACCTACGGACCCTCAGGCCTCAGCAGAAAAGGGGTTGCAGGAGTCCATTTTTCAGCTTCTACTCATTCCTCCAGGCACTTCCGATTTGGCTTCAGCCTGCATTTCACCATTGAAACAACTTATTTTTAAGATCACTAAGATCTAAGATCATGTGACTTCTGTGTTGCTAAAGTCCATGCAAATTTTTCAGACCTGATCTTACTGATGACCTCTTGGTGTCACTTGACACCATTGGTTACTTTATCCTTCTTGAAATCATTTCTCTTGGCTTCTGTGGCATCAGACTCTTCTGACTTTTCCCATTTTTGACTGTGCATTCTTAGTCTTGTGAGTTTATTCTCATCCACCCAAACACTAAATAATGGCTCCTTGATGAAAATATCAGAACTGAGCTTCCATGTTATGGGAAGATGAATTGGAGAGAGCTGGTAAGTGAAATCTCTGTCATGTATATTTACAGAGCCCTGAGAGTTCCTCTCAGGCATGCGACCTATACAGTCATTTAGGACTCCATGCTGAGAAGGACCCCATGCTTGTTTTAATGCTCTGCTCTGCCTGTCTTGCGATTCTTAATAACGTTTTTTTTTTTGGCCATGTCGCACAGCATGTGGGATCTTAGTTCCCTGACCAGGGATCAAACCCACTCCCCCCTGCAGTGGAAGCGTGGAGTCTTAACCACTGGACCGCCAGGGAAGTCCGAAATTCTTAATAATCTTTTATCTTTGAACTTGCATTTTGTCAGAGGCTATGGGACAATGGAGCATGCACATGAGCAGAGGTGGTACAGGGGAGGTGGCGCATTTGAGCTGTAGTGGTCCTCAGGCTCTAGGCACTGCAAACTGCGTCCACAGAGCAGTCAGCCCTGAGTATATGTCAGGGCCTGGGACAGTCCAGAGCTGCAGGGAGTGAGGCAGTGGAACCAGGCCGGGACCTGGACACAGAATGGCAGTTGGGACAGCAGCGAGCATGCCTGGATGCAACTGCTGGTGGATAAGCAGTGAATTTCAGCAGTAGATCGTGGAACCTTCCATTTTAAACACCGCGGCAGCCTTGTACCACAAAATATCCACAGGTTTCAAAATAGAAATTAAATGTAAAGATTGCTACGTTCGATGGCAAATAACACTATTTTCATATGAAGCTTTGGATGAACCAGATATTAAGAAGTAGACAATTTTTAAATTATTTTTTCCTTATAATTGAAGATAAGACAATAGGATGCATAACAGATATTTTGAAATACATACAAATCATAAAGCTACTTCTCGTTTCTTGCACAACTTCCATAAGTTACCAAAAATGTCAGAAGACATGTCAAAATGCCCTTGTATAAATTTACATTTAAAATTAAATTCAGACTTACACAAAACTGATTTGTGTGTACAGTTAAATCTTTTTCTAGAAAAATTGTTCCACAAGAATCATCAGCTCTAGATGTACTAAAATTTATGTTTTGATGGATTTTGATATAAATTTATCAGAAATTTATCCTAATATTGTCACAGCCTGTAAAATACTCTTAACAGCTCTCCAGTAACAGTTACGTCAGCAGAAAAATCTTCTTAAAATTAAAAATTATCAAAAATTATTTGCAGTCTTGCATTTGCAAAGTGTGACTAACGTTGCTGTCAATCATATAGAAAATGGAGTTGCTTAAAATATAAATTCTGAGGACCTAATATATAATTTGCAGAAAAATGAGCCAGAAAAAAAATCTTATGGTCAATAAGCATATGAAATTATTAAAGTATTATTATATATTGTATTTCATAAAATTATGACACCCAAAATATTATTTTTTTGCAGTTTGTGAGTTTGTCATTACTCATGTATCACAAATACACCTTTACATTTAATGTCATCAAATATTTTTAAAGGAAAATACTTTATAGCATATTTAATGCTATATATATGTATTTTTTGAACAGCATTTCTGAATTTTCATCTTGCCTTGGGCCCTGCAAATTTTGTCATCAGCCCTGATTCTTTCCCTAAGGAAAGGAGGCAATGGGGTAGCAAGAAGGCAGGGCCTTCCACATCTGTTTCTTCCTCACTTCCTTTAACCATAGTGTTTCTTTTTCATTTGCATCATGTATTAAGGTTGTGGTGCTTAAAAAGTTTAGAAACCTCCCATCTAGTGCAACCACACATATAGGAAAAAGCACAAAACTAAAGTACAGAAAAGTGAAGTGACTTTTCTACTTTTCTAACTTTAGGGTCAGCCTCCTGAATCCCAACCTCTAGCCTTCATGCTGTTTTCCTGGTATTCATGACCCCATCCTGGTGACATGACATGTCCAGTGATTATATATGAGAGCCCCTTTTCTGGAAACCAGTTTGGAGACCCCTATTAGTAGCCTACTTTAAAATGTAAAACAAGTTGAGAAAGAAGGTTGGCAGAGGGATGCCCAAATGTGAGCATCTATTCATCTGTTTCTTATTCCAAGAGATATTCCCTAAACTTCAAGTCATTGATACCAAGATCCCCTACCTTGCAAAGCAGTTTATAGGATATACTCCCAGCCTAAACCTTTCTATTTCTCAAATGTTTTAATACAGATACAGACAGAAGTAAAAAAATAAAGTGCTGTCAGTATCATTTTTCAATTGCAGTATAGTTGTTACTTAAAATAATAGTTTCAGGTATACAACATAGTGATTTGATGTTTTCATAGATTATACTCCATATAAAGTTATTATAACACATTGGCTATATTCCCTGTGCTGTTCATTGCTTCCTTGTAGCCAAAATATATAAAAAACTCATACAACTCAGTATCAAAAAAAAAAAACCCACCTGACTAAAAAAATGGGGAAAGGACGTGACTAGGCATTTCTCCAGAGAAGATATACAGATGACCAACAGGTGCATGGAAAGATGCTCATTGTCATTCTTAATGTCGTGCTCATGTTCCTGGACTCTGTGGCCTCAGCAATCTCCACTAACGCAGAAACAAAAGGTGCTATTACTTCAGATTGATGTTTATTGACTGATTTGGATGGTTTTGGCATCCAGATAGCCCTTGTGCTTCAGAGATGCCTTGGCTGTGAGGGAGAATTATCTGCACAGACCTGATAGACTCCAACATTCTTTAAAAAATAAAAAACAAGTTAACGTTGCTAAGTCATAACAAAGGGTTCACTACCAGGGCTGTGCAGTCACCGTGACAGGGGTTCAAATCTCTACTCTTCTAATATCTGTGGGACCTGGGGGCAGGCTACTGTCAGAGAAATTCTCCAAACTTAGAAATAAGGCAAAAAAGTGGAGGCAGATTCTTTCAGCATCATAGGGGGACAAAGTCAGTCAAGGATTGTCAAAACCTGTACTTAGTTCATCTCACTTTTACTGTTGATTAATGTTTCCATACTTAAAGAATTTACTTGCTGACTTGTAATTTTTTGTCCAGTAGAGATGCAAATAATTTCCATGCAATGGAACAGATAACCCCGAACATCAAGGGCCAGCTGAACATTAAACATTTCTATGTCTAGCTCAGCAATCTCAGCCTAACAAATAAACTAGCTTCTTAGAAGCTCTTTGAACTGAATGCATCTTTTTCCCTCCTTAATTAATGAATTCAATAAAATATTTGATACATTGTCCTTTTTATATTTGCCCAAGAGTCCTGATTTTATCTTTTTGAAAATTACACTTTAACTTGATTAACTCTTGGACCCACTTTCTTATCTGTAAAATGGAGATAATAAGACCTACATTATAGGGTTGCTGTGAGAACTGAGTGGCAAGGTAAGTAAGGCACTTAGCACAGAACCTGTTGCCAAGGAAATGCACATGAGACCTTGAGCTTAAGAGCTTGTAAACTGAGTTTCTAAAGAAGGGATTAAAGCAGCTGGAATCAGGGATATGGGCCAGGTCCTCTGGTTGGCTTCTGCTCTTTTTCTGAAACACTCACATATTACAAACTTGCCAGAAATGACTTTTCTGCTTCTATAATCACATTCTTTAAAACCTTATTTGCTGACCCTCTGCTAATTATATACCTCACACCTCATGGAAATAAGTCCAGTGGGAACTATGTGTGACAGCTGGGTGACCTTCACCACTGAAAGTTTTCCATTGCTTGTTTCCAATAGGGCTCAGGCAGGCGAAAAGTTTGAAAAGCCCATGATATTGTCAATGAAGTACATTTACTTTTTATTTTTTTTAATTTTTTTTTTAATTGGAGTACAGTTGCTTTACAATGTTGAGTTAGTTTCTGCTATACAGAAAGTGGATCAGCTATACATATACATATATCCCCTCTTTTTCGGATTTCCTTCCCATTTAGGTCACCACAGAGCACTGAGTAGAGTTCCCTGTGCTATACAGTCGGTTCTTATTCGTCATCTATTTTACATATAGTAGTGTATATATGTGAATCCCAATCTCCCAATCCATCCCACCCCCCTCAGTGAAGTACATTTAAACCAAAAGACAAAAATGGTTTTTCTCAGAAACTTTGCCTTAGCGTTTCCGTATTCCAAATGGTAATTTTTCAAGACACAAAAGCGTGACATCAAATATGATATTTTCAATGAGGGATATGCTGAGGAAATATATTCAGTTGTAAACATATTCTGTAAACTGTTTTCTTTGACACTTTCCCCTCCCTGAGAGCTCTCAAAACTACAGAATCCTCATATATTCGAATTTCTGGTATTTCCCTTTTGCCACCAAAATATATACACCCTTTCCCACCTCTGCACTCCAAATAACACGAGCCCCCTATCTACCCATCGGAGTCTAAGGGCATCTGTAAGGTTGAGGAAGCCTGGCCGTTTCCCTCCACGTGGTAGCAAGGTGACAGCTGCTGGGAGCTAGGCTGAGTCCCCAGGAGCCCCACTGTTTCCAAACTCTGTATATAGTACAGTAGAATGACACTCCTCCCAAAACACCCATTCTGTGTAATCTGTGAGAAATATAAATGTAGGGTTAAGTAGCACAAACCCACAGAAGACAAATAGTTAAATAACAGCCCTTTATGAACTACTCAGACCTCCTGAATAAACTGATCTAAATCCTAAAGCTGTTAGGTATAAAAGAGCAACTTAACAAAAAACTCAAAGGAGTGAATAATCACCATGCTTGAAGAACAGAGCTGCCCTTGGCCTGCACAACATACACTCTGATACAGTGACATCTTTTTCCTCCTAGACCTTTAAACATGTGCAGCCCCTGAGGACCAGGTCTCCCCTTGCTAGTGGTTCCTAGCTGGAAATCATTCGCCCAGCAGAGAGCTCTCACAGGAAGGGTGCCAACTTTCCAGGCAGCCTCACAAGTCAGGACATCAGGAAACACCAAGCAATCTGAGAGATTAACCCCAGGAGCAGCTCTACTCCCTACAACCAACCCTTCCCACTGGGATTCTATTATAATGGAGAAAAAACATCTTTCATTCTATACTTAAAGTTATAATCTAAAGATTTACAGTTTCTTCTCTAGTGTATTCTAAATTTCTCTATACTTTTGAGTCTATTTTTCCAACACTTTACTATGACATTTTCAAGCTTATGCCAATGTTGAGATAATTTTACATAATTACAAAATTTTTCATATTTGCAACCTACTAGTCAATCATCGATCCATCTGATGTTCTGATTTTCTGATCTGTTTCAAAATAAATTGCAGATATCATCACACTTTCCTCCAAATACTTTACAAGGTCATACTGTGTAGCACAGGGAACTATATTCAGTATCTTGTAATAAACTATAATGGGAAAGAATCTGAAAATATGTATATATATCTGAATCACTTTGCTGTATACCAGAAACTCACTTTGCTGTATACCAGAAACTAACACACCACTGTAAACCAACTATACTTCAATAAAAAAAAAAATTAAACATAAACCAAATACTTTAGTAAGCATGTCGTTGGACTAAAATCTAATACATTTGAATAGATTTTTCTTTCAAAATAAACTTTACATACAATGAAATGTACAGATCTTAACCATACATTTACTGAGTTTTGACAAATACATACACCTTTGCAACCCAAACTTCTATCAAGATATAGAACTGAATCAATTTCTTGACTTGCTAGCTTTTACTAATGATCTGTCTCTTCACACCCTAGTAACAATCTGTTTTAACTATCCCAGCTTTACGACCAAAAAGGGATTAATCTCCAAAATATACAAACAGCACATGCAACTCAATATCAAAAAAACAAACAACCCAATCAAAAACTGGGTGGAATATCTAAATAGACCTTTCTCCAAAGAAGACATACAGATGGCCAAAAAGCACATGAAAAGTTGCTCAACATCACTAATTATTAGAGAAATGCAAATCAAAACTACAATGAGGTATCACCTCACACCAGTCAGAATGCCCATCAACAAAAAGTCTACAAACAATAAATGCTGGAGAGGGTGTGGAGAAAAGGGAACCCTCTTGCACTGTTGGTGGGAATGTAAATGGTAAAACCACTATGGAGAACAGTATGGAGATTCCTTAAAAAACTAAAAATAGAACTACTGTATGACCCAGCAATCCTACACCTGGGCATCTATCTGGAGAAAACCATAATTTGAAAAGATACACGCACCCCAGTGTTCATTGCCGCACTATTTACAATAGCCAAGACATGGAAGCATCCTAAATGTCCATCAACAGAGGAATGGAGAGAGAAGATGAGGTACATATATACAATGGAATATTAATTCAGCCATAAAAAAGAATGAAATAATGCCATTCACAGCAATGTGGATGGACCTGGAGATTATCATACTAAGTGAAGTAATATGGACAGAGAAAGACAAATATCATATGATATCACTTATACGTGGAATCTGAAAAAAATGATTCAAATGAACTTATTTACAAAACAGAAACAGACTCACAGACTTCAAAAGCAAACTTATGTTTACCAAAGGGGAAAGGTCGGGGTCGGGGGGAGGGATAAATTAGGAGTTTGGGATTAACATATATACACTACTATATATAAAATAGATAACCAACAAGGACCTACTGTATAGCACAATATTCTGTAATTGTATATGGGAAAAGAATCTGAAAAAGAATGGATATATGTATAGGTATAACTGAACCACTTTGCTGTATACCTGAAATTAACACAACATTGTAAATCAACTCTACCCCAATATAAAATAAAAATTATATTAAAAAATAAATATTCCAGCGTTAAAATGTTTTAAAATCTGTATGTCTTGTCCCTCTTCATTACTCTTATTTTCAGGATTATTTTGATTATTCTGGCATGTTTAATTGTCCTCTTAAATTTTCAAGTCACTTTACTTAGCTCAAAAAAAGGAAAGGAAAAACTTCTGCTGTTATTTTTAATTGACTTACATTAAGTAGAGTGATTAATGTAGAGATACAAGAACCATTGTAATATTCAGTCTTCCCTTCCAAGAACACCAGATACCTTTCCATTTATTCAAGCCTTCTTTTCTGTGTTAGAATTTTCTTTATAAAATTCTTGCACACTTTTTAAGTTTAATCCTTTTTTAAAATATTTGTTATTATTGTTTTTCCCACCATACTTTTTATATGAATTTTGTATACAAACAACTTACCAAATTTGTTTATGGTCAATAAGAATTTTTCAATTGATTCTCTTGGGTTTTGATATATAAATCATTGCCTATAAACAATAATTTTACCTCTTCCTTTTTAATTTCTGTCTCCTTTTTTCTTAACTTTTTAATTGCATATAATTGTTAGAGCAATGCTTTCATAAGGTAAGCATTAGTGCTTTTAACAACTTTTATCTATCTCTTGTATTGTAAATGAACTCTGAATATATAAATGGCCTCCCTTTTCTGGACATGGTTTTAGCAATTTACCTTTTTCTAAATGTTATTCCATTTCACTTCACTATTGAGTTGAACAAGGTTAATTATTTCCATTTCCTCTGTCTCTGTGGTCATTTACCCATCCTTATTTCTTATTTTGTACTCTTCTCCTTTGAACTAGTTTTTCAAAGAACCTGTTCTTGAATTTATTTTTCAGGCTTACAGTTTTTCTGTTTTGCATTTCATTAATTTTTGCTTTTAATTTATGAATTCTTTCCCTCACCTTTTCTTTAGGTTTATCATCTTATCTTTGACAAATTTTTTTAACTGATGCTTAATTCATTTATTCTCCTTCATCTATAAAAACATTTAAGGTTATGTGTCTTTCCACTAAGCATGGTTTTAGCTGTATCCCATGGGTTCTGACAGGTAATGTTTTAATTAATGATATTATCTAGATATTCTGACATTTTACTTTGATTTTCTCTTTGACCAGGTATTGTTTGAGAGAATTTTTTAATTTCCAGGTGGTATTTTACTTTTAAAATGAATCATGCTGTGACACTTTTTGCAGGACAAAGACGTTAATGTCATATACTATGTACTTATGTATCTTTTCAAGGAGTTTTGTTTCCCACATGTTGGAATTTTTTCCTATAAAATACTCCTACTTAACGTATGCATGTGTGTGTGTGTGTGTTTATATTTAAATACATTTTAACTAATATGTATTAATTAGTATGTGCTAGCATTTTATTTGTTACCTAAATACAATCACTAGTTTTTCCCTTAATTATCCTCCTTTATTATAGAAGATTAAGTCTCAGAGGGATGAAGCAACTTAAACACCACACGGTGAACCTCAGAATCAAAATATAAGAGTAGAGCGTGGATGCCTGCCAGGTAAGGCTGATTCCAAAGATGACACAATTCCACCTCCCCAGACTACATCACTAGAACCACGTGAGAAAGCAAAGTACAAACTGCATACCATCTATAGGAAATACAAACCAAACACACTACCACAACATGCAATCCTTTAGGATGCTAGGAATGCCTGATGAGGAATGTAGACGTGTTATTTCACGTCTGGAAAGCTCAAGGCTTTTGTAGATTTCAAATGTGGAGAATGCTCCAGGAGAATCATTCTGCTTTTGGAGTTCTTTCAGATTTTAAGGTATTCCTTTCAATGTTTTACTCTCGCCATCAGGAAATTCCTCTTCATACCAACATAATTATTTCATGCTGAGGCTTAGCCCTCTCTTTGTGATTCTTGAGAGAGGGAGAACAGCTGGTCGCTATTCTCTGCATAATAACCCCTCATAAACTTGAAGCCTTCCATAGTAACTGTCTCTGAGATAAATACTCCTAATCTCTAAATCTGATCTTTTTTTTTCAAAAATGTTTTCTAAAAGTGTGATTATTTTTATTCCAGGGGAGAAGGATTCTGTTTATGTGGCTTACATTAAGTTGTTGTGTTGACCTTTAAGGGGCTATTGCATAGTTGTAATGTGATTGTTTTACGGTATCTATGAGTCTAGTCTGTTCGTGCCTCCTGAGGCCTTTTAGCCTCCGTCAGAAGATTCCAGACACTTGCCATCCATCCCTCATACTCAAGGTGCTGAGGAAAGTCAAAACTGCACATGTCTGAGGAAAACATGAGAAAAGCATATAAAGATCAGAGGAACTTGAGAGGTTTGCAGTGTTTTGGTGAAGTGCATTTATTCTTATTTTTAAAAATCAGGAAAATTTCAGAGCAGAAAGAAAATAAAATGAACACCCAGGGTCTGTAATAACAGAGTAGGAAAACTTTTTTTTTAAAGTAAAGGAAAGAAAGATAGTCCATCAAAATCTCTTCCCTTTTCGAAACAATAGAATGATTTCTAAGACATGGGCATCTCTAGAAACAGTATGGTAATGATGGAAATCTAGTCACATGTTACTGACAGAACAAAAAGATGGGGGGATTTATTGGGACTGAGTTACTATACAAAAGAAAATATCATAATTACAACTGTGATTTTTATAAAGATAAAATCATCAATGCCTATAGTACATTGCTTGAAAGAATAAATTAATTCTATAAGGTATCACAAATAAATATTAATAAGAGATAACAATTATCAAGAATTTTACTAGGTGCCAGGCACTCTTCTAGGCACATGACAGGCATTAGCATTTAATTCTCACAACACCCTATCAAATAGAGTTTCTTGACGCCATTTTTAAATTTTTTAAAATTGGGGTATAGTTTCTTTAAAATGTTGTGTTAGTTTCTACTGTACAATGAAGTGAATCAGCTATGTGTATACATATATCCCCTCCCTCTTGGACCTCCCTCCCTCCCCACCCCCCATCCCAACCGTCTAGGTCACCACAGAGCACCAAGCTGAGCTCCCTGTGCTATACAGCAGGTTCCCACTAGCTATCTATTTTACACGTGGTAGTGTATATATGTCAATCCCAATCTCCCAATTCATCCCACTCCCCGTCCCCCCTCCGTGTCCACACGTCTGTTCTCTACGTCTGCGTCTCTATTCCTGCCCTGCAAATAGGTTCATCTGTACCATTTTTCTAGATTCCATATATATGCATTAATATATGATATTTGTTTTTCTCTTTCTGACTTACTTCACTCTGTATGACAGACTCTAGGTCCATCCACGTCTCTACAAATAACCCAATTTCATTCCTTTTTATGGCTGAGTAATATTCCATTGTATATATGTACGATATCTTCTTTATCCATTCATCTGTCAATGGGCATTTAGGTTGCTTCCATGACCTGGCTATTGTAAATAGTGCTGCAATGAACATTGGGGTGCATGTGTATTTTTGAATTATGGTTTTCTCTGGGTATATGCCCAGGAATGGGATTGCTGGGTCATATGGTAATTCTATTTTTAGTTTTTAAAGGAACCTCCATACTGTTCTCCATATCGGCTGTATCAGTTTACATTCCCACCAACAGTGCAAAAGGGTCCCCTTTTCTCCATACCCTCTCCAGCATTTATTGTTTGTAGATTTTTTGATGACAGCCATTCTGACTGGTGTGAGGTGATACCTCATTGTAGTTTTGATCTGCATTTCTCTAATAATTAGTGATGTTGAGCATCTTTTCATGTGCCTCTTGGCCACCTGTATGTCTTCTTTGGAGAAATATCTTTTGTGTCTTCCGCCCATTTTTTGATTGGGTTGTTTGCTTTTTGATATTGAGCTTCATGAGTTGTTTGTATATTTTGGAGATTAATGTCTTGTCAGTTGCTTCATCTGCATATATTTTCTCCCATTCTGAAGGTTGTCTTTTTGTTTTGTTTATGGTTTCCTTTGCTGT
Source organism: Balaenoptera physalus (assembly GCF_965194825.1). Lineage (NCBI taxonomy): Eukaryota > Metazoa > Chordata > Mammalia > Artiodactyla > Balaenopteridae > Balaenoptera > Balaenoptera physalus. Next base: position 36,764,222 of record NC_138891.1, read on the forward strand.
GCAAGAGCTTTTAAGCTTAATTACATCCCAGTTGTTTATTTTTGTTTTTATTTCCATTACTCTAGGAGGTGGGTCAAAAAAGATCTTGCTGCAATTTATGTGAAAGAGTGTTCTTCCTATGTTTTCCTCTAAGAGTTTTATAGTGTCCAGTCTTACATTTAGGTCTTTAATCCATTTTGACTTTGTTTTTGTGTATGGTGTTAGGGAGTTGTTCTAATTTCATTCTTTTACATGTAGCTGTCCAGCTTTCCCAGCACCACTTATTAAAGAGACTGTCTTTTCTCCACTGTATACTCTTGCCTCTTTGTCATAGATTAGGTGACCATAGGTGTGTGGGTTTATCTCTGGGCTTTCTATCCTGTTCCATTGATCTATATTTCTGTTTTTGTGTCAAAACCATACTGTCTTGATTACTGTAGCTTTGTAATATAGTCTGAAGTCAAGGGGACTGATTCCTCAAGCTCCATTTTTCTTTTCAAGATTGCTTTGGCTATTCTGGGTCTTTTGTGTTTCCACACAAATTGTAAAATGTTTGTTCTAATTCTGTGAAAAATGCCCTTGGTAATTTGATAGGGCTTCCATGCAAATGAAAATCAAAAGAAAGCTGGAGTAGCAATACTCATGTCAGACAAAATAGACTTTAAAATAATGACTGTTACAAGAGACAAAGAAGGACACTACATAATCATCAAGGGATCAATCAACGAAGACATAACAATTATAAATATTTATGTACCCAGCATAGGAACACCTCAATACATAACGCAAATGCTAACAGCCATAAAAGGGGAAATTGACAGTAACACAATAATAGTGGGGGACTTTAACACTACACTTACACCAGTGGACAGATCATCCAGACAGAAAATAAATAATGAAACACAAGCTTTAAATGAAACAATAGACCAGATAGACTTAATTGAGATTTATAGGCCATTCCATCCGACAGCAGCAGAAAACACTTTCTTCTCAAGTGTACATGGAACATTCTCCAGGATAGATCACATCTTGGGTCACAAACCAAGCCTCAGTAAATTTAAGAAAATTGAAATCATATCAAGCATCTTTTCTGACCTCAATGCTATGAGATTAGAAATCAATTACAGGGAAAAAAATGTAAAAACAGAAACACATGGAGGCTAAAAAATACGCTACTAAGTAACCAAGATATCATGGAAGAAATCAAAGAGGAAATCAAAAAATACCTAGAAACAAACGACAATGAAAACACAATGACCCAAAACCCATGAGATGCAGCAAAAGTAGTCCTGAGAGGGAAGTTTATAGCAATTCAATTCTACCTCAAGAAACAAGAAACATCTCAAATAAGCAACCTAACCTTACACCTAAAGAATTTAAAGAAGAACAAACAAAACCCAAAGTTACTAGAAGGAAAGAAATCGTAAAAATCAGAGCAGAAATAGATGAAATAGAAATGAAGAAAACAAAGGCAAAAATCAATGAAACTAAAAGCTGGTTCTTTGGGAAGATAAACAAAATTGATAAACCTTTAGCCAGACTCATCAAGAAAAAAAGGAAGAGGATTCAAATCAATAAAATTAGAAATGAAAAGGAGAAGTTACAACTGACACTGCAGAGATACAAAGGATCATAAGAAACTACTACAAGTAACTATATGCCAATAAATGGACAACCTGGAAGGAATGGACAAATTCTTAGAAAGGTACAACCTTCCAAGACTGAACCAGGAAGAAATAGAAAATATAAACAGACCATTCACAAGTAATGAAATTGAAATTGTGATTAAAAGTCTTCCAACAAACAAAAGTCCAGTACCAGATGGCTTCACAGGCGAATTCTATCAAACATTTAGAGAAGAGCTAACACCCAACCTTCTCATACTCTTCCAAAAAATTTCAGAGGAAGGAACACTCCCAAACTCATTCTATGAGGCCACCATCACCCTGATACCAAAACCAGACAAAGATATCACAAAAAAAGAAAATTTTAGACCAATATCATTGATGAACAGAGACGCAAAAATCCTCAACAAAATACTAGCAAACAGAATCCAACAACACATTAAAAGGATCATACACCATGATCAAGTGGGATTTATCCCAGGGATGCAAGGATTCTTCAATATATGCAAATCAATCAATGTGATACACCATATTAACAAATTAAAGAATAAAAACCATATGATCATCTCAATAGATGCAGAAAAAGCTTTTGACAAAATTCAACACTCATTTATGATAAAAAAACCTCTCCAGAATGTGGGCATAGAGGGAACCTACCTCAACATAATAAAGGCCATATATGACAAACCCACAGCAAACATCATTCTCAGTGATGAAAAACTGAAAGCATTTTCTCTAAGATCAGGAACAAGACAAGGATGTCCACTCTCACCACTATTATTCAACACAGTCTTGGAAGTCCTAGTCATGACAATCAGAGAAGACAAAGAAATAAAAGGAATCCAAACTGGAAAAGAAAAAGTAAAACAGTCACTCTTTGCAGATGACATGATACTATACATCAAAAATCCTAAAGATGCCACCAGAAAACTACTAGACCTAATCAATGAATTTGGTAAATTTGCAGGATACAAAATTAATGCACAGAAATCTCTTGCTTTCCTATACACTAACAACAAAAGATAAGAAAGAGAAATTAAGGAAACAATCCCATTTACCACTGCAACAAAAAGAATAAAATACCTAGGAATAAACCTACCTAAGGAGGTAAAAAACCTGTACTTAGAAAACTGTAAGACACTGATGAAAGAAATCAAAGATGACACAAAAAGATGGAGAGATATACCATGTTCTTGGAATGGAGGAATCAATATTGTGAAAATGACTATACTACCCAAAGCAATCTACAGATTCAATGCAATCCCTATCAAATTACCAATGACCCAGTTTTTACAGATAAGAAAACTGAGGCAAAGGAGGTTAAATTACTACATGGTGAAAGTCACACCAGAGGTACATGGCAGATTTTGAATCCTAACACTGGTGGTCTGACCCAAGGGTCTTTAATCACTCTGTTCTACTAATATCAGAAGATGATTTAACCAAGGACTGAGCTATTTAATCCACTAATTTCAGCAAAACTATTTCCAGGGGTTCAGAGAAATGAATTTCAATTACAATATTCTCTTGTGCTCCGATCACAGGTTTGATTAAGGAAGACCATATCTGTAGTTGGGTTTTAAAAGAGGACCTCCACCAGATCTGTGTTGCTGGTTCAGATGGAGATATTCTTTTAACCATCTCCACTGGAATGCATTTGGATAATACACTCCAACCCCAGTGTTTCTACTTTGAACTTACAGTCACGCCAGTGTCCTCATCTTTTCATGGAATTCTTCTAAGTGTTATTTGAGTCTGCATCTGTCTCCATCACTGAATGACAAGTGCCTAAAAGAACAAGGACTCTGCCCTCTTTATCCTTGTATTATCAGACCTTCACCTCTCTGTAATGTTCCTCCATAACAAGCAGGGGCCAATGGAGGGCACACCCAGGCAAGTGTTCACCTTGAGTTACAGCAAAGTGCCTTAAACATCAGGGGGGTCTGTTGTGTAAGATCAGATGCTCAGTACCGAGACCTGAGGATGCCTATGCTGAGCCAGACAAATAGTGCAAACTCTATACTGTCTAGTCCAGAGATTGAGATGGAAAAGAGGAAATGAACACAGTGGGAGAGAAACTAACTAAGAAACTAAAATGGGTTAAGACTAAGGAGTGTCAAAGTAAAATGTACTTTTGTACATCAGCAGACAAACATCTATCTCATTCAGTCTCCATAGTGAAGCCTTTTAAATGTCACCAGTTCAATGAAAATCAAGGACAGGTCATGGAAGAGAGACAAGATGGTGGAGTAGAAGGACTAGAGTTCACCTCCTCTCACAAAAACACCAAAATCACAACTGCTGAACAACCATTAACAAAAAAGACTCGAACCTACCAAAAAAGATATTCTACACCCAAAGACAAAGAAGAAGGCAAAATGAGATGGTAGGAGGGGTGCTTTCTTGATACAGTGAAATCCCATACCCACTGGGTGGGCAACCCAAAATATGGAAAATAATTATAGCAGAGAAGTTCTCCCAAAGGAGTGAGAGTTCTGAGCCCCATGTCAGGCTCCCCAGACTGGGGGTCTGGCATCAGGAGGAGGAGCCCCAGAGCATTTGGCTTTGAAGGCCAGTGGGGCTTGAGTGCAAGACCACCACAGGACTGAGGGAAACAGAGACTCCACTCTTGGAGGGCACACACAAGTTTCACATGCTCTGGGACCCAGGGCAGAGCATTGACTGCATAGGAGTCTGGGCCAGACCTACCTGTGGGTCTTGGAGGGTCTCCTGGGGAGTGGGGGTTGGCTGTGGCTTACAGTGGCCTTGTCCTTGGGGCAAGGACACTGGTGGTAGAGGTCCCAGGGAATATTCGTTGACATGAGCTCTCCTGGAGGTTGCCATTTTGTCACTGAGACCTGGCCCCGCCCAACAGCCTGCAGACTCCAGTGCTGGGATGCCTCAGGCCAAACAACCAACAGGGTGGGGACACAGCACCACCCATCAGCAGACAGGTTGCCTAAAGTCGTCCTGAGCCAACAGCCACCTATACACGCACCACTTAACACAGCCCTGCCCACCAGAGGGACAAGAACCAGCTCCACCCACAAGTGGGCAAGCACCAGTCCATCCCACCAGGAAGCCCACACAGGCCTCTTAGACCAGCCTCACCCACCAGGCGGCAGACACCAGAAGCAATAGGAACTACAACCCTGCAGGCTGAGGATCTGAGACCACAAACACAGAAAGTCAGACAAAATGAGACAGCAGAGATATATGCTCCAAACAAAGGAAGAAGATAAAATCCCAGAAGAATAGCTAAATGAAGTGGAGATAGGTAATATACCTGAAAAATAATTCAGAATAATAAGAGTAAAGATGACCCAAGATCTCAGAAAAAGAATGGAGGCAAAGACTGAGAGGATACAAGAAAGGTTTAATAAAGAGCTAGAAGCTTTAAAGAACAAACAAACAGAGATGAACAATACCATAAGTGAAATGAAATATACACTATAAGGAATCAATAGCAGAATAAATGAGGCAGAAGAATGAATAAGTGAGCTGGAAGACAGATTGGTGGAATTCAGTGCTGCGGAGGAGAATAAAGAAAGAAGAATGAAAAGAAATGAGGACAGTATAAGGGACATGTAGAACAATATTAAATGTACCACCATTCGCATTATACTGGTCCCAGAAGGAGAATAGAGAGAGAAAGGGCCTGAGAAAATATTTGAAGAGATAATAGCTGAAAAGTTCCCTAACATGGGAAAGGAAACACTCAAGTCCAGGAAGCACAGAGAGTCCCATACAGTATAAACCCAAGGAGGAACACACTGAGACACATATTAACCAAACTGAAGGATTAAAGACAAAGAGAAATATTAAAAGCAAAAAAGGAAAAGCAACAAGTAACATACAAGGGAATCCCTATAAGGTTATCAGCTGATTTTTCAGCAGAATCTCTGCAGGCCAGAAGGGAGTGGCATGATATATTTAAAGTGATGAAAGGGAAGAACCTACAACCAAGAATACCCTACTCACCAAGGCTCTCATTCAGATTCAACAGAGAAATCAAAAGCTTTACAGACAAGCAAAAGTTAAGAGAATTCAGCACCTCCAAAGGAGCTTTACAACAAGTGTTAAAGGAACTTCTCTAGGCAGAAAAGAAAAGCCACAACTAGAAACAAGAAAATTATGAATGGGAAAGCTCACCATTAAAGGTAAACAACAGTAAAGGTAGGAAATCATCCACACACAAATATGATATCAAAACCAGCAATCGTGGGAAGAGGAGAGTATAAATGCAGAATATTGGAAATGCATTTGAAATTAAGAGATCAGCAACTTAAAACAATCTTATATATATAAATATAGACTACTATATCAAAACCTCATGGTTACCGCAAACCAAAAATAGTCCACAATAGATACACACACAAAAAAGAAAAAGCAATCCAAACACAACACTAAAGATAGTCATCAAATCACAAGAGAACAAAAGAGGAAGGGAAGAAACAAACCTACGAAAACAAATCCAAAACAATTAACAAAATGGCAATAAGAACATACATATTGATAATTACCTTAAATGTAAATGGATTAAATGCTCCAACTGAAAGACATAGACTGGCTGAATGGATAGAAAAACAAGACTTGTATATATGCCGGCTACAAGAGACACACTTCAGATCTAGGGACACATACAGACTGAAAATGAGGGGATGTAAAAAGGTATTCCATGCAAATGGAAATAAAAAGAAAGCTGGAGTAGCAATACACATATCAGACAAAACAGACTTTAAAATAAAGACTGTTATAAGAGACAAAGAAGGACACTACATAATGATCAAGGTACTAATCAAAGAAGAAGATAAAACAATTATAAATATATATGCATCCAAGATAGGAGCACCTCAATATGTAAGGCAAATGCCAACAGCCATAAAAGGAAAACTCAACAGTAACAAAATAATAGTGGGGGCTTTAACACCCCACTTTCATCAATGGACAGATCATTCAGACAGAAAATCAATAAGGAAACAAAGGCCTTAAATGACACATTAGACCAGATGGATTTAATTGATATTTATTCCATACAAAAGCAGCAGAATATACATTCTTCTCAATTGCACATGGAACATTCTCCAGGATAGATTACATGCTGGGCCAAAAAGCAAGCCTCGGTAAATTTAAGAAAACTGAAATCATATCAAGCATTTTCTACAACCATAACACTATGAGATTAGAAATCAACTACAAGAAAAATACTGTGGAAAACACAAACATGTGGAAGCTAAACAATATGCTACAAAACAACCAATGGATCACTTAAGATATCAAAGAGGAAATCAAAAAATACCTAGAGAAAAATGAAAATGAAAATACGCTGATCCAAAAACTATGGAATGCAGCAAAAGGAGTTCTAAGAGGGAAGTTTACAGTGATACAAGCTTACCTCAGGAAACAAGAAAAATCTCAAATAAACAACCTAACCTTATGCTGAAATATACTAGAGAGAGAAGAACAAACAAAACCCAAAGTTAGTAGAAGAAAAGAAATCATAAAGATCAGAGCAGAAATAAATGAAATAGGGACAAAGAAAATAATAGAAAAGATCAATGAAACTAAAAACTGGTTCTTTGAAAAGATAAACAAAATCTATAAAACTTTAGCCAGACTCACTAAGAAAAAAATTGAGAGGGTTCAAATCAATAAAATTAGAAATGAAAAGGAGAAGTTACAAAGTCACCACAGAAATACAAAGGATCGTAAGAAACTACTACAAGCAAGTATATGCCAATAAAATGGACAACCTAAAAGAAATGGATAAATTCTTAGAAAGTACAATCTTCCAAGACTGAACCAGGAAGAAATAGAAAATATGAACCGACCAATCACAAGTACTGAAATGGAAACTGTGATTAAAAAACTTCCAACAAACAAAAGTCCAGGACCTGATGGCTTCCCAGGTGAATTCTATCAAACATTTAGAGAAGAGTTAACACCTATCCTTCTAAAAGTATTCCAAAATATCGCAGAGGAAGGAACATTTCCAAACTCATTCTATGATGTCGCCATCACCCTGATACCAAGACCAGACAAAGATATCACAAAGAAAGAAAATTTCAGGCCAGTATCACTGATGAGCATGGACACAAAAATCCTTAACAAAATACTAGCAAACCAAATCCAACAATACATTAAAAGGATCATACACCATGATCAAATGGGATTTACCCCAGGGATGCAAGGATTTTTCAATATCAGCAAATCAATCAGTGTGATACACCACATTAACAAATTGAAGAATAAAAACCATAAGATCATCTCAATAGATGCAGAAAAAGCTTCTGACAAAATTCAACACCCATTTATGATAAAAAAAAAAAAACTCTTCAGAAAGTGGGCATAGAGGGAACCTACCTCAACATAATAAAGGCATATATGACAAACCCACAGCTAACATCATACTCAATGGTGAAAAGCTGAAAGCATTTCCTCTAAGATCAAGATTAAGACAAGGATGTCCACTCTTGCCACTTTTATTCAACATAGTTTTGGAAGTCCTAGCCATAGTGTTCAGAGAAGAAAAAGAAATAAGAGAAATCCAAACTGGAAAACAAAAAGTAAAACTGTCACTGTTTGAAGATGACATGATAGTATACATCAAAAAACCTAAAGATGGTACCAGAAAACCTCTAGAGCTCATCAGTGAATTAGGTAAGGTTGCAGGATACAAAATTAATACACAGAAATCCCTTGCATTTCTATACACTAACAATGAAAGATCAGAAAGAAATTAAAGAAACAATCCCATTTACCATCGCATCAAAAAGAATAAAATACCTAGGAATTAACCTACCTAAGGAGGCAAAAGACCTGTACTCTGAAAACTATAAGACGCTGATGAAAGAAATCAAAGATGACACAAACAGATGGAAAGATATACCATGTTCTTGGATTGGAAGAACCAATATTGTCAAAATGACTATACTACCCAAGGCAATCTACAGATTCAATGCAACCCCTATTAAATTACCAATGGCATTTTTCACAGAACTAGAACAAAAAAAATTAAAATTTGTACGGAAACACGAAGGACCCTGAATAGCCAAAGCAATCCTGAGAAAGAAAAATGGAGCTGGAGGAATCAGGTTCCCTGACTTCAGGCTATACTACAAAGCTACAGTAATCAAAACAGTAATGGTACTTGCACAAAAACAGAAATCTAGATCAATGGAACAGAATTAAATGCCTAGAAATAAATGCATACACCTATGCTCAATTAATCTATGACAAATAAGGCAAGAATATACAATGGAGAAAAGACAGTCTCTTCATTAAGTGGTGTTGGGAAAACTGGACAGCTACATGTAAAAGAATGAAACTAGAACATTCTCTAATACCATATGCAAAAATAAACTCAAAATGGATTAAGGACCTAAATAATGTAAGACCAGATATTATAAAAATCCTAGAGGAAAACATAGGCTGAACATTCTTTGACATAAATCACATATCATTTTGGATCCACCTCCTAGAGTAATGAAAAGAAATATAATAATAAACAAATGGGACCTAATTAAACTTAAAAGCTTTTGCACAGCAAAGGAAACCATAAACAAAATGAAAAGACAACCAACAACATTGTAAATCAACTATACTCCAATAAAAATTTAACTAAAAAAAAAGACAACCCACAGAATGGGAGAAAATATTTGCAAACGAAGCAACTGACAAGGGATTAATCTCCAAAATATACAAAGAGCTCATGCAGCTCAATATCAAAAAACAAACAACTCAGTCAAAAAATAGGCAGAATATCTAAATAGACATTTCTCCAAAGAAGACATACAGATGGCCAAAAAGCACATGAAAAGATGTTCAACATCACTATGTAATAGAGAAATGCAAATAAAAACTACAATGAGGTATCACCTCACACCAGTCAGAATGCCCATCATCAAAAAGTCTACAAACAATAAATGCTGGAGAGGGTGTGGAGAAAAGGGAACCCTCCTACACTGTTGGTGGGAATGTAAATTGGTATAACTGCTATGGAGAACAGTAGGGAGGTTCCTTAAAAAACTAAAAAGAAAAATATTATATGACCCAGCAGTCCCTGGGTCATCCATCTGGAGAAAACCATAATTCAAAAAGACACATGCACCCCAATGTTCATTGCAGCACTATTTACAGTAGCCAGGACATGGAAGCAACCTAAATGCCCATCAACAGACGAATGGATAAAGAAGATGTGGTACATATATACAATGGAATATTACTCAGCCATTAAAAGAGAATGAAATAATGCCATTTACAGCAATGTGGATGGACCTAGAGATTATCATACCAAGTGAAGTTAAGTCAAACAGAGAAAAACAAATATCATATGATATCACTCACATGTGGAATCTTAAAAAATGATACAAATGAACTTATTTACAAAACAGAAACAGACTCACAGACTTCAAAAACAAACTTATGGTTACCAAAATGGAAAAGTGGGGGGAGGGATAAATTAGGAGTTGGGATTAACATATACACACTACTATATATAAAACAGATAATCAAAAAGGACCTACTGTATAGCACAGGGAACTCTACTCAATAATCTATAATAACCTATATGGCAAAAGAATGAAAAAAATGGATATATGTGTACGTATAACTGAATCACTTTGCTGTATACCTGAAACTAATGCAACATTGTAAATCAACTATACTCTAATAAAATAAGAATTTAATTTAAAAAAGAAAAATAAATGTCACCAATTCCATTCTGGCTATGTGGCCATCTCTGTTATACAGAGATATTTATTCAATTATTTTAATATTTATTTCCATTTCATAAAAATGAGTGGAAAATGGAAAATTGCAATGTACCTTATTAAAGAAACAAAAAGCACAGGTCTTATAAAATTGTGACACAGATGAAAATCCTTTCCTGTGCCTTAAGTGATAACTCTTTAGCTTCAAGCTACAGTTCACTGGATATAAGGTGATCAAGTATGGGTTCAACTGTGAAGGAAAAATGCAAAGTTTAAAAACATGTAAAAATTGCTGCAACAACAGCTTCATAATGTGCTACTGAATGCAATGGTAAGTTAAAAGTGTTTATCTTCCTTTTATTTGTCTTCTATAACAAAACTCTTTATAACACATAAATATATTGTTCACCTTTCAGACTTTTGACTTCAAACAGATTTTTCAGAAACTCATTATATAAAAAAGTAGAGAACTCTCTGTGTAAAACCTTAAGAACAGAAACATGACTACATTAGACCAGCAGTCCTCAATTAGGGGCAATTTTACCCTCAAGGGGACATTTAGAATGTCTGGAGACACTTCCGATTGTCATGGCTGGAAGAGGGGGGTTGCTATGGGCACCTAGTGAGTAGAAACCGGGGATGCTATAAATGCATAGCTCCCACAACAAAGATTTATCTAGTCCAATAAGTTAATAGCACACGGTAGAGAAACCTTGGCTTAGGGTAAGAAAAAAGCTGTAAAAAAAACAAAAAACAAACAAACAAACAAAAGATCTGCTGTCTCTGTGACAACATCAAAGGTTTATTGCCTCTGTCATAATCCAATGTGGATTGGCAGTGGGGGGCTCTTCTCCTTACAGGCATTACCCCTGTAATTACAGCCACTTACCCCTAAGGCTTCAAAATCTTCCATAGATCTTTATGGGAGGCAAAGACAGGAAAAGAGCCTTTACAGAAGTACATGGGAGACCTTTTGGGCTCTCCTTAAAAGTGATGTATTTCAATCTACCCACATTCCACTGGCTAGAACTCCACCACATGTCTGTATCTAATGCCAAGGGAGGCCAGGAAATGTAATCTAGCTGTGTGTTTAAAAAGTGGAAATAAGTTTGATGAGTGCCTACCCATCTCTGCCATCATGTTTGGTTATCTTTGTGACTAACAAAATATTCTGCTCATGGGTGCTTATTAACAATAAATTAATAATATTAATTAATACAAAGAAACTTGTATTGATACAAAGCGATATTTCCTTTTAAAAAATAGGAACTAGAAGAATCTGAAACTAACATTTAATACGAGGGCATCTACAAATTTTATTCTAAACAATGTTACGTCACACTATAACAAGATTTGATGCTTGACTAACCAGATTTTTAAGCACTGTTTCTAAAACAAAAGTATATGTATTACTCAATATTTATTTCATATCTTAGACTTACCATACTCTTATCTATATTAGCTAATATAATCTATGTTTCTTTTCTAATTCATTTTTTAAGATTTCTTCTTTGTGAATGTTTTAATTGTTTGAATTTTAAAATAAAAAGCATGCAACATTTACACAAAAAGCAAAATTATCATTCTTTTAAAATTAATGTAAAATCAAATATTGGCTTTCTCTATCTACCATTCTTACAAGGAAGAGAGACAAAACAGCAACAATGATCAACAGCATAATATTTTAATTTGACCTTTAGACGTCTTTGAAGAGATATTTTTAAAGCAGCTACTTCCATATGCTTCCTTTAAAAGGAAAAGAAAAGGCTAACTTAAAAATTATGAGTCTTGCACCATACCCCAAATATCAGTGATCTGGAATTTTCCAAGCCCAGTTGAATGTTTATTTCTATAAGGGAGAAAAATAAATTTTAGTACCATCAGCAGGTAAATTAAATTAGCAGGCCATCATCTTCTCAGCTGCCTATATTGACAATGTTCTGAAATTAACTATTGGATTTAGTTTAGCCATGACTAGTATACTGTTCAAAAATAACCAGTTTCAACACTTCTATATGATATTTTTCTCTTCATTCCTTTCTGAATGCCAAAGTTTCTCTCACTAATGGATTGCTTATGATATGCTAAGGAGTCCATCACCAGCCTAGAGTAAAGGTAGAGATAGAATGTGGTTGTGATGAAATTGCTGTATTCCACTGCAGAAGTGATAAAAATGCAGGGGGCCTCATAAATATTTCTGACCCATTTGCCTACAGGGATGGAAGTATTTATGGTTTGGAAATCTCTGGCTATAAAAACGCATTCCGGTTTATTCTATGCTATCAAGTAGCCTTTTGTTAAAGTAGAGTTTTATGGGTAAGTTATTACTGGGAAATCTGCCTTTAGAACATTAGTAATGCAATAAATTCCACCCAATCCATCCAGGCTATTTTGGGCAGAACTATGTCTAAATGAGCCAACTGCATTTCACCAAAGATATTATATTCCATTCAGAGGCTCATATGTGATCTTCTTGGTCCTTGTCTTTTTGAGATTAGTAAAAGCAGGAATAGTCATGATAGGAGTTTCTTTTATTTAGAGAATTTCAATCAAAAGATGACATAAAAAATTCACTGAACAAGAATGGGTAGTTAAACCAAGTAGTAACTGAACTGATCTTTATTGGCAACTGAATCATACTGCAGGTCCTGAGAATAGCATGTGAAATCCATGAAGATATTTTTCTATCTTGAATCCCTTGCATATGAAGTTTATAAATGATTCTTTCAAATTTGTATGGGCACTATGAAATCATAGTTCTCTGACTGTATCATATGTGTTTGTTTTGTTTCCAAATTTGAATGAAAAACACATTGATATAAAGGATCACATATTCACAAGAGGCAGTTCAGCTTTGGAGTCAGATGTCCTCGGTTTAAACAATGGCTCTGCCGCTTATTAGCTATGTGGCCTTGGACAAGTTACAAAGCAATCTTGTGCCTCACTCTCCTGCTCTGTGAAGGGAGGACGATAAAAATATCTATTTTGTGAGGATCAATTAAGTATTTGTTCCTATTATTATTATTCTCCTTCTGTATGTTCTCACACACAGCAGAACAATGGCACCACAGGAGGCACTCAGTTATATTTATTGAATAAATTGGCCATAGTAGATTTCATATAGTTATAGAGGCATGTAGTAGGCTAGTACGGGTGAGAAGAGGAGGGAAGGCAGGGATTGCGAGTCTGAGAGAACTGAAAATCCAGTTTATTAGAAATATACCCTTTGCTGAGTAATTAATTCTCGGTTTTTTTCATCTGTAAAATGGTGCCAAGAAAATGATCTTTAAAAATTATTGGAATTGGGCTTCCCTGGTGGCGCAGTGGTTAAGAATCCGCCTGCCAATGCAGGGGACACGGGTTCGAGCCCTGGTCTGGGAAGATCCCACATGCCGCGGAGCGACTAGGCCCGTGAGCCACAACTACTGAGCCTGCGCGTCTGGAGCCTGTGCTCCGCAACCAGAGAGGCCGCGATAGTGAGAGGCCCGCGCACCGCGATGAAGAGTGGCCCCCGCTTGCCACAACTAGAGAAAGCCCTCGCACAGAAACGAAGACCCAACACAGCCAAAATTAATTAATTAATTAATTTTTAAAAAAATTATTGGAATTGGAAACAATATATGGTGAGCATTGGCAAAATATCTGGCCCTTCATAAATGATAGCTATTACTAATACCATGATCTGTTTCTGCTCCCAGAACACCTTTGACACCGAATGTGTGAGGGTTTTTCCCACACCGACAAATTCTCCAAATCCTGTGCCTTACAATTCAATTCTGACACTCACTACCTGGAGTTAGTGCGGACCCCACAGGTTGAGGGCTCCGTTCCACAGGATCGCCCCCGCTTCAGATAACCAATCGCCAAGTCTGGGCTTCCTGTACTCCTGATTCACTGGCTGTAAATCAAGGATTCCCATGACCCTCAGGTTTGCTAATTTTTCAGAACTCAGGAAAACGGTTTCCTTACTATTACTGGTTTATCATAAATCTTATAATTCAGGAACAGCTAAATGGAAAAGATGCAAGGGCAAAGTATGGCAGGCAGTGTGGAGTTTCCATACCTTCTCTTGGGTGCCCCATCCTCTCAGCACAGGATGTATTCACCAGCCCAGAAGTTCTTTGAACTCCATTGTTTAGGATTTTTATAAAGGTTTCATTACTTCATTACATAGGCATGATTGATTAAAGATGATTGAAAGATAAACTCAATCTTCAGCCCCTCTCCCCTCCCTGGACACCTGGGGGTGGAGCTGAAAGTTCCAACCCTCTAATCACATGGTTGGTTTCTCTGGCAGCAAGGCCCCATGCTCCAAGAATCACCTCATTAGCATAAACTCAGGTATTAGTTGAAAGAGTCTAGTTATGAATAACAAAAGATGTTCCCCTCTCCCCAGTCACTCAGGAAATTCTAAGGGCTTTAGGAGCTCCACCATGCTGGGAACCAGATAAGACCACATACATATTTCTTATTGTCACGATGTCACTATACCGTGTGTGCAGGATGATGCTAAAAAAAAAATGACAACACTGACCTACAGGCACAATTTCACCACATTTTAAAAATATCTACAGTGTGCAAGGCATTTTGCTGGTGACGTGGATGGAGAGATAGAAGAGACAGGACTTCTGTGGCTCACAGTCTGTCGAGAAGTAGGATTTTTAAAAGACCATGAAATAAATGATTTTACGCAAAAGCATTGTCAAATGGCAAAACTAAAACAGTTTAGTAACAAGTTTGATGTCCTTTATTCAAGGGAAAACAGTCCATGGACTGGGGGAGCACAGTGCTCCCAAGGAAGTGGCTCACTCCCTTTTTGGGATTTTGGGTGAGAGTGAGTTTTATAGGGCATTAGAAGCAGCAATGAGGAAACAGGGCTAATTGGCTGGGGTTGCGTATCTGACCTTATCTAGAAAGATCAAGGAACAAGGAAATAACTATAAAGCCCAGAGTTAGCTTGGCATTTGGGGATTGGCTGACTGGATATACTGTGTTTCTGGTCAAGCAAAACATTTACAGGAGCACAAAAGTGCAGTTTGCTGACATAGTACCGTGGGCAGGAGCTGATCCGTCTTGGACCTGGAAATTTATTTCAACAGCATAAATTTTCAAAAGTGACCCCCAAATAAGTAAAAAAGCACAAATATAAATCAATAATCACAGTGTAGTAAACCATGGCCAGACCTGTTTCATCAAAATCTTAAGTAGGTACAATAGCACAGTAAGAAATTAAAAACTAGGTTATATAAAAAAATGCCTGGTGAATGTTAGGTACTTCAATGGTACAAAGTGGTAGTCAAAAAAATGTAAATCTGGAACCCAGAAAATGGGCCTAAGTATCATGGTTTAAATAAAATAGAAATGCAATTTTTAGTATAAACTCCTGAGAACCCACCTACACTCCCCCAACACAGGAGGTGATATCAGGCATTCAGTCAGCTGCCTGGGCTCCAACCTAACAGACCACTGCCTCCGTGTGGACAGCTGAGGCCATCAGAGGGCGGCATCCCTCCGTGGGGAACAAAGGTGGTGCCAGAAAGCCCAGTGCACTCACACCATTGTGAATCTTTATTCCCCTTGAAGAATAAAGAGGATAATAATAATAATAATAATTCTTTATTATCCTCTGAATTATTTGTTTGTCGGTTAGGAAATCAAACCAAAAAAAATTATGTTGCTTAAGATAGTTGTTTTTTTTTTAAAAAAAAAAGAAAAAAAAGAAGAAAAGAAAGTTGTGCTGCTCAATAAATAATTCTCATTGATCCTTAACTGTGGAGTGACTTTTGTTGCCTGGCCCATGTTACCAGAGAAGAAACTGAAAGAGGTACAAATTATTTGCATTATTATAGTGACTTTCAAAGCATTGGAGGAAAAAAAAAATCTAAAGTTTCCAATTCATTCTACAAAGCTAGAAAAGCTTTTAAAAAACTATAATCAAAAACAAAACTATAGGTCAGCTTTCCAAAACTGATCCACAAATCCCTCTTTCTAATACATATTAATGAATGGTGTACCCACAAAAAAGATTTTGTGATCAAACAACTTAGAAAAGTGCTACATAAATTTTGGGAAATTCAGCCTAAAATACATTTTAAAGGTACATTGATTTCAGTACTGAAGAGTCATAATTTTGTTTCATAAAAGATATTATAAAATTATGAATTCCTCTATTTATTAGAGAAATAAAATTTCTATATGTCATATATATATTTTAAATGTATATCAATCAAAATTTCTAGGCATTGCTTTTATATAAAGTCCACTCTGTTTTGTTTGCTAATTTCTAAATCTAGCAAGAGATCATAATACTAAAAACCCAATATTTTCTCTAAGAGGCAGATATCAAGAATCTCAGCTCAATATCTCTTTTGGCTTGGTTAAAAGGTGGACAGAAGTTACTAAGTTCAATTACGACCCCCCCAAAAAATCCCTAAATATTTCAAACAATTGACTTTTCATACAAAGCACAGGGTATAGGCATATGGACTTGTATAATTAACACTAGTTTAGGCTGTCTCTTTGAAATTTTCATTGTTTTTTTGGCTCTGATTTGAGTCACAACAATGAAAAGATAATTAGTCATAAGAAAAAAAAATCTGGTTATATATGTGGTTCAGCTACATTATGAAACCAATATCAGACATTTTAATTTTTCCTTCTAATGAAGATGAAAACGGCTAGTGAATAAATCATATAGAGACACTATAAAAAGAAGGAGTGATTATCACACTGAGCAGTATCTTGCAATTTTTTGAAGACTGCTTCAGTGTATCAAAAGACGGAATGAGGTTTGAAGGATACTTGCAATAAGCAAAAGGAATCATTTTTACTCCAGAATCATAAAATCGCATCATTGTTTTTTAAAAAAAACTACTGGACACTAGAATGAAAACTACAAACACTGAATTTAATGTGTTAAAATTCCAGACAGCCAATAATAACTTTTCCAGAAGAGTTCCTCTTACTAGGATTCAGTGTGGACACTGGGGAAATTCACACCATTAAACGGAAAAAGTTCCCGTCTTTGGTCAGTTCCAGGGAAATAGACTCTGGGTCTGGGATTAGCGTGCAGGAGGCTTGTTGTGGGGGCAGAAGCAGGGGGCAGAACACCGGGAGGTAGAAAGGGATGTGGGACTGGGCAGAGGGGAAAGTTGAACTGTTACGTGGCTGTGATAAAGTCTCAGTCAGCTCCAGTGAATCCTGTAGGAAGCTGTGGCGATGGGATGGCCCTTTCAGAGCCGTGCAAACTTGAGGCAAGAGAGCCAGTTCCTTGTATCTCCACACTGAATGTGGACTGCCCTAGGGAGGAGATGGAACCTGGGGCAAGATCACCCGCTTTGGCCAAGAGCAATGCCTGGGGCAGGACTCAGCTGTGAGCCAGCAGCCGGTGGAATGTAGGGTTGCTGGGCAGTGCAAGAAGCATCTCGGGACTACTGGTCCCACGGGTGGGGACTGTTACTAATCAGTGACATTGAGCTGCAAGAATTCCTGACATTAGTGAAATGCAATGAGACATTCATTTCATGCTTGTCTACTCAGGTAAAGTTCAAAGAAGAAAAATCAGCAGAACAAAAATAAATAAATAAATAAATAAATAAATAAATACATGCTAGAGTAGAAGTTTGGGAAGAACAGAAATAGATGTAAAACTCTGAGATAATTGACATCTGCTGAAGTCGGATGTTAAGTATTTATTTAGATTTTCTCCCGCAGGCACATGCACATACCATACACACCATGATCCTTAAGTCAAGAAAATTTAGTCTAAGCAGTAACTCCTGGTCGGAGAAATGTGTGGTCACTCTGTTGAACAGATATCTGCATGCTATTACTTAACTCAGGCCAAAACTAAAACCACACCCTTGTAGGTAGGTAATACCAATGCACAGCGACCTTGGCTTAGCAATAGCATTTTATTTCCCCCTATTTCCCCCTAGTATTTTGGCTGCTGAGAAAGTCCTGTTTCCAAACACCTAACCCAAATAAAATGTAAAATGTAATCTCCCTATTTCCTATTTCTCTGTCTTCACTGCATCTCAAATCTAAAATGGCTCACACCAACCTCCTCACCAAATCCACTCAGAGATTTTTTTCAAATTAACAAGATAGAAAACAGACAAGATAGGTACATGATGCTCTCAGTTGCATTCACTAAAATCAACCTGAAAAGCAGGAAATCATTAATTACTTTTAAGTAAAAGGAACAAAATATTAGAAATTCGATCAATTTTCAGTGGCACAATTTTGGGGTGGAGGTGTTGATGAAATACATATCGTGCATTTTTCCTCAACCAGAAACCTACCTTTTTTTCAAGACTAGTTTCAGAATCACTTATGTACCTAAAATACATTGAACAAGCTATTACATGTGAAGAGTACAGATTCAGAGCAAGAAAGGATCTTAGATCACCTAGTTCAACCCATTTTACAGGTAAGGAAAGTGAGGCTAGAAATGGGAAACCACTCATCAAAGAACATGGAGCTAATTAGTAGCCACTGCCACACAAAAACCCAACTCTCAAAGCAGTGTTCTTCCTGCAACAATAGCTCTGTTAACGTTTCGGGAAGTTTCAATGTGTTCTTGTTTTCTATGTCATTGCAATTAACATTTAATCTAGTAGGAGATTGTGGTTCCTAATGTGGTGGCTAATGTTTAAATGTTTAAGCTACTTTGGTATTTTGTGAACAATGCAGGAAACTAGCCAGATTTTGTATCTTAGATAAACCTGGTTATATGTTTTGTATGGCTCTTAAAGCTGGGTAATGTGGTTACCAAGTCACAAAATTTTAAATGCATCTAACGTTAGTTCTTTACCTAGGCTCCAGGCCTGGTACAAAAGAACTGAGTCCACGAGACCCATGTGCTGATGGAACCAGTGGCCCTAATAACCGCCAGCAATGTTCTGTCTGGCAAGAGGTTTCCAGCTTAAGAGGATGCATGGCCCAAAGCCAGCACCAATCTTACAGCATGAAAAATTAAAACCAGAATATAGTTTCAAAATCTGTAAGGCATTTTAAATGTCTAGCTAACCCTGTGCTGTAATTTCCATTCTAACTTTTCCACTGTATTCAGAACGGGATTTTGTGTTAAGATTTTTAAAGAAGATACAGTGGGGAAGAAAGTCCATAACCATACATCCTCCCAACCTCCAGACATGATACGCTTTTGCTGAGCATATTTTATATATTATCTATGGCACTTTGGCTCATTCCATGCTTATGAAACCAAGGTTAAAAGTTCAATTGCAGCAAGAGTCAATGACCGTCACTCTGACCTGTGGCCCTAGACAGTGTTCCAGACCCTAATTACCCTCCAATAAAAGATGTTAGGAAAACCTCATACAGGAGTGAATGGTCTCCTGGAGCTACTGGAAAATATCTTCAATGACATGTCCTTTGTCCAGAGACTAGTAGCACTATCTCCACATACAAAAAGCAGAGGCGCTGACATTTTTTAAAAAACCAACTACACTCCAGGCCTTTCCCTGGACCCTGGGGACAGACACATGAACGAGAAAGTTAGGTACAATCCCTGGATTCTAAATTCTGCTTCTTCCAGGAAGCCTGTTGGAAAATTTCAACTAATCCTGATTCCTCTCTTCTTTGAGCTCCTATAGCACTTAGAGTCTGTAACTAGATATTAGAGCACCTTCCACTGGTATCTCTTGCTTCGTTTTCATTTGTTCTTCACCACAAGAGAGTCTCATTTCCCCAACTAGATTACAAACTCTTTGAAACCAAGAACCATTGCGCTTTATTCTCTGTCCCACACAACGCTTAACACAAGCGTGATCACTCTATTGATACCAACTGTTGCTTTTTAATTGCCCTTAAGCAGCTAAAAAAGAAAAAATTAGTTAAGAAGGAAGACAGTGATTTCAGATAAAATTTCGACTGAGAATTCATTTCCTTAAAAATTCTCTCTCAAAACATTGACAATAACTTTTAATCCACACAAAATGCAAAGCCTAAACATAAACTAGTAAGTAATACATTCACACATGAATGTTAATACACAGTATCTATACAATATTAGGTGAAAAAGCAAATTATTATCACTATATGTATAGAAAAAATAAGGATAGATACCAAAATATTACATTAAGCCATAGGAAATTGTGGGTTTTTTGCTCAAGAATGTTCAACTCCCACCAAGTTCATATGGCTAAAGTGTTTAATTGTGTTTGGTTCTAGATGTGAACATTATACGTAAATTGAAATGCTCTTCACATTTTAGGGTATTTCTATTACTTTTCTATTTTTCTACAGTGAGCATTTATGTTTAAATTAGAAAAACAATTTAAAACATACTCTGACTTATTGACTATACCAGTAAATTTTTTTTTTTTTTTTAATTTATGAAAAGATGGCCCTGCCACAGGAAATCTGTCATCTAGCCTCCCGAAATCTTGGTTAGATTTGCTTCATTAGATTCAGCTCAACGCTCCTTGAGAAAGCAGCTCTTTAGTATCTAACCCCCTCTAGTGAGCAGATTGCAAACCCTCAGCTCACTCTTGGAATTACACTTGAAAACAGACCAGCCGTACATTGGACGCTAGCATTGTTCCTAACAGTTTTTAATTGCAGAATACTGCAAGCTCATTCCTCAATGAGTTGTTTTTATTTTTCTCCAGACCAAATGAGTCCAACATTTCTTTTATTAATGGGTCCATCCCTTACCTTCAATTCAATTTGAATTGCAAAGACTCAGAGTAGAAAATGGTATCATGACATTAAGAACATCACGGTTAGCTGGGTCGTCCACCACATTTCTAACTTCAGTGCAACCCACCTCTGTTACCTAGGGCACATGCCATGGGGATAATACCCACAGAACTGACAGGAAGAACCAAATATGTGATCTAGAACAGGCGGGCTGGAGGGATCATTAAATGCTACACAGCAAAGCTGGAGGCTAATACCGAACATGGCTTTCACTGTTGGTTTGTATTTATTCAGAAATTTTATCAATGTCAGTCTTTCATAGCATTTCAATTTAGCCTTCGGTTGAACTTCTCCTGTGGGTTTAGATTTATTGTGAAAATTTTCATTTGATGCATCAAATAAATAAATGAACATCTAGGGACTTCCCTGGCGGTCCAGTGGTTGAGGCTTCCACCTTCCAACGTAAGGGGTGTGGTTTCGATCTCTGGTTGGGGAGCTAAGATGCCACATGCCTCGCGGCCAAAAAACCAAAACATAAAAACAGAAGCAATATTGTGACAAATTCAATAAAGACTTTAAAAAATGGTCCACATCAAAAAAAATCTTTAAAAAAATTTAAAAATAAATAAATGAACATCTAATATATGTACTCATTTGTAATTATAACTAGATTTCCTAGATTTATTATCCATTGCTTCCTGAGGTTGAATCACTCCTGAAGGAGTTGCTGTTGGCACATCTGCAGGATCACTCCCCTCTTCCTCCAGGAAGGTCCCACACACAGTCTCTTGTTTCCCTTTACACTGGGAGGCGGGCTCTTTGTGAGATGCAAGCCTCTGACTGAAAACCATCTCACATTTCCTACTTCTGTTGGTTCAACAAACATTTACTATGATCCCATTAGACATAAGTCACTGTGATGTGTGGAATATAAAGATGAATTAACTCTTTTTTTTTTGGAAAATGGAAAATTCCCCCAGGACAGCTGATCATCTAGAAAAGAAACTCACATCTGTACGTAAGTAACTATAGAGTGAGACAGAGTGTGACAAGAGGCCTCTGTGAAAGGTGCAAATGAAGCGGGGTTGTGAGGAGGCGGTGATGTCATCAGCGCAGGTGACCTTAGCGAGAAGGCGGCACTAGGTCTTAAACAACCACCCAGCTCAAAACCTTTCCTCTGCCCATTCCTACCCCAGTCTCCTCTGCACCAACCTCTCCTCTTCCAAATGTTTCCTTTTTTTTTCTTGCCTATCACCCGTCAGAGCTAAGTCATAGATAGGGGTTGGTCAGATACCAAGGGGGAGGTGGACCTGGGAAAAGAAAAAGAAAGTATAAAAGGCCAGGAGATCGAAGAGAAAGACAAAATGTGTCCCAGGGAGACAGGCAAAGGGCTCACACTGCAGGACTCAGGCAGGGGCAGCAAAAACCTGCTGCAGGTACCCCTTTCAACGTGTAGCTTGGTGCAGGCCCAGGGGCAAGGGTACCATGTAGGTAAAACATACCTACGCCAAGACATGTAAGTGCTTAGGGCTCCAGGTAAGTTTGGCCCTTCTTTCAGCCAAGCCACAGCTGCCGTGCAGGGAAGAAGCGTTTCTTCCACTCCCGTGATGGCCAAGGTCGCCTAGCCCATTGAGGAGACAACGCTCCCAGAATTTGAAAGGCAAATTCAAATCTTTGTGCTCAGGCTCACTGGGTTTGGGTCATCATGTGTCATGTATGTTGAGAAAGCAGGAAACGACCCATTCTTCTAAAGTAGGGAGTAGGATGGACTTTTTCTTTGGTGTCCCTAATAATCTCCTGTTGTAGAGGAATGGATAAAAAAGATGTGGTACATATATATACAATGGAATATTACTCAGCCATAATAAGGAACAAAATAGTGCCATTTGCAGAGATGTGGATGGACCTAGAGACTGTCATACAGACTGAAGTCAGAAAGAGAAAAACAAATATCGTATAATATCGCTTATATGTGGAATCTAGAAAAATGGTACAGATAAACTTATTTGCAAAGCAGAAATAGAGACACAGATGTAGAGAACAAACGTATGGATACCAAGGAGGCGGAAGGGGGGATGAATTGGGAGATTGGGATTGACACATATACACTATTGATACTATGTATAAAATAGATAACTAATGAGAACCTATTGTATAGCACAGGGATCTATCTCTACTCAATGTTCTGTGGTGACCTAAATGGGAAGGAAATTCAAAAAAGGGGGGATATATGTATACATATAACTGATTCACTTTGCTGTACAGCAGACACACAACATTGTAAAGCAACTATACTCCAATAAAAATTAATTTTAAAAAAATCTGTTGTAAGCAAGGGATAGCATGGAGTAGACCTAAGGAAACAATCCTTCAAGGACACAGCCCCACCTTGCATCCTTACACAAATGACAGCAGAAACGCAAAAGGACCAAACCAGGCAGGGAACAAACCAGCAGCCCCTTCTTTTCTCTTATTGACAACCGTTTCTCTCCCCTGGTCCCCTGCCTCTAACCTACATCTGTGTCACCCTGACCCTCCAAGCTTTCAAACTCTGCCCTCCATAAAGACTTGGACTTGATTCCTCTGATAACTATCCAAGAGTCATTTAATCTCAATTCCTCATTCAATCCCAGTTTCTCATTGCATTACCTGTAGAATGGAAATAATAATGACTACTTTACAGAAATGGGAGGATCACGTGAGATGATGTTTATAAGTTAAATGATTTTATGTATGTAAATTTTATGTGCATGATTTATATATATATGTATAAATGATTTTAGGTGAGGCGATCTGCACACATTTAAACAATGTTGTCTAGCACACAACAGTTCTTTAGCCCCCTTGCTGCTGTCACCTTGGATTTGCTGTCATTTATGCTATTATGGAAGTTAAGCATTAGTATGTGTGAAAACGATTTATAAACTGTAAAGATCTATGCAAATGTGATATTGCTAATGATTTACTTACTCTGTACCAAGGGATATTTCCATTTTATTTGGAGACAAAATCTTAAGCTAAAGGTGATGCTATAATGGCGGGAATTCAGACACGGGGGAAGAGAATGTAGATAAGGAAGACAATCCCCTCAAGGTCCCCCAAAACGATATTAAGTAGGAAAGTAAAGCAGCTTGACACTTTCTCTACATATAAAGGCAACTCTGAGTAAAGTCAGTTAGTGATTGTACACAATGTTGAGGATAAACAGAAATAGACGGTTCCAGAAAGTCTGTCATAAAGATGGGATGTATTAGTCTTTAAGCATCTCGGGTCTCCTTATATCTCCACCATCACATAAGGACTCCCATAGGCATGCAAATGCAAACATGCACACACCTTCCATCATGCAATACTGAACTTGCTTCCCTCCCAGTTTTTCTCTCCCGCCAGACAACTGGGGAAGGAGCATTCTCTTTGAGTTTAAGGATCAGAATCATTCACTATGGAAACTTCCATTTTACACTCGTAAGTGAAGGCCAGAAAGGTCATGCAGCTGAGCGTGAATCACAGTTGAGAGAGGGGCAGACCCAGCTGGAATCCAGGCCTCCTCTTCCCCCCCACTACCCCGTGCCTACAAGGCCTCATGCTGGCATCTGGCTTTTAGTCTAGGGTCTAAGGTGAATGCATGTTCCAACATCATTAGCCATATAAGCTATTTTAAGGGAGAAGCTTTGGTAAATTATGCCTGTTTGGATTTAGTACAACACTGATTCCAGCAGATGGCAATGAAGAACTTTATAATTCCCACATATGGGTGAGGAACCCAGTTTATGCTCTTAAGTGATTACAACAGCTTTTGTTCTTTTTTTTTTTTTTTTTGGTAGGTAAACAACTCAGTTTTTAATAACATTGAAAGATTTATGCAACCATCACCAACATCAAGTTTTAGAATATTTCCATCACGCCCAAAATTTCTCCATGCCCATCTAAGGTGAATTCCTGGGCCTACCTCCAGTACTGGGCAACCACTGATCTTCTGTCTCTCTCTATAGATTTGTTTTTTTCTGGAAATTTCACACAAGTTGAATCATGCAATAAGAATCTTTTGTGTCTTGCTTCTGTCACTTAGCAAAGTATGTTTGAGGATCCTCTCTGTTGGAACATGGTTCAGTACTTCGTTCCTATTCATTACTGAACAGCATTCTGCTATATGGATAAGTCATATTGCGCTGATGGACACTTGGATTACAGCAATTTTTGTTCTGATCTAACCGATGTTTAGGTACAAGAAGAAAATTGTTCTCTTCTGAATGACATTTATTTTTTCCCTCTTTGTCTGAATACCAAAAAATCTGAAACCTAAGTTTGTTAATTCATCTGACCCAAAATATATTACCCTATGGCTCTGAACCAGGTACAGTGGAGGCCCTGTGGAAGGATACCGAGATAAACAGACGTGATGCCCCATCAGGTCAAAACAAATGGGTCTGATCCATCCACGCAGGGACTTTCACAGACAGTTCAACAACCGGAAGTTAAAGAGAATGAGTTCTAAGGACACCTACTTACTTCTGACTCTAAACGTGAAGACTTAATAAAATCATGAAGGTGGTTGGACCAGAGCAGCAATTCCCAGATCTGGCTGATGTTTTCTCAAGTCCTTCTTCCATATATTCTGATTTATTTAACTTTCAGATAAGCACTGAAAGTTATGTATTTTGAAGCTCCCCAGGTGAATCTGATAAACCTGATGTCAGGTTTGGGATCTTCTTGTCTCTAGATGGCCTTTGCTGTCCCTTCCAAGACCAAGGGCCCTCATTACTGTGGAAGACAGCCAAGAGCAATAGAACCAGCTCCGGCTGGGCCCCTTGTCAGCTGAAGCCAGAGCAGAGAGCCCTGAGAGTTTTGGAAGCAGTCTACTTGGAAATAGGGGTGGACCTTTTATTCTGCATATGGACCTTAAAACATGATTTGTATACACATATGTATGTAAACACTGGTAATATATCTATCAACCGAAGGTGGTTATCAATATGAGGGTTAGAAAATGCTATTAATGCCATTTCCCTAAAAGAGCCACTGTTTCAGTCTTTTAGAAAGCACCATATGTGGTGAATACACTTTTGAAGAAACATATCAACATATATAATTATCGAACAGAAAGCAATGGGATGCATAATATTGCCAATCTGCTTTATTTGAAAGCAATTAGAACACTGAGCATTGGCTTATATTCCCTTTTCAGGGAACAAATTTAACTGAGAGCCAAATAGCACAAAGCTCTGTAACTTAGACAAAAAGAGTTATTAAAACTGTCAAGGCCAATACATACTTAAGGATGAAAGTAAACTGTAGCTGACGCCTTCTTTCCATTAGCTCACATCCATATTTCCCTTGGATGTGTGCTTGTCAATTCAAAATTATTAAGTTCCAAATGAGTCATTTGTTTTGTTTTGTTTTTTTAACATCTTTATTGGAGTATAATTGCTTTACGATTATACAATGTTGTGTTAGCTGCTGCTGTATAACAAAGTGAATCAGCTATATGTATGCATATATCCCCATATCTCCTCCCTCTTGCGTCTCCCTCCCACCCTCCCTATCCCACCCCATTAGGTGGACACAAAACACGGAGCTGATCTCTCTGTGCTATGTGGCTGCTTCCCACTAGCTATCTATTATATTTGATAGTGTATATATGTCCATGCCACTCTCTCACTTCACCCCAGCTTACCCTTCCCCCTCCCTGTGTCCTCAAGTCCATTTTCTACGTCTGCATCTTTATTCCTGTCCTGCCCCTACTGGGCATACACCCTGAGAAAACCATAATTCAAAAAGAGTCATGTACCACAATGTTCACTGCAGCACTCTTTACCACAGCCAGGACACGGAAGCAACCTAAGTGTCCATCGACAGATGAATGGATAAAGAAGATGTGGCACATATATACAATGGAATATTACTCAGCCATAAAAAGAAACGAAATTGAGTTATTTGTAGTGAGGTGGATGGACCTAGAGTCTGTCATACAGAGTGAAATAAATCAGAAAGAGAAAAACAAATACCATATGCTAACACATATATATGGAATTTGTTTTGCTTTGATGGAAATTTCTCAGATTCTTTTTGGATGTTATTTCTGAAATAGAAATAACGATGTACCCCTACTGATTATTGGCAGATTTATGTTTACATATGAATCCCTAAAGAATCCACTCGAGGAATACGCTGTCTTGATAGAGATCTTAGGATAAAGGTCTTCAGCTCCAATGTTCTCCTTCAGGTTCCTGCACCACCACTGTCAGAGCCATTCTTTGGACATTTGCTATATATTCCTAACTTGTTACAGCTTAGGTGTTTTTGTTTTGTTTTGTGTGAAGTGTTTCCTGGTAGACAACTGTTTGCAGGCTGTGTCCTCTGTCCAAGTTAGAAAGAAGGAACTGTTAGACCGTCCGAGTTGACACTGGTGCCCAGATATCTGAAGTGTCACCCTGGCCCTCCTCCTTGGGGGATGGGGTTTTGGTGTGATCGATGGAGTCCACTGGGTCTGTAAACCCACCAAGTGCGTGTTTACCTGGTTCCTGAATTTATAGTTGGGAAAAGAGTGCTTAGTCAGTGGGTGTAATGCCCACATTGGATCCTTAATCTGTGAAATAAGGGATCTCATGGTGGGGAAGGTCAAACTGAAATCTCTGAAACTGCCCACCCCCAAATTTAAAAAATTATCACATCCCATAGGTAGGGGATGGCAGGAATCAGTGCCAGCTTTAAGGATCTAAAGGATGCAGTGGTGGTGGTCCCCATCATATCTTCATTTGATTCTCTAGCCTGGCCCATGGGAAAAAAACAGATGGGTTCTAAAGGGAACCCTCCTACGCTGTTGGTGGGAATGTAAATTGGTGCAGCCACTGTGGAAAACAGTATGGAGGTTCCTCAGAAAACTAAAAATATGGTTACCATATGATCCAGCCATCCCACTCCTGGGCCTATATCCAGAAAAGACAAAAACTCTAATTCAAAAAGATACATGTACCCCAATGTTCACAGCAGCACTATTTACAATAGCCCAGACATGGAAACAATCTAAATGTCCATCAACAGATGAATGGATAAAGAAGATGTGGTACATGTATACATAAATAAAAGCATAAAAAAGAATGAAATAACGCTATTTGCAGTAACATGGATGGACCTAGAGATTATCACAATAAGTGAAGTAAGTCAGAAAGAAAAAGACAAATACAATAGAATTCACTTATATGTGGAATCTAAAAAAAATGATACAAATGAACTTATTTACAAAATAGAAACAGACTCACAGACTTTGAAAACAAACTTATGATTGCCAAAGGGGAAGAGGGAGAGAGATAAATTAGGAGCTGGGGATTAACAGATACACACTACTCTATATAAAATAGATAAACAACAAGGAACCTACTGTATGGCACAAGGAACTATATTCAATATCTTGTAATAACCTATAGTGGAAAAGAATCTGAAAATATATCTATAAGTATATATATATATATATAAAACTGAATCCCTTTGCTGTACACCTGGAACTAATACAACAATGTAAATCAACTATACTTCAATAAAAAGTTGTTTAGAAAAAAAAAAAAAAAGAAAAAGCAGATGGGTTCTAGAGTGGACCTTTGCAAACTCCACCAGGTAATAGCCCCAATTGCAGCCACTATGCCAGATACGGTATTCTTCTAGAGCAGATTAACACAACCTCAGGTACATGCTATGTGGCCATTGATCTGGCATATATGTTTTTTTTCTATTCTAATCAGAAGAGAGGATGAGAAACAGTTTGCATTCACATGGAACAGGCAGCACCGTACATTTACAATTTGCCAGAGAACTATGTTAATTCTCCTTCCTCCGGTCATAGTATATTCCAAAATATCTGGATTATCTGGATATCCAACAGAGAATCACGTTGATTGATTAGACGTATAACATTATGCTACTGGGCAAGATAAATGAGAAAGCTAGCATGCTGGAGGCCTTGGTAAGACCCACGCACCCCAGAAGGTGGTAGACAAGCCTTATAAAGATTCAAGGGGCTACATCAGGACAAGTTTTGGAGCCCAGTGGTACTAGGCATGCCAGTAAATCCTCTCCAGAGTAAAACAAGAATTATTGCGGCTTACCTTCTACCCTGAAGTAGGGAGCTCAGTGCATTCAGGCTCTGGCGGCAGCACACTCCACACCTGGGGACGCTGCTCCAGTCTCTGTACCAGGTGATGCGAAATACTGTCAGCCTTGAGTGGGGCCCCAGGAAGGAAAGGGCTCTTCAGCAGGTCCAGGCTGTGGTGGTACAGCAACCCTGTCACCTTAGCCTTCTGAGCCAGCAGAACCTGTGGTGGTAGAGGTATCCGTGGTTGGAAAAGATGCTGCATCGAGTGTATGTAAGCCGCAGTGGAGGGCGGAGTCCTACAAGTCCTAGGGATCTGGAGCAAGGCCATGCCATAGGCGGGGAAGAATTAGACACCTTTTGAAAGACAACTCCTCGTTTGCTCCTGAGCTCTGGGAGGGATGGAGTGCTTGGCCACAGGGTACCAGACAACCAGGCAGACAGAAACGCTCAGCACGAGCTTGGTCCAATCAGACCCACCAAGTGATGCCGTCAAGTAGGCCCAGCAGCTCTTCATAACAAGATGGAAAGGGAATATCTGGGATCAAAAGCCCACCAGATCGGAGGGCAGAAGCAAGCTGCATGCACAAGTAGCTCAGACGCCCTCACCAACCACTTTGTCAACCGCTTTGCCATTCCCTCAGCTCAAGCCCGCAGCCATTTGGAGAATCACGTCTGGTCAGCTGACCACCACGCTTTAAGGATGGATTGGCTCAGCAGGTGGTGCAGACTAGAAATGGATGGCAGCTGTTTCAGCCTCAAGTGAAAGAACAGTTTCAAAGCCTCAGAATGCTTATATCAGGACCAGAAAATATTCTGGCCCGTGGAAATTAAAGACCAGCAACATCTGACCAACGCTGAAATGATTTATTTTTCAGTTGACTGATACCCAGGATACTATTATTGTCACCGGTGTTCATTATCCAGCAGATGCTAACTTTTTCACATTAACTGACAACCTGAAAGCCCGGCAGCTGAGCTACCCTCAAGCTAACTGCAAATGATGTTATTCAGAGTCCCAGAGTCCTTCAGTTTCTAGTATCACCTTCTTTACCTGCTGAGGGGGTAAGGCTCTGATACGGGGTCACCTCACGTCACAATACAAAACAGGTTTTGCCAGAAGCCTACAGCAGCCTAGGATGCAGACACCTACCCAGCGGATTCACGGGAACAAATGCAAAGCATCTGTCCATGTGAATTACATTAAGATCAGCGGAAAGCCGGCTGCCCCTGAAAACAACAGAGTTAAAATGAAAGGAAGCCTGGTTCTTTGAAAAGTGGTAAACAAACAAACGACTTTATTCCTTCTTGGGAAACTTATTCAGAAAGGGCGTATCATTTTACACACAGGAAGACAAATACACAGTCATTTCAATTACACCACACTCAGGAATCCAGCCCAGCACCTACTTTTATACCACCCCAGCAACTTAATTAGCTTTCTCTGGTTATCATTTTATTTTGCTGCCACACTTTTGGAATGACCACCTTTCAAACACAATCGTATTAACATGTAATATGCTGCCCTGTGACATGCTCCCTGCTATGGGGCAGTGCTTTTTGCAGAGCCTGACGTGTGCTGCTTCCCCTGCCAAAGTTGTCTTACCTGAACCCGGCAGGGACTGTACAAAACCTTTCTGTTTCCTGTCCAGGAGGCAGGGCACCCCATGGGGCCAAATGGTTCTACTTTCTTAATCCTGTCTTCACTTAGCATATGGGAAGAGACAGGATAGCTTTTCCCAACCGACCCTGAGCAAACACGTCAATTAGTTCAAGAGGAGCTTCACAGCTGAAAGGAAATGTGGAATTCATCTAGACTAATCCTCACGTTTTGCAAATTGAAAATCCATGTCCTAAATAATGGATCAGACTTCCACCAGGCCACTCAGCTAGAGAGCAGGAAATGCTAGCGGGCATGGGACCATGACAACGCACCCTGCCAAAGAGAAGGCATCAGCTGAATTAGCGGGATTGCCTTAGCAATCCACCCCCAGTGACTGCCTCCCGTACAGCCCCAGACCTGTTCTCTGGTTACCGACCCTCTGCTCCGTCTTTGGCATCTCTCTGGTTGGTTCCAGCTGTTCCTCTTGGTGTATGGTGTCACCTGGGGTCCAGTCCAGAGGATAGTTATGCCAGGTATTTAAAACCATGGGGATTTAATTCAGGGACTTGGTTATATGGTTGTTGAAACACTGAAAGAGCAAAAAATAGCACGCAGAGATAACCCAGAGGTTAGTAATTGCAGGAAGCAGACACCACCACAGGTAGGGGAACAACAGGAAAGAAGTGGGGTCACAAAGGCTCTGCAGTCACAGGAATGCTCCCCAGGATGTAGGTGCTCCAACAGCCAAGACTACAGCCGTCAGCTGGTGCCTCGTGGCTGATACCTGAATCCATGAAGGAATTGCCACGTGATTGTTGCTGGTCAAATCATTCCAATAGGACTTATTCTACCGCCGAAGAAAACAAACTGTTTATGAAAAGAAACTCTTTTATAACAGCTGAAAGCCTTGTTATGCTAATGAAAGATCATTTTATGTAATCATTAAAGCCAGTCCGTTAAGGATATATATACTAGGTAAAACTTTGTAGCCTGGCCCTAATTACTGCATGTAGTTAAAAGTAATCAAAAACCATTTCTTCAAAATTGTTCTGTAATTAAGACGGCTCATCAGTTAGATGTGACTTTTTCCCTATCCCAACTTGTCCGAATTAGTAAAGTTCTTACCAAGAGCAATAAATCAAAACCATTATAATTACAAGGATTGTGTTCAGTCTCATCCATCATAGGTCTCTAATCATTTGACCTATAATTGCTTTTGTAATTGCTTCAAGATTTAGTAACAATCATTGCTGCTATTTATTATGAGTTGATTACGTACCAAGTAAGTTATAAAAATTTCATTTGATTGTTGCACTTTACCTGGGAGGTAAGTATTATTCCCATTTTAGAGATGAAGAAGCAGTTCTGAAAATGTCCTTGACTCACACTCACAGAGATCTTTTAGGACTTACTTTATGATTTATAGTATTTATCTCTGTTCCTTATGCTACTACAGAGATTAATGGAATTATATAAAAAATAATCCCAAAAAACACATAGCAATAAAACTATCCAAAATAGAACATATGGAGCATTTTTATTATAGTTGTGGTAGCATCTGTGTCTGCTAATTCCATCATCTCAACAGCTTCTACTCTGTATCTACTGATTGATTTTTCTTCTGGTTATAGGCCTTATTTTTCTGCTTCTTTGCATGCCTGGTATTATGGGTTGAATTTTGTCCCCCAATAAGGTGTGTTAAGTCCTGACCCCTGGTACCTTGGAATGTGATCTTATTTAGAAATAGGGTTGTTGCAGATGTAATTAGTTGAGATCTGGATGAGGGTGGGCCCTTAATCCAATATGACTGGTGTCCTTATAGGAGGAGAGGGCAGAAACTCGTGGTGAGAGCACCATGTGACAGAGGCGGAGGCTGGAGTTACGCAGCTGAAAGGCAAGGAGCACCACGGATGACATTCGCCACCAGAAGCCAGGAAGCAGCCAGAAAGGACTCTACCCAGAGTCGCAGAGGGAGCACAGCCCTGCAGGCACATTGACATCACCCACCTAGCCTCTAGAACTGTGAGAGAACCCATTTCTGTTGCTGTAAGCTACCTAGTGTGTGTTCCTTTGTTGCGGCAGCCCTAGGAAACTAATAAACTCGCCAATTTGGATTGGATGCTGGATATTGTGAATTTTGCACGTTTGGGTACTGGATTTTGTTGTATCACTTTAAGGAGTATTGGGCTTGGTTCCAGCAGGCAACTAAGTTACTTAGGAACAGTTTCATCTTTGTGAAACTTGCTTTTTTTAAAAAAAAAATAATTTATTTATTTATTTATTTATTTATGGCTGTGTTGGGTCTTCGTTTCTGTGCGAGGGCTTTCTCTAGTTGCGGCAAGCGGGGGCCACTCTTCATCGTGGTGCGCGGGCCTCTCACTATCGCGGCCTTTCTTGTTGCGGAGCACAGGCTCCAGACGCGCAGGCTCAGTAGTTGTGGCTCACGGGCCCAGCTGTTCCGCGGCATGTGGGATCTTCCCAGACCAGGGCTCGAGCCCGTGTCCCCTGCATTGGCAGGCAGATTCTCAACCACTGCGCCACCAGGGAAGCCCCGTTTTGTTTTTTTTTTAACTTTATTTTATTTGTTATTATTATTTTTTTGGCCATGCCGTGTGGCTTGCGGGATCTTAGTTCCCCAACCAGGGATCGAACCCGGCAGTGGAAGTGCAGAGTCCTAACCCCTGGACCGCCAGGGAATTCCCAAAACTTGCTTTTAAAGTTCATTAGGATGGCTCAGGAGAAACCATTAGTCTAATGCTAACACCCTTCTTCAAACTATATTCAGTGCCCACGTTTTACAAGGCCTCCCCACTCTGGCTGATGGGACTAAGAACTATTTCTAGCCCAGGGTGAGCTTCTGGAAACGTTTGACCTATTGCTGTCTGTGGGTCTTTCCCCAGCCTCGAGGAGTTTCTTCTCAGGCTGGTGCAGATCAGGACTCAGCCAAAGACTGGAGCGGACCCATCTGCCCATCTCAGGAACTCTCCGGGTAGCGCTCTGTTCTCTGGTGTTCTCTCCCACAAATTCTAGGCATCTATTCTCTCAAAATTCTGATTTCTATCTCTTCAACTCAGCCAGACCTCTGGGCTCCACAACCTGGAAACTGCCTTTGGGCAGTAAATTGAGTCAATTGTAGAGCTCATCTTATTGATTTGACTGTCCTTTTCTCAAAGATCACAGTCTTTCACTGCCTTTTGGTCAATTCATGCAAATCTTTGTTTCACATATTTTATTTGATTTTCCTTTTTTTTTTTTCTTGATGTTGAAGGTTGAATCCAGTCCCTATTACAACATCATGGCTAGAAGGAAAGTATGTTATTTATTTTTTTAAGTAAACAAGAATATGGTGTTTTGAAGTTTCTTTCTCTTCCCCCCTTCTTAGTAGCTGGAGGGCACATCCCCCGTCACTACTGCACATGAATGTGAAACGTATCATGTATCTTTTTTGGCACCAATAGGTTTGCTGTGAAGTCTCCAAGAAAGAGAAAACTAAAAAGTGAATCAGAGCCTGGCAGATCAGACCCAAGGAACCCCAATCTCAATAAACATCTTGAGTTACTGATGACTGTTAGAGGCAAACTGGTAACAGAAATCGCATTTTGCTTTTCAAGTGATTTCATGAGCCAAGCAGATGGCAAGCTTCCTCACTAGTCAGCAAGTACAAACTCTGCGATTGCCATCTTTGAAACAGTCTTACCTTGACACCATGTGGGACCAGGCAGGGCTGGAGGAGACAGAAAGCACTGAGATGACAAGTGAAAGCAGATGTCTGGTGTGTGGTGTGATCATTAGAAACCAGGAAATTTACATAAGAGTAAGTTGGGCAAAAAGCAACACTCTATACTAAACACATGCTAAATTACAGAGAGTTCATAAACATGCCAAACGCCATATTTTTATAGCAATTCATAAATTATAAGACATTCCCACATTTATTTGTTTTTTTCAAACCTACTGTATACATGGTCTTCTATTTCTCAGCTGATGGAAATTCCATTTTCCAGACATTCAGGCCAGATCTCCCAGTCATTGCTGGCTCCTCTCCTCTCACACACCTCCCATCCAATCCAACCCAGCAAATCTGGTAAGTTCTAACTGTAATAGATCAAGATGCAACCACGCCTTAATACCCCCACACTCTGAGTAACTAACTGTCCTCTCTCCCTGGATTCCTGCAAGAGCTTCCTAACTAGTGAACCTGCCTCAAACCCAGCCTTCCAAGACTATTTTCAAGCCAACAATCAAAATGGCCCTAATATAAATCAGATTATGTCACTCCCCTGCTCAAAACCCAGTGATGGCTCCCTATTTCTCTTGGAGGAAAAGACAAAGTTCTTACAACTTTTAGCCTATAAGACCCCATAGGACCCAACTACCCTGCCTGGTTCTCCTTACCCTGGTCTACCTTTTCCTTTTTCCATAATTTCATCATCTAGCCTGCTATATAATAGGGTTATGCCAAAATGCAACCCAGTCTAGCAAACCAGCAGCCTTGACTGATAAAATGATACATATGTCCTCAGCTAATACATCTGGTGAGGACCGGTTTCCATACTGTTACTAACTACCTTAGCCAACACAGTCATACACAACTCTCCTTTTTGTTAGATAACAGTTATCTATAGAGCAGTTTGAGGTAGATGAGGGTGAATTGCTGCCACACTCTTGCTATTTAGGTTATAACCAAAGCAAAGCTGACATGCATGCAGGTATGGGTTGAGCAAACAGTTATTAGCAAGCAGCACAAAACATCTCTGCTAAACTGTGTAAGTTCAGAGAGATTCCAGCTCCCTGGATCCCTTTAATGTTACCTGACAAGTTCTCTCGAGGCAGACACAACAACATTTCAGAGGCAAGATTCTGTTAGCCTTTTAGATATCATCAAGCAAGCAGAATCCTCTGAAACCAATGGACAGAGGATCATTTAGGGAATGAGCCTGGGGTGCCTTCCCTAAGGACATAGACTACAGGCTTTCCCCAGTTTTGATACCTTATTCATGCAAGAGGTATAGCCAATCCTCTTATCTTGACCACCTCAAATTTCACAAAGGAGAGCCCATTTCTAACATACATTATATAGTCAACAGGTCCCCATTTTTATCAATAATACAGTTCTGACATTCAATTCTAATGGAATATCTAATTACCATACCCTTGGTTTGCTCAAGATACCAATAATCCTTATGGTAGCCACATCTAGTATGAGACTGCTATAGTCTAGAAGCTGATTACCCCTTTTGTGTAGATTCTCCATTGGGCAAATCTCTGCCCCTAGATTTAAAACGTGTGTTAACTAGCACATACTTAATTTCACATTACCTACAGGGAATATATTAAAGTAGATTAGAGATCTTATAGCACATGGCAATGAGTTAACTGGTGCCTCCATTGACAAATAGTTCAATGCCTACTATATTCACTATAACAAGCACCAAGACAGAGTAGGTTTTATTTTCCTTTTTTTCCCTCACAGCCACAACTGTTGATCAATTCCTGGTATCATATAACATGCCTGTGGCAGAAACTGAAAATCCAATCACAAAGAATTGGAAGACAGGACTGTCACATCAAAATGTGTTAAGTGTGGGTAACTGCCTGCTCTCCACCAAAAATTTCTTATGTCTGTGGAAAGAAGTGATGGAAGAAAAATGGGCTTTCTGCAAAATCAGAAAATTCATAAGCTAGAACATATAG
The DNA here is from genome assembly GCF_965194825.1 of Balaenoptera physalus. NCBI lineage: Eukaryota > Metazoa > Chordata > Mammalia > Artiodactyla > Balaenopteridae > Balaenoptera > Balaenoptera physalus. The sequence goes on from NC_138891.1 coordinate 36,800,582, forward strand.
TAGAATGCAATCAGAGCCCTATATGTCAGTCATTTTTATTCTTTTTAAATGCTTTCTTTTATCCTTTGTGACTTGAATGATTCTGTTGTGAGTGTAGAATAATTGGCTTTTCTTTTTGAAAAAGGAATAATGTGTTTCTAGTAAAAGTACTAGATTAAAAATATTCTTTTTATTGCATGCCAATATTTTTCATTTTTATGTTTGCTAACATGTCTGAGCAAATAGAAACATCAGATACTTTAGATGTGAATTTCAATGTAAAAATTACTCATTGAACATGAGTCAACAATATTCCCTACAGAAAGCTCTGCCAAACACTATCAGTCTAAAAAATATTGCTCTATCAAGCCATGCATCATTCAGGGAGAGTTGTACAAGAAAATCTGTCTTGGTTTTTTATTGGGTTTTGCCAAATAATATTTCCAATATTTATGACCTTCAGATCATAAGTTCTCTAAAATTAACTACTTAAAAAGAGATCTTGAATTGTGTTCTAGAAACTCAGTCACCTGGTTTTTCCAAATTTTCAGTTATTGATGAACAAAAACAAAACCCGTATTGATTCCGGCAGGGCCAAGGTGGGGTTAAAAGAATATTTCTGTCCTTGGAGGAGAAATGATTTGGCTGGGCCTTAGAGAATTGCTGGCATTCAGCTCATGCTTCATGCCTTTCCAGGTGACAGCCAAACACAAGTTTGTCACGGAGACCAGAAGGAGCCCTTGTCAGGGTGAGAGTGAGGTCGAGGTTGGAGGAGGAGAGTGAGGAGGGAGGGGGTGAATGAGAAAAATCAGCTTGGCAAACTAAGGTGCATGATCGAAGGAGCAAATTAAGCACTGGCTTAGGGCACGAACACAGCAGAGGGCCCAAGAAAGGAGAAATATTAAATTTTGCCAAGTTGATCTGGAATTTTGCAAGCCAAAATTGTAAAAGAAAGGGGCTATTTTCATTTCAACATAGATGTGACTTGTACCTTTTATAGATGAGTGATGCTTTATTTTGAATTATGTCAGATGAGAGATGGGGGTGGCAGGACCTCTGGCACCAACGTCTCCTTAGTCCCGGGGCCTCTAAAGGTCTTATTTGGGCTCCAAGTGGAGCTATAGAGGAGAAAGCTTGGAAACGTAACAGGAAAAAATACACTGGCACATCAGGGGAAAGAAGGCAGCATCTTGTAAGATGAATCGTGCAGCGATATACGAGGTGGAGGAGAGCACAGTGAGAATTGTCACAGAGGGGTGAGGTGACGGGAGCTGCCAGGAAGACTAGCCCAGGGGTATTTTGAGAAATATTTCGTTTATCAGTACAAAGAGGCAGTGTTGAAAGTAGCATAATCCGCTTTCATTCTATTTTTGTATGGCAAAATTATCCTATTTATGTAGGTTAAATGTAACTAATCTGTTAATACTCTTTATCAAATATTCTCCTTGTAATAACATCAAATCTTATAAAACATACATTCGTATATGTGTATGTATATATGCATGCATGTATATATGTATATATACAAATGTACATAGAGAGAAAGAACTGATTCAATTCCTAAGATTACTAATGTCAGTGTATGTTTTTAAAGCAGCTTTGAGATAATAGTTCACATAGCATACAACTCAGCCATTTAAACTGTAGAACTGAATGTCTTTTAGTATATTTACAGGTACATGCAACCATCACCACCGTCAATTTTAGAACACTTTTATCACCTCTAAAAGAAATCCTTTAGCTATCACCCCCTACATTTCCAGGTCACTCCCAGCCCTGGGCAACCACTAATCTCCTTTCTGTCTCTCTTTTGGATATTTCATATGAATGGAGTCATATAATATGCTGTGTCTTAAAGAGGGGCTTTTTCACTTCTAATGTTTTTAACATTCAAACATGTAGCATGTATTTGTGCTTCATTCCTTTTTATGGCTGGATAATATTTCACTGTATGCAGGTATGTACCACATTTTAAAAAATCCATTCATCAGTTGATGGACATTTGGACTCTTTCCATCTTTTGGCTATTAAGAATAATGCTGCAATAAACATTTGTGTACAAGTTTTTCTGTAGGCATGTTTTCATTTCTTCTGGGTCAATACCTGGGAGTGGAAGTTCTGGGTCATATGGTAACTCTACGTTCAATCATTAGAGAAACTGTTAGACTGTTTTTCAAGGTGGCTTCACCGTTTTACGTTCCTACCAGCTGTGGATGAGGATTCTGATTGCTCTACAGCCTCATCAACCCTGATTTTTGATTCTAGTCATCCTAGTGGGTATAAAGTGGTATCTCATGGTGGTTTTGATTTGCATTTTCCTAAAGACTAATGATATTGAGCATCTTTTCACGTGCTTATTGGCCACTTATATAACTTCCTTGGAGAAATGTCTATTCAGCTCCTTTGCCCATTTTTAATTAAGTTATTTGGTTTTTTTATTGAATATTATTGAATTTTAAGAGCTCTTTATATATTCTTGATATTCGATTCTTATCAGATAAATGACTTGCTAGTATTTTTTCCCATTCTGGGGAAGTCTTTTCACTTTCTTGATGGTGTCCTTTGAAGTAAATTTGTTTTTAATTTTGATGAAGTCCCACTTATCTATTTTTTCCTTTGGTTGTTTGTGTTTTTGGTATCTTATCTAAAGTATATTATCCTTTGGCAAATCCAAGGCTATGCGAGTTTACCCCTATGTTTTTTTCTAAGAGTTTTGTAGTTTTAGCCCTTACATTTAGGTCTTTGATCCATTTTGAGTTAATTTTTGTGTATGGTGTGAGGTAAGGATTCGACTTCATTATTTTACACGTGGCTCTCCAGTTGTCACGGAACGCTTTATTGAAAACTTTTCTTTCTACATTGGATGGTCTTAGTGCCTTTCTCAAAACTCAGTTAACCATAGATATGTGGGTTTATTTCTAGACTCTCAGTTCTATTCCAGTGATCTATACATCTAACCTTGTGCGAGTACTACCTTGTCATGATTACCATTGTTTTGTAGTAAGTTTGAAATTGGGAAGTGTGAGTTCTCCAACTCTGTTCTTCCTTTTCAAGATTGTTTTGTCCAATCTGGGTCCCTTACAATTCCATATGAATTTTAGAATCATCTTACCAATTTCTACAAAGAAGTCAACTTCTTGCTTGAAAAAAGAGAAGTACCTAATAAGATACATTTCATTTTAACACTTGAAAGATATTTTAAAGTCCGGCATACCAATCAGACAGAAAAGATTACCTTATTTTTTGGCAGGAGCACATAAGAAAATGGAAAATGTTTTCAAATTTTTTCAGCCAAGCAGATTCAGCACTATCACAAAATTCAATCATATCTTCCTGGAGAGAGAATTAACTTTTAAACAATCAAGGAAACATGTTCAGATCCTGGGGTCAAAAGTCAATGGGGGGCTTCCCTGGTGGCGCAGTGGTTGAGAATCTGCCTGCTAATGCAGGGGACACGGGTTCGAGCCCTGGTCTGGGAAGATCCCACATGCCGCGGAGCAACTAGGCCCGTGAGCCACAACTACTGAGCCTGTGCGTCTGGAGCCTGTGCTCCACAACAAGAGAGGCCGCGATAGTGAGAGGCCTGCGCACCGCGATGAAGAGTGGCCCCCGCTTGCCACAACTAGAGAAAGCCTTCACACAGAAACGAAGACCCAACACAGCCAAAAATAAATTAATTAATTAATCAATTAAAAAAAAAAAGCTGTCTCTCAAATTTAAAAAAAAAAAAAAAAAAAAAAGTCAATGGGAATCATTTCTACTACTTTAATGAGATATCCATCACTTCCCCCAATGTCCTAATTCCAATCTTCCACAAGTCTGGTACCTATAGAGCAGATGCATCATTTTAAAATGCTCATTCCCCTTGCTGACGTGCAGAGAAGGGTCTCAGAGAACCTCTGAAGCTTATTGTATTTTGAAATTGGAGGAACTTACATTCCAAGGAGAGAACACTGAGTTTTGAGGAAGTTGATAGTGTTAGAAAATTACTGTTTTCTTGGCTTCTGACTGGGCTGGTTTATGTCAATTTTGTATGTATATTCATAGTTCGGTAAAATGTTAACTTGTCCTAAAAGGAAGAGCTCTAAAAAAAGGAAGAGCTCTAAACACTAAAATAATTTTCCCCAACTCATTTTATTCAGAAATTTCTGGGAATACTAAATTCTAAAATACCTCGATGACACATCTTGGAATTCAGATGTAGTCTCCCACCTCCCATTTCCCAAGATATAGTTCCCCAAAGGACATAGCTAATCAATGTACTCATAAACCAGTAAGAATAGGAGAAGTTTGTCACTCACCCAATCAAAACCACAAATGTAAATGGTTCTGTTCATTATTTCTATTCTTTTCCTCTAAATTCTTATTCTAGGAATGTATTTAGGAAGTAGACTTTACTATTGGAGCTTTAGAATCACTTTTAGGGGTTTTTTTTCCAGGAAAATAAAACCGCATGATCTTTGCTTTTCATGAGAGTATTTTTCTGCCAATAAGTATAAAACTCCTTTGACTTTTTCCCATAGGAAAAGTGTTTTAGTGGAAATATAGGATACTCCAGGGACTGGGCATTTGTAACCAAATAGTGTGGCAGTTGAGTTACTCTGTAGCCTTTTAAATTAGCAGATTCATGTGACAAGACAGATAGCCAAAAAAGAGTTAGACAGCCTTGGGTTGAGCTTTGGTGATGTTATTCTTTAACTGTGTCATTTGGGGTCAGGTTAATCTGGTTCAATTTCTTCATCTCCACAAATCGGGGGAAAAAAGTGTCCATCTTACAGCTTTGCTACGATTATATAAGAAAAGAAAAATAAAACTGCATAGACATTAACCCCCAACAAAGCTATAAAATATTCCCACAAGATTCATGCATTTTTAATGCAAGCTGCCTCATATGCTCTGAATTATACAGATAATGCAAAAAAAAAGCTCAATTCTGCCTTGTCTGACTTAAAATTAATATTTTAACTTTACCTGTCTTTTAAAACCTACATATGATTTTGGGAAATGACTTGAAGGATTCATGTCACTACAAAAGATATTTAGGGAAGATTCTACTGCAGAATTTTCTGTGTGATACTCTTCAGGGAGCAGAGACTACGCAAATCATACCTTCAGCCATTTCCAAAAATAACATGCATTTCTCACTTCTTGACACTAGATGGCACACCTCTGAAATAAACCAAGGAATTTGTATAAGGGAGGAAATGAATCTGGGTTAAAATAAGCCTCCTCAAACCAACATATCGTGACATTTGAAATGGAGGAAGATGGAGAGTGCCTGGAAAACCATTTATCTTTTCGACAATTAGGAAATGACATGGGAAATTAACCATTCAGCCATTGTATTATTTTCCTAGGGATGTTGTAACAAAGTACCACAAACCAGGTGGCTTAAAACAACAAAAATGTATGACCTCACAGCTGTGGAGGCTAGATGTCGGAAACCAAGGTGTCGGCAGGGTTGGTTCCTCCTTGAGACTCTGAGGGAGAATCTGTTCCAAGATCCCCTCCTAGCTTCCGGTGGTTGTCAGCAATCCCTGGCATTGCTTGGCTTGGAGATGCATCCCTCCCATCTCTGTCTCAGTCTTCACATGCCTTCTCTGTGTGTCCCTGTGTCATCCCGTGGCCTTCTACAAGGACACCAGTCATTGGATTCAGGGCCCACCCTAATCCAGTATGACCTCATCTTAGCGAATTACATCTGCAAAGACCCTATTTGCAAATAAGTCACAGTCTGAGGTTCCAGGTGGACATGGATTGCGGGGGACACTCTTCAGCCCAGTACACACAGCAACACCCAAACTGGGCAGCCAGGTTTGGAGCTGAGCTGTGAGACGCACGGACAAGCCATATAACCTGCCTAAGCACCACGTCTTCATCTTGTGAAAAAGGAATATTAACATATGTGCCTCATAGTATTGTTGTCAGGGTTAAATGAGGTCATACACACAATGTACTTAATGACTGGCACATAGTAAGTACTCAGTAAATATTAGCTGCTACTGATGTTATTATTGTCACTGGAATTCAAAAACGGGTCCTCCCACCTTACGTTTCCTCCAGAGCCTGACATGAAGGGTTCTCTGGTTTGAGTTTGACAGAATGATGAAGAGGGCAGAATGCATCTCTTAAAAGACCCAGACTTGCCTCTGTACTTCTCCTCTGCGGGAAAGGGTCCACCTGTGTCTTGATTTTTTTTATCATGTATTTATTAATCTTACTGAGTCTACTTTCCAAAAAGGATTTGTGACGACAGTGTCCTTGTGTTCTCTTCCTGCTTCCTCAGGTTCTAAATGTGCCCAGGAATGGTCCAGACCTAGAAGAGCGGAGGACTTCGCAGCATTTGAGTAAAGGGGTAAAAGGGAGCGACGAGATGTAGTGACTGTCCAACCTCAAGCAGAACCAGCTCAGGACAGGCGAACAGAGTCGCACCTGAGCACACAGAAAGGGAGGGCCAGGCTGGGTCTGGGTGGGACTGCAGGGGTTGTAACAAAATAATCACACTTGGGGCCCAAAGCCAGCAGTGGATCTGGTGGGTGAAAGTGATGCTTTAGGAGAGGAACCCTCCAGGGCACTCAGGAGGGAAGGAGTTTAGGGATGGCCTGAATACCTGCCAGTCAGAAGGAGGAAGGCTTTCAGACAGAAGGGGGTACCAAAGAAGCAGAGGGTGAGGAGGAAATGTCTCTTTCCAGGGTAGCCAGAATCAGTGGACTCTGTAACCCCTACCTAGTTCCCTGGGCCCCTCAACTTTAATGCTTTAAGCAGACCATCACCCCTACCAGAGGCCTGCTCTGGTTTCCACATTCCGTTTCTCAGAGAAGGCCCTCCAGAATCACCAGCCAGAAGCAGGGGTCATTCTGGAACCCTCCCTCTCCCTCATGGTCCACATCCTGTGGGTTCTACAACTCCAGAGTCACATGACTCCATCCCTTCTCTCCCTGCCCCTCCCCAGTACCTAAAGAACAAAGTCTTCAGCATGGAACACAAGGCCTTTAGAATCTGAGCCCTTGTCTACCTTTTCAAGCCTCACCTGCTTGGTCCTCCATCGGTACCCTAACCTCCCTCCAAGACAAACTGTGACAAGGTGATTGCTGAATGAATACAGGAATGAATAAATGCATCACTACAAACAGGAGGAGGTTTAGAGCTTCCAAATATTTTTCTGTCAAATTCTACCTTTTAATAAAACAAACATTCTGGGGTTCTCTTATTGGATTGATAGTCCATTGTGGTTTTAAAAGGACCCTATCCAAAAAAAAAAAAAGAAAAAAAAGACCCTATCTGTTATGAGAGTAGAGATTGCATCTTTCTCAGTCCTAGCATGGTACCTCACACAATGGTATTTGTTGAATGGCAAGATCTAAATTCTCAGCCCTGGGGAGTTCAAGTTTGACTTTTCTTCCAAGGTTGGGTCTTCCAATCTGCCTTGTATATGGAAGGAGCAGAAATGAGTGACCTGGATGAAGGCACCTGCTTCTGCAGCAAGAAGCCCTTGGCAGACACCTCTGACACAAGGGGCAGGAACTTGGAGGGAGAACTGAGGCCAAAGAGGAAGCAATGTGTGCAAAGAGGAGATAGGTGAGGGGCTAATGTTGACCTGTGGATGGAGTCAGTTGTGAAAGTCCTGGAGGTGAATCCCAGGATGGATTGTCAGGTGAGATACAAAGACATCAGTACTGGAGCCTACAGCGCAGGGTCAGACACCAGTTCACATGGGTGCCCCTCTCCCTGGGTCTTCTTCAAACTGAACTCTGTACCCCCAAAATTCATAAGTTGAAGCCCTAGCCCCCAGTGTGATGGTATTCGGAGACAGGACCTGTAGGGAGGTAATTAAGGCTAAATAAGGCCATAAGGGTGGAGCCCTAATCCGATAAGACTAGTGCCCTGACAAGAAGAGGAAGAGACACCAGAGCATTCTCTCCCTCTCTCTCTCCTTGTGCACACAGAGGATGGGCCTCGTGAGACACAGTAAGAAGGCATCTTGTCTGCAAGCCAGAAGAAGATCTGTCACCAGGAACCAAATTTGCTGGCACGCTGATCTCGGACTTTAGTCATTTGGGGCTGTTTTAACAAAGTACCATAGATGGGATGGCCTATAAACAATAGAAATTTATCTCTGGAGACTGGAAGGCTGAGATCAGGGTGCCAGCAAGGTCAGGTGAGGGCCCTTTTCCGGGTTGGTTTCAGACTTCTCATTGTAACCTCACAGGGTGGAGAGAGAGCTAGTTAGCTCTCTGGCCTCTTCTTACAAAGGAACTCCACCCTCATGACCTAATTACCTCCAGAAGGCTCCATCTCCAAATACCATCATATTGCGATTAGGGTCTCATCCTATGAATTTTGGAGGTGACCCAAACATTCAGTCAACTGCAGACTTCTAGCCTCCAGAACTGTAAGAAAATAAATGTCTGTTGTTTAAGCCACCAAGTCTGTGGTGTTTTGTTATGGCAGCCCTAGCCACTAAGACAGGTCTCTCTGGAAGGATCAGGCCCTGCCCTGGTATAAGAAGCACTCTAGTCTTCCTATAGAAGCCACACACTGTGGTGGCTGCAGAAGACAGCCCCTGGCAAACACACACACACACACAAAGATAAAAGAATGAATCTATAACTGTGGAGTACTGAGTATCAACCGAACAAGGCAAAGGAAGATACCCTGAAAGTAAGGCTATGCAAGCTGTCCGTAAGGCCAGATCTCTCTCCAAAGAAGTTATTTAGGGACCCCACAAAGCAGGGCATTAAAGCAGTGACTCGTGCAGTTTGGAGACTCACAAACATCAAAATAGTCAGTCACACTGTCCCTAAATGATTGGCTTCCAAGTGTCTGTCTAGGTACTTACTTGTTCCTCACCCACCTGCTGGCTGACCTTCACTGGGCTGCTTCTACTTCAAGAACAACACTCTTATCTCCATGACCATGAGCCTTCCTGATTCCATTTATGCTTCACTTTGGAGATTTGGGAAATTAGAGCCACCAGGAAACCAGACATCTATCTTTTTATTTTTGCAGTAAAAGTCCTTTAACAAAATTATTGCTTATACTCCATGAAGACGCGATTAAGAAAGTTGCTTCCTCCAATCAATCTTTTTTGACTACTTCCCCTGTAATCCAAAAAGAATTTATTTATATGTCTGCAAAAATTGAATGAAGCCAGATATAAAGACATTTTGAAAACTCTTTGGTCATGAAATATACAAGCTGCTGTCTGGCCCAACAGGTTTCCCAACACTGGAACATATAAAGTGATCCTGTAGTTAAACCCCATGTGTTTAGAAGATGGGAAACATCCTCCCCTCTGTCTGTGAGTAGTGATGGTGCTTCAGTTTTTAACTACTACTAAAAGCAAGTTTGTTTTCTGTTGAAACCCACCAGATCAATCATTTCTATATTCCTGCATCGTTGCAGGAATTTTGCATCATTGTTAAAAGGGTATCTTGACAATTGGCTTCTGTGTTCCAGGTGGACACTTGCACCAAAATAATGAACCTACCATTACATGAACTTTAAAGAATGTCATCCAGTGCTTTGCATGTAATAAGGAGGTCTGTTATTCTCAAGCACAATTTGGGGTACACTTACCATGCCGTGAGACCACAGAATTAGGGGGTTGGGGATCAGGATGATTTGTGCAGGCTTTAGGATATACAATAGAGGATCCATGAACCCTAGTGTGACACAAAGGCCCCTGCATCAGGAGCCTAGCTACAGAGTTTTTGAACAAGTAATTAATAAATAATAATTAATTAAAAGTAAAATAATCAAACAAATGTTGAGTTACCAGTTTACTGTTTAAAACAAGCTAATTAAACATGCTGAAAATCTTATTTTCTGGAAATTTTTCTTCAGTATTAAAAACAAAAAATTTTTCTTTCTTAATAAAGAAAAATTTAGCTCTTTATGCAGTAATAGAAGGCTTAGAGAAAAACTGGACATGTTTGCTAGTTAAAACTAAAACCTATGCCCCTGAAGTACATGCTGGCATGGCAGTGGGATTCTGGACTGCACTTCTCTCCTGGAACCACCAGGGGTCACGATTTGCACTCTTTAGCAGAGAGCAAAGCGAGCTGGCCGTGAAACAAGGTCAAGAGGGACTTTTTTCCTGGTAGTTTGAGCAAAGGCCCAAAACCAGGAGCAAAGGCACTAAAGGCCCCTTCTTAGCTCACGGAGCTGCCAACACCTGCCTGCAGCTGGAGCCGGTTGCAGGGCCTGCAGGCTGGCTGAGGGTTCCTAAAACCAACCTGAGCTCCAAGAGCATCCTACCTGCTACTCAGACTAGACAAGAGGAGGGAGGGAGTCTGTCACTTGGGGGACTGCAGCGTCCATGGAGAGAGACAAAGCCTTCCTTATGGGGAGAGAGACAGGGTTTACTCTCCCCAAAGTCTAGTGCAGGAAGGAGCCCCCAAGAAACTCTCTTGTTAAGATGGGGTGTCTGCAAGAAAGAGAGGAGGGCAGTCCATTCCCTCGACCATGTCTGCTCAGTCCCTGACTTGCTGATCTGCCCCCAGCAGAGGACAAGAGAGGTGAGGTCAGGGCTGGGGAGGGGGCAACAGTGGAGCGGCTCAAACCCCTCTGATGGCCGTGGGAAGGGAGCCAGGTTCCCCCAGGGTGGGGTGGTCACCTCAGACAGTAGCTGAGCTCACGTATCCTCACCCTAACGCGCACCAGCCGGGGAAAGGACCCAGCGCAGCGGAAGGAGGCCCAGCAGGACCCGGCTGCCCAGGCAGGGCAGGGAGTTCAGCGTGGGAAGGCCTGTGGCAGCAGTGCCCACAGCAGGGGACACTGGGCCCCAGCCCCACAGGGACTGTGCCAGAAGGGGCAGCCTGGATGAGCCAGAGAATCAGCAACAAGAAGGGACGCCACAGCCCGCCCAGGGAGGGAGAGACACCTTTGCTCTTTGCCTCTCCCTCCCTCTGTTCCAATGACTGGAGGGCTTGGCTGGGGGCAGGGGGAGCTTATAAAGAACAGATTGTGCTCCTCCCTGTACACACACACACACACACACACACACACACACACACACACACGGCCATGAAAACCATAGACAGTTGTGACCTCCAGGGGCAGGAAGAGAGCTTCAAAAGGAGTTTGAACTTGAAATTTAAAAATGAAGGAGAGGGGCTTCCCTGGTGGCGCAGTGGTTGAGAGTCTGCCTGCCAATGCAGGGCACACGGGTTCGAGCCCTGGTCTGGGAAGATCCCACATGCCGCGGAGCAACTGGGCCCGCGAGCCACAACTACTGAGCCTGCGCGTCTGGAGCCTGTGCTCCGCAACAAGAGAGGCCACGATAGTGAGAGGCCCGCGCACCGCGATGAAGAGTGGCCCCCGCTCGCCGCAACTAGAGAAAGCCCTCGCACAGAAACGAAGACCCAAAACAGCCATAAATAAATAAATAAATAAATAATAATTAAAGGTGCTAAAAAAAAAATGAATGAGGGACTTCCCTGGCAGTCCAGTGGTTAGGACTCTGTGCTTCCACAGCAGGGGACACAGGTTCAATCCCTAGTCAGGAAACTAGGATCCCCCATGCTGCGTGGCATGGCCAAAAAAACCCCAAAAGAATGAAACTTAGTCAACTACTAAAATAAGATTGTGCTAAATCAAAGTGACTATAAACTTAACGGTTACCCTCACGGTTGTACTCAGTTACTAGTCTTCTACTGTCCTTTTAGAGAGTGTCAGCTCTCTTTCCCCTAAACTGGGATTTGCAGTGAACCAGATCACCCAACACAGCAGGGAAAACAAAATGCGCGTGCACACGCACACACGCGCGCGCACACACACACACACACACACATAAATCAAGAGTTCATGGAACTAGTACAACAAACCTTAAGTATTATGAGAAAACTCATAATCCTGTTTGATAAAAAGATATAAATTCAACTTTATGGATAAAATACACCCTAATTATAGACTATTTATGCAGTCAGAGTGGGTGTGGAGAAAAGGTGAAATCATGTCAACCGCCCATAGGGTAGGTCAGATGAGGATCATTGCCAACCTGCATCTCTACCTACAAAGTGTGGAACTTGGATTAGGCAGTCTGTAGCATCCTTTGTCACTCTCTGATTTTATAATCTTATATATACATCTCTATTAAAGCACATTCTCAATTTCTCACATCCTTTTTAAAAAGGCATGTCAAAGTGCACCACACTGAAACTTTCAACTCTGGAAAGAAGGCAAGGTGGACTCCTGGGTGGGGGCCTTCCAGGGTCTAGAGAGGAAGGCAGCCAGCTTCCTACTCCAGACAGATGGCGCCCTCCTACCTCCCCCTTCCAACTTGCCAATTGCCAGAGCTCCAGACGTTGTTTCCCGGCCAATTATTTGGAACTTGGAGCCCCAGAGAAGTGCAGTGACTTACCAGTGTTGCGTGGCTAGTTAATGAACTTGGACAACAGACTGGTTCTCCTAAGTGCCTGTCCAGAGCTGAAAGTTAATCAGATTCACTCACATGTTACACAGAGTAGTGAGGACAGTGCCTCCCCAGAGAGGCTCCCTCTGCCACAATCTCATCCAGTCGCTAAGAGATCAAGAGCTGCCATTTCCATGGCCGCTGCCCCTCCCTGGGTCATCTCACTTCTTATGTTTGTCTCCGCTTCAGTCTTTGTCTCCCCATACCTGCCATGTCTCCCCTCCCTTTCCAACTATCCCAACTCCTCCTGAGCATAATAGTAATAATATTCTCTGTAGCACTTTACAGTGGACAAAATGCTTTTGCCTGAGAGCACATTGTCTAAATTCCACCATAGTTCTATCTTGTGATTAGGGACCAACACGATTTTACAAACAAGGGTACTGAGTTGGGGGGGGAAGGGACCTTCCCAAGGTGGCAAGGCTAGTGTTAAAAACAAGACAACAGGCTAAAAAATTGAGTCATTTTGTTACTGAACCAAACTTGGGTCCCCTAGTGCACAGTAAAGCCAATCTACTGACACCAGGTTGTGGTGAAGGAAAGTACAGCATTTATTGCAAGGTGCCTGATGTGGGACTGAGCAAGGAGAACAAGCAGGGCAGCTCGTACTCAAAAGACCTGAACTCTCCAATGGCTTTCAGGGAAATGTTTTTAAGGGCAAGGTGAGGAGAGGGTGGCAGGGTGCCTGATCAGCTCGTGAACATTCTTCTGATTGGTCAGTGGTGAGGTAATCAGGAATCAATATCAACAGTTTTGTGGTTCCAACTATCTGGTGTCTAAGTACTTTGATCAGCATGCAGTTAACTTCTTCCACCTGGTGGGGGTCTTATTATCTGCAAAACAACTCAAGGCCATGACTCAGGGTATTATCTATAGCCCTTGAGGAGGAACTAAAAGCCCCTGACTTTGTTTTATGGCTAAACTATTATTATTTTGTCTTGCTTGACTGTTTCCCTTTGCTTCTGCATTTTCTCACTTCTCTGATTAAATTTGTTCTTTGGGACTCGGGAAAGGTCTAGGAGACTAAAGCTTTTCTACAAACAACAGGCAGGTGAGGGACACGGGGCGGGGGGGTGGGGTCTGTCCGCAGGAAGGCCCGACAGTGTCCCGCTCGATTTCAGTTTATGCTAAGTCCCACATCACCAAACCAAGCCTTAATTACGGCTTCCTTCAGGCTCTCCCAGAAATGGAAGCTTAAACCAGGCCATCAGGAATCACCCGATCAGCGCTAGTTAGGCAATCTGCCTGATAGACCCTACTGTCCCCTAAAGGAAAGTAAACTTGCAATAATTAATCTGCTTTTTGTGAGTCCCTTGTTCCTGCTTCCTGTTGCCGTTAAAAGTCTTTAACTTTATACAGCTTTTCAGAGCTCCTTTATATCTGCTGGATCGGATGCTGCCTGATTCAAGTTGATTTTTGCCAAATAAACTCTTAAAATGTTTAATATGACTCAGTTTATCTTTTAATACTAGTATTAGTAGACTTGAAGATTTGCTCTCGTTCTCTGCGGCCCCCATCTTTGTTCTTCCCTTTCTTTAAGATTGTGATTTTTTTTAAAAATGAGAACCTATGGTTCAGGAACCCTCTTGCACTGTTGGCTGGAATGTAAATTGATACAGCCACTATGGAGAACAGTATGGAGGCTCCTTAAAAAACTACAAATAGAACTAACCACCATATGACCCAGCAATCCCACCACTGGGCATATACCCTGAGAAAACCAGAATTCAAAAAGAGTCATGTACCACAATGTTCACTGCAGCACTATTTACAATAGCCAGGACGTGGAAGCAACCTAAGTGTCCATCAACAGATGAATGGATAAAGAAGATGTGGCACATATATACAATGGAATATTACTCAGCCATAAAAAGAAATGAAATTGAGTTATTTGTAGTGAGGTGGATGGACCTAGAGTCTGTCATACAGAGTGAAGTAAGTCAGAAATTGAAAAACAAATACCGTATGCCAACACATATATATGGAATCTAAAAAAAAAAAAAAGGTTCTGATGAACCTAGGGGCAGGACAGGAATAAAGATGCAGACATAGGGAATGGACTTGAGGACTTGGGGAGGGGGAAGGGTAAGCTGGGACAAAGTGAGAGAGTGGCATGGACATATACACACTACCAAATGTAAAATAGATAGCTAGTGGGAAGCAGTCACATAGCACAGGGAGATCAGCTCGGTGCTTTGTGACCACCTAGAGGGGTGGGATAGGGAGGGTGGGAGGGAGATGCAAGAGGGAGGGGATATGGGGATATATGTATATGTATAGCTGATTCACTTTGTTATACAGCAGAAACAAACACAACATTGTCAAGCAATTATACGCCAATAAAGATGTTAAAAAAAAAAGAAAAGAAACTATGCTTCATTATGGAAAACAGTGTTTGTGCACTTAAAATGCAAATCATGTTAGCCATGAGTGTTTGACTTTACCACCCACCTACTGATAATTTGCGCTCTGATGACAACCTCACTGCTTATATTCTAATTCACTTACATCCACCAGAAAGGTGGGTGTTTGGGGTATTTTCTTGTTGTTCTGTTCCCACTGACTTGAACGTGCCTGACACTTAGAAGAGTTTCAAGAAATATTAAATGAATGAGTGAACAAGACAACCAGTATTTTTTGAAAAGCCAGTATAGACTCTTCTAGAGCTAGAAACATTGCCAAAGGCATTCCTCCTTGTGAAAAGTTATTTTTAAGTAAAACAGAATGATTCTAAAAGATTAACTTTAAACCTGATGAGAATTGTCATTTTTGTTAAGATGTTGTTTATCGTTTCTTTTTTTTCCCCTCTTCCACATGCCATGCTAGCATTGCCCAAGAAGACCCTCTCCCAGTACCAGTCTGGAGGTGAAGTGAGAACCTAAGAGTTTGTGTATGCGTGTGTGTGTGTGTGCGTGTGTGTGTTTGTGTGTGCCTGCATGCACACACGAGCATGAGTTATAGAGGGAAGAGACAGGAGCAGGTAGGTGATAGACAAGTAAGAATGGGAAGGGGAGGAGAAAACTCCAGGAAGCAGTCTCCTACCTCTTTGCCACTTAAAGAAGCTGATATAAAAGCATATACATTCAGGAAAACATTTCTTCCACCGCCAATGGGACAGATTCCAGGATGATGAGGAAGGGCCTCAGCAGGCAGAACTACTAGAAGCCACTGGTGGACATTCTGAATCTTGCATTTTACAAAAAGCTCTCATCTGGAACCACTGCCTCACGTGTCTTTCTCTGCATATCACATAAGCAATTTTTCTAACGTTGTCACATAAATTGATTTGGAGGGCAAAACTTCTCAGAGCATTTCATTGCTGATTCTTCATGAAGCCTAAACAAAAGCCTCTTGGCCTGAGAGATGTTTACAAAAATCATTTCCGTTGTATGTGGTTCACTGAAATGAAAATGGATGAATCAGACTGAATTTTAACATCATTTGACAAAAATAAATGGATTTGAGTATAAACATGACTGGTCTACCTTAGTCATTCATTTGTTAGGTAAGATTCTATTTGCAACCAGGTTATTTGTCTCCCATCCTTTTCCCCAACCCATCCCACCTCCTCAGTGGAAGGACAGTGACACGCGAGTGAGGAGAACCACCCAGCTCCTCCACCCTCTGGAGAAGGGCATGCTGGCTTGTTGCTCCACAGACCCCTGCTCTAGGAATTCAATGCCACTGCCTAATCCTTGCAGAGTCTGCCTTCCTGCAAAGGCCACCTTGGAGAGGTTAGTTGAGCTCCAGGAGAATGGGATGAGATTGCCATTTTTTTAGATTACTGAAATGCACAGTTACTATTTTAGAGCATTGTTTACAAAATGTTGATAGAGCGTTCATCACCTCCTTTACATAGCACTTTCTCAGAGATGGTAAATTATCGGTCCAAATACCAAGTTTGGCTAGTTGCCAGCCTTCTATTGGGCCCATTCAGTATACTGTTTCTTGATTTAATCAGTTGTCATTATTTAAAATTTGGGACGCTTTACATTTAAAAAATGGATTTCCACCTTCTCTTAAGAAATAACAAATCTCCTAAGTTTAGGTCCATGTTTTTTCATGAAACAAAATCTCTGGAGTTGAGTGGTAGCTGACCTTTTTAGTAGACAGGACATGGTCCCACTGCTTTCTACTGCCTTACACACAACCCATTACAACTCGTATTATCTGCCTGAACCATTTGAATTTGCAACTTCTGCTTTTCACTCAACAGAATAGTTCTGAAAATGTTCTTTTTATTGTTAATCAGAAATCCATGTGTGCTTGTTAGTAGTTTATGAAACATTGTGCATCTATAATTTGTCAGTTTAAACTATTTTTACAATGAGAGGCTTTAACATGTACATTTAGTCTTGAGACATATAATTGGACATTGAATAGTATTTTTCTTCTTGCCTCAGAACTTTTAAGTCCCAATGCTGAGGGTAATTAGTGATAATGTCCTCAAATCCTAAAGAGAAGCTGCTGGACATATTTCGTGAGAATCACTGAAAGATATAGAAGGTCATCCCCCAGGCCTTCACTCACCTACATGTCCTATGTAAGGAAAAGAATAGCAATCCAGAGGGAAGGCATCAAAGTAAAGAGTCCTGGGGAGAGAGCTTTGGTTCTCCTCACTCTGGAACCAAGGAAGGGGGAGTTCAAAGAGCATCTCCTGGGAGGTTAGAAGTGCCTGCAGGGAGGGGATCCTGACAGCAGTCTCCTTATCTGGATGAGGCCAAGCAGTGAATCTCACAGGCTCACCTGTCCAAGGAGGAGCACGGGAGGGAGCACCTAGGAGAACGTGCCATGCATCCTCTTAAGTTGGGGACATGCAAGAGCAGAGACTGGGGCTCACTTCTCACCTAGAGATGCTTTCAGGCAAGAGTCAAAGGAGGCTGAGCAGAGAGGGTAGCAGTGGGGTCACCTGCGCCCTCCCCAAGGATGCTTGAGTGTCGCAGGCAGTCCTGAAGTTGGAAAATTTCAAGACTGTTCTAATCTGATGTCCCGTTAGTCACTAAGGACTTGGATTCTTTCCCCTTAACTACACTTTCTGAAAAATCAAGGCCCCCCAAGGTGCCTAGCATTCTAGTTTCAAGATGTCATTTCCTAGGGTTGCATCTGTCTCAGTTCCATCCTGAAGGAAAGTGTGTCAAGGTTCCAGCATTTCAAGAAACGGTCCCGAGATGCACTCCTGTTGCCCCAGCTAAGGGTACACTCCAGGCTTGAGCCAGTGACTGTGGACAGGAGAGCTGTTGAGAGGGTAGAGGTGGTGATGGGCTTAAGCTGGTGAGCCTCCATCTCTGGAGCAGGATTTGAGCTTTGAGGGTAGGAGTATCCAACTGAATGAAAATCATTTGGAAGTAGGGAATGAATTGGGTAGGCAACCAATATTCGTTCTCTGCAGAGGCAATTAAAGATATTTAAGTAGGGAGTGACACAACCAATCATAGATTTGAAGTCATTTTGGCTACAGTGTGAAATTTGAAATGCAGGAAGACAAGACTGGAATGGGTATCTTTCCTATAAATAAAGACTTGGCTACATTTGAAAGTAAAATCTTTGGCCTTTAATACGTGCCTTGGTGCTTATATCAAAACTGGGAGCAGTGAAGAAATGAAGGCAAATATTTCCTGAAATTGCCAGACATCCTGACATTGCCACATCATCTCTGTTGATGTGTCTTCAACCTATCAAAACCACTCTTCTGAAAACCGTACTGTCAACATGGATACAATTTCCCATCTAAAGAGCACCAAAAATAGATGTGTCATAGATCTACAGAAGTTTGACTTGTTTTCAAAAGAAATAAATATCTCAGTTCCTATTTGCACCTAAATGCATACATATGCATACATACACTCACACACATATTCATTCACTCACATGTACTTACATACACTCACACACAGACACTCATAATCACACACACAAACACATTCACACCCACACTCATGCACTCACATATGCTGTCACACACACACACTTTCTCACTTACACACTTAAATATGCAAGAGCCAATGCAAAGAGAACCATGTATTGATATTACTCCGCAGGACCCAAAATGGAAGAAGCAAAATGATGAATATTTATTTGGGTCCAATTTTTAAAATCTTGCTGGTTTATTTTTATATTTCAAGGAGAGAGGGGAGATCGGTCTAGGTTTGGGGATTCAGATCTTGGAAATTTCCATCTTCATTATGTATTCTAACAGTCTGCGGAAAAGCATTTTTCTCATTTCAGCTTTAGCCTGCTCAATCAGTTTGCAACAGCTAGCATCTCTAAAAGAAAGGGCATCAGCAGCTTTCCTGGAATCCAAACTAGAGGAAAATTTCAAACATACTTACGCCACTATCTTAAAAGAGAAAAGGATGAGGATAATATCATGTTACTAATAGAAATAATGGAACAACAGTGAAGTAAGCTGTGGCAGCATCTCAAGGACAGTCTAGAGAGACTTGGGGAACTGAATTTTAGCCCCAGGTCTGCCCCTGACCAGTGAGGAGACTTTGGTTAAGTCCCTTGAACTTTTTGAGTCCAGTCTTTATTCGTTCAATTCTGATAACCGAAGTTTTTTTTTTTTTCCAAATTTTTGCAAATTGAATTGGGTAATAGTGAGGTAGGTAATTTTCTTTGCAGAGCCTGACCTTAGCCGGAGTCTGAGTTCCGGCAATAATGTGCTCTGTGTGGCTACACCCTCATCCCCGGGAAACGCATTGCTGGGGTATCTGA
This sequence comes from Balaenoptera physalus, assembly GCF_965194825.1. Taxonomy (NCBI): domain Eukaryota; kingdom Metazoa; phylum Chordata; class Mammalia; order Artiodactyla; family Balaenopteridae; genus Balaenoptera; species Balaenoptera physalus. The sequence continues at coordinate 36,819,690 of NC_138891.1, forward strand.
AGCCTCTGACATGCTCCTTAAACCCTCAGCACAAATTCAGACCCCTCTCTCTGCTATGCCGCGAGACTTCGCTCGCGCCCACAGGCTGAGGACAGAGGGTGGAAGTGAGGAAATGTGGTGGGTCATCTCCACGGTGCTGCTCTCCATGGGGTGGAAGTGAGAAAGCGCTGTAGCAGCATCTCTCCTCCGAGACCCACTGCATGCAGCCCGGCCTCAGGTCATAAAAGGATTTGTGTAAACAAAGAAGACACACTCTTATCTATGTCAGAATTTGTCATCCTTGATTTTCTTTTTTTTTTTTTGGCACTGGCTTGAAAAAAATCTTAGCAAGTTAGACATACTGATGTCAGTACACAACAATATGACTCTCTTACAGTTTTCATTCCAGCCCTAGAAAAACCCAAGAAGTAGGTGACCTGTGTGTGAGCTTAGGGTCCCTCCAACTTTACTTCGTGGGCTTTTAACCCCAACACTGAAGGTCTCCCCACTGAACCTCAGATTCCCAGGATATTCCATGAAAACCTCCATAACAGCAAGAAGCATCTCAAGCCCTTTGCCCTTTTGTTCCCTTCAAAACCTAGAAGTCCTAAGTCCCTATTCGCTAATACACAACTCTTTGCCAGAAAAGCCATTAGAGCATGATGTATGCCTATTTAACTTGTGCAAATTGAATTATACACAGGTAGGGAGACAAAACAGAAAGATATATATTTATATAAACATGAGCCAAGTACCTCTCCTAGTGTTCAACAGAAGCAGCAGTCATGTATTCCAACTCTGGAGGAAAGAACTGCTGTCTGGGCCTTAACAAGAGGCAATCTCCTTATCTGGATCCTGACAGAAAACCAGGCCCACAGTCGTTATAGACCTTAGCACTGTGCAACTCCACTATAACTCAAGGCAAAGAAATAACACATGTAATAAAAGCTTCATATTTTACCCCTTATGAGTCATTTTTCTCTCTTAACAGGGCTCGTCGGTATTCAGTGCCAAACGGAAGTGACTGTAATTTCCTGTTACCTACAGGATAAGTAAGTGACCACAGCAGCATGGCCCACCTGCCTCAACTCCCTCCCTCAGTCTTTTTTTTTTTTTTAATAACTTTTATTGGAGTATAGGCCATTACAGAGCATTGAGTAGAGTTCCCTGTGCTATGCAGGAGGTTCTCATTAGTGATCTATTTTACACATAGTAGTGTATATATGTCAATCCCAGTCTCCCAGTTTATCCCTGCCCCCCTGCCCACCTAGTGACCATAAGTTAGTTTTCTACATCTGTGACTCTACTGTGTTTTGTGAATAAGTTCATTTGTACCATTTTCTTAGATTCCACATACAAGTGGTGTCATATGATATTGAATATTTGTTTTTCTCTGTCTGACCTACTTCACTCAGCATAACAACCATCCATGTTGCTGCAAATGGCCTGACTTCATCCTCTCCCTCAGTCTTCATTCTGGAACCTACCCTACCCTTTCTTTAATTTTCTGACTTCATATTTTTCTATTAAAACAATATAAACTCATAAAAAGCTGAGTTCAAAAAATATAATATAGTAAAAAGCAATATGTATATTTTTCTTCTAGACTTTTATATAAGAAAAAAAGATGAGCTCATTCCATGTAGACAATTATATTCCCTTATTTTTCTCTTCACTCTATAGCCTAAGCACCTCCCCACAATGTTAAAATCTCTCTGTAAACATCACGTAAAAGGGTTACGTACTACTCCATGGTGTGACTATTTAGCAATGCACTTAGGCCTTCCCCTGTGGTGTCGAGCATCTAAGTTGCTTCCGTTTTTCACTATGATAATGTGTACTGATCAGGCACACTTTATGCTTCTCTGCTGTCGTTATGTTGTCACCTGCCTGTCACATCTTTCCCTCTGCTCTCTGTCTGGTAAACTCCCACATAGCCTTCAAGTCCCAGCTCAAGTGTCACCAGTTCTGCCTGCTAACCTGTTCTATAACTAACTCCTCTGGGTTAGTTACTTTCTATTCTGGGTTTCTACATCACTCTGTGTATCTCTATTACAATACCATCCACACTGTATAATATTAAGATGTTTGAGCAACTCTTCCACCAAAATGTGAGCTTCCTGAGTGTACAGTCATGTGTTTTTCATCTTTCTAACCATATCACCTAGTACAACGCCCAGCACATAGTAGGTGCTCAACAAATATTTGCTGAATAAAAGGATTTCAGTCATTTTAGCAGAGTGTCTGAGGCCCAGGGGTGTTTTGTTTTTTGTTTTTTTTCCAGAACTCTTCAGTTATAGCATTCAGAAGTTATGTCCATTCATTCTTTTTTCCATCTGTGCTAGTGGTCTGGTTGGTACAAATAATTTCTATGGCTAAAGAGTGTATTAAAAATTTTTTAACTTCCTACCAAGTATGTGCCCAGAACTTTGCAAGATCCAATATGGGACTCAATGGGAGAATCTGAAGTACTTTTCAAAGGGAGGTTAAAATGAGTGGGAAGACAGAGATAACTTTAAAAAAAATGTGAAAGTCAAAAGGATAGTTTATAACAGTTTGCAAAAATGAATATCGGTTGCAATTTTCAAGGCAGATTTTGTGGAAGAGGTAGATTTTTAGCAAGAATACAGATAATATTCTGTCTCCCCTCACCCACCTCGCCCTTCTTTCTCAAGTTCTACCAGTTCCATACCTATGTCTACATCTTTTCATGGCTTAATTAGAACAAAAAGTCTAGGATATGGTGGTTCTTGTCTCTCCACTAAAGTGGGAGGAAAGTTTGGGTCTCCTTTGCCTTCCTCAATCTCCTCTGCTTGTTACTCACATCGTCCTTATCTCCTCTTTCTATAGAAGAAATAGCACAATACCCACTACCAGAAAATTCTTGCACTTAGTATTATACACATTAATCTCTCTTAGTGAAATTGAATGTTACCTGCATACCTAAAATTTATATAAAGAAGTAGTGTGTCAGATTTAAGTAAAAATGATTATTTTTCCTTGTGTGAGAACTCCCAGACGGAATACCTATCAAGTGAATTTAGGCATCAATTAAAAAGGCCATTCGCACTAGGCTTTGTATGAGAACATGCAGAATATGAAGAGGAATACAATCTAGAGCCTTCAGTGAACACAAGCAAAGCAGATAACAGAGGTTAGGGTGTCAGCAGACTTTTCTTGTACTCACATTAAAATGCCATTTTTGTAGCTTCCAGGGTCTAAGAAAAGTTGTACAGATCTGCCCTTCCTAGTGACAAAACCTGAGTTGCCTTTACCCAAGAAGCAGTTATCAGTACTAATTCTGATTACTGGTTTGGTGCTTTTAGCACAAACTAGATTTTTTTTCCCTGAAATACAATAATTTTCCTCTCCACTATCTCTGGTAAAATTTGCACAGTTTTAGAATGTTCCCCAAAAGTCTTATGAAGAAATGAGGTGGGCTGAATTCCATCCCCTGAAAATTCATACTAACAAAAATCATACTAACCCCAATACCTCAAAATGTGACTGCATTTGGAGATAGGGTCTTTAAAGAGGTAATTAAAGTTAAATAAGGTCATTAAGGTGGGTCCTAATCCAATCTGACTGATGTCCATATAAGAGGAGATTAGGATACAGATACACACATACACACACACACACACACACACACACACACACACACGAAACACCATGTGAAGACACCGAGTGAAGACGACCATCTACAAGCTGAGAAGAGAGCCCTCAGAAGACACCAAACTTGTTGACATTTTGATCTTTAACTTCCAGCCTCCAGGACTGTGAGAAAATAAATTTCTGTTATTGAGCAAAGTATTGAGCAAAATAAATTTCTGTTATTGAGCAAAGTACCCTGTCTGCGGTACTTTGTTGTGGTGGCCTTAGCAGACTAATACAGGAGGCTTTCACTGTCATGAATTTGATAGATACATAGCGAGAGAATTTGCAATTTGTGATTAACAAGATAAACTAACAAGGTGTGAAGTCTCATTTGCTTGCTTTGTTTTTAATTCCTCGTGTAAAGAAAACGTTTTTAAATTCAAATTTCTTACCTCTGAACCACAGGCGTTTACCTATAATGTTTTATTTGAATACTTATCGTAAATATAATCTGTTAACCGGCTTTCCCACGGCTTGAGCTTTCATTATACTCATTTATTTCGAAAAGCCAGAGGATGAGGGAAGTGCCGGGGTGGGGGGAAGGCGGGGGAGAGGCAGAAGGTGAACCCTTTGTGTGTAGAGCACCTGCAAAATGAGGCTGCCTTTTACTCGGGGCTGTCTGATGACCCACCTCCCTCCAGGTGGAACAAAAGGGAGTGTCTGAGTTTGCGGCCACATTGTCACCAGGGTTAGCTGTGGCTCTGTTACAGACGTGTGTAGCTTCCTGGCAGTGGCTTCCCAGCTCTGCTGACGCTTCTCCTCTCGAGCTTTCTCTGCACTTCTGTTCTCATCTAAGGAACTCCTGCAGCTCCCACCACCTTCCACGGCTTGCAGGACCTGGCGTCACAAGCTGAGCTCGCAATGTGTCCACCCAGGGAATCAACAAGCTTTCTCTACCCCGGCTTCGCCCAGTTAATTTGACATGATATTCAAGCAAATGACTTCACTCAGTACTATGTCTAGAGGGAAAGTAGATATTTTCTCCCAAATTTCTTTAAAACAACAACAGCACAGACAGAAAGGAAGTCCAGCCGATCCACAGAGACTATAGTAAAAGTCACCCATAAAGACTCAAAGGTGCTAAAATAAATCACAGGCTGCCTTATTTTTCAGTCACACCATATTTTCCATGCTCACCTCTGTTTTCACAGAATCTCAATGAAAAGCTCCACAAAGAAGACCCACATCAGGGGTGGTCACCTCTCTGGCTTGACACACACACCCATCAACATGGGAAACAGTGCTCTAACCCCACAAAATGGAAATATATCAAGAGACCCACAATGACAGCCTGTCCCAGTTCAGTAAGATACAGATACGTCCAAGTGACATGCATCTTGGTAAAAGCCAAAATATTTAAGTTCCTTGATTCATGACCTGACTCCTGGGATTTACTCTTAAGAATTAAGGTTAAGGAAAATAATCCAAAAGAAAGAACAGTAGATTACAAATGCTTATTTCGGCATTATTGGGGGTGGTACAACAATCCCCAAAAGGAAAATGGTTAAACAAAGCAAGATATTTGCACTTTAGTCTGTTATAGACTGATTTCTGGAGCCATATAAATCAAAAGAATGGAAATTGCCTTAGAATAAATCAAATTATAGGAAGATGTGATAGAATTTCCCGCTCACGTGCTAGGAAAAAGGAGTCACTACACCCCACACCTCACTCACCCAGAAAAAAACGTTACCTTTGGTATGTGAGTGAACAGCCTTGTCAGGTGAAAGCAGGGCCCGGAAAAGGCTGGAGCTGGTAGGTTGCCAGTCTCCCACAAGATAAGGAAAGAGGGGCCCACATGGCAGCCACAAGCATTTGGCCTCTGGGAAGAGCCCTGGGAATGTCAGGCATGTAATAAATGGTGATGGAAGGTGCGTGGTGACAGTGCAATGCCAGATGTGCCACATGTGATCCAAATGACCAGCTGGGCCAATCAGGAGCTGTCCTTGGATGCACATATATTGTAATGAGCTGGAAAGGAACACAGTAAATAAAAACAACTGGTTTGTTACTGTACTAAGATTACGGACTCATTTCCCTTTAGAATTTTTATTGATATCACTGAACAGGAAATATTTCAAACATGTATTTCAATAGACTTTTAAAGAGTGGCACATGCTGGTTGAAGGAAACACCATGCATCCTATTTATTATACGGATCAGAAAGGGACTCCCAGATGTGCAGGAAAGGGAACCCTCCTACACTGTTGGTGGGAATGTAAATTAGTTCAGCCACTATGGAGAAGAGTATGGAGGTTCCTTAAAAAAACTAAAAACAGAGTTGCCATGAGATCCAGCAATCCCACTCCTGGGCATATATCCAGAAAAAAACCTCTAATTCAAATAGATACATGCACCCCTATGTTCATAGCAGCACCATTCACAATAGCCAAGACACAGGAACAACCTAAATGTCCACTCACAGATGAATGGATAAAGATGTGGTACATATATACAATGGAAAACTACTCAGCCATAAAAAGAATGAAATAATGCCATTTGCAGCAACATGGATGGACCTAGAGGTTATAACACTAAGTAAAGTAAGTGAGAAAGAGAAAGACAAATACCATATGATATCACTTATACGTGGAATCTAAAATATGACACAAATGAACTTATCTACAAAACAGAAACAGACTCCTAGACATAGAGAACAGATTTGTGGTTATCAAGGGGAAGAGGGGCTGGGGGAGGGAAGGATTGGGAGTTTGGGGTTAGTAGATGCAAACTATTATATATAGAATGGATAAACAACTAGGTCCTACTGTATAGCACAGGGAACTATATTCGATATCCTGTGATAAACCATAATGGAAAAGAACATGAAAAAGTTGTATGTATATGTAAAACTGACTCACTTTGCTGTACAGCAGAAATTAACACAACGTTGTAAGTCAACTATACTTCAATAAAATAAATTTAAAAAAAAAGTAAGGGACTCCCAGCAGCAGGGATTTTCAGGATGTTCGGTGGCCAGGAAAGAGTCTTGTTTTCATTTATCAACTGTTTTAATATCTCCTGCCTCCTTCTCTTTCAGGAAAAATAACACCCTGACAGACATCTTGTCCTCTTCCACTGCCACTTCTGTGGCTCCTTTGCCATTCACCAGCCTCACTACAACTCAGATTTATTTATTTGTTTATTTATTTATGGCTGTGTTGGGTCTTCGTTTCTGTGCGAGGGCTTTCTCCAGTTGCAGCAAGTGGGGGCCACTCTTCATCACGATGCGCGGGCCTCTCACTATCGCGGCCTCTCTTGTTGTGGCCTCTCTTGTTGCGGAGCACAGGCTCCAGACGCGCAGGCTCAGTAGTTGTGGCTCACGGGCCCAGTTGCTCCGCGGCATGTGGGAGCTTCCCAGACCAGGGCTCGAACCCGTGTCCCATGCATTGGCAGGCAGATTCTCAACCACTGCGCCACCAGGGAAGCCCTACAACTCAGATTTAATGTGGCCCTTTGTCAAATCCAAACAGCTGCCTTTGCCTCAGAACAAACTGTGTGCGGGCACGTTCCCTCCATACCCTTCCTTTAGTGCAGCTCCTTTGGCAAAGTCCAGGGCATACCTAATGGTCATGAGGGTCGAGTGTTGGTTCCTACTAACTTAAATAGCCCCTTTCCCTTTAAAAACATCTGACACAGAAATGAAGAAGAATAATTCAATTAAGTTTCTCTTGGGATTTATGCTAATACCCTGAACTCTGGGAGAATGATCATACTGCCAGGACCATCACTGCCTTAGAGTATTTGTTAATATTAGTATTAATAAAATGCAAGCAAATTATTCATTGAATATATATTCATTGAGACCCGCCATGGGTACTGAGTAGTGACAGAGCTGGGGCAAGGATACAGGTCCACTCTCAACAGATTGAGTCCTTACTCCTAGGCGCCCCAGGTAGGCGCTTACTCTGGGCAATGCCCTCTTCTCAGAGTAGAAGGATAGCAACGTTTGCACTCTGCACACCTACAGTCAATTTGGTTGCCTAAAGTTCTCTGTTTTTTTCAACCTTCCCTGGAGGCTGTACTTCCTACAGCCATCACCTGGCAACCCCCATACATGCACCTACCCTTCCATTTGCTTTTTATTTTCATATGTTTAGCTACACCTAAAAAGCTTTCCGTTGGAGGAAATGTCTTCAGAAATTGTGTTACCTACTTTGAACTTCTTTCTCTTAAGCCATCGGCCTTTCTCTGTTCCCCACTGTGAAACTGACTAAAAACAGCATGAAGCTGACAGGTTTTTGTACAGAGACCAGACATAGCATAAAAAAATGTCAGCTTTTTGTTCCCTCTTTTAACACATGGCATCTTCCAGTGCATCTTTTTCTTCATGTTGTTATTATCATTATTCACCAAAAGTTTTTGTTATCCAAAAAGATAATTCAGAACTAGAAACTGTATTCAAACAATCGTTCTCAAGTGGAGCTCTCCTGGAAAATGACTTATACCCTAAATGCAATATTAAAACCCTTTGCTGAAGAATAAAGTAAGTAAAAATTGATTTTTCAGAATTTCTTTGCTCATCTGAGTTTATTCAACCCATAGCACATTTTCCAGTAAGAAATGGCAGGATATTCACCCTGCTCTGCTCAGAGAGAAAAAAAATACAGGAGGGGACACAGAGCTTTAAAAATAACATCCGTGGCAGAAGTAGACGGACATCCGGGCGTGTGTCTTACTCAACCTCATGTCCACTAAGCCAAGCCCGAGGCCTGGCTCAGAGCAGACGCTCAATAAGTGTTTGCCAAATAAACCCATGAGTGAGCGGAATCTGTGCCCCGGCACCAGCTCTTTGTTGGAAGAAGGGCTGGTAGATAGAGGTGCTCAGTCAATAGTCTCACCACATTCATGGTCCTGGCCAGCTGAGGATAGAAAGAGGCATCTCACCCCACAACCTGCACCCACGGCAGAGCCAACCTCAAGAGGACTCTGTCTGGACATGAGAGTCCTCTAAGAGCTATGTCCAAAGAAGGTTCTGGGGTCCCCCTCCAGAACCTTTAGAGGCCTGAGGTCCCCAGGGCTACCTCTGGAGTCCAAGCTGGAGTATAGGCCCAGCCAGCAGCTCTCACAGCAGCACCCAGTGGGTGCTGCCCAGTTGCCCAGCAGCTTCTTAACTGTATGCTTTGGTTCCCAAAATTATGCCTCCAGTCAGACAGTTTTCCTGGATCTCAAACCATTTCACATTTTCTCTTGAACGTCACCCTGGGGGCATCTTATAGAAATGTCCAACTCAAGCCATCGACTTCCCTCTGAAATATGCACTACCTCTCGCGTGCCCCAATACCAGACTCACTGTTTGTGCCTCCCAATGGCACCCTATCCTCCCTCAACACTGAACTCCCCACGTTTCCTGAACTCCTCCACATTTTTGTGAGTGGCATTTCTGGTGGCTGAAATCTCCTTGCACCAATAGCTTTCTTGGAAAACTACTCATCCCTCAAGAACTTACTCCATGTCACTTTCCTCTCCTTACCTTTCCTCACTCCTCCCGCATGGAGTGAGCTTTCAGAGAACTTTGTTCAGGGGTTCAGCTAGCACTTGTAATTTATCTATGAGCTTATTTGTCACCTCCTGACTGTGACCGCCTCCCCCCAAGAGATTCTCAAACCCAAGCGAACATCAAAATCATCTGGGGAATTTTTGAAACAGAAATTCCCAGGCCTTACAGCTGGAGATTCACACTCAATAGATCTGGGGTGGAACCAGCGATGCTGAATCTCTAAAATCTCCTGAGAGGATTCTGGAGCTCCACCATGTGTGGGAGCCTCTTCCTAGATAATAGCTTCTGTGGGTTTTTTTTTTTCCCCTAAAGTGTTTATCCATTCAATGTATTTGTTATTCTAAACATTGCAAGGCAGGATGGGAATTTTAAAGATGGGGGATAGAGGACTCAAGCACAGACGGCACACTCCACAATCATATTGCTAGAATACTGTAAAGGAATAGCTCCAAAATCACAGCCCCCACTGCCATGATGTACAATTTCCAAGACAGGGTGTGTCAGGAGGAAAAAAACGCGACCAAGGAGAAGCCTTTGTGAGAAGAGTGCTTCAGGACGTTCCCCATCAGACGAGCACAGCCCTGATCCTGTGTGCTCTCTCACGCAGCAGGTGGCATAGCATCAGGGTGTAGTAGAAGATTCATCTTTGGTGGGAGCATGGATGAGCAGACAGAAAGATGTTTGGTGGATAACAAAGGACAGTGAGACATTCTGAACCACTACAAAACTGAGAGGATCCTGAGAGACTCTCAAGTTAGTTCAGCGCCTCTGGAAATAGGTGGCAGAATTGAGCCCCATTTCCAGCTCCAGAAAGCCTTGGCTACTCTGGGGAGCAAATTGAATTTAATTTCTGGTAGATTCTCTCTTCTCCCTTTGTGCATTTCTTCCCCATCTCCCCACTTCCTCAAAGGCTTTTATAGACCAGTGGCTTCTCTAGTCTTCCCTAAACCCCAGATCAGGTGTTTCCAAAGCCCAAGGGGATAACCTGGCTGAATACCAGGGGCCTGGTATGTGTCCCATAAATGGGTCCAGCTGTCCAAAAGGATCTCTGAATCAACCCTGGGCAGGGAATCCGACCGAACACAACTTCAGAAAGGTGAGAAAAACCTTGAGTTGGAGATGTGTGTGGCTGGTTCCCTGCTGTATGGGAAGGAGGAAGTTCCCTCCCACGGTGTTATCTCTGCAAGAGGCAGCCGGTGCGGGATCCCCTGCATGGCTCCCCTGCCATCTGGCAGCATTTGAAGCTCCCTGGGGACTCTGTTTAAGAGCCATTTAAATCCATAATTCAAACTCAAGAGCATTTTCGATGTAAAAAAGAGTAATGCTTAATTTAATTTTATTGCCTTGGGCTTACCGGGAAAAGGGAAGTGGGGAGGGGAGGAGAGGCTGCACTTCTTCCCCATGAGCAGTGACATCTGCTGCTGGTGGGAAAATGCCCAGGGCATAGCCTTTCCGTGTAATTATTCCTGGGCAGGAAAATAAAAACAATCCACATTTTCTCCCCAACCTACCAGCCTCTTTGCATCTCAGGAAACAAGCTCTCTGCCACTGGAAACTTGACAGGCTGCCCTGCAACAAACATCAGCTGTCACAGGCACAGTGCAAGGAGAAGGGAAGCCTCCGGGGCCAAGCAGAAGCCATCAGGAGAGTTCAAATGTGCCCACCAAAGGGACCCTCCAGATAAGCATCAAAGAGCATCAGGGTAGATTAGGGTCCAGCAGATGGCTCTCCAGGGTCTGCTTGTGTTTCAATGTCTGTTTTCACATGGAGAATTCATGGGCTATTTCTACACACAAATCTCACCTCCTTGGAAAAACAACGGCAAGAATAGAGCAAAAATAGATGCATCTAAACCAATATCATTGACCTCTTCAATCAACATAAAGTCATAGCAATCCTAGCACCCTCCAAATCTTCCCTGCTAGTATACTCCTCACACTCAGGTTGAGATGAGAGGAGGATGCAGCTCTCCTGTAGGTGGAGAGCGTGGTGGCTTCTCCTGCTCCCTTGCCACCTACAGATGCTAAAGTGGTCTGGCCAGGGCCACATGGCTCCCTGGAGCCCTAGTCTGTGAAGACCAGTGTCCCTGGAAAGGTTGGCAACATGGGTTAGTTTGGACTTTGCTGAGTGTATCACATTTCACACTGAAGGAATTACTCGTGGTATAGCATATGGCACTAAGCAAGTCCTCCAGTGGTTTGTATAGTGTATGTATGAACAGCCATGCAATCTGTCAGGCCTGTCCCTTGCTCTGGGATTCCAGCCACACCCACCCAGTTAGCTATTTGGTACCATACAGCCCTGCAACCCTGGTTACAGCTGGCTGGGCCACGGAGGTATGCGTGACTGAAGAGCAGCCTGGCTCAGGGACCCTGCCCAACAGGCACAATTGTGACCTAATTAAGCTGATCAGATCTCATTGCTTAGACCTTGTGAGAGCCAGCATCAGGAAAAAAAAAAAAAAAAGAATTAGCCGTTGGTAGAGGGAATAAAAACATTCTGCTTACCAAATATGCAGACAAAGTTCATATCTAATCACCAGAGTACCAAAAATAATTATTTTGGAAATAACTGATATCTGTTTTATTTTATAAAAAATTAATCATCACAGAGGAAAAAATCAGAACTTTTTCTAGACTTATTTATATCTATCTTAAAACTCTGTATGGCATTTACTTTGAAATTCAGGATCGGGAGGGGAGAGCAGTCTACACATTTTCTGGTCTAAATGTCTTAATGTGAACCTGAAAAACTACAAGGAGAAGCAGCAGGAAGAAGCCCTGAAGCAGTAGGAGTCAGGAATAGGAGAGAAGAAAATATCAAGTAGCCAGAAGGCAGGAGCAAGAGGCGCAAATCAGAGACTTGCTGAGTCACCATAGTGACCGGGCAGCAGAGAGAGGATGCAGGCGCCCCTTTCTGGAGGAAACCCCTGAAATCCTGCAGCGCTCAGAGCTGGCCTCAGTGCAGCCTAAGGCTCCCTCTTTCCTCATGTAGCCTTATTGCAAATACTTACCTCCTGAGGTTAAGGTTTGTCTTTGCTTCTTGAAACCTAAAAGAACCTAACTAAGGCATCATATTAGCAAATAAAAGAAATATATTCAGATACTATAATCAAAGCCAAAGGTAAGAAACATTAAAGGGAGTGGACAGGATACTATGATTTGGGTGTCTCAATTGAGAGGCTTAATTCAAGAAGAGCTTTGAGTTGAAAGACAACATTACAGAACATAGAATACCTTCAGGAAGATGGAGGTCAGGATAAATACATGTGAAACCATGTCTTAAATGGGCAACAATCAGGAAGCTAGGGATGTACCACCAGAAGAAGAGAAGACTCAGGGGGCTCATGATAGATGGTGTCCTGTGTCAGAGGACTATCAGGTGCAGGAAGGATTGCAATTTTTTCATGTGCCAAAAGGAAAGAAATAGGAACAGGGAGAGTAAAGGTTTCATTTTAATAATTAGAAAAGCTTTTCAAAAATCTGAATTTTTCAGAAGAGGGGGTGCTCTGCTTTAAAAGGTAGTGAGTTTTTGTCATTGAAAATGTTCAAAGAAAGAGAAAATTTAAGAATCATCTCAATTCTGAAACTGAGAGAAAGACTCCTTCTATCCATGACATTTCCTACGTAGGGGGCACAAATTCTGGAGCCTTACTACTCAGGCTTGTATCCTGGATGACCCTAAGCAAGTTACTTGGCTCCTCTATGCAAATTTCCCAATCTAGAAATTGAGAAAATAGTAGTACCTATATCATAGAGATGTTGTGAAGATTAAATGAGATCATTCAAATAAAGAGTTTAGAACGATGTCTGGCACCTAAGAAGCACTAAATATATATATTTGTTGTTGTTGAGATTTGGTCCCCAGGACTTCTTCAAAGTGCTCATAGTTAAACTAATTATAACTGTGAAGGGAATATCTGCTCATCATTGAAGGAAATAAATATTAGAACTGCTTTATTAACTGTCATTAAATTAGTAAAATTAATGCTGAAAATGACCTTAGGTTTTGGGATATTCCCTTCTCCTTAATTATAAAGCCATGTATGACTTTTAAAAGAACAAAAAAAAGGCAGGCCCAGGGGCTGTAATTGAATTCCACCACTGGTTCAGTAAATATTTGGGGGGTACCTTCCATGTTCCTGGTACTGTACTACACAAAACTAGCACAACCAAAGAAATAACTTGCTCCAAAGGAGCTTACTTAAGTCAGGGAAATAAACCATCAAGATGAAAACAAACAGGTGGCCAAGATGGTGGAGTGGAAACACCCTGAGCTCACCTCCTCCCACAGGCACACCAAAATTACAACTGTTTGCAGAGCAACTATTTATGAGAAAGACCTGAAGAGTAGCAGAAAAGATTTTCCACAACTAAAGATATAAGAAGGAACCACAATGAGATGGGTAGGATGGCCAGAGATATGGTATAGTCAAGACCCACACTCCCAGGTAGGCAACTCACAGGTGTAGCCAGCTGCCCTGAGACTCAGCCCCTCATACCAGCAGGTCAGCCCCAGCCCAGGTCTCCCCAAACTCCACAGCCAGCTGCATCAAGACCCAGTCTTCCCCACAAGTGGCCAGAAACCACCAGTAGAGGCAGGACATGGCAGCCAACTGGTCTGGGAGCCAGTCCCGCCTGCCAGTGTGCACACAGTAGTCAGTCCCACTGCAACAGGAGGGCCTACTCAGTCCATATAGGGGGTACCCCTAGAGCATATAGTTCTGGTGACCAGAGGGGAGTGTGCTACTGGGCCCCATAGGACATCTCCTACATAAGGCCACTTCTCCAAGATCAGAAGCATAACTGAATTACCTAATACATAGAAATAAACACAGAGAATTACGCAGAGTGAGGAGACAGAGGAATATGTTCTAAACAAAGGAACAAGACAAAACTCCAGAAGAAGAACTAAGCAAAGTGAAGATAAGCAATCTATCTGATAAAGAGTTCAAGGTAATGATCACAAAGATGCTCAACAAACTTAGGAGAAGAATGGATAAACATAGTGAGAAGGTTAACAAACAGTTAGAATATAAAAAGAAGAACCAAACAGAGCTGAAGAACACAATAGCTAAAATGAAAAATACACTAGAAGGAATTGACAGTAGATTAGATGACAAAGAAGAATGGCTTAGCAAACTAGAAGACAGAGTAGTGGTAATCATTCAAGCAAAATATAGAAAAGAAAAAAGAATTTTTAAAAATGAGGACAACTTAGGAGGCCTCTGGGACAACATCAAGTATACTAACATTTGCATTATAGAGGTCCCAAAAGGAGAAGAAAGAGAGAAAGAGGCAGAGAACTTATTTGAAGAGATAATAGCTGAAAACTTCCCTAACCTGGGAAAAGAAACAGATATCTAGGTCTAGGAAGCACAGAACGTTCCAAACAAGATGAAACCAAAGAAATCCACACCATGTTATTATAATTAAAATGGCAAAAATTGAAAATAAAGAGAGAACCTAAAAGCAGCAAGGTAAAAACAACTAGTTATGTACAAAGGAACCCTGATTAGACTATCAGGGTTAGACTGATTAGACTATCAAGGTTAGACTATCAGCTGACTTTTCAGAAGAAACTTTGCAGGCCAGAAGGGGGTGGTACATTATATTCAAAGTGATGAAAGAAAAAATCTTACAACTAGAAATACTCTATCCAGCAAGATTATCGTTCATATTTGAAGGAGAGATAGAGCTTTACAGACAAGCAAAAACTAAAAGATTTCAGCACCACTAAACCAGTTTTACAAGAAATGTTAAAGGGACTTCTCTAAGCAGAAAAGAAAAGACCACAATTACAAATGTGAAAATTACAAAAGGAAAAATCTCATTGGTCAAGGCAAATACACAGTAAAGGTAGTAGGTCAACCACTTATAAAGCTACTAGGAAGGTTAAAAAACAGAAGTAGTAAAATCATCTATATTCACAATAAGTAGTTAAGGGATATATACACACACAAAAAAATGTAAAATATGATGTGAAAAACATTAAACATAGGTGGGGAGTAAAAATGCATGTTGTTAGAAAGCATTCAAACTTAAGAGATCAGCAACTTAAAATAATCATATATATATATATGCACAT
Organism: Balaenoptera physalus; assembly: GCF_965194825.1. Classification (NCBI taxonomy): domain Eukaryota; kingdom Metazoa; phylum Chordata; class Mammalia; order Artiodactyla; family Balaenopteridae; genus Balaenoptera; species Balaenoptera physalus. Next base: position 36,834,913 of record NC_138891.1, read on the forward strand.
ATAGAGAGAGATAGATATATAGATTGCTATATATAAACCTCATGGTAACCACAAATCAACAATCTATAACAGATACACACAAAAAAGAGGAAGTAATCCAAACATAACACTAAAGATATTCATCAAATCACAAGAGAGCAAAAAATGAAGAAAGGAACAACAACAAAGAAAACTATGAAAACAACCCCAAAACAATTAACAAAATGGAAACAAGTACATACTTATCAAGAATTACTTTAAATGTAAACGAACTAAATGGCCCAATCAAAAGACACAGAGTGATTGAATGGATTAAAAAAACCAAGACCCCCATATATGCTTCCTATAAGAGACTCATTTCAGATCTAAAGACACACACAGACTGGAAAGTAAGGGGACGGAAAAAGGTATTCTATGTAAATGGGAATGAAAAGAAAGCCAGAGGAGTAATACTTATATCAGTCAAAATAGACTTTAAAACAAACACCATAGTAAGAGACAAAGAAGGATGTTACATAATGATAAAGGGATAAATCCAACAAGAAGATATAACAATTGTAAATACATATACACTCAACATAGGAGCACCTAAATACATAAAGCAAATATTAACAAACATAAAGGGAGAAATTGATAGTAACACAATAATAGTAGGGAACTTTAACACCCAGACAGAAAATCAAAAAGAAAACACTGGCCTTGAAACACACATTAGACCAGATGGACTTAATAGATATAGAATACTCCATCCAAAAAGCAGAAGAATACACATTCTTTCCACATGTACATGGAATATTCTCCAGGCTAGATAACATACTAGGCCACAAAACAAGTCTCAATAAAGTTAAGGAGAAATCATATCAAACAACTTTTCTGACTGCAACAGTGTAAGACTGGAAATCAACCATAAGATAAAAACGGCAAAAAAGCACAAACATGTGGAGGCTAAACAATATGCTACTACACAATCAATGGATTGCTGAAGAAGTCAAAGAGGAAATCAAAAAATACCAGGAGACCAATGAAAATAAACACAACAATCCAAAATCTATGTGATGCAGCAAAAGCAATTCTAAGAGGGAAGCTTATAGTGATACAAGCCTACATCAGGAAGCAAGAAAAATCTCAAATAAACAATCTAACCTTATACCTAAATGAACTAGAAAAAGAAGAAATAAAACCCAAAATTAGTAAAAGGAAAGAAATAAAAATCAGAGCAGCAATAAATGAAATAGAGACTAAGTTTTTTAAAAAAAGCAATGAAACTAAGAGCTGGTTCCGTGAAAAGGTAAACAAAACTGATAAACCTTTAGCCAGGCTCATCAAGCAAAAAAGAGAACAGGCCCAAATAAGTAAAATCAGAAATGAAGTAAAGAAGTTACAACCAACACCACAGAAATACAAAGCATCGCAAGAGATTTCTACAAACAATTATAGAGCAATAAAATGGACAACCTAGAAGAAATGGATAAATTCCTAGAAATGTGAAATCTCCCAAGACCGAATCAGGAAGAAATAGAAAATATGAACAGACTAATTACCAGTAAGGAATTTGAATCAGTAATGAAAATTCTCCCAGCAAACAAAAGTCCAGTACCAGATGGCTTCACAGGTAAATTTTACCAAACGTTTAAAGAAGAGTTAATACCTATCTGTCTCAAACTATTCCAAACAATTGAAGAGGAAGGTTTGCTTCCAAACTCATTCTACAAGGCCAGCATCAACCTGATACTAAAAGCAGACAAAAATGCCCACCCCCCAAAAAAGAAGAAAATTACAGATCACTATCATTAATTAACATAGATGCAAAAATCCTCAACAAAATATTAGCAAACTGAATTCAACAACACATTAAAAGAATCATACATCATGATCAAAAGAGATTTAACCCAGGAATGCAAGAATGGTTCAATATCCACAAATCAAGCAATATGATATACCATATTAACAAACTGAAGAATACAAATTATATTATCTTCTCATAGATGCAGGAAAAAGCTTTTGACCAAATTCAAGATCCATTTATGATAAAAACGCTCAACAAAGTGGATACAGAGGAAATACACTTCAACATAATAAAGACCATATATGACAAACCTACAGCTAACATTATACTCAATGGTGAAAAAGCTGAAAGTATTCCTTCTAAAATCAAGAATAAGACAAGGATACCCACTCTCACCACTTTTATTCAACATAGTATTGGAAGTCCGAGCCACAGCAATCAGATAATAAAAGGAAATAAAAAGAATCCAAAATGGAAAGAAAAAAGTAAAACTGTCACTGTTTGCAGATGACACTGTATATATAAAATCCTAAAGACACCACCAAAAATCTATTAGAACTAATAAACAGATTCAGTAAAGTTGCAGGATATGAAATTAATATACAGAAATCTGTTGCAATTCTATACACTAACAACAAACTAAAAAAAAGAAATTAAGAAAAAATTTTTCATTCACAATTGCATCAAAAAGAATAAAATACCTAGGAATAAATGTAAGGAGGTAAAAAAACCTGTACTCAGAAAACTATAAGACACTGATGAAGGTAATTGAAGATGACACAAACAAATGGAAAGATATACCATGCTCATGAATTGGAATAATTAATATTGTTAAAATAATCATACTCCCCAAGGCAATCTACATATTCAGTGCAACCCCTAGCAAAATACCAATGGCATTTTTAACAGAACTAGAACCAATAATTCTAAAATTGGTATGGAAACACAAAAGACTCTGAATACTCAAAACAATCTTGAGAAAGAAGAATAAAACTGGAGGTATCACACTCCCTAATTTCAAACTATACTACAAAGCTACAATCATCAAAACAGTATGGTTCCTGCACAAAAACAGACACATAGATCAATGGAACAGAATAATGAACCCAGAAATAAACTCACGTGTATATATGCAATTAATCTATGACAAAAGAGGTAAGACTATACAATGGGGAAAAAGTCTCTTCAATAAGTGATGTTGGGAAAACTGGACAGATACATGCAAAAGAATCAAACTGGATTGCTTTCTCACACCATATACAAATATAAACTCAAAATGGATTAAAAATTAAATGTAAGCCCTGAAACCATAAGACTTTTAGAAGGAACACAGGTCTTTGACATCAGTCTTAGCAATTTTTTTTATATACTGCCTCAGGCAAGGAAAGCCAAAGCAAAAATAAACAAATGGGACTACTTCAGACCAAAAAGCTTTTGTATAGTGAAGGAAACTGTCAACAAAATGAAAAGGCAGCCTACTGAATGGGAGAAGATATTTGCAAATGACATATCTGATAAGGGGTTAATATCCAAAATATACAAAGAACTTATACAACTCAACATCAAAAAAACAAACAACCCGATCAAAAAAATGGGCAGAGGACCTGAATAAACATTTTTCCATACAGATGGCCAAAAGGCACATGAAAAGATGATCAACATCACTAATCATCAGGGAAATGCAATCAAAACTACAGTGGGATATCACCTCATATCTGTAAGAATGATTGTTATCAAAAAAGACAACAGGGGCTTCCCTGGTGGCGCGGTGGTTGAGAATCTGCCTGCCAATGCAGGGGAAACGGGTTCGAGCCCTGGTCTGGGAAGATCCCACATGCCGCGGAGCAACTAGGCCCGTGAACCACAACTACTGAGCCTGCGCGTCTGGAGCCTGTGCTCCGCAACAAGAGAGGCCATGACGGTGAGAGGCCCGCAGACTGCAATGAAGAGTGGCCCCTGCTTGCCGCAACTAGAGAAAGCCCTCGCACAGAAACGAAGACCCAACACAGCCAAAAATAAATAATAAAATTAATTAATTAATTAAAAAAAAATCCACCATCCTGATGAGGTAGATTAAGAAATGTTTATTAAAAAAAAAAAAAAAGACAACAAATAACAATTGTTGGTGAGGATGTGGAGAAAAGGGAACCCTCGTGGACTGTTGGTGGGATTGTAAATTAGTGCAGCCACTATGGAAAACAGTATGGAGATTCCCCCAAAAAAATTAAAAATAAAATTATCACACAATCCAGCAGTTCCACTTCTGGGTATTTTTTTCAGCAAAACACAGAAACATTTATTTGATAAGATATAAGCACCCCAGTGTTCATTGTAACATTATATACGATAGCCAATATACGGAAGCAACGTAAGTGTCTATCAATAAATGAATGGATAAAGAAAATGTGGTATGTACTATATATATATATATATATACACACACACACACACACACACATACATATATATACACATACATATATATACACATGCATATATATATACACACATACATATATATATGCAATGGAATGTTACTAACCATAAAAAATTATGAAAACTTGCCATTTGTGACAACATGGATGGGCCTAAAGGGTAACATAGTAAGTAAAATAAATCAGACAGAGAAAGACAAATACTGTATGGTTTCACTTATATGTAGAATCTAAAAAACAAAACAACTGAACCAACAAAACAGAAACAAACATATAGATGCAGAGAACGGCCTGGCAGTTGCCAGTGAAAAGGGGGTGGGTGGTTCAGTGAAATAGCTGAAGGGAGATGAAGAGGTACAAACTTCCAGTTACAAAATGAATAAGTCATGAGGATATAATGTACAGCATAGGAAATATAATCAATAATATTGTAAAAACTTTGTAAGTGACAGGTGGTAGCTAGACTCATTGTGGTGACCATTTTGTAATGTATAAAAATATCCAATCTCTATGTTGTACACCTGAAACTAACATAATATGGTAAGTCAATTACACTTCAGTTTTTTTTTTTTAATTTTTATTTATTTATTTATTTATTTATGGCTGCATTGGGTCTTCGTTTCTGTGCGAGGGCTTTCCCTCGTTGCGGCAAGTGGGGGCCACTCTTCATCGCGGTGCGCGGGCCTCTCACTATCGTGGCCTCTCTTGTTGTGGAGCACAGGCTCCAGACGCGCAGGCTCAGTAATTGTGGCTCACGGGCCCAGTTGCTCCGCGGCACGTGGGATCCTCCCAGACCAGGGCTCGAACCCACGTCCCCTGCATTGGCAGGCAGAGTCTCAACCACTGCGCCACCAGGGAAGCCCCTTCAATTTTTAAAAAGTGAAAAAAAGATAACAGATGAACGCAGGGAATAAACAGAGTGCTGTGATGGGTGTTAGAGCGGACAGCGAAGTGAGGGTGAAATGCTTGCCTGTGGCCTGAATCCTCAGGAAAAGACAGGGTCTTTATTCCCCTGGGGGAAAAAGCAAACGACTAATGCAAATTCTTGTTGCCACAAAGAGGAAGATAATTGAGGATAGGTAAGAATCTCTGTTTAACATCTCAGGTTTTTTACCAAAAATAAAAAGATTGGCCATTTTTACAGACAAAAGAAGTCTCTGCAATGTTTTAGTCATGCAGCCTCCATATAATTATATATTCCATTTCTCTGCAACCGCCTCAAATATTAAATTTCTCACTTTTCTCATAGTCCATTCTGCTTCACAGTAATAAGATCACATCGATAACTGAAACTAATATATAAGCCAAAATTTTCATTTTAGTAAAAAATATCCAATTTCCTCAGCAAATCTTTAGTAGCCAGCATATCTTCTGATGGGCTAGACTAAAAGGAAACCAGAGATTAAAAGGTACATAAAGAGGTATGCTCCTCCTGGGCTATTGGCTCCCACGTAAGAGTCGTCTAGCTGGGCAGTTTATTAATCAGGTTAAGCTGGACTATTCTAACAAAGTATTACAAACCTCCAAATCTCAGTGGCTTAACATGACAGCAATTTATTGCTTCGGTCATTTAAAGTCCATTGCAGACAAGCAATTCCCCAAGGTAACTTATCCTCCACATGGTGACTTAGAGATACAGGCTCCCTCCATCATGATTTCAGGATGTGTGTAGCAAAACAAGAGAAAGCGCAAAGAGCTCACACCTCCTCTTAATTGCCTCTGATTAAAAGAAACATCTCTTCTATTCACAATCTGTTAGTCAAAACCAGATACATGGTTTTGACGTCCCTGCAAGGAGGCTCAGAAAAGTAGGGGAGCACATGAAATATTGAGGGAGTATTACTGCCTCTTTTGGTATATGCAATTCTCACCAAAATCAAACTCAGGCCAGGGATATTCAGATGTCTTGGAAATTCAACCTCAGGCAGGTGCAGGTATCCCAGCCTCAACATTCTACAGCTTAAGAATTTCTACTTGTCTATGTTTATTTTTTTTTAATTAATTAATTTATTTATTTATTTTGGGCTATATTGGGTCCTCGTTGCTGCATGCATGCTTTCTCTAGTTGTGGCAAGCGGGGGCTACTCTTCGTTGTGGTGTGCGGGCTTCTCATAGTGGTGGCTTCTCTTGCTGTGGAGCATGGGCTCTAGGTGTGTGAGCTTCAGTAGTTGTGGCACTCAGGCTCAGTAGTTGTGGCTTGCGGGCTCTAGAGAGCAGGTTCAGTAGTTGTGGCACACGGGCTTAGTTGCTGTGCGGCATGTGGGATCTTCCCGGACCAGGGCTCGAACCCGTGTCCCCTGCATTGGCAGGCAGACTCCCAACCGCTGCGCCACCAGGGAAGTCCCACTTGTCTATGTTTAAAACACATGTAAGTTTTCCTCATAAGGAGAGAGCACCCTGGCACTTGAATAAAGTGTTACAGAAAGCAAACTGAGCCCCAGTTTTGCAAAAGATGGAACTTTAAAGATGGCAGCAAAACCAGCACTGTTCTTGTCAGACTTGGTCCAAGGTTTGGAGAATATCATACACCATAGACTGGACACCATGCACATAAGCCCATCATTGGGCATAGATCAGGTAATTAACAAACCTTTTTTTCAAATTATATCCACAGCAAAACATAGAGCCTTGCTATTGTTCCATGATTTTTTTTTCTGAAATGGTGTAGTCTTCAAAAAATTTTTATTTTTATTTTTGTGAAACTAAGATAAGTCTATCTCTCTGTAGGAGAGAAATACCTCTCCTATCTCTCTGTTTTTGTTTTTTGTTTTATTTTGTTTTGTTTTTGCTTTTTAGTTTTCTTTTTCTTGGAGCTATGTGTATAAAACTTCCAAGTGGATCAACCCACACTGTGCAACGGTTTTGCTGCCAGGTCTATGTGGAAATTTACATCATGACTTTTTTCTAGTAGTGGTTGTTCTTGGAAAAGTCTTCAGTTCTTAGTGTACATATAGGAGAATGACATTCAGGAAAGAGACTCACAGTAATAAATCTGATTTAGGAAAGATATGTGACTGAGAAATATGAAATCATCCTAATAGCACCTCCTGGAGTGGTAACTTTGCAGATTTTTTTCCTCTCTTTTTTTTAATGGCAATTAGTGACCTCCAGGTTTCTTTCCAATATGCACTGACTCTTTGACACCTTTCTACACAGCTATCTCTGCCATCATCTTGGACAACAGGAATCCACTTATCCAGCAGAAAGGCTCCTGGGCACTTCCCTCGTGGTCCAGTGGTAAAGAATCTGCCTTCCAATGCAGGGGACACGTGTTTGATCCCTGGTTGGGAAACTAAGATACCACATGCCACGGGGCAACTAAGCCCGTGCGCCACAACTACTGAGCTTGTGCACCTCAACTAGAGAGCCTGCGTGCCGCAAACTACAGAGCCTATGCACCACAACTACAGAGTCCATGCGCCCTGGAGTCTGTGCGTCACAACTAGAGAAGAGAAAAAAACCCGCACACCGCAACTAGAGAGAGAAGACTGTACGCCACAAGGAAAAGATCCCACATGCCTCAACAAAGATCCCACGTGCCGCAGCTAAGACCCGACACAGCCAAAAATAAATAAATAAATAATCTTAAAAAAAAGAAGAAAGAAAGAAACGTTCCTGTCTCCACAACTTCCTTAACTTCCGTTACCTCATTAGGCTCTATCCACATCAATCACCCATACAGGTGTGACCCAAATCCTGTGACCATCCCCAATAATTCAACTGCTCAAATTTAAACTCTAAAATTCCAGTCTTTAAGTATGATTTTCTTTTCTTAGAGTACACTCATTCCGTCAATCCGTATACCCACTTTTCACATATTTACAGCATCCAGTCCCTAATGCCTGCCCTGGGAGGTAGTGAGCTTCTTGTCTCTGTGGATGTTCAGGAAGAGGAAGGATGATCCTCTGTCAGGGATACAACACAGGCCTACCCTGACCTTTTGAGAAAGTCATGTTGCCCTAGAAGGTGCAGGGATACAGAATTCACGGACATATTGCAACTGTGATTTAAATGCTTGGTTCTAGTAGCTGCAGGGACCTGACCTTCCAGTAAGTTTTCCATATTTAAATAACCAAGGTTCTAAATCAAGCACTAGATAATGACAAAATAATTAAAGTGATAAATACTGAAAAACTTTAGCAGGATTAGGAAAACATGTGTCAATTTAAATAAGTTGAGTAATAGGGGTAGGGGATTAAGAGGTACAAACTATTATGTATGAAATAAATAAGCTCTGAGGATGTATTGTACAACATAGGGAATATAGCCAATATTTGAAAATAATATAAATGGAGAATAACCTTTAAAAATTGTGAATCACTGTGTTGTACACCTGTAAATTTATAATATTGCATATCAACTATACTTTAATAAAATAAGTATAGATAGATAGATAGATAGATAAAGCTGAGTAATGTTACAGCCAGTACCTTGCAAATGCAAGAAACAAGAGACTGTAATTAATGTAACACCTGGAAGGAAAATGGTGTTGCTCAAGAATCATATACAGTGTACAGGGTAACACTTACTAGGGCCATAACATCAGCCTCAAATCCAGTATGCTGAGGTAAATTAAAACTTGCCTCAGTTTTTAGACTCCAATTTAGATCAGACTCAACTGGAAGAAACTTATTTGTTGTAATAAGAAAAGATAATACAAGAAAAAGAATCCTAAACTTACAAACTAAGTGAAAGCAACACAGCAAGTCAAATATACACAAACTTGTGATCAATTGGAAGTACCTAAATGGTAATCTCCAGACTGCTGGGATGAAAATACTCTTGCATAGAAATTCTAAGCATTTATTGGACTTGGGATTATTGTTTTAGTATTCTTACATTGTCATCAAGGCAGACAATCATTAACTATCCATTTTTTTTAGCTTAAGCGATCAAATAAGAGGATATTTTATGCATCAAAGAATAATGTCTCAGACATTGGTTACCAGCTGATAAAATCAAAGGGTAGAATACTAGAAGAGACCCTCAAAAATCCTAGGACAATCTAATGTGACTATGGAATTCTTTTTCTCTTCCTTGGGGAACAAAAGGAAGTTAATAGAGCATAACCATTGTTTGTAAGCTATTTACAAGAAGATCTCTGTGCCTCCTTTCCAGAAGATAAATACACTGAGGGAGGAGAAAATACAACTCCTGCCACAAACCTTGCTCAAAGCTCTTTGTTAGATGATGTGCTGACTTACTTCCTATGGTTCTTCGAGAGGAGAGAAAGAATCTCATCTCCCATTGTCCTGAATGAATTAGGAGAATTATTGTTGACAGACACAATGGACCCAAAATTTCTGCTCTGAATAAAGTCTAAAAAAAAGAATCAGACCACCTTCCCATTACTACTGTTCTCTCCTGAAACAGCCACTGCATTTCTGCCCAAGACGTGAGAACTAGGAGTAAAACCTTTTTACTATATCCCATTACCAAACAAGCTCTGCAACCTTGAGTTCCAGGGTTATTCAGATCTTTAAATCTCAGTTTTGTTGGAAAACTGGAAGCAAGGTAGACAAAATAAGATTATTTCTTAGCACTGTATTTGATAGCAAAGATAGGGTCAACAAAACGCTTTGACTTAAGAGTCCTAAATTGTCCATCTCATTGCAAGGAAAACAATATCAATAATTTCTAACCCTGGCTTCAAGAGACATCCTTTAATTTGGGGAAAGTTCTATGATACTTTATTCAGTGGTCGACTGGGCAAATAACGTCTAAGCTTCCTTGCAACTCCAGAGCATTACACAAGTACTTATTATGTAGCTGGCTCCTTATATAGCACTGAAATAATATCTCATGCAAATGTTCAAAGGAAAGGAAAGGAGATACAATGAGAATACCTTTAGCATTCCCGCAAAGGAAAAGCTGATCTCTCCCATCTGATGTGCAGACACTGGACAGATTTAGTCCACTTGTTAACTTTTCAGCAAGAATCCTAACGATGTTTAAGAGCTGCCACTGTTGTTGGTGGTAGTTTTGACCCCCCTTTAAAAATATGTATAGAACTTTGATAGGTAATTCAAACCTGAAAACAATTTGTAAAATACGTCAGTTGTTTTATACCATGGAATATTAAGCAGATACCAACCTGCTCAAATGAAGTAAAAAGGGGAAAATATACCTAGCTTATTAGCTTTTCGCAGCCATCCCTATTATGGCCAAAAATTCTTCAGGAAAATAATAGAAGACAAAAGCTAGTTTGCAGCTAATGTCACAGGGAAAAATGGTTCTAAACTCTAGATAAGTTGAGTTCTAAAAGAAAAATAATGAAGCCACTAGCTTAAAAGCAATATCAATTTTAAAAGATAGAAATGCAGTGGGGACTACTCTGCATTTAAAATGACTAAACTCTTTCATTTAATGCAAGCCAGGCATGATGTTTACACAAACCGTTAGAAGTTGCTGGAATATATGAAATCCTAAGGAGTCCAATAACACACACTGTGTGATGAATCACACAGTGCTTCTGAACGTAAAACAGCAGGGACAACAAAAATTTGAGATTTGAAATCTTAAAAAATGAGATCTGACGTCTTTGGTAGAAGTGCTTGTATTAATAATGGCACTTTAAAGTCTATATTAAAGAGAAAATAAGCAAATCCATGTTCTTTTGGAATGCATATGCCCATTAAGAGAAGCTAGCAAGTTGACCGCAGCAAATCGTACATAACTGGCGTCTGTCCCAACGTCAGGCTGAGGAGTGTTTATGGCTTCCTGTCTCCCAGTCACATGAAGTTGCCTCGGTGACTTTCTGTCTCGTACTGGTTTGCTCTTCAAAAATACAACAAGCCAGATGCCTGTGGGTTCGGGTGTGTCTAACTGAGCTACACTGAGCACCAAATGACCTGGAAATGTTTAATCCAGCTTTTGTCAGAACAAATTACTGGGATGTTCTCATGCCCTTTAGGGACTAATTTGTGATTGGATCCCAAGTCCTGTGCAACACTATGGGCCAAGGCTGATGCCCTCCTTCCCCCCTGCATGCAGAGTCTCTGGGTATGGTGCTCTGATATGGAGAAGATCCACCCTGAAATGGTAGGACTAATAAGAGGATGGCCACGTGAAACACTGCGAGGGTCCTGGAGAGACGTGTGCATTTTGCGCTTTTTGCTCTTCAGAGAGCTCTTTTCTGGAAAGAGAGCCCGGTATGCGCTCTACAAATCGCCCTGTGACGTATTGCCAAAGAGACGATATAACATGTGTTATGGACTGAATGTTCGTGCCCCCCCCAAAATTCAGGTCTTGAAACCCTACCCCACAATGGGATGGTATTAGGAAGTGGAGCCTTTGGGGGGGTCACTAGAATTAGGTGAGGCCATGAGAGCGCAGCCCTCATGAATGGGATTAGTGCCATTTTAGAGTCAGGAGAGAGCTTGCCCCTCCCTCTGCTCTCTGCCCTGTAAGGCTATAACAAGAAGACAGCAGTCTGCAATCAATCAACCTGAAAGAGGGCCTCACCAGAGCCTGACATGCTGGCCCCTGATCTTGGACTTCCAGCCTCCTGAACTGCGAGGAATAAATTTCTGTAGTTTATAAGCCACCCAGTCTACGGTACTCTGCCATAGCAGCTGGAACTAAGACACCATGCCCTGGCAGTGAGCACTAACCTAGCAACTCTAATATTTTCAGTATCAAATTATTCCCATTTCATAAACACTTCACTAGGGTGCAGGACTTGCAGAAAGAAACTCAAAGATCAGGTCTGAGCTCGTTATATATCGATGTCAGGTGGGAGAGGCTTGGCCCCGCTGAGCTCCCTCTCGACTCCCTGCCCTGCCACAGGGCCCTGAAGGGGCACAGGCTGCGGGGTATAAGCGGCTCAGTTGGGTGTCTCCAGACGACACCTTCTCTGCACTCAAACTTCTCACTCGGTCTCATGGACTCAGCCGTGTTGCACACTCCTTACTTTGTTATCGCTCTCCTTTTGGATTTTGGACGCAGAGTGTTTAGTATGATATTCTTCAGTTTCAGGGTCTTCTATCATCATCAATCCATGCAAAGTCCTTCTCTTGTTTTATTTCCGTATTTTATTATTTCTGTATTTTTCCCCATCATAACCTATCCACACACTTTTCTTCCCCCTGCCCCATAGGCATTAATTCTAATGTGTTTAATATATATATCCTTGGATCTATATGGGTCTTGGAAAGATATGTGACTGTGATTTCAATTTATATGAATTGTATTGAATTACATGTCATTCGGTTTCCTCCTCTGCATCTACATAGGTACAATGTTGTTACCTCTGACTGCTCTGGAGTATTCCACTATTTGCCTCCACTGCTTATTACTAAGTACAGTCATATTGCTCTGCAGAGATTGCTCCTTTACATTCCCAGGAGAGATGCATGAGAATTCCTGTTTGCCCACACTTGGTTTTATCCAACTTTCTAACTTTTGCCAATCTGATGGTTGTAAAGTGGGTCTTATTACTGTTTCCATATGCATTTCTCTGATTGCTACTAAAATTGGTCATCTCTTCACATACTTGATACCCATTTACATTTCTCTTTCTGTGGGTTTCCTACTCATTTCTTTTGACCATTTTTTGTTTATTGATTTGTTCATTGTATGTCTTAGATATTAATCCCTTGTTAATATGCAGCATGTATCTTCTTCGGGATGGTAGCAGAGTTCCAAGAGAGCACAGAAGTATACAAGGTTTCCTGAAGCTTTGGCTCAGAACTGGTACAGTATCACTTTTTGCTACATTCTAATGGCCAAAGTAAGTCACAAAGCCAATGCAGACTCAAAGGATGGGGAAATAGACTCCGCCTCTTGATTAAATGAACTACAAATTCACATTGCAAAGGGCACAGACACAGGGAGGAAAGGATAATCAGGATCATTTTTGCAATCAATCTACCACACGTTTCAGTTATCTATTGGTTTATAACAAAGCACCCCCAAAATTTCGTGGCTTACAATGACAATTCATTATTATCTCTTCTGGTTCTGTTGGGGTCTCTAATGCAGTTACTGGAGTTGGATGATGGATGGCTGGGACTGGAGTGGTCTGAAGGCTCGGCTGGGCTAGACATCCAAGACGGTTCCTTTCCTCCCATGTCTGGTGCCTCAGCTGAGATGATTGAAATAGCTGGGGACTTCCTCCCACGTGGCTTCTCCATGTTGCCAGCTTGGACAGTCTCAGCATGCCTTCTCAAGTTATTCAAACTACTTACACGGCTGCTCATTTTCACCAGAGAAAGCATTCCAAGAGATCAGAGCAGAAGCTTCAAGGCTTCTTCTGACCTAGCTTCAAAAGTCACACACTGTTTCTTCTGGAAAATTCTATTGGTTACACAGGGCCAGCCCAGGTTCAGTAGAGAAGGGGGCTGCACAAAGTTGTGAATACCGGGCATATGTGTGTGTGCAGTGACATATATGCATGCGATGCAATATCATCTTCACCTTTAGCTCTGAATCTGTAGATTTTTTTCCATGTAAATAAATATATGTGTACATGACACCGCTTTTTTAGACAATACATTTTACTTATTTATCTATTTCCTGGAGTATTGGGCTTATTTTTATTCTTCCAGAATGTATAATTCTTTCAACTGTGTTGTCAAAGTTTTGAGGCCTCGCACGAAATGACCTGGAAAGAATATCTTTATTGCATACTCACTTTTAATTTTTTTGACATTTCCTCCCTTCAATACTTTGTGTCTAGTGTTGCTATTAAAACACTTCTTCTCTAGGGTCATTAGACAAGTTTCCTTTGTCTTCACTTTTTTTTCCTAATTTTGCTCTCCTTTTTGTCAGTCTAGGCTCAGTTATTACCCACTTCATCCACCCCCTCCCAATGTACTCATCAAGTGATGCTGTCTCTAAAGGAACTCCCAGGCATTGCTCTTTCTCAGTGGCTGCATCAGTGATAATCCAGTCCTTGAAGTGGAGAGCAAGGAAAGCAGGGAACATTCAGGGTCCAGTTCAAGGCTGAACTTGCTTTCATCCATGCCTCCTGCCAGACCACAGTGCTTGATACTGTCTTGCAGCCTCCAGCTAAGGGGCTGGCCCTGCCATTGTCCCTCCTCACAGTGGCTTTGGGAAAGGCAATGTCACTCAGGGAGATGTGGGGCACAACGAAAAAACTCCCCCAGGCTACTCTACTCATACTACCTACATCTCCTCCATTCCAAGCTGCCCCTTCCACCCAACCTCCGTTATTTCTACCCCTACCTCTGGCATAAAGAGACTCAACCACCTTCCACCTCCTCAGGCCGTTCTCACAATCTTTGTGCTCTGAGATATGGCATTGCCCCTGTGGGCTCTGTGTCATCCTCTGAGCAGAAATCACATTGTTTACCCATCTGATCAGGATACACATGTCCAATGTCCCAGACCCTTCACTTCATTTTTAGATAACACATTATTATATTAAAAGGCAGTATTGAAATTAGAATATGCTAAACTTCAGAATATAATCTTTGAAATAAGTTTTCTCAAACAACTCTACAATTCCGCTGGATATCGCACCTAATAGAATTACCTTGTTTTCTAAAAATTAGGTTAAAATGAATAAATTAGCACACATTATACATGTTTGTTTTCTAAGTTTGATTAATCAATAAAGAATAAAAATGAAAAATTATAAATATATTCATCTTGGTAAAATAAAGGACACTAGTGTTTCTTTACAAATTAATGGATATATTCCATTGTTTCCCTGTTTCCAGAACATTTGACATTCTTTATCAACTAGTACATAAAAGAATAGAAAAACAAAGGTTTTTCATGTTGTCCTTTGTACTTCTATATGAATAAATCAGAAGGATAGTCCACTAGAAATTAGTAAATGACTTCAATTATAGAAAGGAAGGGATCTGCCTTACCATTGTGATAGGGTCAAAAGCAAGTGTTTCTTATTTTGGCTCAACCTGTTTCAATCTTTGAAGTCACACACTGGTGAATATTTTAATTGTTTTTTTCCATTGGTGTGTATAAATATAATTATTTTCAGTATGGAATCTTTTTCTTACTCAATTCACGCCAATCACAACCCTCTTATAGTTCAGGGTTTGTTTTGGGGGTTTTGTTTGTTTGTTTTGTTTCTTTGTTTTGCATTTAATACATGGTTTGTCAGGGTCATTATTTTTGCCTCTACTTTGAAGTCTTTTTTACAGATGAAGATACATACTTTTTACTGATACAGAATTGGGACCAGTAAACCAAGCACCACATTCTAGTCTTTTTCTACATATTCTTTTACATATATATATTACATATATATTATATATATTATTACATATATAATATGATTATATATTATATCTATAATACATATATTATACATTACATATTGTATTAATTTATCATATATAACTTTATATTAATATAATGTTATATATAATATATATATTTACATCTTTAGATTCTAAGAGCTTTGAATGTATAGCAGTACCTTTGCATCTGTTTCTTTTGGAAGATTATTGATGTGAATCAACAATAAAAATCTCACAATCTATTCTATTAGTACATTTTCAACTGGAACCTCACAGGTATAACTGAAAACATTCTTGAACCATCACTTTGGAAATACTTTCTTTCTCACTTAGCTGAGCTTTTGGAGGAACTTCTTAAGTATAAGTTTTGAAGGGAATATGCAAAAATAATAAAGTAGTTAATTACTATTTATATTCTTTTAATTTTGAATTATTTTCTTTGAAAAATTTGGGTGGATGAAGAGATATTTTCCAAAGCCCACTTTTACTCTTAGCTCCCTGCTTGCTACTCTCCTGGCCTCAGCCAAGCCCATGCCATTCCCATACTTCATCTTAGTGCCTGGAAAACCAGCTGTGTTCTATGCCCTAGGTCTGTGCCCTGGGAGGGAAGTGAGACACTTAAAGCCTGTAACTGACCAATGTGAAGTGTAGCCATGATGCTCTCATGAACCTTTCTTGATAGCTGAGTATCAACATGCTTACTATTTGGGAGAAGATTGGAGAGAGGCAAGTTCATTCTTGCAAAGAATACAGCATGGCAAATTCAGTTAAATGAGAGGTTGAGAGCAACCATCTGCTTACTGTGCAAAGCAAAAAGCAGACATCTGGGGAGACAGGTGATGGAGTGGAAACAGAGTTGAACTGAAAATCAGGAGGCTTGTGTGATAGCCCCAGCTTTGCCTGTCCTGGCAGCATTGTGACCTTGTGGGAGGTCAATTAACCTCTGAGGACCTCCGCTTTCTCAGCAGCACATCAAGAGTATGGGACTAGATGACACCAAAGTATTTACAAACTCAAAGGATTTTTTTCTTGACCCCAATTGACCTCTCCTGCTAATGCAGACACACATCAAACACAACTGTTTGTTCCTAATAGGGATTCAATATGCTAAATGGAATGTCCAGGGGCAACCTAATTAGGCAGGCAGTGGGGCTGTGGCTTTATCTGATGTGACTCCAATGCCCTTGAAAAGCATCCTTTGGTCTGTCCGGCCTTGACCCCAGCTGTCAGAGTGTTAGTGTTCTTTGCTGACTTATGGAGAACAGTAGCTACACCCGTGTTGAAACTCGTTGTCACCCATGCAGAATAACATTCTTACTGAGTAGTTAATACACGTTATTCCATGTGCAGAAAGCTTTGGGTTTCAGTTGGTTAGTCTGTAAGCTAAGATAGAGTCATTTCCCCAAAAATTAGTTCCTATAAATATTGGCAATGAACTGAGGCAGTGGCAGAGGGACAAAGGGGAAAGGTCATATCTCAAAGATGAACGGTGACAGGCATCCCATTCTCACCTCAGATGGCAAGATCAAGAGGTCACTCCTAATACTTCCTGGGGTCCTTTCATTAACTTGAATATTTTCATAAGTAAGAGTTACTTTCTTCTGAACAGGAAGGCATATTAAGTACCATTAAGTTCCTGTGTCTTTTTCAGAAATTATTCACTGAGGGTGAACATACCAAATAGGAAAACTGCTGTTAACAAATAGGGCAAGAAATATTACTATGACCCAAGTCATAGGTTCAGAAATTGTATACACATTGCAAAGAAGTAAAATATTGAATTGCAATAACAGGCTCGTCTCATTTTTTTTTATTGCCCGAATGGTTGGTGCCACGGAAACAGTGTGATTTCTATACTATATCAATAATTCAATAGTCTGAAGTGGCATTAAGGATAAAAACATTCATTTTGTTAAATTGTTTTACCGCAAAATCCATGAACAAAATCAAAGCAAAAGGAGAACATCCTATGAGGATCAGTTTGCTGGAATGAGACTACTGTTTATTAATATAATAATAATTTGTAGTAAATACAAAATCAAAGCAAAAGGAGAACACCCTATGAGGATCAGTTTGCTGGAATGAGACTACTGTTTATTAATATAAATAATCTGTTAAAATAAATCCCTATTCAAAACAGTAACACGCATCCCTTTCTCTCATTCTCCCTACATTTGACTCTCAAACTGAAATTAAGTGGTAACTTGGTTCTATTTTAGAATGATCTAAATATACACAATATTTTTGGATACATTATAAAACCTTCCTTCTAGTTATTAATGGTATGTTTAATTCAAGTAAGAGCTTTTCTATCAAGTATATTTTTAAAATCTACTGTGTGTATACTTTACTGTCTTTTTTTCAAACTCTTATTATCAGAACTCTTTTGCTTCATCAATAGTCATTTATTGAAATCACTATGTGCTAGGATGATTTAGTTTTCTTCATTCTAATGGAGGCCTAGGTGTCATATAATTATGGGTCCTTCATTAGTAGTATTACTTCTTCCTAACTCTTTTCATTGCCTTCTCCCTGATTACTTGAATCTTCAGGTTAATTGAGATTTCTCTGTACTGATGAATTGGCATCAGTCCATGGGCTATTCTAAATAGACCAGAAAAGAGAATCCTGCCTTTTCAACTATACACTAGTTGAAGCCAAAGGATGGGGAATGTTTCTTTAAGGACTCCTCAAGCAGCTAGAGTGGAAATGACAGGATGGCCATTTCTATCCGAAGCCCTCCAAAAATTCCCATGCCATCGGTGTTAGTCAGGAGAAGGTAGGTAACACTGCAATAACTAACAACCACAATGCCACATACATTTATTTCTTGCTCATGTCACATGAGAAAGGCAGGTCAATGAGGGGCTCTGCAGCACACCATAGCAGGGAGACTCAGACTGAAAGAGGCCTCTCTATTCCCAGGACTGTTCTATTAGAAATATGTGACCTTCTCAGTCTCTGCAACAGAAAAAGAGAGTACTGGAGTGACTTGCACTTGGCAGTTAAATGCTTTGACCCAGAAGTAACATGCCACATCCATTCACAGCAAATGGCCAGAACTAATTACTTCTCCCTGCCTATCTGCTTAACTGTAATCCTCCTGTGTACCTGGAGGGAAAATAGGCAGGATATGAATAAGCACTCAGGGTCTTTATGACACCACTCATGGATCAATGAATGCAGGATAAAGGCTTTGGGCTGGGGTGGCCAAATGGACACTTTCCCCATGCCCTCACCTGGTGCCATTTTTTCCCCCATATGACACTTATGTAACGCAGAAGAGGGAGGCCCACAAGAGTCTCATATCCATATAAGGAGCAGAGCCACTAGTATTGACAGGAAGCCATTTGAGAGATTTGGCTCTTTTATCAGATGCCTGAGGATAAATGATGATTAGAAAAAAGATGGTTTACATAAACAGTAGATGCCAGCTAAGGATACAACATCCCGTTTTCACCCATGCAGTGGCCCACATAAGCCACCTCACCATCCACACACATAGAATTTAGATGAGATTTTAGGGAGAAAGGGAGAGATCCTGAATTTATTTGAGGATATCCCAGAAGTCACTAGTCCTGCATTATCCAAGATTATGTTTCGGCTACAAGTGGAATGAGAGTTCAAGATCGATGTTACATCATTCTGGGTAAAATCATACCCTCAACCATGGTTTGCAAGTATAATGACTGCTACATGATAATGAGTTAGTAAAATAACTAAGGAGTTATAGAAAGACATACCTGTCAGGTGTGGAACATCTTGGATGAGAAAAGTGAAAAAAATGGGAACCCTGACACACAGGCAGAAAACAGGTGTTCCTGGACTAAGTAAGTAAGAAGTAGGTAAGAAAGATTTGACCAAGCAGGGAATTATATTTAGTCTCCTCCAATTTTAATTTAACTTGTTTTGCCTCAGTGCTTTTTTAGGATAAGAATCGGGGCTTGATGGAAAGGAAGAGGTAAAATTATCTCTGTTTGCAGATGATACGATTATATAGAGAGAGAATCCTGAAGACTCCACCAAAAAACTATTAGGACTAATAAACAAATTCAGTAGTTTTGCAGGATCCAGAATCAACATACAAAAATCAGTTGTATTCCTATACACTAAGAATAAATTAATAATCTGAGAAATAAATTAAGAAAACAGTCCCATTTAAAATAGTATCAAAAATAATAAAGTATTCAGAAAGAAAATTAACCAAGTAGTGAAAGATCTGTGCACTGGAAACTATAAAACATTAAAAAAGAAATTGAAGATGACACAATTAAATGGAAAGATATTCTGTGTTCACAGATTGGAAGAATTAATATTGTGAAAACGTCCATACTACCCAAAGTGACCTACAGATCCAATGCAATACTTATCAAAATTTCAATGGCATTTTTCACAGAAGTAGAACCAAAAGTCCTAAAATTCATATGGAAAAACAAAAGACCCAAATAGCTCAAGCAATCTTGAGAAAGAAGAACAAAGCTAGAGACATCACAGTTCCTGGTTTCAAATTTTATTACAAAGCTATCAAAACACTATGGTACTGGCATTAAAACAGGCACATAGATCAGTGGAACAGAGTAGAGGGCCTAGAAATAAACCCATGTGTATATGGTCAACTAATCTTTTGACAGGGTGACAAGAATACATAATGGGGAAAGGACAGTCTCTTCAATAAATGCAATGACCACATGCAAAAGAATAAAATTGCACATCATTCTCAAAAATTAACTAAAATGGATTAAAGACTTAAACCTAAGACCTGAAACTGTAAAACTCCTAGAAGAAAACATAGAGGGTAAGCTCCTTGACATTAGTCTTGACAATGATTTTTTGATTTGACACCAAAAGCACAGGCACCAAAAACAAAAATAAACAAGTGAGACTACATCAAACTAAAAAGCTTCTGCCTAGTAAAGGAAATCACCAACAAAATTAAAAGAATAGGAGAAAATATTTACAAACCATGTATCTGAGAAGACATTAATTTCCAAAATATATAAGGAACTGTGACAGCTCCATAACAACAGCAACATTAAAACAAATAACCCAGCTGAAAAAATGGACAAAGAACTTGAATTGACATTTCTCCAAAGAAGACATACCAATAGCCAATGGGTACATGAAAAGACACTCAACATCACTAATCATCAGGGAAATGCAAATCAGAACCATGAGCAGCTATCTCATCACACCTGTTAGGATGGCTATTATTGAAAAAAAAAGAAAAAAAAGATAAGTGTTGGCAAGGATGTGGAGAAAAGGGAACAACTGTACACTGTTGATGGGAATGTAAATTGGTGCAGCCACTATGGAAAACAGAATGAAGGTTCCTCAAAAATTAAAAACTGAACTACCATATAATCCAGCAACCCCATTTCTGGGTATATATCCAAAAGAATTGAAATCAGGGTCTTGAAGAGATACCTGCACTCTCGTGTTCATTGCAGCATTATTCACAGTAACCAAGATATGGAAACAACCTAAATAGCCAGAAACAGATGAATAGATAAAGAAGATGTGGTACATACACACAATGGAATATTATTGAGCCTTAAAAAGAGGAAATTCTATCATTAGAGAAATGCAAATCAAAACCACAATGAGGTATCACCTCACACTGGTCAGAATGGCCATCATCAAAAAATCTACAAACAATAAATGCTGGAGAGGGTGTGGAGAAAAGGGAACGCTCCTGCACTGTTGGTGGGAATGCAAATTGATACAGCCACTGTGGAGAACAGTATGGAGGTTCCTTAGAAAACTAAAACTAGAACTACCATATGACCCAGCAATCCCACTACTGGGCATATACCCTGAGAAACCATAATTCAAGAAGAGTCATGTACCACAATGTTCATTGCAGCTCTATTTACAAGAGCCAGGACATGGAAGCAACCTAAATGTCCATTGACAGACGAATGGATAAAGAAGATGTGGCACATATATACAATGGAATATTATTAAGCTATAAAAAGAAACGAAATTGAGTTATTTGTAATGAGGTGGATGGACCTAGAGTCTGTCATACAGAGTGAAGTAAGTCAGAAAGAGAAAACAAATACTGTAGGCTAACACATATATATGGAATCTAAGAAAAAAAAAAGGTTATGAAGAACCTGGGGACAGGACAGGAATAAAGACGCAGACGTAGAGAATGGACTTGAGGACATGGGGAGGGGGAAGGGTAAGCTGGGACAAAGTGAGAGAGTGGCATGGACATATATACACTACCAAATGTAAAATAGATAGCTAGTGGGAAGCAGCCACATAGCACAGGGAGATCAGCTCCGTGCTTTGTGACCACCTAGAGGGGTGGGATAGGGAGGGTGGGAGGGAGATGCAAGAGGGAGGGGATATGGGGATATATGTATATGTATAGCTAATTCACTTTGTTGTACAGCAGAAACTAACACACCATTGTAAAGCAATTATACTCCAATAAAGATGTATATATATAAAAAGAGGAAATTCTGCCATTTGCAACAACACAGGCGAACTGGAGGACATTATGCTAAGTGAAATAAGTCAGGCACAGAAGGACAAGTACTACATGATAATACTTATACATGGAATATAAAATAGTCAGACTTATAGAAGCAAAGAGAATAATAGTGGTTGCCAGAGGTTGGGGGGAAGGAAGAAATGGGGAGGTGAGGGTAAAGCAGTACAAAGTTTCAGTTATTTAAGATAAATTAAGTTTTGGAGATCTGCTATACAGCATAGTGCCTACAGCTAACAATATTGTATACATAAACTAATCTAAAAGGGTAGATCTTGTGTTCTTACAATAATAATAATAATGATAATGATAATAATAAAGGAAGTGGGAGGAAACTTTGGAAGGTGATGGATAGGCCTGTGGCTTTGATGGTGGTGATGATTTCAGGAGCCTATACTTATCCCCAAACTCATCTAGTTGTAAACACTAAATATGCACAGCTTTTTACAGGTCAGTCATACCTCAATAAAATGGTTTTAAAAACAAAGAAAAAGAATTGGGGTCTGAGACAGGTCAGAACTGAGATGAAATTGCCCTATGACTAATTAAAGCATTGTTCTGACTGCATCCTATTAGCCCATTGTTGCCAGAATGACCTTTCTAACCCAAATCCCATCCTTCCATCTACTACATAAAACTTTCATTAGATCACTTTATCCTTATAGGACAAAGTGCAAACTTCTTAGCATAGTGTACTGTTCCCACCTTCCTCTTTATCTTCATGTTCTCCAAAGAAACATCCTCTAGTTATGTTGAAAAATCTATAGTTCTCTGTCACACTCTTTCACTTCATATGTCCACATGCTCTGTCCACATGTTCATAAAATGAACACAAGCATCACCACCCCCAGCACTAGTGCTACTAGCACCACCACTACAAGCTCTACCATCACCTTTAGATCCATCAACATGGTCACCACCACCACTGCCAGTATCATGTCCACTGGTACCGTCACCACCACCACCACCAGGATCACTTCCACTGCCACCACCTGCACCCATCTGGCAAAGACCCTCTTCATCTTTTAAGACTTGGTTTTAAGTGTTAGCTCTTCTACAATATTATCCTCTGTGCCATCAATGAACCCTTGTGTCATCAACGTCCTTTCCTAAAATGTGATCATGGAAGCATTTGCCTCCAGATATTAATATTTGTTCCACACAATTACCTTTATTAATAGCTGCTTTATGTCATTTGAACTAGGCCTTTAATATGATTTAAAATAATGTTTCTAGATAGTATAAATAACAGAAAATATAGTTTTCATGCCTTTGATGTAATAATTATGAATAATTATGATAGATTTACTATCCTTTAAGTAATAATTTTAAACTATGCTGTTTTGAGAGTCTTTCTGTGTTGGAATTATTTAGTTATATTTAAACCCGGTCTTTCCTCTATTTTGTGTACTAATATTTAGACTACATCATTGTTTAAGGAGGTTACATTTACATATACACATATACATATGTGTGTATATATACAACTTCCTTAAATAATGATGCAGTCATATAAATATACACACACACACGCACAGGTGTGTGTGGTTTTTTAGATTTAACTGGTATAACTGTGATGTCCTTACGCAGATGAGGGGAGATGGGATTCCGTGCATAAGCAGTGTTACAGACAGAAGGTTTTGTCCCCTAAAATTCATGCGTTGAAACCCTAACCCCCCAATGTGACTGAATTTGGAGATAAGGCCAGTAAGGTGACAAAGGTTAAATGAGGTCATAAGGGTGGGGACCCAATCCGATAGAACTGGGGCACATATAAGAGGAAGAGACCCTAGAATTCTTCTCCCTGCCATGTGAGGACACAGCTGGCCAGGAAAAGAGCTCACCAGGAACCAAATTGTCCAGCCTATGCCAAGGGGGAAAAAAGTTGTAAAACCCATGAGATACATTTTCTATTTTTTAAAGCTAAATCTGCAACTTAAGTGTTGAAAAATTTATTCTTTCATCCATTCATGCAAGTAGTATTTGTACAGTGCCTTTTCTGTGCCAGGCACTGAGCATCAATGGTAAACAAGACTGACCTGGTTCTCATCCTCAGTGTAGATTCCATTCTATCGGGGCAAATGGATTTTTTTAAAAAAAGGAAAACAAAATAATTACAACTTGTGTTGAGTACTGTGAAGAAAAGAGGCAGAAAGATAATTCAGGGAGGCCTGTGTGTGAATTGAAAGATGAGAAGGAAAGTAGCTAAGCAAAGAAAGGAGGTTAAGGGCATTGTAGGCAAAGGGTACAGTATATGCAAAGGCCCTGAGGCAGAACAGGTCTTGGCATGTTTGAAGAACTCGGAAGAAACCAAAGCAGAACACAGTAAGATGACAAAGTTCAAAAATCGAGGCATGCCCTGGATCTGGCAGAAGATTCTAAGCCATGGTTGGGAGTTTGGATTTGATGACATGGCCCCAGGATTAAAAGGTTTTCAGCGGGGGGAACATGACCTGATTGACGTTTCCAGATATCCTAGCTTTTGTGAGGAGGCAGTGCTGTTGAGGGGAAAGAGTAAAGCAGGGACAGCAGTTAGGTGGCCCAGACGAGAGATGCCGGAGGTCTGGCCCACATGGTGCCCATGGAGATAGAGAGGCCAGTAAGGAACTTCTCTGACTTGTCACCAACCCTCAGAACTGTCCTGCCAGCGAAGTGCTGGTATCAGCGCAGATGAGTGGCTTCTGTTAACTCATCTAGTCAACTGACAGCTGAGGCCAGATGGAATCCTACAACTGTCTAATTCTCAAGCACAGCTTTTTCTGCTGTGCTGCCAGCTTCTTACTGCCTTTGGAGGGCTGCCTGCCCCACATCAATTTTCCTGCTCCTGATTAGAGGCTGAGATACCACTGTTATTGCCAGTAGGAGGATATCCTTTCCCTTTTTTCCTTTCTTAGAACATAGGTTCCCATCCTAGGGTACCTGTGACCATTCAGCTGGCAGATAAGGATCAGGAGAACGTCCCCCAGATTCCCTCCAGGCTTAGCCACGATGCATGTCCCCTCTGCCCCCTGCCCTCAGTCAAATACCCCAAACACTACCTTACAGAGGGTTCAAGCTTCAAGCTATGAATTTTTCAGGGGGACACAATTCAATGCATAACACCACGTGATGCTTCAAACCTTCCCTTTCTCAATTTATATTAGTCCATGATTCTGGTTTGTTTCCACATTTCCACTACCCAGGATGACTGGCAGTGTCAGTGAGGCTCTGCTTGGTACATTTAGTAAGGCTTCAGTAAGAGACAGGATTTCATAACCTCTCAAAACAAGTACCACGGGCTTCCCTGGTGGCGCAGTGGTTGAGAATCTGCCTGCCAATGCAGGGGACACGGGTTCAAGCCCTGGTCTGGGAAGATCCCACATGCCGCGGAGCAACTAGGCCCGCGAGCCACAACTACTGAGCCTGCGCGTCTGGAGCCTGTGCTCCGCAACAAGAGAGGCTGCGATAGTGAGAGGCCCGCGCACCGCGATGAAGAGTGGCCCCCGCTTGCTGCAACTAGAGAAAGCCCTCGCACAGAAACGAAGACCCAACACAGCCATAAATAAAATAAATAAATAAATAAATAAATAAACCCAAAGTTTAAAAAAAAAAAAACAAGTACCACAATCAATTCAGAGACCAGGGGAGATATCAGAGGCCCAGAACAGGTTAATTTACCCATTCCGTATTTCATATGGCTGAAATTTAAGCTGTCTGCTGAGAGATGCATGGAATCTCTGCAAGAAATTTAGGTTTCTCGTGTGTTGTTTCACACTTCTCAAATAATGAAGTGGATGTAAGAATTCAGTCTTCAGATCTCATTATCAAAACTGGCAGTGAGTCGGGTGGAGCAGCTCTGGACTTCTTGCCTGTCTATGGTGGGTACAGTGGTTAGCACCTGGGTTCTAGCCCTGCTTCTGCAACATATTAGTTGTGGGACCTCGGCAAGTCACTTCACTCTCCTGAGCCTGCTTCTTGATTTGCAAGCAGGGATAATAAAACATCCTCTGAGCATCTGACCAGATTACCGAAAAGGGCCAATACCAATGAGGCAACTTAAAATGGTGATGCTGTTATGGTCACACCTGAAATGTCACCCTCTAGAAATGGTTTAAGGTCTTGGTTTCCCAGAATTACCATAAAATCAGCATTCCAGAGCTGGTGAGTAGAAGTAACCAATCTTTTCCACTGGCCTTGTGCATGTGGTTGCTCCCAGTACTTCTTTAACAGATCATAAATATGATGAGAAGGGATAAAGTGTGTCCTTAAAACCAGAGCTCTGCTCTAAACACAGTCACTTGTCTCAAATGTCACTTAGGAGACTGTTGTCAAGAACTTCATTTAGCCTTTTTCTCTTCAAAGCAAAAGGTTCTTAAAGGATTGACTCTTTAACAGTAGCAAAACAAGCCACTGCTTTGCCTCTTCTAAAAGTTTAGGGTACTTGGACAGGCATGAAGAGAGGAAAAGTTATTAACTTAGACTTTTCCTCTTCCTCTGACTCTAGCTGCCTTGTCTCTTAACCAAACACACCTAAGTAAGCAGTGCACCAAAAATTAGGTAACCAGTCCTAGAAAGGGGATCTTTAACAGGTAGGCAGATACAACCAGTTTAGAAAAACTAGCTGGTATGGAGCAGTAAATCCTGTGTACATACAGAGTAGTGAAGCTTTGAAATGAAACCTGAGATGTCAGCCAAACCTGCAGATAGCTTGCCTGGCTCAGGAGCAAGTGGGCTGCTTGGCAGAGCAGGGGAAAGGAGGGCTGCAAGAGGGAGTGATGGGCTGTGTGGGAACCTCAGGATGTGGCAAGGAAGGGAAAGGGTGGCCAAGGTCCCACTCTGGGTAGCCAGAGCATCTAGTTCAAAAACAAAACAAACAAATCTTAAGAAAGGTCTAAGATAGTCATTAAGCTGTTTAAAGTTTCAGAAGGAAATTCCACTAACAGCTGAGTCATTCCAGAAGTCCAGACTCAGTCTCCAGCGCAGCTCAGGGCCTTTCTGCACACTAGGCAATCATTATGGGCTTGTGTTGCCCTAAAATTAACATGTTGAAGTCCTAACCCCCCCAGTACCTTAGAATGTGGCCATATTTGGAGATTAGGCCTTTAAAGTAGTAATTACAGCTAAATGAAGTTTTGAGGATGGAGTTCTAATCCAATAGGACTGGTGTCCTTATAAGGAGAGGAGGAGACACCAGGGATGCACACACGGAGGAAAGACCACTCAAGGACACAGCAAGGACGCAGCCATCTGTAAGTCGAGGAGAGAAGCCCCAGGAGAAGTCAAACCTGCTAACACCTTGATCTTGGACTTCTAGTCTCCAGAACTGTGAGAAATCAATTTCTGTTGTTTAAACCAGCAGTCCCCAACCTTTCTGGCACCAGGGACTGGTTTTGTGGGAGACAGTTTTTCCATGGGTTGGGGGGATGGTTCAGGCGGTAACGTGAGAGATGGGGAGCAATGGGGAGCGGCAGGGGAAGCTTCGCTGGCTCGCCTGCCACTCACCTCCTGCTTGCAGCCCAGTTCCTAACAGGCCGTGGACCGGTATTGGTCCGCAGCCTGGGGGTTGGGGACCCCTGGTTTAAACCACCCAGTCTATGGTATTTTGTTACGGCAGTTCTAGTTCTAAATGTAGTGGGAACTAATTGCAATCCAAAAAACCATTAGTACTTTATTTTTTAATAGCTCAATTTACAAGGATTTCAGATTCTGAACCCCCATATTCGCTCTACCCCGGCAGGGAAGAATCAAACCACAGTCAGTCAGGGCATAGAGAAGAGGAGGCAAGGGCCCTATCTGGCCCTTGGGTGTTATGACATTCTTTGTCCCCACTGGTCCTTCAGGTGGGGATCTCTATGAGGCTGCAATGGTCCCACTGGCCTAGATGCACCATTACATGTTTTTGTTTTCTGGAGTCACACCACCTCCCCTTGACACTGACAGGAAGCAAGACCTGGGACCCTACTCTTATACAGAGTACAGAGGATGCTCTCTCTAGTATAACAGGAAGTTCAGCTTCACTATCAACTTTTTTCTGTCTATGACTACAAATTTCATTCACTGGGGTAAAATCAGAAGATGGGCCTGATACCCTGCGAAATGGGCTATCATCTTTCCATACCCTAATTACAGCTATAGGCTGGAGTGGTCTAACCTTGCTACCGACAAGCCCGTAGCACTGGCATCACTTGGGAGCCTGTTAGAACTTCAATATCAGGTCCCAACCTAGAATCAGAAACTACGTTTTAACCATATCCCCAGGGGATTTTAAAATCCATATTAAAATTTGAATAGCAGCAATATTGCACAATGATTCTCACATTTTAGCAGGCATCAGGATCATCTGGAGGGCTTGGTGAAGGACACATGCCTCGCCTGCACCTCCAGACTCTGACTGTATGGCTGGGGTGGGGCCTGAGGATTTGCGTTTCTAACAATCTACCGGGTGATGACGGTGCTGCCAGTTTGGGGACCACGATTTGAGTAGAACTGGTATAGGACATATAAAGATACATTAATGTTTTGTAAGTTAAGAGACCTCAAGTAACTTTTTCTGACTATTTCATTATTAGTTGAGGCAAGCCTGTCATACATAACATTTGTGGAGTTCAGGGCAAGAGTACAAAAAGACACCCGTGTACCATTTGTATAAATATTTAACAGTTATAAATCAGGATTAAAGAAAAAGGATTTAAAAATATTCTGTCCTCTATCTTGACAGATAACTTTGCATGATGATGTGGAAGATCAGGTTCAAAGGTAGAATTCTCAGGAGTTCTCAGGATCCTCAGAATTCCGTGCCTATCCTCGTCCCAGCCTACCGGCTTTCTCTTCCTAGTCTCGCCCCCTGCCTCAACCTGGGAGAAGACACAAGAAATGGGCTCAGGGCCTTTGGACAAGGAATTCCAGCATCTCAGGAATTCAGAGGAATGGGTTCAGAAGGGACACACAGGCTCCAGGGTGTCATATCACCTGACCTCAGGCACTCATTGCCTAATGGGGAGGAGTGAGGCCACAGAAGGACCAAAATGCACAAAACAAAAGCACAGAACACAGAACGGGACTCAACATGGTCAAATCTAAGTGTAATACAGATTGCAAGGCTTGAGGCAGCCTATGGTTTTCTAATAATATTCTTAGAGTCATAAAACTATTTAGTGCCACCTAGGAAGTCTGCAAGATAAAATATAACAGTTGACCTACTAAGTTCTGCGACTCTCAGTGTGGTCCCCAGACCAGCAGCATTGTTATGGACTGAATGCTATTGAATGTTTGTGTCCCTCCAAAATTCATATGTTGAATTACTGTGAACAAAATGTTGGTAGAAATATGCACAGTAAAGGCCATGCTGGTGATAGACAGAAATGAGGAAAGGATTATTGGGAAATGGACAAGAGATGATCCTTTTTATAAAGTAGCAAAGAATTTGGCTCAGCTGTGTTCTAGTGTTTCGTGGAAGACTGAACTTGTGAATGATGAAATTAGATACTTGGCTGAGATTTCTAAGCAGAGTGTTGAAGGAATGGCTTTGTTCCCCCTGACTGTTCTTAGTAAAATGTGAGGGCAGAGATTAATTGAGGAAGGAACAGTTAAGCAAAAAGGAACCAGAACTTGGAGATTTTGAAAATCCTCAGCCAATCCATTTTGCAAAAAATGAGAATGCTTGTTCTGAAAAGAACACTGAACAATCATTTAATAAAGAGATCATGTTGCAGTTCATAGACTTTATCAGTCATCTCTGAAGAAATCAGGAACAGAGGTGGGATTACACTGGCAGAAACACTGTCAGCTGGGATTAAAAGGGCAATGGAAAAAAAAATGGGACAGAATGAAAGATGGTCAGACCTCTGGGATTCTATAGGACCGGACAATAGGCATAGAGCTATCCAGCTGCAAACATGCTTTATTCTTCAAGAACAGAGAAAAATGAGGCTGAAGGTAATTCAGAGATCATCAGGCTACCATCCCCACCATAGACCCAAGGTCAAGGCTGCTTATTCCTTGGCTTCAAAGGGTGGGGCACTCTCAGAGAGCTGTAGGGGTGGTGCCCTCTGAAGCCAAAGGGGTGAAGACCCCACTGAGCCATGCGGGTGACACTGCCACCCCAGTCAACCTAGAAGGCAGAGCATCAAACCAAAGAGGATATTCTTGAGTCTTAAAAGCTCATGGAATTTGTCCTGCTAGGTTCTGGATTTGTTTGGGACCCACCATATTTTTCTTCCTTCCAATTTCTCCCTTTTGAAATGGAAATGTCGACCTCACCTGTCCCACCATTGTACTTTGGAAGCTTATCTGGTTTCACAGATTCGCCATTGTAGAGGAATTTTGCCTCAGGCTGAATCATATCTCAAGTCTCACCTGATTTCCATGATATTTAAATAAGACTTTGAACTTCAGACTTTAGAATTGAGGCTGGAATGAGTTAAGATGTTTGGGGGCAGTCGAGATGTTATTTCCCTAAACTGATGATGCTATTATAATTATATATTATAATTCACAGAAAGAAAAAATGCACACCTTCCAGATCCCCCTTTTTGGGAAGAGAGAAAACTCAAGGAACTCTGGTTGTTCAAGGTTCTACATGGGTGTGGGCCCTGATTGGCTTTCATTAATTTCCTTGCTTCTAGCCTGCCCAGGGAAGGGGTGATAGGTGGGGCTGATGAAGTCAGAGGTGACCGTAGTGAGCCACTGTGGTGGTCAGAGGTTAAACCTTCCTGGAAAAAAAAAGTTGTATACATATTTTGTAGTTTCCAAGCACCCTCAAACAGCTAAAAATCCCCCTGAATCTAGCATTTTACTCAGAGTTCTTACTTCTTGGGAGAGCTGATTTGGTCTCCTAGAAAAGACAGATGAGAATTTGGCCAGTGGCCTCAAAGAAACCTGCTATTTTAAGAAGGGGATGTGTATCATCAAATTCCTTTCCTTCCCTTCAGAAGTAGCACTCTGCTAGATTCAGGGCATTCCACCCTCATTAGCGTCTACCTAGGGAAGTCCCCACCCAGGAAGTTTTACCCCATAGCCTAAAACCACAGAGTTTGTTGGGCCAGTCAATTGAAGGAAGTCTAGTTGATGAGTCTAGTTGACCACTGGCTAAAAGAGGGACTAGATAGCTCTGTGGCAGGATTCAGGAAAGAGAAAGCTTGCTTATCTTCCCCAGAATTGGAAGGGCAATGCCTGGCTATTAGAAAAACAAGCACATCCCTGGTGCTAGAAGTGTAGCCGTTGCCATGGCACTCATCCAGCCAAAGTTTCAGTTGCTGTGAAGGCTCCACAGAGACCAGGTCCTCAGAGCTGACAGCAACAGTAAGATGCAGCTGCTAATTATGTATTAAAGTAACAAGAAAACCCCCTCTGACATGCTGCAGATGGTGTCATGTCCTGAGGTAAGCTCTTGGCAAGAATAGAGCCGCCATTGATAAATTCCCCTTGTTGGTCCATTAGAAATGCACAATGCTGGGTCATGTCTGGGGCAACCAAACCCAGTCTATGGAACATTGAGAGTATATACCACTTTTGCTTGTCCCTATAGTTTACACTGTAAATTCTGCCCCTTTTTACCTTTAGCACATTAGGACACCTTTTATTTTCATGGTATGATCGTGGCATCCATTTATCCAATTCCTTCATTTAAGAGATGAGGAAATTCATGTTCGAAGGTGTATATTCCCTTTCCCAAATCACGTAGCTAATAAATGATGGAAGCAGGATTAGAACCCAGGTCTGTCTGATTCCAAATAAAACCCATGCTTTTCCTCATCAATCTGCATTGCTTTCCTGAACTAGTGGAAACTGTATTATGTCCTATATCAATTAGGAATGATTTTGACTGCAAGTAACTACAACAAAACAAACAAACATAAAAACCCAAAACAAAACCAAAAACAAATTTAAGAGTATCTTAAACTATACAGAAATTAAATCTGAACATAGGTAGTTCCAAAACTGGCTCAAAAGCAATACAGGGTCAGGACCCCAAGTCAGCATCTCTGCAGTTCTCAGGCCTTCATCACATGATCACAAGACGGCCAGTGCAGATACAGGCATCAGGTCCACATGAGCATGTCCAAGCCAGGATCAGGGGACAGCTTTATAATAGGAGGAGGAAGGTGAAGGTGAAAAGAACTACTGTGATGGTCTCTCCTTTTCTCAGGGAGTAAAATCCTTCCCAGAACCCTCCCAGTGGATTTTTTCTTAAGTTTCACTGGACAAAACCAGATTCTATGCACAACTGTAAGCTGCAAGGGAGGCTGGAAAAGTGAGGATTTGGCTTTTCTCAGCTGCTCTAATGGGAAGTAGTTAATAGAAGTGCATTGGAATGGCCATTAAGTAGCCAAATACAAATTGTCTGCCACAGGTCCTCACAGGCTCCGGGGAAACTGTGCTCAATGGCAGGTCCCTGGCTCGGTGCTCTTGATCTTTTTCTAGCACTACTCTAAGAGCCTCCTATCTGATATTCCCTGTCCGGGATTTATCCATTTAGCAGAAGGATCTGTCAGAGCCTTCCACTCAGCCCTCAAGCCTTTTCCATCACAGGACCTAACTAACCATCCATACATTTAAACATAAGCATTTAGAGAACTGTTGTTTAGATTTTCTATTCTGTGCATAAGCGGAGAATATTTTCAACAAAAATACAGCAGAAGAACCTACTGTCTTCCTCTTCCCCAGACCACCTCTCTCACCCAGGGTCATTTCATACAGATTCTCCAAATGATCTCAGTCCCAGATGAACTTGAAATGTACTCTGTCTGGAGGAAGAAACACACACACACATACACACACACACACACACACACACACACACACACACACACACACATGCTAAAATCAAGAGTAAAAGCAAGACAAAATCCTTACAGACTTACAAATTGACTACATGGAAACTTAGAGGTTTTCTTTCTTTCTTTCTTCCTTCCTTTCTTTCTTTCTAATATAATCATTTCAGTATGGTTGCTGGTTTACAGATTCATTGACTTGGAAAATTAAGGCTTTCCTATGGGATATTTTATGCTTGTCACTTGATAAAGTCCCTGCCTATCTGATTCAAAGGCCCAGACTCAAACAACTTCATCTTAAAAGGCACAGAACATTTGCATTTATTTTTTATCCATAAACTAGGGCTGGAATGATGCATCCATAAGAATGCATAGCATCACCCCCCCCCCCAAGCGTTACAAACTCCAGGAGGAGCCATTCACATATTATATGTAAATGCAGCCCCCTGGAGCTTTGCAGCTGCCGTCCTAACAGTAGCTGCTCCAAGAAACAGCAAATGGCACACCAATTAGCCTGAGAGCTAGTCCCCCGGGGTCTGTGCTCACAGCGATGAGCCAGTCCTTTCTGCTGTTGCCAGAGCACGTGGGTGAAGGTTACGCATAGAAATGACTGTCCTGTTCAGAGCCCAGGCTGATTGCACCCCAAGAGGAGCAGTTGCTCCTTTAGTCTTTGTATACGATGCATAGCTCTTGTTTTTAAATGACAAAAGGAAAGGGGGCCCTGGTGTTTCAAGCCCTCCTCTCCTCAGAGAGAGTAAAGACAAAGGACAGAATAAGGGAATGAAGGTTAGGCAAGGGACAGAGGCAAGGGCCAGGAAGATACTGAGAAGAACTGGGAGCACGCAAGCTTTTTATTCTCTGAGAGAAAGATGCAGGTGATTTTTCAATCAGAGAGCATGCCGATTTGGGCGGAGCTTGCACACACCGAGAATGTGTTGGAGCAAAGAAGAGAAATTCCAGCTGTTAGATTAGTCCATGCGGAATCCGGTTTAGCAGAAGAGAGCAGTCACAGAATTTTTATTGTGCTTTTCATTCCTTCAACAAAAATGTATCGTCAAGCACAGCTCTATGCCAGGCACCGGGGCTGGGATTCAGCAGTGGAGGCACGCATGGTCCTTGCCACCAGGAAACTTATAGTCCAGTGGGTAAGGAAGACATTTAACAAATAATCACACAAAGAAGTGTGCAATTTGAATTGTGACAAGTGATGGGGTTTGGGGTTCAGGATATGCTACCCAAAATATGGCACCTTGGCATATTGAGTATCTCAAGCTGAAGAAATTGGAGAAGTGGTGTATTCAGGAAGGACTTTCTTTCCCCTGAAGTAGATCATTAAATCCTCATGTGAGAGGCGCCCTCCCTATACCCGGAGTTGAAAGGAGCATCCTTACCTATCTCCGAAGATGAAGAGACAGAGAGAAACCTGAACTAACAAGCCTCGCTGGGCTTCCCCCAATTTCCTGCACTTAGCTCACCTTTGTCCTATTACATCTTTCCACGACTTTCCACTCTCCATCAAAACTAGCATAAAACACTCAGGTCTGTTTCTTTGGGTCTTCATTTCCTTACGAAGGCTCCTGTGTCACATAAAACTTAAATAAACTTATATGCTTTTGTTCTGTTAATCTGTCTTTGTCAATTTAATTTTCAGATCCAGTCAGGGACACTAAGGGGGTCAAGAGAAACTTCTTCCTCTCCTACCTCAGCATTTCAAAGGAAAAATACAGGGTACCAGAAGAGTGAAAAAGAAAGGAAAGATACCCAGATGGGGCAGGGTGCACGCAAGGAAGCGATATTTAAGCTCATGAAGTATGAGTAGGGAGAGAACATCCCCCTTCCAGGTCCTGAATCCTCCCAGGTCACATCACATCCACTGCAAAAGTGTCCCAGTCATCAGCTCATCAAACACCAGGCAGGAAGCCACCTTGCTTTGAGAACACCGTCCCCTGCTCTGAACCTTCAGCAGAGTATAAATTTGCATCCCAGAGTAATTCAGAGGTATTAGTAGAGGAAGCACCAGGCCAGGGCAGGTCAATGGCTATTAAAATCTCTGATGTTTGGGGCACTGTGTCAGGTTCCTGGGGCCTCCCTTAAATCACACATGGCAACTGCCAACGCCAACAGGTAGGCGAACTGGCTTCAGACCAAAGCAGCAGATCCTCTCAAAGAGTTCCCTCCCGTTCCTCTCTCCTCCCACTGCAGACTAGTAATAGCCCAAAGCAGCCTGGCTCCTGGCTTCAAGATCTCTTTGGCTTCATTCCCTAGTAGTTGAAAAAGGAAGCATTTCCATAATATGAGATTTCAGGATTCTAGTGGTTTCAGTTACCTGTTACCTGATACATCAGCAATTTCTCCCCAGTAGACAGGAGAGGAGAGGAGAGCTAGGCTGTTATGCAGGCCTCCTCACAGGCACAGGCTTGGCATTCAAGGGGCCAGAAAGAATTTGCCCATGCTAACTTCCACTAAAATGCTAATGTGGAAATATCTGGAGCTCTTCAGATCTGTAGACCCCAGAGAGAGGCTGCTCCAGAACTCTCCAGAACAGCATTGGGCAAAATAGCAAAGTGAAAGGCATAACTCTAGTCTTGTTTTGTTTAAAAGAAGAAACAAAAGCTGAACTAAAATCAAAAAGGACTCAGTAATGAGAGACTAAATATTCAAACAGACAATGGCCAGACAATATATAAAATAGAAATCTTACCCAAAGCCTGCAGCAACCAGGCCAGGAAAACAACGCTTTACCTACATTAGCCTGGCCAGGAAGTCCATCTGCTATCTAAGTCAGGCTTACTGGAAGTCAGACAACTATCTAGTACAACCCAGGAATCCAATCAATAACCCCTGTAACTATCAGGCCAAAAAGGCCAGGACTTGATTAGTAATTGACATCTTCCCTAATATTTGTCCCTGCTTCCAACTTAGGACCAATTAAAGGAAAGCCTGCCATGCACCCCCAACCAATCACATCGATGCCACCTACAGCTTCCCCCCCAACAGCCCACAGTCAGGCATGTCTGAAGCCTTCCCTCTTTTCCACGACAAAGCTTTCCCATTCCTCTGCCAGCCTTTGAGCCTCTGCCTAAACATAAGTGACAGTGGCTGATTCCCTTGCTATAGCAAGCCCTGAATAAATAGGCTTTGCTTGCTCTCATTTGGTTGGTCTGCATTTATCTCCACATTAGGGTTCCATCTTTTGCTGGGTACCCAATACATACTTGCTCATCGTCTCTGGACCTCGGTCTGCTCCTCCGTAAAACAGAGTTGATATTGCTAACCTCTGTCTTCTTCATAGTATTAGGAGGAAGAAATAAGTGCTTTGGCAATGAAAACACTGACGCAACAAAGTTACTACTTTGGGTGTCAGCATTGCCCGTCCATCACCTTCCTCTGCTCTCCCTGTTCCTCTTCTCATTTTCGCATCTCCATCTTAGTTCAGCACTTCAGTTTTAGTATGTAACACACGGAGGAAGCCATGTAAATGTCTATCAATTTAAAATGTTAGAAATAGAAACATGGAGTGTTTTCCTCCACTGCAATGTCTCTTTTAGCCCTTCTTAGCTTCCTTCCTTACCTCTCTCTGGCCCTCCGCCCCCTCCACTTTGATTTTTCTTCCCCAAAGTGTGTCTTTTGTATTGTGAACTTCTTTCTCCTTCCTTCCTTTCCTAATTATTGATGTTTTCTGTTCTCTGATGCTAGATTCGAGGATTTTTTTTAACACCTTTATTGGAGTATAATTGCTTTACAATGTTGTGTTAGTTTCTGCTGTATAACAAAGTGAATCAGCTATATGTATACATATGTCCCCTCAAGGATTTTTTTTGATATTTTTTTAATATTTAAGTGTAGTTGATTTACAATGTTTCAGGTATACAACAAAGTGATTCAGTTTTATATATATATATGTATATATATACACATGTATATATATATATATATATATGTATATATATATATATATATCCTTTTTCAAATTTTTTTTCATTACAGGTTATTAAAGATATTGAATATAGTTCCTTGTGCTATACAGTAGATCCTTGTTTATTTTATATATAGTAGTGTGTACCTGTTAATCCCAAACTCCTAATTTATCCTAAATTATCCCTCCACTCTCTTTCCCCTTTGGTAATTCTTTGTTTTCTATATCTGTGAGTCTATTTCTGTTTTGTAAATAAGTAGTAATAAAAAATTTTAAATTATAAAATCCTGCAAGTTTTCCCTATTTGAGGACAAATGTCTGTCTGGAGGGTCTGAGAGCATTTTAAAAGAAATACAGTTTCATTACTCCCAAGGACAAAAGACAACACTGGTTGAAAAGTGAATAAGAAAGCCTTGCACTTGAACAGATCAGAGTTGTAATTAACTTATTCATTGTTTGCATGTAAATTCAGGCTCACCAACTGAGAGCATTTCCCTTGTTTGCGCTCTTAATCCCATTAGCAAATCTTATTCTCTGAGATGCAGAAAATCCCATTACAGAGTAATATTCATCATAAAAATTAATCCCAGGGTCTCCCATAATCACACGTATTAATCCCTAGGACTGGTCCACTGCTTTGTTCACATGATTACAACAAATTTTCCACACGTAATAACTTCATACAATAGATGCCGTCGCAGCAAATGGGCCTGCCTTGCTCATGCATCCAGAGTGGTGATTCCCAGGGCAGCGTTCTCAGACTTGACAGTGATTCTGCACTGCCCCCTCTCCCACTCACCTTCTTGAATCTCTGAGTCAGTAAATCTGGTGTGTGCAAGACGTGAGCATTTCTAAGAAGTTCCCAGATTGTGTTGAAGCTGCCAATCCAGTGCCCACACAAGAGAACTGCTGCCTTAGGTGTCTGAGAGATTGGGCCAGACTTGAGTCCAGCCCAAACCACTCTGGTCCTCTGATGCACACTTTCAAGTTATGAGTTTTCCAACTGAGACCAAGCCTCCTGTCCTTAGAAATCAAAAGGTAACCAAGGACTTCAGGTCATGCTAAGACACAATGCCTGATATCAGCTCCTACCAGACGCTACCTTGAGAGGAGATTGGAGGGAGGACAATGACAGTGAGTCAACTGAATGATGGGGCCAGAGGGCAGGGAGGAGGCCCTGCGAGCATGGAACAAGCTGTGTCCACACCATCTGTCTAACCCCAACTGGCTTTCTCAACAGGAGCCTCTCCCCATAAGGACATACCTGTTTCGACATCTTCCAGTTGTAAGTGAAACAATAAAAGGAGAGCTGAGAGTCAGGTTGTGGTTGAATGATTCTGGGTCCTTGCTGCCCCACCTACCAGTCAACTACAGTTATCTCCCATCCTGGAGCATTCTTACGGTTCTACCTGTAGTTATCTCACTCTGGGACTTTAGAATCCTAAAGGATGGGAGTCACATTTGATAGCTGGTATGTTTTGTTTAGATATAAAAGGAAAAAGATAGATTTGTATTGGTTTTCTTGACCTGGAGCTCTAAGAAGGCTTTGGTTTCTAGGTATCACTAAACTGTGTGTACTGAGCATGATAAAGCAGTAGAGCCAATATGAATTAGGTTCCCACTTCTCTGAGCAGGACTGAGGGTTACGTAAGACAAAGCAATAAGTTCTTGCTGCTGATAGAATAGCTTGGGGTAGAAGGGCCTGTGAGGGGGATGGTTCAACAGGCTTGGGGTAAAATGAGGAGCTCTGGAAGAGAGCTAAGTAAGTGCAGGCAGGATACTCACCTGTTGCCTATGCACTTCTTGCCTGTTCACGTAATAGGCTGAGGCCACCTTGATTTCACTGACTTCTTCAGCAAGAAAACCAAGCAATTTAAATACGTGGGGTCAGAGACAAGTCTTATCCAGAGTGGAACTGCAGGGGCATGGCCATTACTGCAGGGCACTTTCTCAATATCAGGGACTGTTTAACAGTTTTTAACATAATGTATGGACATGGTAATTGTTAAGACAATGATGAAAGAACGTAAAAATGAAATCAAGCCTTCCTACATAGGCTCATTATACTCCTGTAAGTACCTCTTAGATTCATCTGTGGGTTGGCTAATAGTAGAATAACAATACATGTTATAATAAGCATAGCTTGTGGTTGATTATGAAGGAAGTCCAAGGTAGTGGTGAAAAGAGCATAATTATTCTCTGAGATGCAGAAAATCCCATTACAGAGTAATATTCATCATAAAATGTAATTCCTTCCATGAATAATTTTATTGAAAATAGTAGGCAAGAGTCCCTCCCATCAAGCCTCTTAGATAGCCTCATCCACCAGAGGGCAGACAGCAGAAGCAAGAAGAACTACAATCCTGCAGCCTGTGGAAAAAAACTCACATTCACAGAAAGATAGACAAGATGAAAAGGCAGAGGGCTATGTACCAGATGAAGGAACAAGATAAAACCCCAGAAAAACAACTAAATGAAGTGGAGATAAGCAACCTTACAGAAAAAGAATTCAGAATAATGATAGTGAAGATGATCCAGGACCTCGGAAAAAGAATGGAGACAAAGATCGAGAGGATGCAAGAAATGTTTAACAAAGATCTAGAAGAATTAAAGAAACAGAGATGAACAATACAATAACTGAAATGAAAACTACACTAGAAGGAACCAATAGCAGAATAACTGAGGGAGAAGAACGGATAAGTGACCTGGAAGACAGAATGGTGGAATTCACTGCTGTGGAACAGAATAAAGAAAAAAGAATGACAAGAAATGAAGACAGCCTAAGAGACCTCTGGGACAACATTAAACGCAGCAACATTCACATTATAGGGGTCCCAGAAGGTGAAGAGAGAGAGAAAGGACACAAGAAAATATTTGAAGAGATTATAGTCAAAAACTCCCCTAACATGGGAAAGGAAATAGCCACCCAAGTCCAGGAAGCCCAGTGAGTCCCATACAGGATAAACCCAAGGAGAAACACACCGAGACACATAGTAATCAAAGTGGCAAAAATTAAAGACAAAGAAAAATTATTGAAAGCAGCAAGGGAAAATCGAAAAATAACATACAAGGGAACTCCCGTAAGGTTAACAGCTGAGTTCTCAGCAGAAACTCTACAAGCCAGAAGGAAGTGGCATGATATACTTAAAGTGAGGAAAAGGAAGAACCTACAGCCAAGATTACTCTACCCAGCAAGGATCTCATTCAGATTCGATGGGGACATCAAAAGCCTTCCAGACAAGCAAAAGCTAAGAGAATTCAGCACCACCAAACCAGCTCTACAACAAATGCTAAAGGAACTTCTCTAAGTGGGAAACACAACAGAAGAAAAGGATCTACAAAAACAAACCCAAAACAATTAAGAATATGGTCATAGGAACATACATATCGATAATTACCTTAAACGTGAATGGATTAAATGCTCCAACCAAAAGACACAGGCTTGCTGAATGGATAAAAAAACAAGACCCATATATATGCTGTCTACAAGAGACCCACTTCAGATCTAGGGACACATACAGACTGAAAGTGAGGGGATGGAAAAAGATATTCCATGCAAATGGAAATCAAAAAAAAGCTGGAGTAGCAAATACTCATATCAGATAAAATAGACTTTAAAATAAAAAATGTTACAAGAGACAAGGAAGGACACGACATAATGATCAAGGGATCAATCCAAGAAGAAGCTATAACATTATGAATATATATGCACCCAACATAGGAGCACCTCAATACATAAGGCAACTGTTAACAGCTATAAAAGAGGAAATTGACATTAACACAATAAGAGTGGGGGACTTTAACACCTCACTTACACCAATGGACAGATCATCCAAAATGAAAATAAATAAGGAAACAGAAGCTTTAAATGACACAATAGACCAGATAGATTTAACTGATATTTATAGGACATTCCATCCAAAAACAGCAGATTACACTGGCTTCTCAAGTGTGCAAGGAGCATTCTCCAGGATAGATCACATCTTGGGTCACAAATCAAGACTCAGTAAATTTAAGAAAACTGAAATCATATCAAGGATCTTTTCCGACCACAACACTATGAGACTAGAAATCAATTAAAGGGAAAACAACGTAAAAAACACAAACACATGAAAGCTAAACACTACGTTACTAAATAACCAAGAGATCACTGAAGAAATCAAGGAGGAAATCAAAAAATACCTAGAGACAAATGACAATGAAAACATGACGATCCAAAACCTATGGAATGCAGCAAAAGCAGTTCTAAGAGGGAAATTTATAGCTATACAAGCATACCTCAAGAAACAAGAAAAATCTCAAGTAAACAATCTAACCTTACACCTAAAGAAACTAGAGAAAGAAGAACAAACAAAACCCAAAGTTGGCAGAAGGAAAGAAATCATAAGGATCAGAGCAGAAATAAATGAAATAGAAACAAAGAAAACAATAGCAAAGATCAATAAAACTAAAAGCTGGTTCTTTGAGAAGATAAACAAAATTGATAAACCATTAGCCAGACTCATCAAGAAAAAGAGGGAGAGGACTCTAATCAATAAAATTGGAAATGAAAAAGGAGAAGTTACAACAGACACCGCAGAAATACAAAGCATCCTAAGAGACTACTACAAGCAACTCTATGCCAATAAAATGGACAACCTGGAAGAAATGGACAAATTCTTAGAAAGGTATAACCTTCCAAGACTGAACCACGAAGAAACAGAAAATATGAAGAGACCAAATACAAGGAATGAAATTGAAACTGTGATTAAAAATCTTCCAACAAACAAAAGTCCAGGGCCAGATGGCTTCACAGGTGAATTCTATCAAACATTTAGAGAAGAGCTAACACCCATCCTTCTCAAACTCTTCCAAAAAATTGCAGAGGAAGGAACACTCCCAAACTCATTCTATGAGGCCACCATCACCCTGATACCAAAACCAGACAAAGATACTACAGAAAAAGAAAATTACAGACCAATATCACTGATGAATATAGATGCAAAAATCCTCAACAAAATACTAGCAAACAGAATCCAACAACACATTAAAAGGATCATACACCACGATCAAGTGGGATTTATCCCAGGGATGCAAGGATTCTTCAATATATGCAAATCAATCAATGTGAAACACCATATTAACAAACTGAAGAATAAAACCCATATGATCATCTCAATAGATGCAGAAAAAGCTTTTGACAAAATTCAACACCCATTTATGATAAAAACTCTCCAGAAAGTGGGCATAGAGGGAACTTACCTCAACATAATAAAGGTCATATATGACAAACTCACAGCAAACATCATTCTAAATGGTGGAAAACTGATAGCATTTCCTGTAAGATCAGGAATGAGACAAGGCTGTCCACTCTCACCACTATTATTCAACATAGTTTTGGAAGTCCTAGCCACGGCAATCAGAGAAGAAAAAGAAATAAAATGTATACAAATCGGAAAAGAAGAAGTAAAACCGTCACTGTTTGTGATGACATGATACTATATATAGAGAATAATAAAAATGCCACCAGAAAACTACTAGAGCTAATCAATGAATTTGGTAAAGTTGCAGGATACAAAACTAATGCACAGAAATCTTTTGCATTCCTATACACTAATGATGAAAAATCTGAAATAGAAATTATGGAAACACTCCCATTTACCATTGCAATAAAAAGAATAAAACATCTAGGAATAAACCTACTTAGGGAAAGAAAAGACCTGTATGCAGAAAACTATAAGACACTGATGAAAGAAATTAAAGATGATATCAATAGATGGAGAGATATACCATGTTCTTGGATTGGAAGAATCAATATTGTGAAACTGACTATACTACCCAAAGCAATCTACAGATTCAGTGCAAGCCCTATCAAATTACCAATGGCATTTTTTACAGAACTAGAGCAAATCATCTTAAAATTTGTATGGAGACACAAAAGACCCTGAATAGCCAAAGCAGTCTTGAGGGTAAAAAACAGAGCTGGAGGAATCAGACTCCCTGACTTCAGACTATACTACAAAGCTACAGTAACCAAGACAATATGATACTGGCACAAAAACAGAAACATAGATCAATGGAACAAGATAGAAAGCCCAGAGATAAACCCACACGCCTATGGTCAACTAATCTATGACAAAGGAGGCAAAGATATACAGTGGAGAAAAGACAGTCTCTTCAATAAGTGGTGCTGGGAAAACTGGACAGCTACATGTAAATGAATGAAATTAGAACACTCCCTAACACCATACACAAAAATAAACTCAAAATGGATTCAAGACCTAAATGTAGGACCGGACACTATAAAACTCTTAGAGGAAAACATAGGAAGAACACTCTTTGACATAAATCACAGCAAGATCTTTTTTGATCCACCTCCTAGAGTAATGGAAATAAAAACAAAAATAAACAAATGGGACCTAATGAAACTTCAAAGCTTTTGCACAGCAAAGGAAACCATAAACAAGACCAAAAGAAAACCCTCAGAATGGGAGAAAATATTTGCAAATGAATCAACGGACAAAGGATTAATCTCCAAAATATATAAACAGCTCATGCAGCTCAATACTAAAGAAACAAACAACCCAATCCAAAAATAGGCAGAAGACCTAAATAGATATCTCTCCAAAGAAGACATACAGATGGCCAAGAAGCACATGAAAAGCTGCTCAACATCACTAATTATTAGAGAAATGCAAATCA
Organism: Balaenoptera physalus; assembly: GCF_965194825.1. NCBI lineage: Eukaryota > Metazoa > Chordata > Mammalia > Artiodactyla > Balaenopteridae > Balaenoptera > Balaenoptera physalus. The sequence continues at coordinate 36,878,191 of NC_138891.1, forward strand.
AAACTACAATGAGGTATCACCTCCCGCCAGTTAGAATGGGCATCATCAGAAAATCTACAAACAACAAATGCTGGAGAGGGTGTGGAGAAAAGGGAACTCTCTTGCACTGTTGGTGGGAATGTAAATTGATACAGCCACTATGGAGAACAGTATGGAGGTTCCTTAAAAAACTAAAAATAGAATTACCATATGATCCAGCAATCCCACTACTGGGCATATACCCAGAGAAAACCATAATTCAAAAAGACACATGCACCCCAATGTTCATTGCAACACTATTTACAATAGCCAGGTCAGGGAAGCAACCTAAATGCCCATCGACAGACAAATGGATAAAGAAGATGTGATACATATATACAATGGAACATTACTCAGACATAAAAAGGAACGAAATAGTGGAAATGGGCAAAAACGTAATATATATCCTTGTGATGGTCAATTTTGTGTCTCAACTTGGCTAGACAATAGAACCCAGATGTTTGATCAAACACAACTGGATGTTGCTGTGAAGGTATTTTTCAGATGAGATTAACATTTAAATCAGCAGACTTGGAGTAAAGCAGATTGCTCTCCATAATGTGGGTGGGCCTCATCCAATCAGTTGAAGACCTTAAGACCTTAAGAAAAAAGACTGATTTCCTCAAGGAAGAGGGAGTTTCTCCAGCTGACTGCCTTTGGACTCAGGCTGCAACATCAATTCTTCCCTCAGTCTCCAGACTGTTAGCCTTTAGATTTTGGACTTGTCAGTCTTCACAATTGTGTAAACCAATTCCTTATAATCAATCTCTCTTTCTCTATTCCTCTCCCTTTCTCTCCCTCCACTTTACATATATATGTATGTATATATATAGAGAGAGAGACAGATAGATCGATAGATAGATATATGATTGGAGATTATCTATTCACCTATCATCTATCTTTCTATTCTATATCTATAAATAGAATATATATATTCAATATATAATATATAATTATAGATATGCTATATATGCATATATATTCTGGGTTCTTCAGACAAACAAAATCAATATGTTTATATATACATATAAAGAGACTAAGGAACTGGATCACCTGTTTGTGAGCACTGGCAAACCTGAAATTTGTAGGGCAGGCCAACAGGCTAGAAACTCAGGCAGGAGTTAATTCTGCAATCTTGAGAGAAAATTTCTTCTTCTATAGGAAACCTCATTTTTTGCTCTTAAGGCCTTCCAACTGATTAGATAAGGCCAGCCACATTATCAAGGGTAATCTCCTTTACTTAAAGTCAACTGATTGTAGATGTTAACCATATCTACAAAATTCCTTCACAGCAACACCTAGATTAGTGTTTGATAGAATAACTGGTACTACAACCTATCCAAGTTGACACAAAAAACTAACCATGGCTCCCACCAACAATGAATAAGAAAATAAAGTCTAAAACTTATAGTATATCTGGCCATCACTTAATATTTCTTCTATGTAAAGCAGCTAGTCAACTGAAGAATTTTACTCTTGTTGGGCAAGCAAAAATAATTGTAGCAGGTGTGAGATATGCTTTGTGTCTAGAACTATTTCTGTGACAAATATATGATGTACTCACAATATATCCTAAAAATCTAACTGTTGGTTTTGCTCATATTATTTCTATATAACCAAAGGATTCATTTGGCTTCCTGCATAAATAATAAGTGCAATTATTCTGAATCCAGATAAAATTAGAATAAATCCTTCAGGAAGTTCAAAGAATCATAAAAAATATTGATGTGAAGTTGGGTCTTCACATCCCACTTGATCAAAGAAGGCCTATTAACAGTATAATAGTTATGGCTTTAAGTACTAGAAGTAATAATAATACAACTGCAACAATTAATACATATGGAAGAGAATGTGGTGTGCTGTTTGGGGTATACTAGGTAGTTTTAAGTTAATAATTGCAGTAATGAAATTAATGGCATCTAAAATGGTAGGTACCTGCTAAAGGAAGGGAGAAGATAGTTAAATATATGAGGTACCTGCCATATGTTAGATTTCCAGCTAATGGTGTACATTCTCCATCCTGTTCCAGTTCTTCAGGGAGAAAGTCAAAGGATGCAGGCTTACTCCTGTAGATGAAAAGTCATAAAGGCTTTCTGCAATTCTTTAGGCACCTCAAAAGGGCAATCCTAAGGAATATATGTAGAATCATTCCAGTGAGAATAATCTGCCCAGTATGCTCTACTTCAAGCCAGTGTTACCCCGGCCTTCAGTGAGTGCTGTCTCCACACCCCAGGTATATCTGCCCCTGGGAATCAGAGCGAGGCCACAGCCCAAACACTGAATGGACATATCTGTGCTTCCAACCCTACCCACTCTTCTCCTCACCCCAAATCTGGTCCTGTCACTTCCCTTAGGGGTCATTGAGAATTGATGATTTTTTCAAGCTGACTCATTCATTCTGATACATGCCCTGGGGGGTTTAAAACATTTGAATCTTTCTTTACCCCTCACCTTGAGAATGACTGCTGGGTTCAACTCTACTGACAGAGCAAGTTATCCTCATGGGTCTTGGGGAATATTGTAGGTTGGGAACCCAGATTATAGTTGGGGACCCTTAGTGTATTCGTTGGTATATTAGCCAGATAGACAAGGCTCTTCATGATCTGGCATCTTCCTATACTTCTAACATCATCTCTCATCACTATCCTCCACTCCCTTCACCACACACTATGCTTCCAACAATCACATCACACTTATTCACCCCTAGAAAGACTTTTCCCTTCTTGTCATTTTGGATAGTCCATACTAATTCTTCAAGACCCAGCTCGGTGAACTCTGTGAAGTCTTTCCTGACCCCTGTCCTGGGCAGAAGAAATCACTTTCTTGCTGTTGCTTCTACAACATCACTCCACTGTACTGATAGGTTTTTTTTTTTCATGCCTCTCTCCCTACCTGGTAAGCATCCTAATGACAGGAACCATAGCCCAATCATATCTGTATCTTCCAAATTTTTGATCTCCTGGCACGGAGCAGATATTCAATGAATGCTTGTTGAAAAAATAATGAAAGGCAGCAGATTATAATCCTCAACTCCATGTGTGGTGTTTGTCAAAGTGACCAACTCTCTTCCCTTCTGCCCCTCCACCACATCGTGAGTCACTGATGACACCTGTAGTAGAGCTGACAGGGATAAAGATACAGGTCTTTTTCATTGGAAACCTCTCCAGACCTCAGATAGCTCCCTTGTTGGATGATTTCCAGACCTTCCCCTGGGGTCCAGCTTTGTCTCTTGAGGCAGGGTCAAGATGCACTGTACCTAGTCTGGATTTTGTTCTCCTCGGGTCGCCTCCCACAAGCTATACTTTATAGTTATACCCCTTTCGGGCACAGTCTGCAGGCAAACTGCTATGGTACTTGGCAATAAACTCAGTCTTCACAGCATACCTCACAAGGATGAGGAGCTATTCTATTAACTCTTTCCACAGGCTGACACAGGCATCCAGCCTTCCAAAGAAGCAACTTGCTCCTTGCTAATGGCCCTCTGTTATACTGTGGAGTTCTCTGTACTTTTCAAATCTATTTCACACATAACATTTTCATCTGACCATTACCATAGCTCCCTGCGCTAAATAAGCAGAGTAGATCTAGTACTCCAATTTGCAGATGCAGAAGAGACTCCAAGAGTTCTCAGCCACTAGGTAAGGACACTAACCAAAACCTGATTTCAGATCTTAAGACACCTAGTGTCCTGTTCTGTGTACTATAACATATTATGTATCAATATATTCCAAGCTATCTCCAAGATCTGCTCATTCAGTACAAGTTAACTCAGCTAACCATTTCATGGTCTAGTTCAAGGAATTTCCAGCACAAGAAGCAACAGTAGCAGCAGAGTTGGTGAGCTAAGCTCGAAACACTAGTTAACAAAAGTATTCTCAACTACAAGTCCATTCTTAGATATTGCTGGAATTGGGATGTGAACATACTGAAAATATTTTTAATTATTCCTTAATCAAAAATTCCTTCCACTTACCTAATGTCTATCAAGTGGCACACTGTGCCTTTCAAGAGATGGGAAGAGATTGTATGTCTCACTGACCAACAAAGGAGATTTCAAGACTACAGCTTACCCTCGTATGAACTCACCACAGTCCTTCCACAGAAGCTTCTGTTCTGAAATGTTAAAAGGTAGCTAAAGAGGAGAAAGGGTGAATTTTTGTTCCAGAAAGCCCTTCTCTCTCTCCCCCCCCTCCCTCTTTCCATGCCTTCTTCAATTTAAGTTCTTAGATAAATCATTTCATCCCATGCAAAATAAAACTAAAGGACAATTCATTCAAAGAGTACTAATGACTGACATTGTCAGAGAAAAATTAAATATTCTAACAGTTTTTCCTTGCTTTTGTCAAGAATTCACCTTTAAAGAAAAAAAAGTATGTGCTTTGCAAAGTTGAAGTGATTCATCTTATTCCTCCAAGGTGAGGTGACCCACATCATTTCGTCATTTCAGACTAGCAGTCATATGAGGTTTCAAAATGAAATGTGACTCCTCAAAGGTAAAAACCAAACATACCACAGTGAAAAGTCAAATTTTTCATTCCTCTATTTTGCATTTTCAAGACCTCCCTGCTTACATCTCTTTCCAGCTTGCCAGAATAAGACTTTTTTCTTCATAATATCAAGCATTTAGATGTGGAACTGTCTGCCTCAATTTCACTGTATATGGAAGAAGCCCAGTGGGAAAAACCTCAAATATTTCTTTGATCTCCCTAAACATCTCAGGACCTTGACTCAGTTCCCTAGGGATGGTCAGAGCCTAAATCTTATTTTCTTAATAATTCTAATCCCAACATTGGGTAGGAGAATGGTAAATTTGCCTACCCTAAGAGGCATGGATTCTCCAAAACATTTCCCCTAATTTATTGGATTTCCCAACTTCCTTGCACAGATAATACAGAACTTTACAAATACTTCTTTGTTCCTCTCCTTTTATTCCCGGATAACTCCTTAAGATTTACTTTAGATATAGCCTCTAAGCTTCTCTCCCTCTTCCTCTAAGATGGGTACTCCTCCTTTCTGCTCTCATGGAAAGGTATGCATAGTGGCTAAAATATCTGAAGACCAAGATTTGAACTCTGGTTTTTCCATTTATTACTTTATAACTTTGAGAAAAAAAGAAAAAGAAAGTAGACTCTCTCAGTCTGAGTTTTCTTATCTATAAAACCCGATGAAAGAAATTAAAGCAAACACAAATAAATGGAACGATATCTCATGTTCATAGTTTGGAAGAATTAATATTGTTAAAATGTCCATACTATCCAAAGGTGATCTACAGATCCAGTACAATTCTTTAAAAAAAATCACAAAGTCTTTTTTCTAGAAATAGAAAAAAAAAATCCTAAAACTCATATGTAACTGCAAAAGACCCCAACCAGCCAAAGCAATCTTTAGTAAAAAGAACAAATCTGGAGGCATCACCCTTCCTGATTTCAAAATATGTTACAAAGCTACAGTAATCAAAACAGCACAAAACACTGGCACAAAACAGACACATAGACCAATGGAATGGAATAGAGAGCCCAGAAATAAATCAATGCATATATGGTCAACTGATTTTTGACAAGAGTGACAAGAATACACAATGGGGGAAAGGATAGTCTCTTGAATAAATGGTTTTTGAGCAACTAGATATCCACATCTAAAAGATTGAAATTGGACCCTTATCTTACACCATACACAAAAATTAACTCAAAATGAGTTGAAGACTTAAACATAAGATCTGAGACCGTAAAACCCCTAGAAGAAAACATAGGGAAAAATCTTGACATTGGTCTCAGCAATGATTTCTTGGATATGACACCAAAAGCACAAGCATCAGAAGTAAAAATAGACAAGTAGAACTACATCAAACTAAAAAGCTTCTTCACAGCAAAGGAAACCATCAACAAGATGAAAAGGCAACCTAAAGAATGTGAGAAACTATTTGCAAACTTTATATATTTTATATATGAGAAGGGATCAATTCCCAAAATATATAAGGAACTCTGACAACTCAGTAGCAAAAAACAAACAAAAACTAATTTAAAAATGGGCAAAGGGGGCTTCCCTGGTGGTGCAGTGGTTGAGAATCTGCCTGCTAATGCAGGGGACACAGGTTCGAGCCCTGGTCGGGGAAGCTCCCACATGCCGCGGAGCAACTGGGCCCGTGAGCCACAGCTACTGAGCCTGCGCGTCTGGAACCTGTGCTCCACAACAAGAGAGGCCACGATAGTGAAGAGGCCCACGCACCGCGATGAAGAGTGGCCCCCACTTGCCGCAACTGGAGGGAGCCCTCGCACAGAAACGAAGACCCAACACAGCCAAAAATAAATATAAAAATAAATAAATAAATAAGACCCAGCGCAACAAAATAAATAAATAAATATTAAAAAAAAAAAGCACTGCTCTAGAACGTGGAGAACTTCTCTCCTTATAAAAAAAAAATGGGCAAAGGACTTGAGTAGACATTTCTCTAAAAAAGAGATACAAGAGGCCAACAGATACATGAAAAGATACTCAACATTACTAATCATCAGGGAAACACAAATAAAAACCAGGAGATATCTCTTCATACCTGTTAGGATGGCTATTAAAAACAAAAATGAAAACAAAAGATAAGTGTTGGCAAGGTTGTGAAGAAAGGAAACTCTGGTACACCACTGGTGAGAATGTAAATTGGTACAGGTACTATGGAAAACAGTACTGAGGTTCCTCAAAAAATTAAATAAAGAACTACCATATGATCAAGCAATCCCATTTCTGAGTATATATCCAAAGGAATTGAAACCAGGATCTCGAGGAGATAACTGCACTCCCATGTTCACTGCAGCATTATTCACAACAGTCAAGATACAGAAAGAAACCAAATGTTCATTGACAGATAAACTGATAAAGAAAATGTGGTGTATACATAAAATGAAATAACATTCAGCCTTTAAAAAGAAAGAAATCCTACCATTTGCAACAATACAGATGGACCTAGAAGACATTATGCTAAGTGAAATAAGTTAGTCACAGAAGAATAAATATTACATGATTCTTCTCATATGAGGCATCTAAAATAGTCAAAAGTATAGAAGTAGAAAACAGAATAGTGGTTTCCAGGAGATGAGGGGGAGGGAAATATGGGGAGTTATTATGTAATGGTTATAAAGTTAGAGTTTTACAAGATGAGTAAATTTCATAGATCTGCTGTACAACATAGTGCCTATATTTAACAATAGCTATCATGTACCAAAAATTTTGTTAAGAGGGTGAATTTCATGTTACCTTTTCTCACTGAAAAAAAGGAGAGACAGGAAACTCTTGGAAGTGATGACATGTTTATTATCTTGATTGTAACATAAATGCATACATATGTCCAAACTCACCAAATTGTATACGTTAATTATGTGCAGGGTTTTTTTCTTTTTGTATAGCAGTTATACCTTAATAAAGCTGGGGAGAAAAAAAAACAATGCCTTGATTTTGATAAATGCCCAATAATGCCAGATATCGACATAGTTATTATTCTAACATTTATGGTATTGTTATAATTTATGTTTGTATGTGTGTCCCCTACCAGTGTCTCTTCCAAGTACTTCTTAAGGACAGGAAATATGATGTTTACGCTTATAAAATTATCCTTATAAAAATATAATACTTTTGTCTAGCAAACTATCGAGCATAGAATGGGCCTTCAAAATATAGTAGAAGAATGAATGACTAAAGAAATCAGGCTTAGTATGTATCTGTGATAGGGCTCTACATCCTCTTAACCTAATTAGGTCAAAACAAAAATCTTTAAGACAAACCCAAAGTTCTGAGAGATTCAAGGCACTCAGAGGCCCAAGCAATGTGTTTATACCAACTGTCTGATCCATCATATCCTGGACACAATTATAGTGACATAATTAAAAATATGGATTCTGAGGTCAGGGTTTGAGACCTAGCTCTGCAACTTAATTGCTGTTTGACTTTAAACTCCATAAGTCACAGCTTTCTCATACATAAAATAAGTATAGTTCTGCTTCATTGATTTGTCATGGGAATTAAGAAAAATAATTTACAAACAGTGCCTAGCATAATTCTTGGCATATAGTAGGTGTTCAGTTTCCTGGCAGTGAATTTTCCTGAGTCTTGTTTGTCTAAAAAAAAATTTTATTTCATCTTCATCTTCTCTGGTTATATACAGAAATTTAGGTTGGCAAAATTATTTTGTTGAGCACTTTAAAATTGTCATTCAATTGTCCCCTGGTTTTTATTGTTTGGGTTGAAAAATCTACTGTCAGTCCTACTGGTGATCCTTTGAAAGGAATGTGTCTTTGTTCTCTGTTTTTAAGATGTTCTTTTTGTCTTTGAACCTCAACAATATTATGTGACAATGAGATTTTAAATTTTATTTCATTTGTAGTTTGTGACCTTTTTGATTTTGTAAAACTCTTAGCCATTATATCTTCAAATATTTCTGCCCCAATATCTTCCTCCTCTCCTTTTGAGACTGTAATGAATATATGTTAGACCTTTTCACTGAGTCCCACATGTTTCTAACATTTGTTTCTGTATTTTCAATTTTGTTTCCTCTATGTACTTCATTTCAGATACTTTTTATAGAACTCTCTTCAACCTGGTGTGTGTGTGTATTTGTGTGCATGTGTGCTAGAGCCTCCTCACTCTGGAAGGGGATAATTTATTTAATACTGAGGAGATCCCCATTATATTAAGTCCTTAAAGTGAGGGAAGTTTTCTTCTTTTTCAGAAGTTCAATCTTGACAACACTCAAGATCTGAAGAAATACACCTCATTTTAATTCCTTACTGAAATAAACTGGATATTTGTGTTTCGCCAAAATTTGTATGTTGTAAACCTAATCCCCAGCATGAAGGTATTTGGAAGAGAGGCCTTTGGGAGGTGATTAGGTCATAATCATGACCTAATGAATGGGATTAGTGCCCTTATAAAAGAGACTCTGGAGAGCTCCCTCATCCTTCTGCCGTGTGTAGTTACAGCGAGAAAACAGATATCTTTGAACTAGGAAACGAGCCCTCGCCAGACACTGAATGTGCTGGTGCCTTAATCTTGGACTTTCCAGCCTCCAGAACTATGAGAATTACACCTCTGTTGCTTATAAGCCACCCAATCTATGGTATTTTATTATAACAGCTCTAATAGACTAAGGCACTTACTTTTTATTACATAGGTTATTATCCCTACCTGTCATTCATTAACATTTTTCTTTCCTTCATTATTTTGGTTTCAATGTTCTCTATGCTTTTTAATCCCTTGTGGGCTTGCTTCTAAACCAAGACTAGATATTCACCATCAGCATCAGGGGTTCTGCTATAACCAACAGAAAATCTGGATGGAGATGGGCAGAGGGCTAAAATCTTTTCCAGTACACTCTAGAGGTATAGTAGGGACACTTAGACCAAACAAAAAAATCACACCATGTTTCTTTCTGGGAATTGTGAGAAAAAATTAATATGATCTAAAAGAAGAAAAATGGAGCACTGCATGAGAATTAACAGACATCTTCAATTTGGAACACTCCTTAGTGTTTATTATAAGAAACTAAAAACCAAGAATCTTCTATGCTTTTAAAAATGTAACACTGGCACACCTAAATATCATTTAAATTCTCCTGGAAGAGGAATATTTACAGTATATGAACATTTAGAAACCTGAGACATGAGAAAATGCAAACCCTGCATTTTTTGGTTATGGATATTCTGAATAGAACTAGGTTCATTCCAGGTGAATAAACATGAGGAGGCAGCTACAGAAGTGTTCCATGTTTATTTAAGTAATTACTCCCCTCAGGGAAAACACTTTACAACAGCAGTGGGGAAGTGAGGTGAAATCATGCAAGTTAAAATGCCTTCAAGTATAACCAATGGCCTGGGGACCCCAGAGAAGAAAGCCGTATGCTAAGGAAATATACAGCTTGGCAACCTTTAGAAAACATTCCAGGAGCAGAAACTTTCTAGTCCTTTCAACTTCTCTCACAAGGGCTCCTGCATATCATCTGCTGCCATTGCCAGCTGCAGTACCCAGCCTAGAAAAAAGCATTAGATTCTGAGGAGAAAATAGATTTTATCCTCAAAACTACAGGTAGAGCTGGCAGGGGGGTGGGAAATGGGCAGAAATGGTTACACAGAGAAAAATGTGAGTAAATATAGTCCAATTCTCTTGTCACTAGCTCTCCCCCTCAGAGTTTCTTGATAGTGGGCTGCATAGCCCCTTGAATATTAATATTAATCATCTTCTCAGATTATATATTAAAATAAAATAATTTGTTTTAGAATTCTTAGAAAAAATTCTATGGGTTGCACAGCTCTCAGATATCATTTACTGCACTCTGCTTTCTGCCACTAAATAAAGCATGTTAAGTATTAACTGAGTAATGAAGAAAGCTTCCTTGTGCATGTCCAGCAGTGCTACCACCAAGCAGAACTTTGCAAGATACAGTTGATTCAGAGACCCTTACAAATCCAAAAGAATGCCAATGTCTCCACCTACATAAGTGGTCAGCATTTACATTAAGAAAGAAGAAAAATTACTGAGACTCCACTTGTTAAATATGTTTATAGGCACAGGATAAAATGGACAAGCAAATGAAACTCTGATCTCCTTATCAAAGGCAAGAATGGCTACTCTTGGTTTTGTTTTGTTTTTTCCTGTGACTGTAAGACCTCTGCAAAGTAACATTTTCAAAGGTTTTGTTTACCGCTGTTGACTACGGAGATTCTGAAAAGTGCAGTCAACAAAACAAGCTAAATGGCACAATATCAACTCCATCATCTTTAGCCATTTGGATTTCAATTTTCACTAAAGAGTATTTCATTCTCCCCCACTCCACCCTTACTGCAACAGACCTGGTACTATCACCTCCAGAGCTCTTTCTTTGCTCTTTGATGCAATGAAATTAGTTGTTTCCAGAATATTTTGCATGACTAAGAAGAAAGGAATTGAATACAATATTATAATTTACAAATCTCACTTGGGAAAATATGTGCATATAGATCAACATTTCTGGTAAAGGCCCGCAAATCCTTTTAGTCTCCCACTGAATTCACTCAGTGTTCTGCCTATGAATACATTCAGAGGAATAACACATTTTGAAAGTGACTCACTTGATAAAGGTGGTTAAAAACTAATTCAACAAGACAATCCCAGCTTTAAGTCTCATTTGAGTCCTCAAGGCAAAGGTGGGCATCAGTCATAACTGTTTATCCTAAAGCTGCCAAGGTGAAGACCCAAAGTAGAAAGACATCTAGTCTTTAGCCATATAAGTAGGGCCATTCTACTCAAAAAAAAGGACTCTTTATAGGCACACACTCATACACATTCTAAGAGACAGTGTGGTAAAATGAACAGAACCTAGACAGGGCTTCAGAGTTGGGAAGAACTAAATTTGAACCCGAGCTCTTCACCATGGTCAAACCACTCTTGACCTTGGTTAGATCATTTAACCTTGTTGAAATTCAAGTCCTTCATCTGGAAAATGAAGGTAATAATATCTACCTCCTGGAGTTTTGTGAGGATAAGTTCACATCCAATGGTGGTCATCACACCTTCATCCTCCCCATCTCCCAGCTATAACACTCTGGCAAGGAATAATAAAAGCACCATAACTCAAGTAATAGTTCTTAAATTATATCCAGTCTTCCAAGCCCTATGCCCTCTGTCTAGGAAAAAAAAAATCACATATATTCCTGAAACCCTAGTATTTTTGGCTTCACATGGAAAGAGTGGGGTAGTAAAGTCTAGATCTAAATTGTCTTTCTGTTAGCCCATCAGACATATAGAGTCCCAAAGAATATATAAAACATTTTATTTCCTCCGATTTGACTTTTCACTGGAGCAGGACCTTAGTTCTTAACCCTTAAGACACCCACCCACAGAGCCACCTCCTTAGAGACAGCAGAGAAACCTCCTCTCCTATTCCATCTTTATCTTCTCCAAGGCTCCTTGGACACGAACAAGATTTCTCTTTAATTTTGCACCTTTAGAATAGTCTCTTTTTATGTGCAGGTAATCATCCCTTCACCCCACCAAATGCCATCTAGATGGTTCTTGGGTAGGACATTCTGGGAGGGAGAGGAGACTAGGGACAGAGGGAAAGAGGCATGCATAGCTATTTTCATTGAAGATGCTATAGCTTCCTGGTGATGAACACTTTCAATGTTCAGAAACCCTGTGGACATCTTCAATGTGTTTTTCCACCAACGAGAACAAGAAAAGGAAAAAACAGACCCATCCTGCTATGCACCCTCTCTATGGAAACTTCTCAGTCCTCACAAAGGTCAGGATCCCTCCCCAACCCCACTTGTGGGTGAAAAGGTACTGAGGTTTCTCCATACATACTTTGCCTACATCATTTGGTCTCTAGACGTGTAGCTAGTCTCCAAGAACCAACAGCTTATGCACAACCCTCCACCACCGGTACTCCCTCTGTCACCCCCATACACGTCCTAGGTCACTCTGCTTCCAGTGTACCATTTGCAGTCCCCTTCTGGACACTGCTGGCTCCAGATTAAGTTCTTTACAAGGGGTGCACTTCTTCCCTGTTTAGGAATGGTAGAAATCTCCCCACGCACCTGAGGGGAGAAATTCTGAGCCCTATGCCCACAACTCAAGTGTCACCCTCCCACAGTACATCTCTCCCTATCCCTAGAGAGGTTAGAGGGGACCCTTCTTGGCTCTGTAGTAGAAACTACTAACCTCTTTATGGGAGACAAGGTCAGCATCCTGAAAAGCAGCAGATCCTCTCTCCACCGGCTCCCAGTTTAATAGGAGAGCATTCTGAGCCCTGGTTTGGTGCAACCTTGAAACAAACTTCATAAGCTTGATGGTATCCTAGCTGGCCTTTTATTAGATTGAACGTTGAGTTCAAATATGGTTTAGTACCCATCTATTAAGTATTCTGGGCTGTTGATGCCTCTGTGGGTGACAGTGGACCAGTTCCAGACTGTTTTTTAGAGATTTTTTTGATGTGGACCATTTTTAAAGTCTTTATTGAATTTGTTACAATATTGCTTCTGTCTTATGTTTTTGATTTTTTGGCCACAAGGCATGTGGGATCTTAGCCCCCCAACCAGGAATCGAACCCACACCCCCTGCATTGGAAGGCAAAGTCTTAACCACTGGACTGCCAGGGAAGTCCCAGTCCTAGACTTTTTAACCCCAAACAATTGAAATACTTTGGGTGGTAAACAGCTCTCAAAATTTCTCCCTTGATCAGAATGGACTCAAGAGAGAAATCTTTAAATTGTTAAGATTTTTTTCTGAACCTGTATGATATGTGCCTGGGGGAAAAAGTGGGTAAACAATCCATTGCCACCAATATATCGCCAAGGATTCAGATGTGTAGCCGTCAAACAAACAAAAAAGAAGTCAACGCGAATTAATTCTAGGGGTTTGCTGATTAAATAATTTCTAGATGGGCTGCCTTTGGGGAAAAATATTTTCTTGAATGTAGCAAACCCAGTGGTCTCTTTTTGTCACCCCATTCTCCACCATCAGAGGCTGAAGAACTGTCCTAAGCACCTGTGGTGCTTCATTCCTCCCCAGGTGGCTTAAGTCATCATGCATCACCCTGGGCCCAGAAGGCACTATTTCCAAGTGCTTCCCCAGCCCACGTATGGGGCACTCAAAGATTTTCCATGACATTCCATTCCTGAAGCAGAGCCTTCCTGGTCCTGGAAAAGTTGGGTAACCTTCCCTGCTGCAGGGCTCACTTTCCCCCTTCCTCCACCACCCGTAGCTCTGAGGCTTCTCACTGAGCATTTTGCCAACCCCATTCCCACAGCAGCAGTGGTGAGGAGTCTAGCCTGATAAAAATTCACCACAGAGTGTGGGCATCTCTCAGGGCTTATCTTGTCTTCCTCAGTCAGGGGTCTCTGATACAAACACTTCTCCAACATAAAACTGAAAACAGCAACCCTTTCCCAACAGTCTAAGGCATTCAGAATCTGCAGCACGGTATATTGATCCTTTTTTGCCCATTTGTTTAATATTATACTTTCTTAAAGAATTTGTCTCCTTCCATTATCCTAGCACTTTATATGTCCTATGCTAGGAAGAGGAAGGGAAAAAAGATGTCCTTCCACTCACAAACATGCATAACCTTGTATACAATCTTGTATGCCAACCACTGTATTAGTTTGCTAGGGCTGCTGTGACAAGTACCACAAACTGGGTGGCTTAAACAATGGAAACGTATCATCTCACAGCTCTGGAGGCTAGAAATCCAAAATCAAGGTGTCAGCAGGGTTGGTTCCTTCTGAGGACTGTGATGGAAGGATGTGTTCCAGGTCTCGCTCCTTGGCCTGTAGATGGCCATCTCCTTCCTGTGTCTTTTCAGGTTGCTTCTCATTTATGCATGTCTATCTCTGGGTGCAAATTTCCCCTTTTTGTAAAGACACTAGTCGTATGCACTAGGACTCACCATGACCTCATTTGAATTTGATGACCTCTTTAAATGCCCTAGATATCTTTCTGGGGAGGAGGGGGTCACACAATTCAACCCACAACACTACCCATTCATAGACTCTGTTCAAGAATGCCCGGAATAAAGCATCACCCCGGTACAAGACAGACTCTAGTGGCAATTAGAAAATAACTCTGTCAAGTTCTTATCTTGTTGCTCAATCAACAGAAAGAAAACTGTATTCCCACCCACTGATTCATAGATCTCTCCAATTACATAGAAACTATAAACAGTTTTTTATTCTAAGATTCTATCTTTAATGTGAACCCTTTCTAGCACCTTAAAGCTCAACTTTTAAACGGGTTATTTTTTAAATGCTCTTGGTGTTTTAAATTAGTTTTGTTCATAATATTGTATATAATTATGAAAATATTTTTGAAATTTATTAACTCTAATGAATTAACAGTATGTGCTGAACAAGTTGCCAGAGTGAATAAGATCGCATAGAAAACTAGTTGTCCACTTGCCAATTTCCTGTTTTTTGTTGCCTGAGCAGTTACCTACTTGCTTCTGTACTCAAGTAAGACCAAGAAATTATCATTCACATATTTACCCATTTTAGCTGAGCTCAATGAAATTTGAAAATTTTCACCTACTTTAGAAGCGCGCTCTTCAAAAAAAAAAAAACCTTCTTCCACTGTCCTTTGAACAAATGGCGTCAAAAGACAAATTAAGTCAGACAGGCAATAAGGTTTTTAGAAGGCATATTGGTTTTACACAGAGTTGAAATTTCAGAATCACACCTGCCCCCTAAGCCCAGAATCTATTTCAGAAACTAAAATCACTTTTTGCTTTCAGCTTTCAAGTTGGCTTTGGGGATCTTATTTCCCCGACCAGGGGTTGAACCCGGGCCTTGGCAGTGAAAGCGCCGAGTTCCAACCACTGGACCACCAGGGAACGCCCATCAGCTTTCAAGTGTTGATAAAATGTAAATCCCATTTTTTCCCTAAAAATCCCGTCTTAGGATGATACCATCTTTTCATAAAGGTCTAAATACTCTTATATTCCCATATAAACCCCAAAAGAATTCTGGAGATTCCATCAAATAAAAAACACAATGAGAAGAATCAATATTGGGAAGCAACATGAGCTTAATTTTCTTCTTTAATATTTAGGTGAAAACCCTGAAGCATTCAGCGACTCAAAGTTTCCAGGAAGGGTGAGGTCATCTGAGCCTCAGGTACTTGAATCAGGCCAATTCTATGGTGAAACTTGGGGGTGGGTGGGAAGAGGGGAATATCCAGGACACTGTGTCATAGTGAATAACTGAGACAGTTTATCAATGTCCAATATCACTTTGGAGTACAGATAGTTAATATCCTTCTACCCTAACTTTATTGGACTCAGTATCTATTTTCAAAAATGTGTCCTAGGTGATCTCCCAGCCTATTCATCTACTCTCTACACTATTCAGTCTGAACATTCGAGGGGGTTAAACAAAGGGGGTTCACCCTTTAGAACTCACAGCAGGCACAACGGTGCCAGGCCTGTCATGTACAAGCCTGAGAAACTGACAGTCCAGCTTATCTGGTTCCTAAAAGAGTAGCCCTCATTTCTATCCCTTACATCTCTACCTCTGGGTTCCCCAACCCTGGCCAGCATCTCCTGTTTCCCTTGGGTTGACCCAATGGACACAGCTATTAGCATCTCCATAGTTTGGAATTTGTGAACTAATTTGCATGTCAGTTTCTTCTGGAAAATTATGGATGACACATCAGTATTTAGAAGTTGTATAAGCGATTTCATTATCTAGATTTGTGTCTTGGTGGGTAGACCCAGTTTGAGATGGAATGGCCAGCAATAATAGGATACCTCCTTTTTGATCATGGCTCAAATAGCTCTGGGTTTCCACTTCAGATATTGGAGCATTTCCTAAATGAGCAGGTTAGTTTGGGTTCTGTCCTCTTCCAGTGTTTTTCCTCAAGTCAATTATTGGAAATTGGGGATTGTTTCTCATTGACTCATGTACTGGTCAGAGTTCTCCAGAGGAACAGAACCAGTAGGAGATACATACAGAAGAAGGTTTATTATAATGTATCGGCTCACGTGATTATGGGACTGAGAATTCCCATGATCTGCCATCTGCAAGCTAGAGACCCAGGAAAACTGGTGGTGTAGTTTAAAGGCCTGAGAGCTGGAGGGCTGATGGCGTAGATTCCACTCTGAGTGCGAAGGCTTGGGAACTAGGAGTGGCGAGGGCAGTAGAAGATTGATGCCCCAGCACAAGAAGAGAGGCAGAGAGCAAATTCAACCTTCCTCTACCTCTTTGTTCTATTCAGGCCCTCAACCCATTGGATGATACACACCCACACTGGGGAAGGCTATCTGCTTCACTTAGTCCAATTCACATGTGAATCTATTCCAGAAACGCCCTCATAGACACACCCAGAAATTATGTTTAACCAGATATCTGGGCATCCAGTGGCCTAGTCAAGCTGACACATAAAATTAACCATCAAAAGCCATGGCCCCTGGGACTGCCACATGAAAAGCAGCTTACTTCCCCATTGACTTGCTTCCTTCTAAGTCATAAAAATGAGGGTTATTTCTCATTGGCCCATCAGCTTAGTAATTCTTAGTAAACAGCTATTAGCAATACTAGGGACCCGCACATATTTGCAGTCAACAGTTACTACTTCATACAGATTCAATCTGCTATCTCCAAACAGTATGTGCTGCACATAAGCTAACTTAATGCTTTCTCTCATTCCTTTATCTTGTAAGGCAAGATAATAGAACAGAACAGAGAATCCCCAATACATTCAGGTTAACTTGACCTAGAATTCATTCTTAACGAAGGCATGAGGGGGAACACCAAAACAAGAGAAATGGAATGGAATAGACAAAATGGGGAGTTGCATTCTTTCAAGCTGCAAAAAAAAAAAGGGATCATTGTTCTTCCACAATTGCATATAACTTAATACCACACTATAATGCACATGACTTTGGAGACATGTTCCAATTAGTTTAACAACCCTTAAATTATCGAAACAATTTATTTTATAAAAAATATATACAGTATGAAATATATCTTTTCTCCTCCTCCTCCTTTTTTTTTTCTCTTGGTAAATGCTTAATGGTATGAGGATAGAGAGTATTCATTAGATTGCAGTAAATCATCTCCCCTTATACATTTTATGTGATGGTCTGCAAATAAAAGAAATTTATGTGCAGGATTTAAATCAGTAATACTCTAATGGAAATTCAGTGATATTTAAAATTTTCATGTGGAGAAGACAACATTAAATACAGCAGTTTATAATTATAGAAAGAATTACTACCTATTAAATTGTTTTCTTATTAAAGAGTAATTTGTATTAATTGTAAAAGGTTCTATATTCAATTACATGTAAGTGAATATAGAATTCAAATATAAAAATATTCTTACTATGTAAATAATTTTATAAATGACTTTTTCTTAACTTAGCTAAGTGATCTGAATATTTTTTCTTATCATTAATAATTTTGGACAAATTTTTAAAATTGCTCTCCACAAGGGTTAATTTATATATCTACCAGCATTAAATGAAAATCTTCTTTGCCCCATAATGGCTATGATCTTAAAAATAAAGACCTTCTTTGACAACATAGTAAGGAAAGCGTAGCTCATTGTTTTGTTTTGAATTTCTTTGATTGTAGGTTGAAAAATGTGTGGCCAATTCAATGACTATTTCCTTTACAAGTTACTCATTTAGGGGTATTCACCTTGTTCTCATTGGCATGGAAGAACTCTGTATGTATTAAAGATAGTAATCCTCTGTCTTTCATAAATGTTACTAAAACCGTTTCCTTTTCTCTCACTTTATCACTTGCCTTTATATTCTTAAAGTGTTTTTAATGTCCTGAAGATTTCCATTTTCATGACATCAAATCTATATATTGTACCTTACTGTTTCTACCTTTGGTGTCTGTCTGAGCACTGACTCTCTACCTTGAATCTTTATACTCACCTATGTTTTGTTCTGCAAATTTCATGGTTTTGTTTTTTATATTTATACCTTTAATCCACCAGGAATTTATTTAGATTTAAAATGTAAGTTGGAAGCTACATGTTCCTCTGTGCCCCACCCCCCATAGCAATTTGGCCAATTTCTCCATGATTTACTAAATAAGTCATACTTTCCACATAGCTTGGACCCACTTCATCACTCTTCTTTACTAAAAACAAAAAAACTCCTGTATGCAGATTCTTCCATAAGGTCATTCTGCAATTTTTGTCATTTCTGGTTTTTTTTAATCTCACTGTTATGTGATTGGGATTACATTATATTCTGAATTTACGTAATAGGAAGGGAATTGACAGTTTCACAGAATTGAGCCTTCCCTTCAACAGCTCTTTCTAATCAAGTCTTTTATGCCCTTCAGTAAAATGTTTCGGCTTTCTTACAGAGGACTTGTTGAATAAGCATTTCATATTTTTATTTGTGATTTGGAATGGAATCACTTTTTCTCTTTTATTTTCTATCTGATTGTTGTTCCTATGAAGAAGGGTTTTTTGTTTTCTTGCTTGCTTAGTTGTTTTGTTCTCTTTTTCTGTCTATTACACTCCTGAAGATTTCTGGCTGAGGAGAACGGGGTGATGGTATACATCTGAATTACAAGGGATTCAAAATTATTTCTAGTTACTATGGTTTGTTGCCTATAAGGATTGAAAGTAATATTAAATCTCTGTTAGAGATTAGTGAAAATAAAGATGCAATTTTTTTTCCATCCAAGTTCACAAATCCCAGGTTACAACCCCTGATGGCTCTGGCATTTCTTAGGGTATCTTTGGAGTTTTCTGCTCGGCCCCTACAATCAGCTGCAAGAGATGGGGAGAGGGGACATGCCCTTAACCACTATTTGCCTGGGATACATTTTTCATTCTTTATTTTTCAGTCTTTCTAAGTCATGTCATCTTAGACAGCTCATGTACACACCACTCTTAGACTTTAATCTGGTCTCAGTCACTCACATTTATTACGAATACTGAACTACTTCAGACTTACTTCTGCGATCTTAATTTTCCCTTGATATTTTTCTTTCATGCTTTTGTTTTGTTTGGTAACTTGTTATGTTTTCTTTCCTCCGTTTTTGCCCTTTATAAGTTTGGAAGTTTTATACAACCAATTTCTATCCTTCCAGAGTTTTGAAATATATGAGCTTACATCTTTCTATTGTTACTATCAACAGTTACTTAAGACCAGAAAAGAAACATAAAGATAGGCATATCTGAAAGGATGTTTACCTGTCTCTCTCCCACCCCACGTGCCCATTTACCTCCAAAGAACATAAAAGAGACAAGAGGAGAATGGGAGAAATCCTATCACCTACCTTCTGGTCGTGGCAGGCACTGAGGGGTAGAGAACATACCGCTAATAGAACAAGACAGAGCAGTATTCCTACACTTCTTTGCGGATGACAAGTAGACATGCCCTTTATCGAATTCTGAGTTAGAAGCAGTCCAGGACAGTGATTTCTTCTTGAGGTAGTTTGCTTAGGATTGTAATGCCATTAACTGGGTGTAGTCTGACAACGTAGGCATGACCAGGAGCCTGGTCTACCAGTTGCAATGTTTTACCCAGGGTGAGTATCCATCTTTCTCCATCTATCTCTCCACCAGGGGCTCCTCACCTATTTTCTCTGTGTTTTGGGGTCCCTGGCTTAAAAGACAGATTTCACTTCCAATGCAGGGAGCGGGGGTTCTCTCCCTGGTTGGGGAACTAAGATCCCACATGCACAGCCAAAAACGTACTGAGGGCAGGAAAAGGGAGTCTCCCATATGTTGAGGAGTCCCAAAAGCCCCACTGACCTCACAAATGTGTTGTCTTAGACCCCGCGTGTTCGTGACACCCAGGGCAGGGGAACGTGAGGAATTTTACAATCCCAGCAACACACTGCCACCTGGTTTCTTCCTACCCAGCCCCTTTCTCACAGTGCTTGGCCTGTGAAATCCCAGCGGTGTGTTGCATTCTGGGAAGTGTAGCTTTCACAATTCTGTGCTATATTCTCAGTGTAGGGGATGAGGGCAGGGGTGAGACCTCTGAAATAATCTAGGAGAAGTAGGGATTGGGGAAGAATTCTTCTGGTCTTCTTAAAGAAGCAAGTGTCTCTTTTTTGGTTGATGTAGACTGGCTCCCCGATGCCAACAGAGGGGATACGAAGTATCTTCCTACTGTTTTTATGCTCTCTTTGATTCCAGGATAAAAGACTGAATAAAATTTTTTTTTCTCTCAGTCCAGCTCCATTTGGTTTAGACTTAGTGAACTTCTTCCCAGCTTATTATAATCATTTTTAAGTTATAGCTTTTAATGGCATTGCACCTTTTTTTCTTTTGCTGTCATAAGCAAGTTAACTGGAAGCTGTTAGAAAACTGTCATTTGAAACAGGAGTCTCTGCTACCGTCTTTTCCTTTTTTAACTGTTATTAAAGTCCCAGATGTGTATGATTCTAAAATATACAGTAACAGGTTATTTAGTGCTATTCATTTAATTGCCTAGAGTCAGAGAGTTGGTTCTTTGAAAAATAAGCCAAGTTATGGTTTGTCTTTCCAGAGGGAAAATTTTTGCAATCAAGCTCTAGTTTCCTACTCATTTGTAGTCTACTATTTTGAGTTCCAAAAAACTGTATAAAGGAAGCTTCTTTTACATTGCTCTGAATTATCAAGCAAGAGCCATTATTTCTCATCTGATCAGCCAAATAGACTTGTTCCCAGGAGGTTGCTTGATATTGGATCTCAGGAAATACTCAATTTTCTCAGGAGAAAGAGGACGTGATTGAATACAACTCTGCCAACAGTGACTGTAATTCCAAGCTCCACATGGTGGGAATTCAGGAAGTTGTGTTTCAACAGCATGGTGATCTGGGGCAAATATTTGATACTGCTGTTCTTGGACACTGAGAATGTTGTTGCCTTGTGTCTTATCCTGTTGACGTTGAACCCAAGAGCCGTGCCCTACCCTCTTTTCTACACTGGCAGAGTCTGCCTCTCATGAGACAGGTTGAAAATGTCAGATGCTTACCGAGGCTGGCTGTAGTTCCCTACTGGCCAGGGCTCTCGAAGGGACCAGAGTGAACTGCGCCTGCCATACAGACCCTGCCTTGTTGATTAGGAAATGGTCTTTTGGGTAGAATTTGAACTGGTGATGTCAGGCCTTGTCACACCTACCACTTGACTCCAAAGTGGCAGCTGGGAGGACAGTCAGCAGAGGACAGTGGACAAATGCTCCTAAGTGTGAACTTAGATTTGGAAAACATCCTCAATCAGTTCACATATCCTGTGTTCAGAAAATCTGGACACCAACAGTCAGGACTCACTGCGGTAACTGACCAGGAAAAATAACACGATGAAAACATTTGAGAAATATTTGTTCTGGAAACAGAATTTGCAAATGAATTTAGAGTAGGGTCAACTCAAAAGCCTACAGAAGACAAGGAGGTAATGGATTATAATCGAGGAAAACAGGCAGAGCTGTTTCTTTTGAAGAGGCTTTGCTTCCTTATTAAACACATAGACTAGTCATCACTTCTGCAAAGAAATATGCCCTCTCCAATGTTGCTTTTAAAACACACAGCTCTTTTGGGCTACCTTTTGTTTTCCTGGCTTTGATGGAGAGACGCACAGAGAAGTAGTTCTCTCCTGTGGAACTTTCAGTAATGTAAGCATGATGATAAATGTGGACTGACAAGCCCTGAGAGGGAGACAAGAGGCAGTGGGTGGGAGGATGGGAGGAGTGACAGCACACGCGCACTGGTGAGTACAGGCTCTGTCGCCTGGCAGCTGGCTTTCGCCAAGCAGAATGTGGGCCCTGTGCGGTCAGACCTCCGCATTGTTCAAGAAAGCCTGAAAACATTTTTTTTTTCCCATTTTTTTTTTTTTTTGAATGGGTACCATTTTTTTTTTTTTTTTTTTTTTTTTTTTATGGCTGTGTTGGGTCTTCGTTTCTGTGCAAGGGCTTTCTCTAGTTGTGGCAAGCGGGGGCCACTCTTCATCGTGGTGCACGGGCCTCTCACTATCGCGGCCTCTCTTGTTGCGGAGCACAGGCTCCAGACGTGCAGGCTCAGTAGTTGTGGCTCATGGGCCTAGTTGCTCCGCGGCATGTGGGATCTTCCCAGACCAGGGCTCGAACCCGTGTCCCCTGCATTGGCAGGCAGATTCTCAACCACTGCGCCACCAGGGAAGCCCCTGAAAACATTTTTGTATGAAATATCTTGGCCTTCCAATATTTACCTCAAGCTTTCAAATTAGGTGCAGACCTCCTTCTTAAAACACTTTCATCATCATCTTCAGTGACACTCTCCCAGGTGTCTTCCTTCTGTACTGGATGCTCCTCGTCTCCTTCTCTGGGTCCCCCTCTTCTCCTCATCACCTAAAATAAGGGTGTCCCAGATCCACTTCTCTGCTCTATCTACATTCTCTACCTGGGCAACCTCACCCGATCCCATGGCTTTCAGCCACCTGTGCCAGAGATTCCCAAACTTACATCCAGCCCTGACCTCTGCCTGGCACTCCAGACACTGTCACCGTGACTTCTCCAAATAGATGTCTAATAGAAAACTCAAATTAACATGGCCAAAAGGGAACTCTCCCCTGACCTACCCATACCTTCTCCTCCCCACCTCAGGAAATGGAACACCATCCACCAAGGTGTTCAAAACAGAAAAAAAAAAAAAAAAAAGCATTTCATGCTTTATGTAATATTTGTGTGTGGTATAATTTTATGCTTCACACTTGTTTATGTTATTCTCCCTTTTTAGGAGACTCTTTCAGCCTCTTCCTCATCCCTTTCACCAGGAAAATTCCTATTTATCCTTCAAGAATCAGTTCCAGGGTTTCCCTGGTGGCGCAGTGGTTGAGAGTCTGCCTGCCAATGCAGGGGACACGGGTTCGAGCCCTGGTCTGGGAAGATCCCACATGCCGCGGAGCAACTAGGCCCGTGAGCCACAACTACTGAGCCTGCGCGTCTGGAGCCTGTGCTCCCAACAAGAGAGACCGCGACAGTGAGAGGCCCGCGCACCGCGATGAAGAGTGGCCCCCGCTTGCCGCAACTAGAGAAAGCCCTCGCACAGAAACGAAGACCCAACACAGCCATAAATTAATTAATTAATTAATTAATTAAAAAAAAAAGATTTATAAAAAAAAAAAAAAAGAATCAGTTCCAGCATCATCACCTCCAGGCAGGGCTGATCACATAATTTTCTGGGCCCCGTGCAAAATGAAAATGTGGATGAAATTAATCTACTCGTCACACGTTTGGTCACCCCAAGCCAAGGGATTGTCGCCTCTGCACGGGACACTCTTGGTACCTGAATTGAGGGTGAGAGAGAGGCCCTAGACAATGACCCTGTGGAGTTGCCAGCGCAGGGCAGGGACAACTGCCACCTTGCCCCACCCCAAGACACGGCGGGGCACAAGCCTGGCCTTGACCCTCCTTGCTCCTGTGCCTGGTCTCTGCCTCGGATGGAGGGTGATGGCAGTATGCGGGCCTCCGCATGCAAGGTTCACTGCCCCCTGGCTCCAGTGGCTGAGGATGGGCTGCTGAGAACCCCTCCTGGGGAGACAGGGAAGCAGAGGAAGGTGGGACTGCACTGAGCTGGGGCTCCAAGCCCCGGGTACATGCCCATTGTCCCATTGAACTGCACCTACAAAACACACATTTCAAGGATAAAGCTACAATATTAAGAATTTCGAAAGGGGACCACAGAGCATTAAACCCCAAGCATGAGCACTTGTGAGCGTGAGGCCCTGAGACGCTGGTTGTATGCCCATGAAGCTGGTCCTGCCTCCGAGAAATTTCCTCTGACCCGTCACCCCAAACTGACCTAGCTGCCCCTTTCTGTGCTCCTTGCTTACCCCATGCTTGCATGTACCACTACATTTAGCACATTATCTTACATTATCTATTTATATGTATGTTTCACAAAATATTTTGTAAACGTCATAAGTTCAAGGAATTTGGCTAAATCCTTTTTTCTTTTTAATTTCTAGGCCTCAGTATTGAAACTGCTTATCAGTAGACCTTTGATAGGTGTTCAAATGACCTGACAAATATACTAACTGGCTGAGCAGAAACCAATTTATACACCATCCCTTTTCGGCCCTGCCAACACCCCTACCGTGGTTGTCTCCCGTGCGTTCCAGCCCCAGCAATGGATCACACCTGATCCACAGTTTTACGTCCCCACTACTATAGCCACTGCCACCACCACGGACTAGGAAGTTTCCATGCACAGCTCCAACTGACAAGGAGAGATCATCATGTCTGAATATCTGAACACTCGCCAGATGGGATCCACAGAGGCTCTGGCTTCCCCTGGGGAGCTGGAAAAGGCTGTGTAACATAGCTGGAAAGGTGAGAAAGTTAACATGCTAAGGAGGCAGAATTCAACAATGAAAGGCAAGGGATAGAAAGGAGTCAGCAGATATTTACCTGTCTTTCCTTCCCCTAATGGACTGTTCTGCAATGCAGTCATTTTATTTGGCCTCTCTGGAAATGTCCCCCAAGGCTGGGCAACCAGCCATGTTTATTCTGAAGTCAGCCAGCTTTCCAATACTCCTCCTTGTAGTTTCTTACCCTACTTAGGGTAAGTTTAGGGATATCAAGTTGCCACTGCAACTGATCAAATGGGGGTAATGATAATTATAGTACTTTTGCAGCGGTTGGCTACTTATGATGGCGTTGAAATCCTTGATAGGTTCGGGGTAGCTAATTGTCATTTTAAGGCATTCTGTGAAAGCCATAGATGGCTTGAAGGCAGGTAGTAAGTCCAGATCATGAACACATCAAGCAAGAACCAGAGGAACATCTGTGGGGGTAGATCTTAAAGGTGTTGGACCCTGAAGTGGAAATGGAATTTTAAACTAAGCAGGAGAAATTTGTTGAAATGGGCAACTCATCCATAAGTTGGAATTTAGTGTCTAGCAAGTCTTAATAATGTCCTAATAAAATTCAGTGTTTACCAGTCCTAATAGTTAGCTGGGATGACTCCATAAAGCCTGGATTCACAATGGCTCAGTTAGTTGAGGTGGATTTTTTGGAACTTACTTGGCAGAGTAATGAGAAAGGGGTGAGAAGGCTCAGGAAAAAGAGAATATTAGAATGAAGATATGCAAACCCACTACCTGAGTGTATTCTCCAAGAGGGGATACTCCCCTCGCTAAGAAATGTACCCATGATGGGAGAGCCAACATCACTGAGAAACTCACTGTTGGTTGTCTTCTTCAGGCCAGGGTTGACAGTGGAAGATCCTGGCATAGCACTGGACTTTATATCAATGGAGATATTGGGATTCTGGAAAGGCAGAAGCCAGGGGGGGATATAATTACTAAACTGAGTAGTATGGTCAGAACGGCAATCAAAGTGCCTTGGCCCAAAGTGATTATTACCTCAAATTGATGATGGTTTTCCCAAAGGTAACATAGACAAACCACCGTCTAAGAGCATTGGTTGTCAAAGTGTTGTCCTAAGATCAGCAGCTTTAGCATCACCTAGGAACTTCTTTGAAACGAAAATTCTCAAACCCCACTCCAGACCTACTAATGTAAAAATTCTGGGGATGTGGCCCAACAATCTATGTTTTAACTAATCCCCTAGGTGATCTGGATACATGCTAAAGTTTAAAGACCATTGACTCGGCTTTTGTTTGATTTGTACAACCAAAAAGAATTCAAAACTGATGATCATAAGGCTGATGTCAGACACTGATGGAAAACTGAAACTTCCAGTTACTAGATCCAAGCCAGTTCACGGAGCCAGAGCCCATTGATTAAAGGAAATATTGGGTTCCCACAATGCCACCACAGCCTGGCAAGTATCTCTCTAACCTTTCTTCATATTTGCCAGAGTACTTGTGTGCTGAAGAAAAGGGAATACCCAGATTTTTTTTTTTTTTTTTTTTTTTTTTTTTTGCTGCACCACGAGGCATGCGGGATCTTAGTTCCTCAACCAGGGATCAAACCTGTGCCCTCTGCAGTGGGAGTGCAGAGTCTTAACCACTGGACCACCAGGGAAGTCCCCAGATGTCTTGAGGATAGTTAGAATGAGATCACAGCTGACAACAATATTAGAGAACCCCAAACACCACCATGGTCCTCCAGTTAAAAGGGAGCCTTATAGATACCAGATTGTAAATGGTGTTTGGGTTCAAGGGCATCTCACAATGGATCCAATAGATCCAAGGACCCACTCTGTTGCTCTATCTCTAGTCTCTGAATGCCTACTGGGATAGATATACTTAGAAGTTTTCCCTTGGTTTCCTGACCTATGAATTAAGGAACATTATGATTAAAAAAGGTGCAAGGCACCTTCCCTCCAGGCCAAGACAGTACATCAGAAGCAATATCACCTGTCAGACAAATTGCAGAAATTAGTACCAAAAAAGACTTAAAAGATTCAGGGATGGTGATTCCCATAATATACCTAGTCATTTCACCTACCTGGCCTCTGCAAAAAAATCATGTGGATCATGGTGGGTGCCAGTGGACTACTATAAACTTAAAATAGTATCACCAATTATAGTTTCTGTGCTAGATATGAATTTTATGGGAGCAGATCAACTCAATCTCTGGCACTTCATTTGTGACTACTGTTTTGCTGAATGCTTTACTCCTGATTCTCATCAATAGAGAGGATCAAAAGCAGCCCATCTTCATGTTTCAAGGACAGCAGGAATTCCTCACTATCTTGCTCTAGGTCTGTGTTAATTTTCTGCTGTCTGTCATGATCTATTCTATAGCGATCTCCATCATCTTGCTGTTCTGCCGTGCAGCATGCTAGCCTTCTACACTGATTGACATTTTACTAATTGGACCTAATAAGGAGAACAGGTCAAGTAATTCAAATGCCCTATTAAAACACATATGTGTCAGAGGGTAGGCGGTAAGTCCTTGATGATCAAGGGGTCTGCAACATCAGTGACATTTTTAGGGGTTCAGTGGTCTGGAACATGAAGGGCCGTACACTCTGAAGTAAAGCCTGAGAGCCTGACAATGGTACACCAAGTAACTGTGCAATTGGAGCTGCCCGTCATGAGCTTAGTGTTAACAGAAACTCCCAGAAGAAGGTTGAGAGGCAAAGAAGCAAACTATTGCATGAAAGAAATGGTAGATTTAGGGAGACACAAGTACTCCAGAAGATGCAAAAAAAATTGACTTGTTGGCCTAGACCTCCATATCGCCTGCCTCTGCTGCATTGATGCAACTCTCTCAGCCCACACCTATTCCAGCTGAGGGAGAAACAAAGACCTTGAACTCAAGTCAAAGACAGTTTGGTAGTATGCTATATTGGGTCCTATAGAAATGGATCACTGCCACGTTATGCCACAAAGAGACTCCTAGTAACCAGGGAGATAGAATGACCTATTTTCTGGGTGTCAGTCAGCTTCTCTCCTTGCTCAGTTCACTGCTTGCACAATGGGCTAATGAACAAAGTGGCCATGGTGGCATGTTCAGATCCTGTACACGAATCCAAAAGCAGGGGCTCCAGGGGAAGTAGGGGTGAGAAGCGGCTGCAGCTCCGGGCAGAGGAGGTAGGAACCCGAAGGCGAGCAGGGGCCGGGTGGGCACCATGGCGGGGGTCACCATCGAGGCAGTGAAGCGTGAGACCCTTGTTCTGCAGCAGCAGGCCGGTGACGTGGAGGAAAGGGCCGAGTGCCTCCCGCGGAAGTGGAGGGAGAAAGGCGGCCTGGGAACATGCTGAGGTGGCCTCCTTGAACCGTAGGATCCAGCTGGTTGAAGAGGAGCTGGACCGCGCTCAAGAGCGCCTGGCCACTGCCCTGCAAAAGCTGGAGGAAGCCGAGAAAGCTGCTGATGACAGCGAGAGAGCCATGAAGGTTACTGAAAACCGAGCCTTAAAAGAGGGAGAAAAAATGGAGCTCCAGGAAATCCAACTCAAAGAAGCTAAGCACATTGCAGAAGAGGCAGATAGGAGGTACGAAGAGGTGGCTCTTTGGCTGGTGATTGCTGAGGGAGACTTGGAAGGCACAGAGGAGCGAGCTGAGCTGGCAGAGTCCCGTTGCCGAGAGATGGATGAGCAGGTCAGACTGATGGACCAGAACCTGAAGTGTCTGAGTGCTGCTGAAGCAAAGTACTCTCAAAAAGAAGACAAATATGAGAAAGAGATAGATTCTTACTGATAAGGAGACAGAGACTCATGCTGAGTTTGCTGAGAGATCGGCAGCCAAGCTGGAAAAGACAGTTGAAGATTTGGAAGATAAACTGAAATGCACCAAAGAGGAGCATCTCTGTACACAAAGGATGCTGCAGCAGACCCTGCTTGACCTGGATGAGATGCAGGCACCCCAGTCCCGCCCTGCGCTGCTCCTCCCTCTGACCCCGACTCGGCTGAGGCCAGCCTGCCCGAAGCTGACCTTTAAACTGACGGCTGATCTTTAACTGGAAGGCTGCTTTCTCCTTTCGCCACCTCTCCCACCCCCTCCCCCGTGTCCTTTTCGCCAGACTGCCTCTGCCTCCCCCCAGAGATTCCAGTTGGACCAGAGGCTGAGCACTTTCGGGAACAACTGTTTAAGGGAACGTGAGCACAATGCCAAGTGTCTTTAAAAGCATGCTGTGATGGACACATTTTATAATTACCTTTTTTGCTGTTGATGTAGCAGCCATTGGTAAAACACTCCAGATAATTCCATAGTTCTGAAGCAGCAGTCTAATCCCTGTCTCACTTTTGGAAGGTAACTTTTCAGCTTAATGCATATTGCCCTCTCCGTAGAGGAGGGGAAAAGGTATGGGCCTGCCTTCCTGAGAGCCAAACAGCCCAGAGAAAGGCTCCATTTTGGGAAACCTCGTTGCTCTGTAAAAAGTACCCACCAAACCAGAGAGGTGATTCCAGGAGGAGTTAGCAAAAAAAAAAAAAAAGTGCTGTTCAGGTTTTCAGCTGAAAATGGTATCTTTGGGCAACTTTTTTTTTTCATCAGAAGTGACCAAAGAAAATTAAGATGGCAAGGACTTCCCTGATGACACAGTGGTTAAGAATCCGCCTGCCAATGCAGGGGACACGGGTTCGAGCCCTGGTCCAGGAAGATCCCACATGCCGCAGAGCAACTAAGCCCGTGCACCACAACTACTGAGCCTGTGCCCTAGAGCCCGCGAACCACAACTACTGAAGCCTGCGCGCCTAGAGCCCGTGCTCCGCAATGAGAAGCCGCAGCAATGAGAAGCCTGCGCAGCGCAGAGTAACCCCCGCTCGCCGCAACTAGAGAAAGCCTGCGTGCAGCAACGAAGACCCAACGCAGCCATAAATAAATACATAAATAAATAAATAAATTGTTTAAATGGCGAGACCTCTGAGACCTAACCCTTGTCCCAGCTCTACCCCGTTCCCAACCGCCCACAGAATGGATCATGTGCCCCTTATGTTGAGGTGACCACTTATTTGCTCTCCCGCCTCCTTGAAAGAAAGAAAATTATGTTTTGCCACTGATTTAGCCATCTGAAACTCGTCTCAGCACCCTTTCCTGGGTCTGAAGCTGCTGTCTCTAACAGTGCCATCTCATTGTGCTTTGTATCAGTTAGCACTGGAGAAATCTTAAATAGCTTACGTCCAAAGCTGTTTTTAAGTTTTATACTATTTTGAAACTTTGCTTCTTTGGGGTTGGGGCACACTGGTCACCCCATCTGGCTGTGAGAGCTCTCTAGTCTGTGGGCTGGCAGTGTGCTGATCTTTTAAAGTTTCTTTCCCCACCCAATCCCCCCTTTCTGGTGAGGTTTCAGTGAGGTTTGTTAGGTGTGCATCCTGCAGCTTAATTGGCTTAAAATGTACTCTCCTTTGGTGTGGTCTCTTTGGGGGCCAGATGGGAGAAAGAAAAACCAATAGTGTAACTGTTTTGATACTGAAAATTGATAAATGTCTTTTTGAAATAAAGAACCAGTCCCTCCCCCCTAATAAAACAAAAAAAAAAAACAAAAGCAGGGACTCTAGGAACCAAGAATCAGCCTATCTTCTACTGCTTTTAACGACCCACTTGCAGAATTTGTGCTATCTGTTCCTACAACCTTATACCTGCTGCGTTAGAGATCCTGATTCCCAAGGGAGCATTGCCTCCTAGAAACAACATTAAGTTTCACTGAACTGGAAATTGAACTACTTTGAACTCCTCATGCCAGTGGATAAGCAAGAAAAGAACTACTCTACTGACTGGTTTAGTTGACCCTGATTGTCATGAGAAGGTGGGGTTGTTGCTACACAATGGGGGCAAAAACAAGTACATCTGGATTGTAGGACTCACTGAGGCACCTCTTGGTGATTCTCTGGCCATGAATAGTTGTAAATGGACACTCAAAGCAACTATTGCCTGACAAAGGAAAACAACTGAGGGTTCAAATCTAACAGGGATGAAGGACTGGGTCAACCTACCAGGCAAGCAACCTACAGCAGCTGAAATGCCGACTGAAGGTGAGAGAAACTAGAATGGGTGACAAACGAGGTAACTGATGAATATCAGCTATGATCCTGGGACCAGCTGCAGCAGTAACAATTGTAGCTTGGTTTGTTAATCCTCTTTAAGTCTTGTTGAGAAATGGAAACTGACTGATACTTGGAAGGACTGGCCTTGCATCTTCCTTCTTAATGAAGTACAGGAAGTATATCTTGTTCTCATACAAGATCTAGGGTATTATAACAGGGTGCAAGTAAATCTGATTGGTTCAAGGGATGTAGTATAGGAGACCCAGCTTATGTATCACCCAGGATGCACTCATCCCTGCCGCCCATTCCACCCAGGCATCAACCATCTGCAAGTCTTCTAGCTATTCAAAATATCCCTACAGTGGTTAAGTCCCAGCCACTGCCACTGTCATCGTACACTGATGGTCCCCACACATAGCCCCAACTGGCACGTGGAGACTGTCCCATTGCAGGCCAGAGGCTCTTGTTGCCCCATTGACTGCCTGGAGGGTCTGCATAATACATCCTGGACACATAGGAAGTTAATGCCTCATAGAGTGGATTTCAGCACTGAAAGAAAGTAGGTAGGAAGGACAACAGGAGATAAAGTCTGCACCCTTCCTTCCCTACAATGGACTGCTCTGAGATGCAGTCTTTCCATATGGCTTCTCTGGAGACATCCTGCAAATCTAGGCATCTCGTTCATGGTGTTGTGAAGTTTTGGCCATCTCAGTAACTCATCCCTTTGAATTTTCTCTCCTTTTTCTGCCTCAATTCCCTTTGACTCTCATTCTTGCTTCCCTGGGAATGCAGCCACCCCACCCTACCCCCAATAAAACGTTAGCATGTCAAACTTTGATGTAGGTTTTTTTGTGTGATCCTGAGCTAAGATGTCAGCTATTTTGTTTTAAAAAGTGGGTGATTCAGGACTCTCACTTTCCAGTCCAACACGTAAAGAGCTTAGAAGTCACCATTCCTTCCCAACAAGGAAAAATCTAAGCAAACCAAAAAATCAACAATCTCTTCTAAGATCTGTCAGAGAAGTGAGGTCACAAGGCGAACTGCTGCCCCCCAAATTGGAGAGACACACAGGTGAACACAGAAAACCACAACTTACCATTGCAGAAATCCATGAACAGACATCTCCATGGGAACCAGTGCCAGGGCAGGAAAATCTGAACTGTAATTGATGATGGAGGCTCAGTGTGGACAAGTCTGAGACTTAAAAACTACAGGACGAACCAGTGATGGGGCAGGACGGGATGGGGGGAGCATTGCTCACACTTTTGTGAGTTTCACCTCACAGGTCCTCACAGTCAATACTGGAGGAAAATCCCCTCAACCTTCCAGCAGGGGAAAAAGGAAAAGAAACCCTTTTGAAATATGCTAGAGGATTCTGTCTTCTCAACAACCACCGCCCCCCCCCCCCACCTCCAGGAGAAACTATTTTACCAAAACTTAACCTGCTGGGGTTTTATCAGAGCCTGACCAACTTAAGGGAAGGGAAACACCCAACTCCAGCCCCATCTAACCATCCTGTACCACATAACCGGTGGGGGGGGGGGGGTGGAATACTTAGAAGTACTGGTGAACTTCACAGTCCAGGCACACAGATTCATGAAAAAAGGGAGACCTAATCACAGGACTTTCGAATGCTGCCCACTCCTCCTCCACATGTTACCACCACAACACTAAAGACTTACATACTTCAATTCCTGGTACATCACATCCACCTTTCAACCAAAAATTACAAGGCATACTAAAAGGCAAAAAATACTGTTTGAAGAGGCATGACAATCATCAGAACCAGAGTCAGATATGGTAGGAATGTTGGAATTATCACAACAGTAATTTGAAAAAAACTGTGATTAATATGCTAAGGGCCTTGATGGTAAACGTAGACAACATGCAAAAACGGGACATGTAAGAACACGAAGTAGAGAGATGGAAATTCTAAGAAAGTATCAGAAAGAAATACTAGAGATCAATAAAGATGTTTGATGGACTCATTAGGAGAATAGATACAGCAGAGGAAATCATCTCTGAACTTGATGATATGACAATGGGAACTTCCAAAACTGGAAAGCAAAGAGAATGATGAATTACAAAAAATAGTACAGAATATCCAAAAAATATAGGACAACTATAAAAGGTATAACATACACATAATGGAAATGGAAGGAAAAGAGAGAAAGGAACAGAAGAACTATCTGTAACAACAATGACTGAGAATTTCCCCAGATTAAATGTCAGACACGAAACCACAGATCCAGGAAGCTCAGAGAACACCAAGCAGGATAAATGCCAGCAAAACTACTACAGATTGGTATTGAAACTTCAGAAAATCAAAGCTAAAGGAAAAATCTTGCAAGAAGCTGGAAGGAAAAATCCCTTACCTATAGAGCAACAAAGATAAGAGTCACAACCAACTTGTCCCCAGAAATCACAGAAGCAAAAAGAGAATGGAATGAAATATTTAAAGTGTTGAGAAAAAAAGAAAAAAAACCCCAACCACCAAACCCTATTATCCTAGAACTCTGTACCCTTTAAAATATACTTCAGAAGTGAAGGAGAAATAAAAACACTCTCAGACAAACAAAAATTGAGGGACTTTCTTGCCAATAGACCTACCTTGCAAGAAATGTTAAATTCTTCAGAGAGAAGGGAAATGATATAGGTCAAACTCATATCTACATAAAGAAGAATATCAGAGAATGAATAAGTGAAGACCAAATAAAAACTGATTTTTCATAATTCTTCTAACAGCTAGCGATTTATTCAAAATAATTACAATAACGCTTTTGATTGTGTATGCTTATGTGTGTACATATAAAATATACATATATGTGTGTATATATGTATATGTGCTCATATATACATATATATAAGTGAAATGAATGACAGCAATGAAACAAGGGAAGGGAGGAATTAGGATTATTTGCTATTTTAATGTATTCACACTACCTGTGGAGTTGTACACAGGCATACCTTGTTTTATTGTGCTTTGCTTTATTGCACTTTTTACAAATTGAAGGTTTGTGGCAACGCTGAGTGAAGCAAGTCTACTGGCATCATTTTTCCAGGAGCATTTGCTTACTTCATGTCTCTATGTCACATTTTGGTAATTCTTGTAATATTTCAAATTTTTTCATTATTGTATTTGTTATGATGATCTGTGATCTTTAATATTACTACTGTAATTGTTTTGGGGTACCATGAACTGCAACCATATAAGACAGCAAACTTAATAAATGCATGTGTTCTGACTGCCCCACCTACCGGCCATTCCCTGCTTCTCTCCCTCTCTCCTCAGTCCTCCTTATTCCCTGACACAACAATATTGAAATTAGGGCAATTAATAACCCTACAATGGCCTCTAAGTGCTCAAGTGAAAGAAAGAGTTGCACATCTCTCACTTTAATTAAAAGCTAGAAATGATTAAGCTTAGTGAGGAAGGCATGTCAACAGCTGAGATAGGCTGAAAGCTATGCCTCTTGTGCCAAACAGCCAAATTGTGAATGCAAAGGAAAAGTTCTTGAAGGAAATTAAAAGTGCTACTCCAGCAAACACATGAATGATCAGAAAGCAAAACAGCCTCATTGCTGATATGGAGCAAGTTTTATTAGTCTGCATAGAAGATCAAAATCAGCCATAACTTTCCCTTAAACCAAAGTCTAATTCAGAGCAAGGCCCTAATTCTCTTCAATTCTCTGATGTCTGAGAAAGGTGAGTAAGCTGTGGAAGAAAAATTTGAAGCCAGCAGAGGTTGGCTCATGAGGTTTAAAGAAAGACGCTTTCTCCATAACATAAAAGTACAAGATGAAGAAGCAGGTACTGATGTAGAAGCTCCAGCAAGTTATTCAGAAGATCTAGCTAAGATAATTAGTGAAGGTGGCTACACTAAATAACAGGTTTTCGATGTAGATGAAACAGCCTTATATTGGAAGAAAATGCCATCTATTACTTTCATAGCTAGAGAGGAGAAGTTGATGCCTGGCTCCAAAACTTCAAAGGACAGGCTGAGTCTTGTTAAAAGCTAATGCAGCTGGTGACTTTAAGTTGAAGCCATTGCTCATTCACCATTCTGAAAATCCTAGAGCCCTTAAGAATTATGCTAAATCTATTCTGCCTGTGCTCTATAAATGGAACAACAAAGCCTGGATGACAGCACATCTGTTTACAACATGATTTACTGAATATTTTAAGCTCACTGCTGAGACCTACTCCTCAGAAAAAAGATTCTTTTTGAAATATTATGGCTCACTGACAATGCACCTGGTCACCCAAGAGTTCTGATGGAGATGTACAATGAGATTAATGTTGTTTTCATGCCTACTGCCACAACATCCATTCTGCAGCTCATGGATCAAAGAGTAATTCTGACTTTCCAATCTTATTCGTTAAGAAATACATTTTGTAAGGCCATGGCTGCCATAGATAGCAATTCTTCTGATGGACCTGGGCGAAGTAAATTGAAAACCTTCTGGAAAGGATTCACCATTCTAGATGTCATTAAGAACATTTGTGATTCATGGGAAGAGGTCAAAATATAAACAGTAACAGGAGTTTAGAAGAAGTCGATTCCAACCCTCATATATGATTTTGAGGGGTTCAAGACTTCAGTAGAAGAAGTGATTGCACATGTGGTAGAAATAGCAGGAGAACCAGGAGTAGAGCTTGAAGATGTGACTGAATTGCTGAGATCTCATGATAAACTCTAATGAATGAGTTGCTTCTTATGGATGATAAAGAAAGTGGTTTCCTGAGATGGAATCTACTCCTGGTGAAGATGCTATGAAGATTGCTGAATTGACAACAAAGGATTTAGAATATTACATAAACTTAGTTGATAAAGCAGTGGCAGGGTTTGAGAGGACTGACTCCAATCTTGAAAGCAGTTCTACTGTGGGTAAAATGCTATCAAACATCATTGTACACTACAGAGAACTCATTCATGAAAGGAAGAGTTAATCAATGTGGTGAACTTCATTGCTGTCTGATTTTAAGAAACTGCCACAGCTACCTCAGCTTTCAGCAAACACCACCCTGATCAGTCAACAGCCATCAACATTGAGGCAAGACCTTCCACCAGTAAAAACATTACAACTTGGTGAAGGCTCAGGTGATGGTTACCATTTTTTATCAAGAAAGTATTTTTTTATTAAGGTATGTACATTTTTTTCAGAGATAATGCTATTGCACACTTAATAGACTACACTATAGTGTAAACATAACTTTTATGCACTGGGAAATGAAAAAATTCATGTGACTCACTTTATTGTGATATTCACTTTATTGTGGAGGTCTGGAACTGAACCCCCAAAATCTCCAGGGTATGTCTGTAGTATTATCTGAAAGTGGACTTGGATTAGGTGTAAATGTATATTGCAAACTCTAGGGCAACCACTAAAAATAGTAAGAGAGAAAATGGAATCATAAAATTATCAATTAAAACCACAAAAGGCAAAAAAAGTGTGAAAGACAAAAATAGGAACAAAGAACAAATAGAAAATAGTAACAAATATGGTAAATATTAATCCAACCATATCAATAATCACTTTAAATATCAATGATCTAAATAAACCTATTAAAAGACAGATTGTCAGAGTGGATCAAAAACCAAGGCCCAATTATATGTTGTCTAAAAGAAACCCACTTTAAATATAAAAACACATAGAGATCAAAAGTAAAGAGATAAAGATATGGGCTTCCCTGGTGGCGCAGTGGTTGGGAGTCTGCCTGCCAATGCAGGGGACACGGGTTCGAGCCCTGGTCTGGGAAGATCCCACATGCTGCGGAGCAACTAGGCCCGTGAGCCACAATTACTGAGCCTGCGCGTCTGGAGCCTGTGCTCCGCAACAGGAGAGGCCGCGATAGTGAGAGGCCCGCGCACCGCGATGAATAATGGCCCCCACTTGCCACAACTGGAGGAAGCCCTCGCACAGAAACGAAGACCCAACACAGCCATAAATAAATAAATAAATGAATAAAAATTAAAAAAAAAAAAAAGAGATAAAGATATACCATGTTAACACTCATCAAAAAGAGTGAGAATAGTTACATTAATTTCAGACAGCAGACCCAGAGCAAGGAAAGTTATAGGAATAAAGATGCACATTACATAATGATAAAGGGGTGAATCCTTAATGTGTATGTATCTAACAACAGAGTGTCAAAATATATAAGGCAAAAAACTAAAATAGATGGAACACACTAATAGAGTTGGAGAGTTTAATACTTCTCTATCAGTAATGGACAGATCCAGCAGGCAGAAATTCAATAAAGACAGAGTTGAACTCAATAACATCATGAGTCAACTGGATATAATAGACATTTATTGATTACTTCATCCAGTAGCAGATTACACATCCTGCTCAAGTTCACATGGAACATTCAAGATAGGCCATTTTCTGGGCCATAGAACATACCTTAATAAATGTAAAGAATATATATCATACAATGCCTGCTTTCAAACCATAATGTAATTAAACTAGAAATCAATAATAGAAAGCCAACTGGAAGATCCCCAAATACTTGGAGATTAAACACCACACTTCTAAATAACCTACGAATCAAAGAAGAAATCTATATTCATTAAAGAAATTGAATTAATAATTAATAACCTTCCAAAACAGAAAGCACCAGGCCCAGATTGGGTTCCCTACTGAATTCTACCAAACATTTAAGGAAGAAATTATACCAATTCTCTACAATCTCTTCCAGAAGATAGAAACAGAGGGAATACTTCCTAACTCATTCTATGAGACCAGTATTACCCTAATACCAGAACCAGACAAAGACATTATTTAAAAACTACAGCCTAATATCTCTCACGAACATTGACGTAAAAATCCTCAACAAAATATTAGCAAATAAAGTCCAACAATGTGTAAGAAGAATTATACACTATGACCAAGTGGGATTTCTCCCAGGTATGCAAGGTTGTTTCAACATTCAAAAATCAATTAATGTAACCCATCACATCAACAGGCTAAAGAAGAAAAATCACATGGTCATATTAAGAGGTACAAAAAAAGCATTTGACAAAAGCCGGCATGCATTTATGATACAAACTCTCAGCAAACCAGGAATACAAGGGAACATCTTCAACTTGATAATGAACATCTACAAAACACCAACAGCTAACAACACACTTAATGGTGAGAAATTCGAAGCTTTCCTGCTAACATCTGGAATAAGGCAAGGATGTCCACTTTTATCTCTGCTTTTAAATATTGTACTGGAAGTCCTAGCTAATACAACATGACAAGAAAAGGAAACAATAAAAGGTATTCAGATTGAAAAAGAAATAAAATTGTCTTTGTTCACAGATGACATAATTCTTTACATAGAAAATCTAGAAGAATTGACAAAAAATTAAAAAAAAAAAACCTCCTGGAACTAATAAATGATTATAGCAAGGTTGCAGGATACAAGGTTAATATGCAGAAATCAATTGCTTTCCTTATACCAGGAATGAACACGTGGAATTTGAAATTAAAAACACACTACCTTATATGTTAGCACCCCCAAAAATGAAATACTTAGGTATAAGCCTAACAAAATGTGTACAAGATCTCTATGAAGCAAGCCTCAAAACTCCAATAAAATATCAGTATATCTAAGGAGAATAAAATAATTGGAGAGATTGCATGTTCATGGATAGAAAGACTCAATATTGTCAAGATGTCAGTTCATCCCAACTTGATCTATAGATTCAGCACAATTCCAATCAAGTCCCAGCATTTTGTGGACATCAACAGACTATTTCTAAAGTTTATATGAAGATTAAAAGACCCAGAACAACCAATTCAATATTGAAGGAGAAGAACAGTGCTAGCGAGGATGTGGAACAATAGGAACTCTCATTCATTGCGTGGTGGGAAGGCATAATGGTACAGCTACTTTTGAAGACAGTTTGGCAGCTTCTTATGAAACTAAACACACTCTTACCATATGATCCAGTAATCATGCTCCTTGGTACTAACTTAAATGAGTTGAAAACTTATGTCTATGCAAAAACCTACACATTGATATTTATTGCACCTTTATTCATAATTGCCAAAATTTAGAAGCAACCAAGATGTCCTTCAGTAGGTAAATGGATAAACTGTAGTACATTCAGACAATGGAAAACTATTCAACACTAAAAAGAAATGAGCTATCACACATGAAAAGACCTGGAGGACATTTAAATGCGTATTTCTAAGTGAAAGAAGCCCATATGAAAAGGCTGTATGGCTCCAAGTATATGACACTATGAAAAAGGAAAAACTATGGAGACAGTAAAAAGATCAATGGTCTCCAGGGCTTGGGGGTGGAGGGGGGGAAAGATGAATAGGCAGAGCATAAAGGATTTTTAGGGCAGTGAAACTATTCTGTATGATATCACAATGGTGGATATATATCATTATACATTCATCAAAACCCACAGACTGCAATACCAAGAGTGAACCCTAATGTTAACAATGGACTTTAGGTGATAACAATGTGTCATTGTAGGTTCATCAACTGTAGTAAATACAGCCACTGTAGCAGATGATGTCAACAGTGGAGGAAGTTGTAGATGGGGCCGTATGGGCGGGAA
The DNA here is from genome assembly GCF_965194825.1 of Balaenoptera physalus. Classification (NCBI taxonomy): domain Eukaryota; kingdom Metazoa; phylum Chordata; class Mammalia; order Artiodactyla; family Balaenopteridae; genus Balaenoptera; species Balaenoptera physalus. The sequence goes on from NC_138891.1 coordinate 36,917,618, forward strand.
CAGAGGGCATAGCGGAAATCTCTGTCCTTCCTGCTCAGTTTTGCTATGAACCTAAAACAGCTCTAAAAAATAAAGTTTATTAACTTTTCAAAAACTGGGTTATTCATGGACGTCATATGTATGGCAACATAACTTTCTAATTCTTTTTCCTTATATTTTCAACTACCATATGTAATATGTTTCTAAACATTTGGACATTTGGAACAAAACCAATATATTATGTCTCAGCATCTCTACCAGCTGGTGGCTCCCTAAAGACAAGTCCCTATTCTCATAATCCCAGAAGCCAGCTGAGTCTCTAGCCCAGAAGGGATGTTAACCAAATATGCACTAAAGTCTTCAGGAAAGGCAATGGTGTATAGGGGAAAGAGAACCAAAGCAGGAGTTGTATTAACATTTCTTGGTGATTTCCTAGGTCCCATGACCTTGGGCAAATCACACGTTCACTGAGATTAATTTTCGGAAGCTATGAAATGGTGATAACCTCATCTCTTCACAAAACTGTTGTAAGGACCAAGCGAGATGCACCACATATAAAACTATTTTTAAATTGCAGAATCCTTTACAAAAATCAACTACTCTTACTCATGGGAAATGACTAAATAGATACTAAATTAAAAAGGAGAGAAAAAGATGGGCTGGACGGAAAAAGGAAAATGAAAAAATTAAAGGGAAACAAAGATATATTCAGTCATCACCACACTTGAAACAAGATTCTGGGCTTCTTCCTCCTTCCCTGCACACAACAAACTGTGACAGCAGACACAGGTTTTCTCTCACATTTTCCCTAAGTTCTCATTCATCAATGTATCAAACATTTACTGAATACAAATAAGTACCAGGCCTTGAGCTAGGAAAGGGCACAAGGCCTAATCAGTGCCCTCAGAGAGGTCTACATCTAGTGGGGGAGGCATACAAGTGAACAGACTGATACAATCGAGGGCAGTCAAAGGCCCCCAAATGGAGCTGAGGGATTCTTGATGGGTTGGGTACAACCAGGGAGGAGAAGATGACAATCAGAGAAGGCTCTCTAGAGGAAAGGACCCTCCAGGATACATCTTGGACAATGTAGTGAGTAAAGGAGGAAAGGGCAGTCTAAGGCAGAGGAGACCAGGCTATAGAAACAAAGGTACCAAATCAAAGACCTTATATGCAAAGGCTATGGAAACTTATTCCATAAGTGATGGGGATCCACTAAAGGGTTTTAAGTGGGAAAGATGGCTTGATCAGATTTATGTTAAGAAGCTTTACAAGAGGGAGGGGATATGGGGATATATGTATACGCACAGCTGATTCACTAAAAAAAAAGAAGCTTTACTCTGTCCTCGTGGATACTGCCACTGCTGCAGGCAACTCTCCCAGGCATCTGTCGCTGCCCAGGCTTGGAATATTCCATCCAGCCTCTAAGAAAGGAGTCAAATGAGAGAACTTTGAAAGCTCACAGGGCTTGCTCTAGTCAGACGTGGCAGAGAATGGGGGCTTCCTGGACTCTCTAGCTCTCAAAAGAAAAAAATTAGAAAGCCTGTTAATATCTTGCTTGAGATCTCACTGGCTGTGTGATTTCCTTGTGACTGAGTGAGTCCCTGATCCATCCTCCAAACAAATGAAACCCTGGTCAGGAGTCTAACGCGAGCACTGAAAGCTTGCAGTAAAATTTAAGCTTTATTGCTTCCTCTTTCTTGTTAGGCAACCCCCAAATAGTAATCATGAATTCACTTTCCCTTCTCTTCCTAAGTCTATCAGTAGAAGAATACTTCATGTATAGGCGACAGACACACAGGGTACCTGGGCGATTGGTCTCATAACCCATCACTTGGCACCAACCATTTATGTTACTACTAAATCACCTTGAGATAGGGTGGACATCCATATGTAAACTCCTGGATTTTTTTAAGAATACAGATTTCTCGGACTTCCCTGGTGGCGCAGTGGTTAAGACTCTGTGCTCCCAATGCAGGGGGCCTGGGTTTGATCCCTGGTCAGGGAACTAGATCCCACATGCATACCACAACTAAGAGTTCACATGCCGCAACTGGAGCCCGCATGCTGCAACTAAGGAGCCCATGTGCTGCAACTAAGGAGTGGGCAAGCCGCAACTAAGGAGCCCGTGAGCTGCAACTAAGACCTGGTGCAACCAAATAAATAAATAATCAGAATGCCTCTATATCCATTAAAAATCGAATACATATTCCATCAAGTTTAAAAAGGCAGATAAACTCTATACCTTTTTGCAAATGAATTTCAACAACTTTATACCATGTTAATCTCTTTAAGACAAAGATACTTTAAAAACAAACCAAGGTCTAAGGATGGAACTTTGTGGGTTCAGAACCCCCCAAGATGATGAAATATCTCAGGTTCACTAAGGGATGGAAAATGGGTCCCTCTCCTTTCACCATTACACCCCTACCCCAACCAGCATCCCAGTGCTTGTCCAGAGAGAGGAAGACCCTCAGCACTGGGGAGAAGTTCAGGGTTGGGAACTGAGAGAAAGCAGAGTCTAACGGCTTTCCTCCCCACTCTCCCCACACACAACAGAGATTCAGGTGGCCTAATTGGCCAAATACAGCCTCTTGCCTGCATTGCCTGCATACCCTCCATCCCACCGCCCACCCCACCCAACCCCCCTGTCACACGCAGGATTTGGGAGGGATTTTTAAACTGGCAACATCATCACCAAATGCAAATAAACTCATTACATTGAATTTCTTCTCAAGTCGCCTTACAAATATGGTCTTTAAAGCACAGTGAAAACACTCAAAGACATGAAATGCTGCTTAAAACTATCCCTGTAGAAGTGATCTCTTCTGTTGCAAAGAGATGAAAAGGCAAATATTTCTGAGTGCTTCGGGTTCCCTACTCAACAGTCATCACATGAGCTTCAATTGCAAAAAAAAAAAAAAAAAAAAAAATTCACGTAGTGTTTAAAAATCTCCTTTAATTTTATTTTCATGAACTCCAAGAAGAACATCGTTGCAGTTAATGTTACAAAAAAGCAAAGAGGGACATCTGAACATGCAATAAAAAATGGATTCACAGTGAAAATAATGTATGTTGGTACTAAAATATAGTTACTTGGCTCCCTGAAGGGAAAAGCTTTCTTCGAATTATCTATTCACTTGGGTTTTATCATGAGAAAATATTTTTTTTTTTTCTGGAAAGCTTTGGGAAGTTTTCAATTTGTGCTACTGTTATTGTTAGCATCTGCTGGAAGTCCCTCATTCTGAAAGCCATTATTTGCAGTCTATAATTTAATCCGAAAATTCAAAAGTACAACAAATAGCTTGGCAACTGTGTTCTTGTTACATACAAAGCCATTAGCAAAAATATGTAACAAAATTTATGTGAAACAAACAATTTTGTCCTTATATACAGAAGTTTGCTTTATTCCTCCTGCCCTCACAGCCTACTCAAAAATGAGAGGGTGTGGAGGGAGCAGCTACCAATCTCCTTTGAACTCTCCTTCTGGGTGGGGTAGAGAAATCTTAAAAGTAAGTTAACTATCTGAATCTTCTTTTAACTGAGTTACAAAAATGCAGCTGGGCTTCTTAGTAAAGAACAAAAACTAGGAAAAATGATAATGGCTTTAAAATAAAGAATTCATCCCTTTGTCCTTTGTAAAATCTCTTAACAGAGAGTAAAAATGACTACATTTGTGACTGTGATCTGAGGACACAGAGCAAAGAGCATCTTGGTGAAACATATGGACGGTAGAAACCAAGCTGCTGAGAAGTTTCACATCTAGGGCATGCACATACATCATACCGATAGAGTTTACAGCTCAGGGGAGAAAGGTCAGAAAGGTACACGGGAAGTGTCACCCGAAGCTACATACAAACGCATGAACAAGAAGAACACACGGAGTCAAAGGGAGACGGTAATGCAAGTTTAAAAATACATTTTAAAATCATCTCAAAGCCAAGGAACATATTTACTGAAAACTCGGACATTCTACAGAATATCTTGTAAACAGTGAAAATGCAGCTTATTTAAAATGTAAAAAAAATAAAAATAAAAATAAATGCAGCTTTATGTAATTCACAGTCTCAAAAGAAAATAAATTTCTGGTTTATCATCACTGCTCGGCTCGGTCTGCAAAACGGAATGATGTGAACAGAACTGGTCGGCATGGCCGGAGCGCAGGGCTGCGCACGCGCCCTCGGGGATGCCGCGGCCCTCCACGCCGCAGCCGCCCTTGGCGCTCCGCAAGTAGCCCGCGATGTACGAGCCGGTGGAGTGCCGGTTCCCCCGCGGGCGCCGGCGCGCAGGGTTTGCTTCGAAGAACCACTCCTCCCACAGGGCTGGGGTTCACACTTTTCTGCTTGTTGGCTTCCTGCTTTTCCTTGGCGCGACTGGCAATATTGCGCACTCTGCTCTGACTTCTGGATGACAACTTTCTGACCAGGGCCCTGGGGAACTGATTGACATCTTGCTTGGAATACAGCACTTGGCAGCCGTCTTCCTGGTCAAAGGACACAAGCTTCCGCAGCTGTTCGGTCAGGGCATCTATAGGCTCTAACGACTTTGTTTTCACAGTTACGCCCTTCTTGTCTCTGATGCCAGTTGTAACAAAGCTCTTACTAATACACTGGTACTTGCTTTCAAAATTACAGGCGATGTCCTCTGATGTTAAGTCCCCCAGACTTTTGGATTTGCAAGGACTGGGCAGCTTCAGAGCAGGCAGAGGAGGGTGTGTGGACCGCTCGGGGGCAGGGTCATGCATGTCTTGAACGCTAGACAGGGGCCCAGGGGTCTGGTTCTTTTTTGCATCTGAATTTGAGAAATGGTTATGCATAAAACCAGCACCCTGATAGGCTAGATGAGAAATATTTTGATTTTTGACATCTTGAATACTGTTGAATATTTCAGAGACAGAAGAGTGGAGAGTCTCTTTACAGTAGCCATTTCTCAAGCCTCTTTGAAAATGTTCCACCACATCCTGACTGTATTTCAGTTTTAAAGGAGAAGCGAGGTGACTTGTGTCCTCTCTCCTATATCCGTAGGTTGTTAAAGGCAGACTTTGTGAGTCTCCATCCATTTCCACGAGACTGCTCTCCCCAGAATTTAAACAGAGAGTGGGATCCACTATTACATCTTCCAGTGTCAAGTCAGTGGAAGTGGCAGGGCTGCGGTTCTTCAGTATTTCCCAGTCTTTTTTGTGGGTGGGACTTTTTGGTAACCAGCAGGGAGGATTATTAGAGGACAGAGGCAGATTGTTTTCCATGGCCCCTGTCTTGGTCTTCCCAGAAAGGTCATCATCTGCTTTAGTTTTAGAGACAGGAGTGCAGATAGTTTCACAAACAGCTGCATGTGTTGAGCATTCAGAGTTCTCGTGCCCCAAGAATGCAATCTGCTCAGGAGATGAGCACAGGAAGGATGACTTGGGTTTTCCACTGGAAAAGCCATGCTTGAAGGGCATTTTTAGGTCCATGGTAGGCAAGGGAGGATGGCCCGCTACCACACTGGGGCTCTGATAATGTGACACAACTGTGGGGTTAACCTGGTCTCTGGTCTCATCAAACTGGCCAATCAGTGCTGAGATGGAACTGCCAGGCTCATTCTCATTTGTCAAAGTGACATTATCAATAAGATGGGAAATTTCACTCTCCTGGAGAATTGCAGTGGAATGTAAGTCAGGTGTGTCAGAACAGAGAGTAGAGACATCTGACAAAGAAAAAGGATGTTGCAGCTCTGCCCTTAATCCCAATTACCTTCCAGCTTCTTAATCTCAGATTGCTTTGAGAAAGGATGCTTCCTGACAATGCGCTTTTCCCTACCCACGAAGCCCCCAGCATTCCCGTTTTCCTTGGTTTTCACACCACACAGATCTTGTGTTAGGATAACTGCAGGGTCACGAGCCAAATGCTGCTTGGGGAGAGGGATTTGTTGGTGCACTGGTGTTCCTGGCGATCACTTAACACATTTGATTTGGTTCTCCCACCCTTTGGACCTGGTACCAACTGTTCTGTGATTGACAAGTTGGCGGTATAGAAACAGCAGAGTCCCAGTGGCTGATGTCTTTGTGGAGGAGAGCGCTGGAGGAAGCGGATACCTTTTGTTGAAATTTGGAAAATGTTGGTCTTTTATACTTGCCTTCCCATCTCTTCTGCCATCCTTATCTTCTGCTGAATGAAACAAACAATATTTTAAGTGACACGTATCACTTTATGTAGGACCTGCAAACACTCATGTTTGTCTTCAGACAGACAAATGGAAAATGTAAATCTGTTACATCGTGACAATATAATTATGGATTGCATAGATTTGCAACAAAGTGTCTGTGTGATGGATAAATGGTAAAATATAGTAATTTCACTGAAACTTCCCTTTGAATAGCTATTACATCAGCTAAGGATGTAATATTCATTGTAAAAAAAAAAATGTCAATGAGTTACCATACTTTTACAGTGAAGATTACCTTAAGTTGTTTCCTATTCAGATTTGTACTACACAGAAGCATGGCAATAAAAACAGAACAAGACAGCTCTGTTAAACAAAGTATTGTGGTACCTGTAAGCAAGATACTGTAAGCTTTCAAAGTTATACATGTGTTAGAGAAAAAAAAAAACCCCACACAAATCATTTTGAAAAACATTTTGGCAAAATACTGATTTTAACCAATTAATTTCTAAAACAAATTGGAGGGTGCAATAGATGCATTAAAATATCAGTATCTGTTGACTTTAAAATGTAAAAATAAAGACTTGGTCACCAATTCTATACCATTGCTAATATCTAATTTTCCGTTGATCCTATTTTTTTGGTTTTAATACATAAATTTCATATTGCATTCTCCCCTAAAAGAGGTAGTAAGATATCAGGCACAGTAAGGAAAACTATAAAAATACACAATTCAAAGTAACTTGGGGTACCCCATCCTGTTTAGTATAGTGCTAAGACAATATTGATATTAGGTGTTCAAGGATTCTTAATCACATTATTTTAATGGATTTTATGCTTTCAGTTATGAGAATCAAGAAAATATGTTTAACTTTTTATTAAATATTTTCCTAACTAAAAGAATTCATCATAAAAATTTGATAAACCCAAAAATGATAAGGAAAAATATAAAGATTATATGATGTTACCACTCAGATAGCCACTGTAAGCTTTTGTAGAGGGACAGAATTATGTATACAATTTTTTATTCTGAATTTTTTCCACTTAATTTTTCTTCTACATGATAACTTGAATCATTGCATGGTTATGTACTGCTCCATATTTATAAGTTTTATACTTTATTATGAAATATATTATGCTATATATATATGAATAACATATAACTTTCCTGTTTTTTAAAGGGAGTAAAGAAACATAACTATTGCTTTCTAACTCACCTTAATGGTAGTAACATCTTAATTGTGGCATTACAGGATTAATTATTACTAATTTCTTTTGCTTTATTTTCCCCCCAAAATGGAGTTATTTATATTTATATATAGTTTACTTTCCCCCAAAATGGAGTTTTGAAATAAATTTTAAAGCATATATTTCATCTCTTCTCTGATACTGCTCTTAGCAAAATTTCAAACTTGTTAACTGCCTTTTTCTCCTTCAAATAAAGCATTCAAAAATTGGTTTGTCTCCCTACAATATCTTACAATAAAAATCAATACAAGCAAAGTGGTGTTTGTGAGAAAATAGATCATTGAAATTAGATTGCATGATGAAAGAATTTTGCTAAAAGAAAGAGGTATCACATTCTACTGTCTGAAGTGATTTTGATTTAATTAAAACTTATTTGTTGCAGAGACCTCACATGGACACAGTTTTGGTGCTTAAATTATCTAAAATAGGGTGGGGGAAGGGTCACCGACACAAGGCAAGAGCTCTTTGGTACACTGTAAAGCAGATATCACTCTTTATCACGTTCTTGATATGAGTGAAGCATTATGCTCAAATTAGGGGAAAAGATGGGTAATGCCTGGTTCCTATGCCTGAGGAATCTGTGAATGGACAGGAGCTGCAGACGTGCTTCCCTCCCTGCCAACATCCAGCGGTCAGGGAAACGAGGCCGCAGGAAAACAGCTAATAAGCTACCTCTTGAGGAAGCAAAGATTTCTCAAGTGAAGAAGGTGGATTACTTTTAACATCTGGCTTTTCCTCTTTCTCCATAAACATTTCCAATTGTAGAAACATGTTATATGGTGGGAAAGAAATATAACTAAACTGAACCTCAGAAAAGTCAATTTAATTTTATTCCTCCTCAGAAAATCAGTAAATAGTGTACCCACTTAGAAAACCATGATCTCTGCTCACATTTTGCAGGTTTCACCTCCCTCTGTGGTACCTCATAGACCCGTAGGCTCCATGCCATCACATCTGATCCCTCACTGTCAATTTCAGATGTCAATGTTATTTCGAGGCTTTAGGTGACTAGGAGATAGCTCTTCTACCACCCACTCCCCAAAGTTTAAAATATGGTCTAAAAGGTAAACACTGTAATGTACTGTAATGATTTATTTTTCAGTATATTTTACTTTGACTACAAAATGTCAGCCATGTCATAATGGTAATTAGGGACCAAAATGGGCCTTAAAGGGGTGTATTCTTAGAGAAACTTAAAGCATCTTACCCAGAGAGTTTTCTTTTCCTTCTGTGTCTCTTGCAGTTTCGGATATAGGCAGCGACAGAGCCCCCAGAAGACTTCTGTCAACAGGCATAGAGACAGGGCGTGCTTGCAAACTGCGTGTGGTCCTTCTCAGGACCCCATCTTGATCTCTTGCAGCCTCAGACACAGAATCCTTTATCTCTACCATCTCTTGGAAGCCCATTTTGCTCTTTTTTCTGCCTTTGGCTGGAGCACTGGCTGTGCGTCGCAGAATCCTATCTCCAATCGATCGCTTCCGAACATAATGGGAACTGTTTTCCGAAGAGCTGTGCCTGGGATTCTTATTGAACAGCCCCTTCAGACCTTGGAGCTGTCTGTTCTGAAGACACAAAAGGACCAAGCACAAGTTAAGCAAATACCACTGTGTCAGCTGCTTGCCTTTTCAATGACAGCTCCATGAAAAATGGATACAAAACGAAATCTCACAGCCACTGAAGAATATTCAAACCAAGAAAACAGCAGCTCACAGCATGTTTGCACAACGTCATGCACATCTTATCAACCTGACTTTGGGAGGAAGGCAGCCTCCCATTTTCACAACCAAGCTTTCCCACAAGTTTCCTGCCCAAAGATGACAAGGTGGTAGGAAGAGTTTCCACAGTGAAAAGACTATAATGAACTTGAGCCACCTTAAAGCAACAGATGCATGTTTTAAAGTGGTAAGCAGGAAGATGGAGCGATGTGAGAGAGCATGCCGCCATGACCACTGAAAGAGAAACGCGCCAGCAACAACCAAGCACCATGCTGAGAAACTACCTTTGTAGCTCCTAGAAAGTGCAATATAGTGTAACTGGGGTTGAGTATTAAAGGGCTCCACTGCAAGGGGGAAAAAAGCACAACAGAACACAATTTGGGCTCATTCAAGAAGGCTGCACAAGTAAAAACAGAAGGAGACAGAACACATATGCTCTATAAACCCTTTCTCCCACTTTGGATTTTTAGTCACAAGTTCATTCATTGCTCAATTCACCACCATCATGTTGTGGTTTATGCATATCAACCCAAACACACCTTGAAAGTAATAAATGACTTACACATGGACATTTATTTAGGAGAGAGAACACAAGTCCTACAGAACACCTTCTTGGCTCAAGTTTTATTTATTTATTTATTTATTTATTTATTTATTTATTTATGGCTGTGTTCCGTCTTCGTTTCTGTGCGAGGGCTTTCTCTAGTTGTGGCAAGTGGGGGCCACTCTTTATCACGGTGCATGGGCCTCTCATTATTGCGGCCTCTCTTGTTGCGGAGCACAGGCTCCAGATGCGCAGGCTCAGTAATTGTGGCTCACGGGCCTAATTGCTCCACAGCCTGTGGGATCTTCCCAGACCAGGGCTCGAACCCGTGTCCCCTGCATTGGCAGGCAGATTCTCAACCACTGCGCCACCAGGGAAGCCCCTCGGCTCAAGTTTTTAACAAACTGATCTTTATTATTTCCCTCAGGCATGTTAAGTGCTAGAGATGCTGCTTTGTTCACCTGGGATTCCTAGAAATTCAAGAATCATTTTTCGATCATTTACATTTGTGTATGTTTAGGCCAGAGGAGAGAGCCCAACAAGTAGCACAAATAGAAACCCAGGACTAAACACAGAAAGTCATAAAACTTTATCACTCTTAGAAATTAGGATCCTTAGCACCTCACCCCTCCCAACTGATGGATGTGAGAATAAACACATACCTCCTATTTCAGGCCAAATTGGTCCACTACCTGCCAGTTGGATTATAGCCTTTAATAATATTAATATTAGCCAACATTTTTGAGCATTTACTATGTGCCAGGCATCTTTTTAAAAATAAAGTATTTGTTTATGAAGTAGGTACTACTTTTACCCCACATGTACAAATAAGGAAGCGGAAGCACAGAGAATGTATATACCTCTGGAGGAGGAGCTGCAGGCAATGCAGACCTTCTGATAAAGAGCACTGGACATTCCTGGGCCCTGGTCAATGCTACAGTCCCTCCAAATCACATCTAGTCCTGAAAATTGATTCCAGTGGCCAAGTCCCCAATTACTCGGCATTACCAGAGGACAGCCTATTGATTTGTAAATCTCAAGTGAGCTCTGCAATGAAGAAATTGGCATCAGCAAAGAGCTAGAATGCACTTTTATGGTCTCTTCCTTTTAAGTCCTGTGGGTGGCTTTTAATTCATTCGTGATTTTTCGGTTTCCAGTTGAATACAATGGCACTAAATGAATGCATCCTGCCTAGAACTGGCTGGGATCATAGCCCGGTTAGTACAGGTAAATCAAACATCTGAGACTACATTTCCCACTGCAGCCAGCTGGGTCTTTTTAAGGATTATAATAAAATTCAAATATGTAAGTCTATCTTCACTGTTTTAGTCAAACAAATGATTGCCCTAGAGAGTAATAGTTTTCTCAATTCTTTTAAGCCCAGAGAGGGCCCCTAGGTGGAGGGAATGAGTACACACCCCTGAAAAGAGGAAGGAGCACACATGGACGGAGACCTGTGGGCAGGAAAGCACACTGAGAACAGTGTGGGCTGGGCTTCCCTAGAGTTTTCTGTTAAAAAAACAGCCTGTCAAGATACACGTTCCCTTTTATGCAATGAATTAGAAAACTTTATTAAGGACCATATTATTGTTGCATGTGGCTTTAAGCCCTGTGATCTTTCTTACCTTTCCATAGATTTCATTGATTGTTATGTGGACAAATATGGACGCTTCTGTCAGTCCTTCCAAATAGACATGCCGGTAGCCTGATAAAAGTAGAGAAAGTAGTTTCCTCTTAGTTGAACTTGCATTTGGCTTTCCCATGGGTGCAAGAGAATTAAATACCTGACTTTACTACAGTTCTTTATGTTAACACTCACATTATCATATAACACATATTTTATATATCATATATGCCATGGATCATGTATATCACATATCATATATTAAATCTTCCAAAGAAAAGGAATGGTCAGTCTAGAGAGAAAAAAGGCCAGCCAGACTTACCAGGCACTAAGCTGCTAAAGGTCACAGTTCTTTGCCCAACAAAATCTCGTCCAATCGGATCGTGATCCCACACAAGGAACCGAACCAAAGCTATTTCTGGCATGTGTACTGTAAATGTGAGGGTTTCTTCCCACACAGGGTTAAATCCTCAGAGACATAGGAAAAGACAAATTAGAAAAGCAAAGGGGTTGGCTAAAAATGATTTAGCAGCAACATCTGCAAAGCAGACAGTGAAAATTGCTTGCAATGGTTATTAAACTCGTGAAGACGACTGAGCCACCCCGGGATGCCTTACTGAAATAAAGCCTTGGAGTTTACCCCATTGCTAGAAAATAATTGGTAAGAAATTGCCTGTAAATCATTACATCAATTCTAATAATCTTTGATGCCAAATTGCACTGTAGAGAAAGCTCTTTTAGACAATATCCAGAATGTTTCGATAAGCTCAGAAAGTATCTATAGTAGCGATCTAAGAATAATGTTTTAGCAAAAGCAATAAAGAATGATTCCTCTCCCCCACCCCCATCCCACCCCATCCCACCCCAGTAGAATGATGCTTCTCACCCACCAAAGATTCTGCTGCTGTAAGCATCACCAGCAAGCATTTTGTAAGGTTTCAATGCTATGGTACATATACCATCGCATTTAATTCTTATGGTAATCCTCTAAGGGTGGCAGGGCAGAGGTTTTTTTCTAATTAAGAAAAAATATATATTACTGACTTTCAAAAATATATAACTCTTAAAAATTACACAAGTAACCCATGCTCACTTTTTAACATAGGAAATATAATGCTCGTTTTATAGTCGAGAAAAACTGATGTTCAGAGAAAATAACATGCCTAACATCATACAACTAGTGACAGAGCCAAAGGAGACGAGGCACTGGTGATTTCCAGTGGATTCTCATGAAGCAAGACCTTAATACATGAAAGATGACATAGCTTCATAGCTACTGAAAATTAATAGGAAAGGCATATAATTCAACTCAAATTCTAAAAGGCAAAACCACGTTTATTCCTTGGTAAAATTCTCTCAGATAAAATAATTAAACTGATAAAAATTCAAGTACTCTATAAGTTTGTTCTTCTTTTCTAAAAATGAAAATTCATGTTATTAAATGTATGCGTTCAGGAGGCATCAGCCACTTAACCCTAATGCCTTAGCTAATGAAATAATTACGGACTGAAAATCATTGAGATGTCCCTCCTGAACAAGAGAAGAGATACTTTTTGTTGACTTAGTGATGACATCTCAATTATTTCTGAGACCAAAAAAAATACATTGAGCATTGGTAGGAAAATGCAGTATGGGAAGTTTGCTTATTTTAAGCATGTTATTTCCTAAGTAACAGGTTTGTGCTACTCTTGAACCCTCAAATTCCTTTCCTTAAACTCCTCTTAAGGTCTCTCTAGGAACCTCTAATTTCCCAAACGTTTTGAGGATTGGGGTTTAGATTTTTTACAGTATTAAGGACTAGAGATTGAGAAAAACAGGCATGCAATAATGTTTGTCATATGTATGAATAAATACAACCTTAGAAGATTACTGTGAAAAAGACATGAGGCTTGAGTAAACGAAGTTTTCTTTACATGATGGCCAAAACAGAAGAAGAAGGCTGCCCATGCACCACAAGTACATATTCAAGAAGTAAACTTGCCAGAGCATGCTGCACTTGCCTTTACAGCTGTACATGCTCCAGAAAAAAATGAGAAATCATTAGGACGTGGGCTTCACAAATGAGAACTTTGAGGCAACTCATGTCATGAAAACAATATAAAAATATAACGAGTCATTTTCCTACATGAAGTTTTAACCCAGATCTTTAAAATATCATTCATTTCACTAGAAAAAACCATTTGCTTCAAAAGCAGAAGTCTTGACAGCCTAGATTACAACATCCATCAAGATATACCATGCATCAATCCCATATTTACTTAGTTTTATGTGTTGAAAAATCTTAACAAAACTCAGATGGCAGTTACAGATTTTAGAAATTTGTTTCTCTTCCATGTAGAAAAATTCTCTTTTTTAGTGCAAACTCTATTTCTAGAGCATCCTTATTAAAAGTGAACAGAGATTATAATCTTACCATTGTCATCTACCACACGAGTTTGATCTTTACAACAATCTACTGGCAATCCGATAATTTCAACTTCTACAAAAGGATCAATGATCTATATAAATAAAGAAAGTATTACTACAACTGATAAATTTCTACACATGTTAATTTAAGAATATTGGCCAAAATATCACATATCAACAGCAACCCATTTATTTAGGTGCTTACTAAGAAAGAGAAATTGTATCAGATTCAACAGAGTCAACTATGAAGCAGGAATAAAAAAAGATTACATTGTTATTTGCCAATATCTACTAATGCTACAAAAACTTAACCCGATGAACCTTCAACTCCAATTGAAGGTATATACCCAACAGAAATGAGAGCTTCTATCTATGCAGAAATGCTCAGAGCAGGTGAATTCATGATAGTCACACATTGGAAACAACCTAAACGTCCATTATGAGTAAGATGGATAAACTGTGGAATATTCATTTAATGAATACTACACAGCAATGAAAAAATAACAAAGTTGTGCTACAGAGCCATAATGTGGAACGAGCCAGACACGAAGGAGTGTATACCGTCAGAGCCATTTACATAAAGTTTGAGCACAGACTAAATGAATCTGTTTTGACAGGGACTGGTATTTGATGGGGGGAGGGGAGGACTGGGAGTAGATATCGACTGGGAGGGTGGACGGAAGCCTTCTGGGGGTTCTGGATATGTTCTTTTTTTTTTTTTTTTTTTAACATCTTTATTGGAGTATAATTGCTTTACAATGGTGTGTTAGTTTCTGCTTTATAACAAAGTGAATCAGTTATACATATACATATGTTCCCATATCTCTTCCCTCTTGCATCTCCCTCCCTCCCACCCTCCCTATCCCACCCCTCTAGGTGATCACAAAGCACCGAGCTAATCTCCCTGTGTTATGCAGCTGCTTCCCATTAGCTATCTATTTTACATTTGGTAGTGTATATATGTCCATGCCACTCTCTCACTTTGTCCCAGCTTACCCTTCCCCCTCCCCGTATCCTCAAGTCCATTCTCTAGTAGGTCTGTGTCTTTATTCCCATCTTGCCACTAGGTTCTTCATGACCTTTTTTTTTTTTCCCTTAGATTCCATACATATGTGTTAGCATACTGTATTTGTTTTTCTCTTTCTGACTTACTTCACTCTGTATGACAGACTCTAACTCCATCTGGATATGGTCTACCTTGATCTGCTTACATAATAATTAATCAAGTTATCCACATTTGATTGGTGCACTTTAATGTAGTTAAATCAATTGTGTACTATGATGTGAATTTAAAAGTATTTAAAAATAAAAAGATGAAAAGGTAATCAAAAGAAAAATATTGGTGTTTAGTGCCCCTCCTCCTCACCTTCACCTCCCCCATACCCCCTGCCCTCTGGGAGAGGGATCCTGCTTTGTTTGTCATCTGTGAGCCCTCCTTTGTAGTGCCAGTACTGGATAAGTAGCAATGAAGGAATAAAATCCTAAGGAACCCAGAAAGGAGAGAATTATGAAGTCTGGGAAAACATATTTTTAGGAGCTTGGAGAGTAAGGAGAATACAGTTCTGGAGGGAACTTCACAGAATATGAGCTAGAGGTATGATAGAAAAACATTTTGAGACAATTAGGTGGATAGACACACTTTTTGTTTACTAAATAAATCACAGCTAAAGTTTACTCATTTTTCCATTAATTCTTTGATGCTAGAAGTTTTTCCTTAGAATAGAACACTGTGGTAAAACTGTACCATTGGGAGTCTTGGATTTGGGGGCAGCTAATAAATATGACTAAGGAAAATAAAATTAAATTCCTTAATCTTAAGGAATTTAAGAGGCTTAAATTAAGTCTAAATTAAGGAATTTAAGAAGCCACAGGCTTGAAGAACAACTTCCTGCTTCGACACTTGGTTCCTGTGCTGGACTTTGGCAAGTTGTGTAACTGTCTGTGCTTCAGTTTCCTCATCTGTAAACCTAAGATAACAGTGTCCACTTCATCATGCTGTAATCCAGGTGACATGCTGGGAGAATGGAACTGGATAGTGGTAGCAAGATTAGGGAGAGATTTGGGAGGTAGAATGTCCAAGAGATGCTAATTGAGTAGATGTGGAGAGCAAAGAAAAGGTGAAAATTAAAGATGACAATCAATTTTCTGATTAGGAGCAAGAAAAATTATTATTTCATTCTCAGAGATATGAACAATGCGAGAGATCACAGGCTGAGAATTCAGGGGGACTAGAGGGGGGGAGAAACTATATTTTCATTAGCCTCTGACTAAAGTACAAATAGTAGACTATTAGTACTGTAGTTCTGTGCCTGGCAGAAATCACAGATGTTTTCAAGTCACATTATAGTTGTTGCAGAAATCTCCGTGTAGCACCCATACTTATCATGACTTCAAAATTCTAATAGTTATTCAACCCCCCTCTAGATCCTGCTATTTATTGCATACATATTTGTATGTCACAGTTTGTTTTTAATATACTGATAAGTGAATTTCAATATAATTTGTCCTGTGTACCTTTATCTATTTTATTTTATGCATTTAAAAACACTATTCTGAGAAGGGGTCCAAACGCCTCATCAGATGCCAATGGGTTCTATGGCTCAAAAAAGAGTTAAAATCTCCTGACAGAGAACCTCATAAACCACAATAAGGAGGTTGGATTTTATTTTAATTATAAAAGAAAGATAATCCTCATACATTTAAATGATTACTCTAACCCCACAGACTATGTATTACAAAGATAAAGAAATACCGATGCAGTGAAAAACACCTGGAAGAAACCTCCTTATCCAAGTAACATTATCAATCCTAGGATAAACTGACATAATGTGGCCCCTGATATGATACACTGAGAAGGATACACATTGCCCATGTAGTATTCCTGCCAAATATGTTTAGTCTGATTCTAATCATGAACAAACAATCAGGTAATCCAAACTGAAGGACACTCTGGACACAACTGGCTTGGACATTTAAAAAAATATCAATATAATGAAAAAAGCTGGAGAACTGTTTTATATTTTAAAAGACCAAAGAGAAATGACAACTAAAAGCAATGTGTGATTCTTAATTGGATTCTGAATCTAAAAAGAAAAAAAGAAGATGTAAGAACAATTTGGGGACAATGGGGGAAAATTGAATATAGATTTTATATTAGATAACATTAGTGTACCCACAAACTATTGGGTATAAGATAGGCTCCAGGATGTATTGTACAACGTGGGAAATACAGTCAATATTTTGTAATAACTATAAATGGACAGTAACCTGTAAAAATTGTATAAAAATTGTTTTAAAATAAAATTTTAAAAAATGAATAAAGCTCTGATGGTCTAAAAAAATAAAATAAAATAGAAAAAAATATATTATTGTACCGATATTGAATGTCATGGGTGTAATGACTGTATTGCGGTTATACAGGATAACCTTCTTGTTCTTAAGAGACAAATGCTGAAGTATTTAGGGATTGGGGGTCATGATGTTAACTTACGCTCAAATGACTCTCCAAAGAAAAGAAAATGCATATATATATACACACATATATATAATTAAATTTTGTTATATTTGCTTTATTTCTCCCTTTCATGTGGATAAGTATATATGTATGTGTATATGTATATTTATGCACACATTTACACATGAAAGGAAGATAAGGCAAAAGTAATAAAATTTAATGAGTTAACTGGTGAATCTAGGTGCTGGAGATATGGTGTTCATTTTATTATTCTTGCAACTTTCCTGAGGTTTGAAATCTTTCAAAATAAAAAGTTTGGGGGAAAATATAGGAAGTGAGTCTTCCTTTTTGCAGACAATAAAGAAAAATGGAAAGAAGAGGAAGTAAGGATAAACTTTCTGATACTACCAAAATAACTATTCTTGCTGCTGAGAGAACAGAATTGGAAGCAGGGAGGCCAGTGAGCTGGGAGGCTACTGCAGCAGAACTGCCAAGAGATGATGGTGGCCTGGATTAGGCTGAAGGCAATGCAGATGGAAGACATGGTCCCACCTGAAGCTCCTACTTTCGAGAGGGAGGACATGGGGCCATCTGCTGGAGAAAGCGATGAGAACGAATGTTTGAGGAGAGACGAGGTTGAAAATAGCCACTGTGGAGAACAGGATAGAGGACTGATCAGGGGGGAGTTGGGATGGCAGTGCAGCACTACGTGTGGGTCGGTGGAGATCTGAGACAGAGTTGATGGTGGGACCACTGCAGAGCTGCTTGGTTTCACCATCGACATTCAAGATCCAGAAAGGATAGTTTAACAGGTGAGAGAGGCAAAGAGCCTGAAGTGATGGACCACTCCTGAGAGGAAGAACATGAACAGAGGAGGCGCTGACAGGTAGGGAGAAAATGGAGGCCAAGGAGGCCAAGAGCAGGTGGAGTGGGGATAACGGAATGAAAGCTCTGGAAAGAGCGGAGGCTGTGGTCACAGAGGGAGACATTTTACAATCACGCAACAGAAGTGCAGCAAGGCAAGAGCCAGCCTGTGGCCAGGGAGCAGGTGGTCGATATGCAGCAGAGGTGAGGGTCACAGTGGATGAGGAAGGCGGACGGAAGGTTAGGATGTTCTCCTAGGCAACATGTCTATTAATAACGAAATTGCTCCTTGCATCTCAGTTCAGCATTGCCAGTGTCAGTCTTGAATCGTGAACTGAATTGCATTGCACTCATGCCTCCGAAATAGATGATACACTGCACTCCAGAAAGAACTGTGTGTGCTTTGCCAATAAGTCAGTCAATATCTGATGAGCTGAGGTCAGTGCTCATTTACAAACACACATACACACAGAACCCTTAAGACATTTCAGATGAAATGTAAACACAATAAAATAAATCACATTAATTAACCACGTGGTCGTATACAGCTTACCTCGCCTCGGTCTCCAAACATGGAATCTGGAGGTTTGGGGAGTTGCTGCCCGCTAATCACTTTCAGGATGAACTGCTTCTTAGGGTTGGCAGGAAGTGGATCACCAGAGAAAGGGTTGAAAGTACCTAAGCCAAGTAAAGTAGAGGTTAAAAATCTAGGTTTGGTGGCATGGAAAAATACACACCCACACCCACATACCTTAAGCTTGCAGAACAAAGAAACAATAGATGCTGGATTACTATAGTGTTTCTTAAAGCAAACAAATTATCACGTTAACTATCAGCGTGGCTTTTGCCTGAAGGCAATGCCAGCTGGCATTTCCATAGCTGTGTTTTTTTGTTAGAATCTATGCTCCCAAAGGCCAGAAGATTGGACCCATTTAAAACAAGTGTCTGTGATGCAATTATCAACCAAGGCAGGGGGTAAGAGGAACATTTTATTTGAATGTCCGTAGTATAGAGAAGGGGAGCAGTTGTCAGATTCACATAATTTTCCATCCTAAACTATTGCAGGTATAGAGTGAATATAATAAACAGAAAGAAGACCTGAAATTAAGTAAACAGCATAGCAAGAAAACACGCAAAGCACAAAATTCTGAAGACACATCTGTCAACAGTTTTTTACCTGAACTGTTAAAAATCCAACTTGGAAATTTTAAAAAGAATTTTAATGAGCAGAACCAAAAGGAAGTGTTTTTGATCTAACATTGCATTACCTTTTTTTGTTGTTGGTGTTAGCACTGTTTTGTAATTGGAATAAACTGACTAAAAAGGGCTTGATAAAATTGTTTCAGGTGTTATTACAATTTTGCCAGCAGGTCTCAGACTCATACTCCCTTAGAGAGTTTCTGAAAGCATTCAGTTTACAAATAATGCCTAGTGAATATCATGCTGGACCACTGGATTTCAGGTGACAATCCACTGCTATTATCTATGTCCCTCTTTAAGTGCATAACATCACAAGGAACATTCTAAACATCACGCTACCCAAATACTAAACAGTTGTGACAAGAGTTCTTTATTTACATTTCAATACCGAATTTATCTCTTTTTTAAAAATCATGTTGCAAAACAGAGGCATCACACTTTCCACAGAGCTCCTTCAATAGAGGTCTCCTGCGTTCAGAGCCGTGACTATGAAGTTAACACACACCTTTGCACATCTGCTGGGGTTTGAGGACATAGCCGCAATTGCCATTTGTCTTGAATTTGGCTCGATTTAACTGCATCATTCGCCCTTCAGACTGGTAGTTCAATGCCACTGTGCAAGTTCAAAGTTTAAGAGAATTAGGCAAGACGGCAGCGTGGAGTCAAGACACACGGAGAACCGCTCCTCCCCGAGGCATACACACCTAGCTGGCAACCTGCGTTCCAGTAGGGCAGAGGGTTGAAGTTACTGGAATCGATGCGGTAGGCGGAGGGATAAATCCTCGTGAGCTGCTTCTGATTATAAATCATGAACTGCTCAGATTTCTGCTGAACCACCTGATGTGCTCTTGTTTCACTGAATGATAACACATTTCCTGTGGTTCCTAGAAGTTTTTAACAAAGAAAACAGAAACGTGAGAACTGCTGCAAAGAAAACACCACTCATAAAAGATCTTATAATGATGTCGGATTACACCCATAATAAAAGGCAGAGCAAAAGAGTGAATTCAACCAGAGCAGGCGCAGCTCCTAAGCAAGAAAGGTCTATAAAGTTCCACTCTCGGGACTCTTTTGCCATCTCAGATCAGAGCTGTGCATCTTGCTCAGATAACTGCCTATTTCTGGATCCCACATTCTCCCAAGAATTCAATCATCTCACTACTTCATGTCTATCTGACTAGTATGAAGAGGACAGACAGGAAAATTATTTTCTAGGTGCATGATTCAAACGGAATAGCTTTGCCAGAGATCAAGACACCTATGGATAAATAAAACTATCTTTGTAACTCATTCCTGATAAAAGGGAGACATTCATTGAAGGCATTCATCTAAAAAGCATACATATGAAACACATTAAGTGACAGCATTCAGAGTTGAAGAAAATAAAGGGAAAAGACCAATTCCAAAACAGGAAAATTGGGTTTTAAAGTTACTTTGAATAGAATTATGAAACCAGTCAAAACCTATTTGGGAGAAAGGAATAATAATGGAAAAAGAATTCAAAAGAACATTATAAAGAAATAAAAGTTTCAGAAACAAGAACAGTCATCCACCTAGCCAGATTTATAAATAATGGAAAAGTAAAGGGAGGTTAAAAAACAGGAAGCCTATATTAAAGTTTCTGCTTGGAGCATCATCAGAAAGGGTTAATCCAGGACCAACGAAGCTACAAGTTAGGGGGTCATGATGGAGTGAACCTCCAATTACTTAATATCTTACCCTTTTCTCCCAGTACTATCTTTTGTACCACATCTAAAATGCTCCCACCCATCCCACCCCTTCACCAGACATCCATACCCCAGCCCCAAAATGACCACCCCATGTCATCTGGACCTGTTGGAATACACCAGCCTAGATAAAGATCCAAACATGCCCAGAGTCTCATTCTCATTCCAACGTGTGCTCTGAACCCAGACTGAGGTACATGGCCCAAGAAACAAAGGAGAAGAATTATAATCTTACTGGGCCTGAACTGTATCCAGACTCTGCATGTTTATTCATGCACACAGTCTCCCAGGGCCCTTGTTGTCCTTAGGGTTGTAAACCCTTAGTTATTAAACACTGGCCAAATGACTAGCAACTACACTCTACCACGTGGAACAGTCATAAACACAAGTGGGAGGCAAAGAAATTAGAGGATTACAGTGTTTAATCTGATGATTTCCCTCATATAGACTCTTTCCTTATCAAATATATCAATAGCTTATTGACATAACTTAGCATAGTTTACATATCTCAAGCATACTAAAAATGATCATATTTGTAGATTTTGATGAGAAATACTGTGAACATGATAAGAGAAAATATAGTCTTTTTGACAAACCACATTCAGATGGAGTAGCACTAAAATTAGTACCACTATTTTCTCTGTCTCTCTACATAAATTACGCACACCACATTATCAGTAAGATGACCTTGCTAATTAGGTACATGTCAATTAGTATATTAATAGAGTTGAGTTGCTTTGCATTAGGATGAGCCATGCATTCATTATCTATTGCTTATTTTGTGGCTAACACACACACACACAGAAAAGACAAAAACAGGTAAAGTTCAGGAACTAAATAGTCCTCAATATTATTTTCCATTAAGCTAATAGGATTATGATTACCTAAGGCATGTAGTAGAAATTATATTTCTATGAACCAAATATACCTTTAACTCCATTAAAATACTTCCTGAGTTTATTTTCTAGCTGTGGGCAGATATTGTAAGAATGTGATGTTCAGGTACCACCTCACACTGGTCAGAACAGTCATCTCAGAAAGTCTACAAATAATAAATGCTGGAGAGGGTGTGGAGAAAAGGGAGCCCTCCTACACTGTTGGTGGGAATGTAAATTGGTGGAGCCACTATGGAGAACAGTATGGAGGTTCCTTAAAAAACTAAAAATAGAGTTACCATATGATCCTGCAATCCCACTCCTGAGCACATATCCAGAAAAGATGAAAGCTCTAATTCAAAAAGATACACACACCCCAGTGTTCACGGCAGCACTATTTACAATAGCCAAAACATGGAAGCAACCTAAATGCCCATTAACAGAGGAATGGATAAAGAAGATGTGATACTTATATACAATGGAATATTACTCAACCATAAAAAAGAATGAAATAATGCCATTCGCAGCAACATGGATGGACCTGGAGATTATCATATAGCAAAGTCAGACAGAGAAAGACAAATATCATATGATATCACTTACATGTGGGATCTAAAATATGACACAAATGAACTGATTTACAAAACAGAAATAGACTCACAGATATAGAAAACAAACCTATGGTTACAAAAGAGGAAAGGGGAGGGATAAATTAGGAGTTTGGGATTAATATATATGCATTACTATATATAAAATAAAGAACAAGGTCCTACTGTGTAGCACAGGGAACTAAATTCAATACCTTGTAATAACTTATAATGGAAAAGAATCTGGAAAAAGAAAAGAATGTGATGTTCACTTGCTGAGAATCCTACAGGTTCTCATGTTCTCACATGTGAAATTAATTTTTTTTTAATAATTGTCACCATCTAAAGAAGGAATAAACACCAAAGGGAAGAAAATCTGCAGATAGAAAAAGATACACTTGTGGAATGGGGGGAAAAAAAGAAAGATCTGAGGAAAGAATCCTGGAGGTTGTGAGGACATAAGACTCAGCACAATGTTGTTTTCCCTTCACTGAGACACAAGAAAATGGGAGATTCTGACGTACACTTCTCTTCCACTAAAATTACAATTAGATTGAAAACCCATATGACCACGGTTTATTTTCATAAACACCCATTAACTGAACAAAATACAAGTGAGAAAGGAAGAGGATAAAGAGAAAGAGCAGCTAGCAGGAAACTCAGGGTAAGAACAGTTGTAACTAGAATTTCTCAACTCCACATACGGCAACTGATGGGTAAGAAACTGTGAAAGAGTCAATGCTTCTGAAATTTCTGCTCTTGTTGTTAAAATTGCAATCTGTGGATTAAATTATTTTCATCAAGGTCAAAATTTTCAATGAGAAAATACAGGGCGTTTCAAGATGTTGTATTTGTCAATTAATTTCCTCTTTCTTCTAGCCATTCACACTTGGAACAGCCATCTGTGATCTGGCCATCAAACTAGGTCAAGTCTCCATAGTTTGAAGACTGGGAAGACCTTGCTCTGATACATTTGTCTTTTTAATAATAATAAAGTCTTCCTCTGCCCTGTTGGAAATTTCTCTGACCTCTAGCCAATTAGGCAAAGTAATCAGTAGAGCCCTCCCTGTAAGCTAAGCATTGTACCAGCAATCAGTTTCCTGACACCCAAGCTGGATTCTACACAGTTCCAGAAATGTGTGCTGATGATCCGATTAACAAAAGTTTAATTAACAATTGACAAAGAAAGGTCAGGAGTGTGTATCCAGAAGAAGAAACACTCAGGCCTTACCATCATCCACAATGTCCTGGGCTGCCACGGAGTTTGTGTACACAACCAAATCAGAGAGCTCTCGACAGAGCTTCATGGTTTTCCTTCGGCGGCCCAACCTGTAAAATACACACCCAGGACTCATGACATTTTAGAGCTGGAAGAGGTTTGGGCTTTTGGTTACTCCACCTTCCCTACTTGCTCCTGATGGAGCCAGGATTAGAAACCAAGTGTGATTTTTAGTTCAGCATTCTCTCCACCACAACACCGTACTCATGTGGCTTTTTTCACCGCTCAGCCAGACTTTATTCACAGTCTCTTCTCCTGAATTTGTGAGTTCTATTGTGAAGGGCTTGATTGCCACCATTACCCAACTATGGAGTAAACCAGAGTTTAGCAGGGAATCACTCTGCTTTGTCAGAAGGAGAACCTGGACTAAAAAGCAGTAGGGATACTGTACTGTCAGTCACAAGAATCCTGTATCTAAAGATAAATACACCAAACTTTCCATAGTCATTATCTTCTAGAGGTATAATTACAGTGATTTTTGTTTTCTTCTTTATGCTTTTTCTATATTCTTCAACTTCTTAAGACAAACATCCATTACTTACTCTCTCTGTACGTCTATATCGTCTGTATCCCATAAACCACTCCTAGGATCTGCTCTACAACTTTACAAATTCTGCTACTTACTCTTTGCCACAGTAAAATTCTCCATAGATTATCACATTCCCCACACAGACACACTTTTCTCCTCTAGGAAAACATATAATCATTAAGAACTTCAATCCCCACCAAAGGAGATACACAAATGGCCAATAAGAACATGAAAAGAAGCTCAACATTAGTCATTAAGGAAATGCAAACTAAACTACAGTGAGATACCACTGCATATCTACTAGGTTGGCTATAACCAAAAAGGCAGGCCATAATGAGTGTTGGCAAGGATGAGGAGAAACTGGAATGCTCATATATTGCTGGAGAATTTTAAATGGTACAACTGCTTTGCCAACATAGTTTGCCAGTTCCTCAAAAAATTAAACAGTTACCATGTGACTCAGGAATTCCACTTTTAAGTATATACCCAAGAGAAATAAAAACCTATGTCCAGGGCTTCCCTGGTGGCGCAGTGGTTGGGAATCTGCCTGCTAATGCAGGGGACATGGGTTCGCGCCCTGGTCTGGGAAGATCCCACATGCCACGGAGCAAGTAGGCCCGTGAGCCACAACTACTGAGCCTGCGTGTCTGGAGCCTGTGCTCCGCAACAAAAGAGGCCACAATAGTGAGAGGCCCGCGCACCGCGATGAAGAGTAGCCCCCGCTTGCCGCAACTACAGGAAGCCCTAGCACAGAAACGAAGACCCAACATAGTAATCAATCAATCAATAAATAAATCTTTAAAAAAAAAAAAAAACCTATGTCCACATAAAAACTTAGAAATGAATGTTCATAGCAGTATTATTCATAATAGCCGGAAAGTGAAAACAACCTAAATATCCTTCAGCTGATGAATAGATAAATGAAATGCAATATATTCATACAATGGAATATTATTCAACAATAAAAAGGAATGAAGTACTGATACATTCTACAACATGGATGAATCTTGGAAATATTATACTAAGTGAAAGAAGCCAGACAAAAAAGGTCAAATATTGTAGGATTCCATTTATATGTAATGTCCAGAAAAGGCAAATCTATAGAGACAAAAAGTAGATTAGTTGGTACCAGAGACTGGGGGACAGAGAGATGGAAAGTCGCTGCTAATGGTAGAGTTTCTTTTCGGTGTGATGAAAATGTTCTGGAATTAGATAGTGATGATATAGATTTATTCACTCAGTGAATATTTATTGAGCATCTATTGGAGATAAAATAGTGAACAAATCAGACAAAAATTCTTACTGTAATGATACTTATATACATTCAACAAAAGAATTAAGGCCAAAATGTGTCAACAACTCATTTTGCCAAGAAAGAAGACATGCACATAGACAGGTATAAAAACCAATGGGAAGAAGAGTCCATGTTCCTCCTTTACCATGTAATTAGGAAATTCTCTAGCCATTGGTAAAAATCTGGTTTTGTGAAAGCAAATGATTATAAATCAGTGTGAGGGAGGTAATGCCTAGAAATGACAAGTAAAACTAACTCCCAGGACACTCCATAACACAGAGAACTTCTGTATAAAGTTAGCTCTTTTTAATACTTATTTAAAATTGAATTATTTTATTGAAGTCCGAAAAGGACACCGTCATCGATGCTTGAGCCTCGATAGCTATTACGGGCAAATCTCTAATTGACTTAAGAGCAGCATGCAATGTGATTTCATGTGATAGCTTCCCTGGCTATATGATTCAGAGTCAAGCCTTTCTCAAACTTATATTTGAGAACATTCACAGCAGAGGTCTCCTGGAAGGTAGTTCTGTTTCTCTTATATCCTTTACTGTAACTACATATTGAATTTTCTGTACCCTAAGGGTAGGAACCATGCACATCTTCTTTGCCCTCACTAATTAGTTACTATTTTATGTATGGACATTCTGTTGGAGTGAAGCTCAAATATAAAATTTAATTGAACACTAAATGTGATTCATTCCTATAGGACCTCTATGCCTCCAATTTCATTTAGTTTCAGTCTTTTGATAAAGTCACAGAGGGGTGTGTGTGTACATGTGCACGTGTTTGTATATCTATCTATCTATGAAGGATATAATTTACATTCCTTTGTGAGACTTACTGTATACATAATTTGCCAGAAAATCCTGTATCAAATCATGTGTCACAGTTTGGGTTCTAAAATTATGGCCATTTTACTCATCCCAAATTCTACTGGCAATAATAAAGAAAACAGCAGCTAATATTTTTGAGCACTTAGTTAATTGGAGTAGGGCTCATCAAGCTAAATAGCTTAATTCCTTTAATCCTTACAATGACCCTAAGAAATAGATACAAATGAGGAGCCTACCTTGCCCCGTCTTAAAGTTGGAGGAACAAGAGTTTGAAGTCTGGCTGGTTTCAGATCCCTGACTCTTAACATGTTCTTGTCATCTATCTTCTCCTTCAGTCTCCTGTGAGAGCCCCTCTGTACTAGTTCATGAGGCCCCTCTCTCTTCCCTGAAGATATCTTTTACCTGACGACTGCTACAGCCAGCATTTATTAAGAGCTCACTGTGTGCCAGGCAGCACAAGTCCCCTACATGTTTTATAATCTCACATCCTGTTGATCTTCACATGTGCCACTGCAGAGCTCTTTACCTTGCAATCTGATTTCCTAGACACGTACAAGTAAAACAGCCAAGCTGATGTGGATGGAGAGGCCCCAGGAGCCTGAGCAAGAAACATGGAGAGCTTTCTCACCTGTACAGCTGGCCGGTCTCCTTGCCAAGATTCTGCTGTGCGTCCTCCTCCTCATCAGCACTATAAGATTTAGACCGTGATTTTGTGGTTTTCTGCCGGAAAAATCAGAGTTCACTTAACACAAACTCAGCGCATCAGGTACATCTACGACATACGGAGAAATGAGCTTTAAAATAGACACACACACACACACACACAAGGACAATTACTTGGAGAAAAACAACTGACCAAATATTGCAGCTTGCCTCACCATCAATAATAAGCATGTCTGTGGCTCAAATTATCTTAAAATATCAAGGCAAAACTGAGGGTTTCATGCTCTAACATTGACTTCTAAGCCACATTAAATGTAGGTCTTAAGACTATTAGTCATGCATTGAAGGTCTCCACGAGGCGTAGGGTTAAAGTTGTAATATCTATTTAAATGATTATAAGGGATAAAGTGTCCTCTTATATAGGAAGCTCACTATTCCTTTTGACTTACTTATAAAAGGCAGATTTGATAAAAAAGACAAGTAGTAATTTTTAAATGAATAACTACCACTCCTGCTTTTGTTCAGTATGCACTCAAAAACCCATCTAAATCAAACTGTTCATTTGAGACTTTGACCCATTTTAATTTCTAGAGCAGAATGAAAATTGTTACCTACAGGAGTCAGGCTGAAAGACTGTAGGACTAACCTGGTGTCTTTGGACAGATTAGCTGTTAGACATAAAACCTCTTCGGAATAATGCACTTTCAGCCCCACTACATTGGAAATAACCCCAATATTTGGCAACACACACCTCAACAATACAAATGATGGGGAGGGGCCCTAGTAATTGCAGAAAAACTTGCCACCAAAATTACAGCTTCTACAAACAAAGGTAAGACTTTTAGACAGAGTACCCTGGACATTTTAGGAACGTGGCTTAGAAAAGGAAAGGGACTCCATCCCCACATTACCATGGAACCAAATCAACTTCCAGATTTTCTCATTCTCAACAAATAAAAAAAATCAAACTACACTGTTGGCATAAACACATTCAACTCTACTGCACTGACAGCGAGGCGCCAATTTAGTCTAGAACATTTTTACGTCTTATTTATGCCTTGAGAACCTCAGTGCACATGGCATGGACCCAGGCATCTGATGATCTCATGTTCCAGACTGGCCTCTCACCAAGCTGATAAATTGGCTAATCTCTCAAGCTTCCTATTGTGCTCTTTTAAAGGGTAGGACAAAAACATCTGTTCTAAAGGATTATTATTTTTGTGATGATTAAATGAGATGACATGGAAAGTCATTCTGTAAACCACATAATATTAACTTTCAATTTAAAATACTATTAATACTTAGTTAAATAACCTATAAATAGTCTTGTAAACGTTCACTCTTATGACTTGAGACATAATAAATTCTAATTCTATAGTAGCAAAGGTACTCCCTAAAAGCTTTACTTTGGAAAATAATTTTAATTTAAATGAGTGGTTGTAATCAAGAAATGAAATATTCTCCAATTCCGCATATAGTTAGTAATTTGAGGTGTTACAATAATAAATCCGTCTTTCCCAGGTTCATTTTAAAATATAAAATGCAGAAAGTAGAAATACGTAATGAATCGCCAACGATAGATATTTGGAGAAGTGATGATATATTTTCTTTACATACAGTTTTGACACATCTTATCACAGTTAACATACGACATAATCAGTTTTTCATGTTACTTTTTTATTTAATGTTTTGCATGTTGAGCTCGTCAGAGTGATCATCTTTTAATGGCTGCATAATTGTTGTCCATTGTGTGAATGAATCATGATTTACTTAAGCAGTCTTTATGGGAGAACATTTTGGTTGTTTTCAGTTTATTATGACTATTTTGTCCAACCTTTTAATAAATTATCCTATTGATGGGGCAGGAAATTCCAGATACAACATTCATTAAAGTACAAGAAATGGCCTTGGAGAAACTTCATGCATAAAGTTCATCACTCAATAACTGACTTCTTGTTTAACATGTTTTACCTTTTTATTGAAGGTAAAGCATACACTTAGAAAAGCACAAGAATCATAAGTGTACAGCATGATGGCTTTCCACAAAGTGAAACCACCCAAATGAGGAAATGGAATATTATCTGCCCCAAAGCCTTCAGATTCTCCCGTTTGGTCATCACCTTCTCCCCAAAGGTAACTACTATCCTGACTTTTATCCCATAGATTTTTTTTTGCCTGTTTTTGAGCTTCATATAAATGGACTCAAACTGTATGTACTCTCTTGGGTCTGGCTTCTTTTGCTCAATGTCATGTTTACAAAGATCACACTATTGCACGTAGTTGTAATTTTGTCATTCTCATTGCTGATAAATATTCCCTTATGTGAATAGGCCACAATTTTTATTCTTTCTAATGCTGATGTACATTTGAACTGTCTCCCATTTGTACTACTGCAACTAATGCCCTTGTAAATATCGTTGTTTCAGTCTCATGACACACACCTAACAATGGAACTGATAAGACATGGTTCATAGAGCGGCTTTAGTTGGTACTGGGAAAGAGTGTGTGGAAGTAGCTGCACAAAGGCAGGTTCCCATTAGCAGTTGATGAGAGTTCAAGTTGCCCAGCATCCTCACTAACACATGGTGTTGTCAATCTCTTTATGTTTGCTGTTTGTGGTGGGTATACATGGAATCTCATCATCATTTTAGTTTGCATTTCCCAGAGGACTGATAAGGGGGAGAACCTTTTCCATATTAGCCACTTGGATATCTTCTGTTGTGAAGTTCACTTAAGTCTTTTGCTTGTTTTTTTAAAATTAGTGTGCCTTTTTAATTGATTTATAGGAATTCTTTATATATTCAGGAAAGAAATCCTTTGTGGACTTGTATAGAATATTGAAAATATTCTTTCCCAGTATGCTATTTGCTCTTTGATACTTCTGATGAACAGAAGTTCTTAAATTTTAAAATAGTTTAATTATCAACTTTTTCCTTTTCTGGGGTCCTCTTTGAGAAATCTGCAGTTATTCCAAGGTCATGATGATAGTCTCCTGTCACCTTCTAGACTCTTTAAACTACCTGAATTATGCACACTTATCTTTCTTAATTCGTACCTTATGTTTTCCGAAGTTGGTCATGAGGGATCGTCCATGTGTTTTCTTTCCACTTTCCTTCACATCTGGATGCTGAGTAAATAAAGCATAACATGACTATTTTTCTTCTTTGCTTTTGTTTTTTCCTTAGTTCTGGTGGAAGGGCATGGAGTCCCTCTCTCCTTCCATCTCCAGGTGGGCAGCCAGCAGGTCCTGCTCATTTCCTTCTGCTCTACCCTCCACTTCCCTGAAGGTGGCTGTGTCTGCCTTGAGACAGGGAGGACGCTACACAGAGAGACCTGGGCACCACCAGGAGACGGCAGCTGCCAACAGCTCCCCAAAGCTGGGGTCAAGGACCTCTCAGTAATGCCCAGGCGTGCAGGCCTCTCTAATGCCTGTTCACAAGGCTCTCTACAGCACAGGATGTAGTCTTTTGAATGCCCTGAGGGGGAATAAAGCATCTTCAGTTAAAAGTAGATTTAATTTTGAAAAATGGCCAAAAGTCATTAACAGCCAATTCAGTTGACTAAAAAAAACTAATCAGACTGATCACTTAATTACTATTTAGAATTTGGAAGCATTAAAAATAAATAAAATCCAAGTGTATCTATGAGGCAATAAGATTGTTTTTCTTTAAGTAAACTGCAACAGAGCTTATCTGTTCATTAAAATCATTCCCTCTGTGGTGAGCACAGGAAAGATGTATTGTAGATTCTGAATTCCTCCTCATGAGAATTAATTTTCCAGGCTAGAGATCTCTTTACTCTAGGGGACAGAAGGACCACTCTGCTAAAAGGGTTTAGACTCTTTTCCAATTGTCATCCCTAAAAATATGTATTAGGTGATTCACTGCTAATTACATGATGTAAGAGGAGACCAATAGGCCCCGCCCTCCCAGGACTTTCAGCTGAACAGAGATAATCTCATAAATGGAATAAATGTAGGTGAGCAAAACCACCCAAAATCAAAAGGTCAGGGAGGGCATCTACATATACCCATAGAAACTAATCAAAGATGCAATGCGGGATGGGGAGGGAGAACAGTGAGAACTGGGTTGGGGAAAAGGCAGTTCAGAAAATACTGGAGGAGGGTGGGTGGCAGGTTTACAGGGTAATTTTAGTTGACTGGTTTATATATATTGACTGCCTTTGCAGATCAATTAAAGCTGATCATTAACTATTCAAAATCCCTAGAATTAAGAAAGTAGTAAGATATGGTCATAGAAGTAACACTGCTCTTCAAGTTAGGAGATCCAGTTCTGCCACCATGTAGCCACAGGTCCCCCATCTCTTTTTTTTTTTTTAAGGTGATTTAAAATATTATTTTTAACCTATTAGAAAAGTTTTACAGAACTAGGCTTATTCAGTCTGAAGAACAGAGAATTGAAAGGGTGTTTTAAGGTGAATGAGAGTCTTTCTGATGGATTTAAGTCTAAGCAGGAAATTATATACATCAATACATTGATGGGAAACAGAAGCTGAACACATAAGAAATACCCTGGGACTCAGAATCAGATGGAAGGAGAGGGATTAATAGGTGAAGCAAAACATAGGAGATTCCAGCACCCACCCTGTGCTAAAGACTTGCTCCTCTGGGGCAAACACCCACCTCTTGACCTCAGTCCTCTTATCTGTGACATGGGGGAGGAATGGACCAATTAACCTCTGAGTTCCTCTCCAGTTCTAGTAGCTCATCTATTAGTAGGGAGACCGTGTCATCTATTGTCCAAAACAGGACTCTTAAGAGTGAAATGGGGGCTTCCCTGGTGGCGCAGTCGTTAAGAATCCGCCTGCCAATGCAGGGGACACAGGTTCGAGCCCTGGTCTGGGAAGATCCCACATGCCGTGGAGCAACTAAACCCATGCGCCACAACTACTGAGCCTGCGCTCTAGAGCCCATGAGCCACAACTACTGAAGTCCGCGCACCTAGAGCCCGTGCTCCGCAACAAGAGAAGCCACCGTAATGAGAAGCCTGCACATCGCAATGAAGAGTAGCCCCCGCTCACCGCCAACTAGAGAAAGCCCGCTAGCAGCAACAAAGACCCAACGCAGCCAAAAATAAATAAATAAAATAAATAAATTTATTTTTTAAAAAAAGAGTGAAATGGGGCACCTTTAATAATTACGCTGGGACAATAGGTATAAAGCGAGGTTGCCCCAGGCAAGTTGAGGTACAAAGTCATCCATTTTAATAGGCACCTGCTATGCCCCAAGGATTATGCTAAGTGTATTACATATATTCTCACTTAACATATACAACCATCCCTGGAGATAAGTATAATTAAAATCCTAGTTTTGCAGATAAGAAAAACAGAAGTATAGTGAAGTTAGATAATATGCCCAAAGTTACAAAGCTAGTTGGTGATAAAACAGGGGTTCTGTGTAGTTCTGTCTCCTCTCTGGCTTTCTCCCCCTCCCCCACTCTACACTCCTTCTTTATGTACCAGAGGAATGCACACAGATATCTCTCCCCAATTTGACCTCTCCTTGAGCATCAGCACTGCATCTTTCATTGAATCTATGGATCAAACACTGTGCTAGGAACTCGACATGAATACAAGGGAGACAGCAAGCAAGAGAGATGTAGACTCTGTCCTCCCTGGGCTTGCACTCTTATGATGGAGACAAATGATCATAGCACACTATAATAAGACTATGACGGGGAAAGTTCAGGGTACTGCCTGAGGACACGGGAAGGCCATCTACCTAGACTTGAGGATCAAGGAGGACTTCTAAAGGGACATGTTACGAAAGCTGAAGCCAGAAGATAGGTAGACATTATCTACATGAAGTGAGGAAGAGGAAGTGTGCCGTGGCCAAGAAAAAAGCAAACACAAAGGCCAAGTGCCAGGAACATGGCACCTTCCAGAAAACAAAGAAAGGCAGGGGTTGGGTTGTGTATTTGTACTGTACACACACACATTAGTGGACAAATCAGAGCTGGGGTCAGATGATGGAGAAAGGATCTTTTGGGCTATAGCTTTCAATTTGAGCTTTATCCTCCAAACTATGAAGAGCATTTGAATGGTTTAAAGTAGGAGAGTGATGTGATCAGATGCATGTTTCTGAAATATCGCTATGGTAGTGGTATAAACTAGAGACGGGAGGGAGAGGGACAGCAGCAGAGGTGCAAAAGTTCATGGAAGGAATAATTAAGGCTACCCAGATGGCTGTAGCTGGGATGTCAACAAAGAAGTGAATTCAGAACTCTAAAGAAGGCAGGCATCCTTCTACTAAGTTCTTCCAGCGTGAAGGATGAGAATTTCATTTTTATTTTACTTTGGGGATCTCCAGGAAAAAGCTGGCACCAGTAGCACACAGGACTGCACTGCTGAGTGACGATCCAGGAGGGAAGGGAGGTGAAGTGATGAGCTGTCCTGAACCCCACAGCACATTCTCAACCTCGGCTCTACATGTGCATATGTATCTGACGCAGATGGACTTGTCTCAACAGTAACTTGTCTTTGCTTGCCACTGAACCAAAACCATACTTTAAAACTAACACAACAGCAGGGTTAAAAACCGTAACACTTCATAGTCCAGTTTATTAAAGTTGCAGGCTCCATTTACTTTCTGCAAGTCTGATACGTTCTTGCAGTCACCCAGGTTTAAGGGAGAGTAAAAAATAAGAAAAAGGAGGATGAGTTTTGTCCTACTACATCTCTGAAATTTGAAGTCCCTTACCATCTTACCTGATGGGGAAATTACCATTAGGATCTCTTCCATAAAAAGAAAAATGGGCTTGATTTGTTTCTGCAAAAATCCCCAAGACCTGCTGTTGTCTTTCCAGTTGGAATGATCTAGGATGGAGCAAAGACTTCTCCAAAAGCATAAGGGGAAGTGACTGGCCCAGATTAGCCAAAGAGAGTTCACCAGGGAAGAAGCAGAAATCAAGCTGGGTTAACCGAATGTGATTTTACAGACATTTGTGTGGTTTAAACTAAGAGGCTGGAGGGTCAGGGAGGAAAGGGAGAGGCTTACTGGTATTTATAGAAATGTTTAAGAGAATTCAAAATTGTATGATAAACTGTAAGGGCAGTAATGCTGTAACTGACATTTTGGTTGTCTCCCAACATGCCATTCTGCCCCTCCAGCATGCAGGGCAGAATGCATTTTCAGAGGGGCAGACCTTGGTGCCAATTCCAGGGGTAAGTTCTCATTGGCATCAGCAAGCCAATGGTATCCTACGCCCTTGCCAAATTACTGTTCCAAGAAGGACACATATGCAAGGCCACCACGGGGATTAACTCAGGGGTGGGTACATGAGCTAAGATGCCCAACCGGCGCTCAGCACAAACTCTGGTTTGTTGGATGAGGCACATACACTGTCTCACTCTCTCTGGACTTGGACCAAGAAACACATAGCTCAGGGGCCTGTTGGCAGTCACCCTGCAACCACCAGGAGAGGGGGAACCGACATGGGATGAAGCTAATCACGTGGTAGGTAGAACAGAAAGACAGGTCTTTGATGACCCTGGTGAGCCTCTGAATTAAGCCCACCTTGAAGGCCACTCTGCAAATGAACTTGCCACTTACCCAACCCAACACCTTTCTTCATTATTTAAGCCATTTTGAATTAGGTTTTCTATGTTTGGAAACTAAACAGACCTGAGAAACAGCCCGGCGTTTGAATGGCTGGACTTCTGTAGAGTCTAGAAAGTTACCACCAAAGCTGAGTGGTTGCTCAGATCCAAAAGTGATGATCTTCCCTCTGCCTGGGGAGCTCTGAGCCCTGGAGGATAGGCGAGAGTAGCAGGGGAGGCTGCTATCAGCTAAGCCAGTGACCACATGGATCTCCTCTGGTCCAGAATACATGCCCTCAATGTCCTGCCATGATAACATCAGTAAACCCACTATCCCTCTTCCTTGCCCATTTATGATATTTTTATTAGAAAGCAGAATAAAAACCTCAGCCAGAGCCCAAACCATTCATTCACTCAGCAACTATATATGAAGGTCATACCAAGTCCCAGGCACTATACAAGTCAGGAAAACAATGGTTATCAAGACTGACATTGTCCTGCCTTCATAGAATCTACAGTCTAGTTGAGAAGACAGATATTGAACAAATAATTGCAAATGTGTAAGAAAAAAAAAAACTTCTTGGAAAAGAAGATATAACAGGCTACCATCAACAATATAAAAGGGATAGCTAACCTAACCTAGGGGTCAAGGCAGGACTCATTTAGAATACCACATTGATGCTGGAATTTAAAAGCCTAAGTAGGAGTTAGCTAGAGTAGATGTGGAAATGGAGTGTTCCAGGCAGAGGAAATGGAATGTGAGGAAGACCATGGCATTTAGATGGCTGTGGCTGGTGTGACATCGTGGGTGGTGGTGTGACAAGGAAAATGGGGAGATCTGAGACAGGAGAGGTAGGCAAGGATGGAATTATGTAGTTCCTTGAAAGCCCAGTTAGTTTGTAATTTATCCCAAGCATAATAGGAAGCCACTGAAAAATTTTGAACAGTGGAGTGACATGATCAGATTTATATTTTTAAAACATCATGCTGATTTCAGAGCGAAGGTTAGATTTAAAGAGGGCAAGAGAAGTCTAAGTGAGAGTTAACATTGGCCTGAATTAGGACACAGCCGTGGAGAAGAAGTGGACAGACATACACATTCAGAAGGTGTGATCAACAGGGCATGGAGGCCACCTGAATGAGTCCCACCCTCACCTGAGCACAGGTGGGGAAGGTGAATGCAGGGGCACTGGGCTTTGTCCTGAGGGTCCCAGTGAAGGAGTATATGAATCATTTCTACACCCACCCATGCACTTTAATCTATTATTCACTATTTCTCTCCATTTTACAGGAGGAGATTCTCATTTTTCCAGCAATATGAGGATAGAAATGGAAGAAACTGGAGAAGCCTTCCACAAATGACAAATGATCAGAAACAAAGCATGAGGTGCTTTCTTTTTCCTGTTGAAGGACAAGTACAAGAGGGAAATATATACCTGCTTCAGGTGTGCATTTAAGCCTTCATGCGTGGCCTTCAGTAGTGCCCTCACTGTGAAACTATCAGGATCTTCCTTGTCTCGAATTTGAGATTCTTTTAACAGCGACTCCAGTTTTTTCCTTATGAAAGATTCCACCTGATGCTCAGTGGTCCCGTTATTCTGCGAAGAATTAAACAGCGGAAATAATTTCCCTTAAGGAACACAGAATCACTTAGAACACAGCCTTCACTCAAGCCAACATTGCTGCTATAATTTCTCTCTCAGTTACCTGTAAGAAGTTAAGCTTATTGTACAATTTTTGTCCTTCTCCCACTAGCCCTCCACCAATCCCATAAAATAATGATGACTATGACTGCATTCAACCTTTAACAACCCTATAGTCTTATTATCATTCCCATTACAGAGACACAGAATCCGATGTTTAGAGAAATAAGTTGATCAAGGTTACAAAGCTAGCAAAGAACTGAGGCAGGATTCCAACTCAGGGCTCCTAAGTCCTTCTCCCCACACTACTTTACACTTTCACTAGAGGGAAGGCCAGGGAAAGTTTTGGAAGAATAAGTTTTCTGTACCTACATAGGGAGATTTGAACAAGAATATGCTATTTAAAACAAATCACTTCCTTCACTGAAGGGAAAAAAGTGCTATGGAAATCTTCGGAAAGGAGGATTATTCTGAGATAAAATTTCTTTCCTATCTCTGCCCCACTATGTAATTGGAGGGAATTCACTACTGACCTGTGCCGTGACTCAGCACTGTAATTACCTTAAGATCACAAGTAATTTCAAGTGTTTTGGATAAGAAAGCTCTGCCCGAGTCCAGGAGGTAATTTACACAATGTTTAAGTGATCAAGGGACCCAGATTTCCTAGAAGTCTGCTTAGTGCAGGTTTTTGGCCCCCTTGTTCTACCTGAAACCAATGGCCCAGGCTCTGTTCACTGCTTCTCCCCTTCTCGACTCCCTCCCCCTCCCCCTATGTCCAACACCCTTCCATAAACTCTTCAGACACTTGCCAAAGGCCAACCCACCCAAAGGCAAGGAAGGGGCGCTCCTCCACCAGAACAATGCCCCTAGTCCTCACCAAAAGTTTAAGATCCATATTTCCACTTGCAAATTTGTTACTAAGAGGTCATTATATTTAAACAAGAGAATGGGCAGTTTTTCAGTAATGCATTTATTTTCACAAAATCTTATAAGAGCAAAGCAATATAAATACAAAGGGAAATTGGAAAAAAAAAGCTACATCAGAATAGGTTATTGAATTTCCCTGTATTAATATCACACGCATGAATATCTTTAATATACCCAGTGAATGAGGCACTCCACTTCACTGGAGGCCCTCAGGTCCTGCAGGAGATGCAGAGGTGGAAAAGAGCTGGCCTTTGACATCAGGAGCAAATATCCCATTAGGCTAACAAAGGCATGACCCCAAATATCCTACCCAGGTCCGCACAGCTGCCTGCAAAAGCACAAATGACCAGCACAACAGTGGTTCTGAGAAGGAACACGGCATTCCTGCCTGAGTGACCAGGAAGACCTCAAAGAACAGGGGGGACTCTGTATGGTAACTAAAACTTCAACAGTGATGAAGAGATGTCATCCATCACTCTAGCAAAGGTTTTACATTAGCAAACCATGTTTTATAAACATAGGAACAGATTCGTTTTCCTGGAGCAGAAGTTCATGAAGGGGGGTAGTGGCAGATAAAGTTGGAAAAGTACTTTGGGAACTGGTTGTGCAGGTGCCTGAAAGCAAGAAGTCAAGAGGTGTGGAGTCGCTGAGAGTCTCTGGGTAGACAAGTGTCTGAGTTGCATTTTAGAAATAACAGTAACCAGGCAGCATGTACAGAAAGAGAAAAGGTACCTTACAAATGAAAAGCCAGACGTGAGGATTGGTTCAAGATGGCGGAATAGAAGGACGTGCTCTCACTCCCTCTTGCGAGAGCAGAGAGCACTGGAATCACAACTAACTGCTGAACAATCATCGACAGGAAGACACTGAAACTCACCAAAAATGATACCCCACATCCAAGACAAAGGAGAAGCCACAGTGAGACAGTAGGAAGGGCGCAATCACAATAAAATCAACTCCCATAACTTCTGGGTGGGTGACTCGCAAACTGGAGAACACTTATACCACAGAAGTCTACCCACTGGAGTGAAGGTTCTGAGCCCCACGTCAGGCTTCCCAACCTGGCGGTCCGGCAATGGGAGGAGGAATTCTTAGAGAATCAGACGTTGAAGGCTAGCAGGATTTGATTGCAGGACTTCGACAGGACTGGGGGAAACAGAGACTCCACTCTTGGAGGGCACACACAAAGTAGTGTGTGCATCGGGACCCAGCAGAAGGAACAGTGACCCCATAGGAGACTGAACCAGACCTACCTGCTAGTGTTGGCAGGTCTCCTGCAGAGGCAGGGGGTGGCTGTGTCTCACTGTGAGGACAAGGACACTGGCAGCAGAAGTTCGGGGAAATACTCCTTGGAGTGAGCCCTCCCAGAGTCCGCCATTAGCCCCACTAAAGAGCCTGGGTAGGCTACAGTGTTGGGTCGCCTCAGGCCAAACAACCAACAGGGAGGGAACCCAGCACCACCCATCAGCAAATAAGTGGATTAAAGTTTTACTGAGCTCTGCCCACCAGAGCAACAGCCAACTCTACCCACCACCCGTCCCTCCCATCAGGAAACTAGCACAAGCCTCTTAGATACCCTCATCCACCAGAGGGCAGACAGCAGAAGCAAGAAGAACTACAATCCTGCAGCCTGAGGAACAAAAACCACATTCACAAAAAGATAGACAAGATGAAAAGACAGAGGGCTATGTACCAGATGAAGGAACAAGATAAAACCCCAGAAAAACAATTAAATGAAGTGGAGATAGGCAACCTTCCAGAAAAAGAATTCAGAATAATGATAGTGAAGATGATCCAGGACCTCGGAAAAAGAATGTAAGCAAAGATCGAGAAGATGAAAGAAATGTTTAACAAAGACCTAGAAGAATTAAAGAACAAACAAACAGAGATGAACAATACAATAAATGAAATGAAAAATACACTAGAAGGAATCAATAGCAGAATAACTGAGGCAGAAGAATGGATAAGTGACCTGGAAGACAGAATGGTGGAATTCACTGTTGCGGAAAAGAATAAAGAAAAAAGAATGAAAAGAAATGAAGACAGCCTAAGAGACCTCTGGGACAACATTAAAGGCAACAACATTCGCATTATAGGGGTCCCAGGAGAAGATAGAGACAAAGGACCTGAGAAAATATGTGAAGAGATTATAGTCGAAAACTTCCCTAACATGGGAAAGGAAACAGCCACCCAAGTCCAGGAAGTCCAGAGAGTCCCATACAGGATAAACCCAAGGAGAAACACGCCAAGACACATAGTAATCAAACTGGCAAAACTTAAAGAAAAAGAAAAATTGTTGAAAGCAACAAAGGAAAAACAATAAATAACATACAAGGGAACTCCCATAAGGTTAACAGCTGATTTCTCAGCATAAAGTCCACAAGCCAGAAGGGAGTGGCATGACATATTTAAAGTGATGAAAGGGAAGAACCTACCACCAGGATTACTCTAGCTGGCAAGGACCTCATTCAGATTTGATGGAGAAATCAAAAGCTTTACAGACAAGCAAAAGCTAAGAGAATTCAGCACCACCAAACCAGCTCTACAACAAATACTAAAGGAATTTCTCTAAGTGGGAAACACAAGAGAAGAAAAGGACCTACAAAAACAAACCCAAAACAAGTAAGAAAAATGGTAATAGGAACATACATATCGATAATTACCTGAAGTGTGAATGGACTAAATGCTCCAACCAAAAGACACAGGCTTGCTGAATGGATACAAAAACAAGACCCATATATATGCTGTTTACAAGAGACCCACTTCAGACCTAGGGACACAGACAGACTGAAAGTGACGGGACGGAAGAAGATATTCCATGGAAATGGAAATCAAAAGAAAGCTGGAGTAGCAATACTCATATCAGATAAAATAGACTTTAAAATAAAGAATGTTACAAGAGACAAGGAAGGACACTACATAATGATCAAGGGATCAATCCAAGAAGAAGATATAACAATTATAAACATATATGCACCCAACATAGGAGCACCTCAATACATAAGGCAACTACTAACAGCTATAAGAGAGGAAATTGACAGTAACAAAATAATAGTGGGGAACTTTAACACCTCACTTACACTGATGGACAGATCATCCAAATAGAAAATTAATAAGGAAACACAAGCTTTAAATGACACAATAGACCAGATAGATTTAATTGATATTTATAGGACATTCCATCCAAAAACAGCAGATTACACTTTCTTCTCAAGTGCACACAGAACATTCTCCAGGATAGATCCCATCTTGGGTCACAAACCAAGCCTCAGTAAATTTAAGAAAATTGAAATCATATCAACCATCTTTTCTGACCACAACGCTATAAGACTAGAAATCAATTACGGGAAAAAAACGTAAAAGACACAAACACATGGAGGCTAAACAATACGTTACTAAATAACCAAGAGATCACTGAAGAAATCAAAGGGGAAATCAAAAAATACCTAGAGACAAATGACAATGAAAACACGATGATCCAAAACCTATGGGATGCAGCAAACACAGTTCTAAGAGGGAAGTTTATAGCAATACAAGCCTACCTCAAGAAACAAGAAAAATCTCAAATAAACAATCTAACCTTACACCTAAAGGAACTAGAGAAAAAAGAACAAACAAAACCCCGAGTTAGCCAAAGGAAAGAAATCATAAAGATCAGAGCAGAAATAAATGAAATAGAAACAAAGAAAAAAATAGCAAAGATCAATAAAACTAAAAGCTGGTTCTTTGAGAAGATAAACAAAATTGATAAACCATTAGCCAGACTCATCAAGAAAAAGAGGGAGAGGACTCTAATCAATAAAATTAGAAATGAAAAAGGAGAAGTTACAACAGACACGGCAGAAATACAAAGCATCCTAGGAGACTACTACAAGCAACTCTATGCGAAAAAAATGGACAACCTGGAAGAAATGGACAAATTCATGGAAAGGTATAACCTTCCAAGGCTGAACCAGGAAGAAACAGAAAATATGAACAGACCAATCACAAGTAATGAAATTGAAACTGTCATTAAAAATCTTCCAACAAACATAAGTCCAGGACGAGATGGCTTCAGAGGAGAATTCTATCAAACATTTAGAGAAGAGCTAACACTCATCCTTCTCAAACTCTTCCAAAAAATTGCAGAGGAAGGAAAACCCCCAAACTCATTCTATGAGGCCACCATCACCCTGATACCAAAAGCAGACAAAGATACTGGAAAAAAAGAAAATTACAGACCAGTATCACTGATGAATATACATGCAAAAATCCTCAACAAAATTCTAGCAAACAGAATCCAACAACACATCAAAAGGATCATACACCATGATCAACTGGGATTTATCCCAGGGATGCAAGGATTCTTCAATATATGCAAGTCAGTCAAAGTGATACACCATATTAACAAATTGAAGAATAAAAACCATGTCATCATCTCAATAGATGAAGAAAAAGCTTTTGACAAAATCAACACCCATTTATGATAAAAACTCTCCAGAAAGTGGGCATAGAGGGAACCTACCTGGACACAGTAAAGGCCATATATGACAAACCCACAGCAAACATCATTCTTAAGGGTGAAAAACTGAAAGCATTTCCTCTAAGATCAGGAAGAAGACAAGGATGTCCACTCTCACCACTATTATTCAACATAGTTTTGGAAGTCCTAGCCATGGCAATCAGAGAAGAAAAAGAAATAAATGGAATACAAATTGGAAAAGAAGAAGTAAAACTGTCACTGTTTGCAGATACCATGATACTATACGTAGAGAATCCTAAAGATGTCACCAGAAAACTACTGCAGCTAATCAATGAATTTGGTAAAGTTGCAGGATACAAAATTAATGCACAGAAATCTCTTGCATTCCTATACACTAATGATGGAAAATCTGAAAGAAAAATTAAGGAAACACTCCCATTTACCACTGCAACAAAAAGAATAAAATACCTAGGAATAAACCTACCTAGGGAGACAAAAGACCTGTATGCAGAAAACTATAAGACACTGATGAAAGAAATTAAAGATGATACAAACAGATGGAGAGATATACCATGTTCTTGGATTGGAAGAATCAACATTGTGAAAATGACTATACTACCCAAAGCAGTCTACAGATTCAGTGCAATCCCTATCAAATTACCAATGGCATTTTTCACAGAACTAGAACAAAAAATGTCACAATTTGTATGGAGACACAGAAGACCCCGAATAGCCAAAGCAGTCTTGAGGGAAAAAAACAGAGCTGGAGGAATCAGACTCCCTGACTTCAGACTCTACTACAAAGCTACAGTAATCAAGACAATATGGTACTGGCACAAAAACAGAAATATAGATCAATGGAACAGGATAGAAATCCCAGAGATAAGCCCACACACCTATGGTCAACTAATCTATGACAAAGGAGGCAAGGATATACGGTGAAGAAAAGACAGTCTCTTAAATAAGTGGTGCTAGGAAAACTTTACAGCTACATGTAAAAGAATGAAATTAGAACACTCCCTAACACCATACACAAAAATAAACTCAAAATGGATTAGAGGCCTAAATGTAAGACCAGACACTATAAAACTCTTAAAGGAAAACAAAGGAAGACTACTCTTTGACATAAATCACAGCAAGATCTTTTGTGATCCACCTCTTAGAATAATGGAAATAAAAACAAAAATAAACAAATGGGACCTAATGAAACTTCAAAGCTTTTGCAAAGCAAAGGAAACTACAAACAAGATGAAAAGACAACCCTCAGAATGGGAGAAAATATTTGCAAACAAATCAACAGACAAAGGATTAATCTCCAAAATATATAAACAGCTCATGCAGCTCAATAGCAAAAAAACAAACAACTCAATCCAAAAATGGGCAGAAGACCTAAATAGACATTTCTCCAAAGAAGACATACAGATGGCCAAGAGGCACATGAAAAGCTGCTCAACATCACTAATTATTAGAGAAATGCAAATCAACACTACAATGAGGTATCACCTCACACCAGTTAGAATGGGCATCATCAGAAAATCTACAAACAACAAATGCTGGAGAGGGTGTGGAGTAAAGGGAACCCTCTTGCACTGTTGGTGGGAATGTAAATTGATACAGCCACCATGGAGAACAGTATGGAGGTTCCTTA
Organism: Balaenoptera physalus; assembly: GCF_965194825.1. Classification (NCBI taxonomy): domain Eukaryota; kingdom Metazoa; phylum Chordata; class Mammalia; order Artiodactyla; family Balaenopteridae; genus Balaenoptera; species Balaenoptera physalus. The sequence goes on from NC_138891.1 coordinate 36,960,820, forward strand.
AAAAACTAAAAATAGAATTACCATATGACCCAGCAATCCCACTACTGGGCATATACCCAGAGAAAACCATAATTCAAAAAGACACATGCACCCCAATATTCATTGCAGCACTATTTACAATAGCCAGGTCATGGAAGCAACCTAAATGACTATTGACAAACGACCTGATAAAGAAGCTGTGGTACATATATACAATGGAATATTACTCAGCCATAAAAAGGAACGAAATTGGGTCATTTGTAGAGATGTGGATGGATCTAGAGACTGTCATACAGAGTGAAGTAAGTCAGAAAGAGAAAAAGAAATATTGTATATTAAAGCATATATGTGGAACCTAGAAAAATGGTACAGATGAACCAGTTTGCAGGGCAGAAATTGAGACACAGATATAGAGAACAAACGTAAGGACACCAAAGGGGGAAAGCGGCGGGGTGGTGGTGGTGTGATGAATTGGGAGATTGGGATTGACATATATACACTTATATGTATAAAATGGATAACTAATAAGAACTTGCTATGTAAAAAAATAAATAAAATAAAATTCAAAAATTAAAAAAAAAAAAAAAAAAGAAAAGCCAGACGCATTGGTTCCCACTACGAGTGCTAAGACCAATGTGCTGGTGGGGGAGTTGATACAGGTGAGAGAGAGTTTGAGAGCATAAAACAAACATATATTGAGCTGTTATATGCAAGGTGAAAATATTGATAAGGTACAACCCCACTGTCGTAGAACTCTCAGTGTCACAGAGGAGACAGATACATCAGTGCATAATTACACAACAGGTGCATGTAGGGTGACAGATGGGCACACAGAGGAGGGGCAGCTCGCCCAGCCTTGGGAATGCAGGAGAGACTTCCAGGAGCAGAGGACGCTTGAGCCGAGCCTCAAAAGAGGCGTGTATTAGGCTCCTGTGGCTGCTACAATAAGTTACCACAAACCTGGTAGCTTAAAATGAAGAGATATTTATTTTTTCACAGTTCTAGAGGCCAGAAGTATGAAGTCAAGCTGTTGTCAGTGCTACTTTCAGCCTCCCCAAGGCTCTCAGGGAAAAACCCTTCCTTGCTTCTTCCAGTTTATGGTGGCACCAAGCACTCCTTGGCTTGTGGCAACATAACTCTTGTCTCTGCCTGTCTTTGCATGGCCTTCTCCTGTTGTCCCCACTCCTAACATTAATAAAGGATGAGCTGCAAATTAAGGACAAAATAAGGACCCACAAAATAAGGACACTTGTCATTGGATTTTTAAGGGTCACCCGGTTAATTCAGAATGATCTCATCTCAAGATTCTTAACCTAATTACATCTACAAAGAGTCTTTTTCCAAATAAGGTCAAACTCATAGGTACCAGATGGTAGGACTTGGACATATCTTTCGCTGGCCACAAATCAACCTTCTACAATGGGTTGTATGAATAAGAGTTGATAATCTGGCAAAGAGTAGGGTAAAAGCATTCCAACATGAGCAAAACTTGAGCAAAGCAGTATCTATGAGAACTAGTAACCTATATGAACATGGAGAAAAGAGCACCGGGAAACACAGAGAAAGCAACTAAGAGTTTATATGTTGTGCTAAGGCTTACAAAGCGCTGTCATGTAACAACACTTTGAACCACCCAAGGCAGCATAAGACTAGCCAGATTTTACTCATAATGATGCAGAGGCAGAAAGATTCAACACCTTGTCCAAACACACATGCCTATGAAGTGGCTGAGTTGGGACCTAAGACTTCCAATTCAAAATTCTGTGTCTACTTCACCATACAGCACTGTAGTTATCCCTTTTCTACTGTTACAGAAAAAGATAAATTCCTGAGTCAAATTAATCATATTTTAAATAATCTTTATTCCTACAGGACATCTGGGAAATAAAGCATCACAATCTCTCTGTAGAAAAATACACAATAGTAGGTTTCACTTAAGGTCAGAAGTGAATCCAAGAGGGACTTCCCTGGTGGTCCAGTGGGTAAGACTCCACGCTTCCAGTGCTGGGGGCGAGGGTTTGATCCCTGGTCGGGGAGCTAAGATCCCACGTGCCATGCAGCCAAAAATAAATAAATAAATAAATTTCTTTAAAAAAGAAGTGAATCCGAGGAAGTCCAGGTCTCAAACTCCCAACACGTTTCATCAAGTGACCCAGAGCCTGGCAGGGAGCACGTGTGGTGAAAGATCCAAAAGAGAAAGCGTGTAAGAGCACCTAGCATGCCTGGTGTCGCACAAATGCCCCAAGTAAGTAAGCATCAGTTTCCTTGCCTGGCTCAGGGCCACGTGAGGAGTCAGAGACAGCGAGGAAATGAACCGTGGCAGTTATGCCCAAACACTTTCAGCAACAGCAAAACAAGGCTAAAGATACAAAGCCGGACCGACTGGTGCTGGTGAAATAATGAATGCTTAACACAAAGGCTATAATTATTCACTTCACAGCCTCTCAACACTGGGAGTTGCTGAAGGAACGATATTTCTGCCTGTTGATCTTTTTCTTCCCTGTGATTTACAGCACAAGAATAAATAAATGTGTGGCTGAGGTTTCATTAATATATTATCGTTCGGCCCCGGAACCCAATAGCACTACTGAAAGAAAGCTGAGACACACTTAACCTGGCAACAGTCAGCCGCCGTGCAGCTGCAGCAGGGACCAGAGCTGAAAGCCATACGCATCTTGCTCTTTTGTTCCCTGAGCGGTGGGAGAGGGAGGATATTGCAGCTGGAGTGGGGGTGGGGGAGGGGAGAGCAGCCCTTCAGTATTGTCTGGAGTAGTTTCCACCTGAGCCGCAAGCAGGCTTCCTAATTCCCATTTCTGAGAATATCAACCACAAATAAATAAGTCAAACACAAAACACATTCTTGTTTTGTCTCCAGCGTGAAATCAAAGGATCACTGGAAACAGAGAGGGCTGACCACTTCCAGGCTGGGAAGCAGCAGGAAAGGGGAGGGAGTGGTTTGGGAGTGGGCTGCCCCTTAATGAGGGGTTCTCTCTACCACCATGCAGAGTGGTGCTCTACCTGGGCTGCACACTGGAATCACCAGGGACATGTGGCAAAATTCCAGGCCCCACCCCAGACCAATTACATAGGATCTCTGGGCGAGGACCAGGGCATTGGGATTTTTGAAAGCTCCCCTGTCATTCCAATGTGCAGCCAAAGTTGGGGCCTTTGCTTTAAAAATGAAAAACAAAACACTGGAATATCTCACTGTCCCAAAATGTCTTTTTTCCCCCTCTGGGCTAGAGTTGCAGACAGGAAGGATAATATATTAGCTGCCCTTTGTGAGTGCCTTAGAGCTCTCCAAGCTGGCCACCTGAGTGTCTTGGGCTGAAGAGGAGCTGCTTCTCAGCCATCCGAGGCTGTGCATTTACTCCTGTCCTCTCCTGTCTCCTGCCTGCTCCTTTAGCTCCCTTAAAACACTTTCTTCTGCTCAAGGACCAGCTCAGGACTTACATTAGCGATAATCATGCTGCAGCTGCTATTCTTCTTACTGATCGTATCTAACATTTACTGAGTACAAATTATGTGCCAGGCATTGTTCTGAGTTCTTTACAGAGTATAAACTTAACCCATATGATAATCATTTTCCTTTTTTTTCTTCAGTTAAATAATGATTTCATTCCTTTACTACATAATAAGTCAAATTTATACAACTATGGCAGAGGATGAGAATGGCTTATATTTCCAACCAGGAGAAGTCACTATTCCTTTTTGTAAAACTGAAGTATAGTTGATTTACAATATTATATTATATTATATTAGTTTCAGAATGGAAGAAAATATTTGCAAACGATGCAACCGACAAGAGATTAATCTCTAAAATATACAAACAGCTCATGCAGCTCAGTATCAAAATAACAAACACCTCAATCAAAAAAGGGACAGAAGCACTGTGGGAAATGGTAAGGAGGTTCCTCTGAAAACTAAAAATACAATTACCACATGATCCAGCAATCCCACTCCTGAGCATATATCCAGACAAAACTATAATTCAAAAAGATACATGGACCCTTATGTTCGTAGCAGCACTATTCACAATAGCCAAGACATGGAAACAACCTAAATGTCCATTGACAGAGGAATGGATAAAGACGATGTGGTACATATATACAGTGAAATACTACTCAGCCATAAAAAAGAATGAAATAATGCCATTTGCAGCAACATGGATGCAACTAAAGATTATCATACTAAGTGAAGTAAGTCAGAAAGAGAAAGATAAATACCATATGATATCACTCATAAAATATGACACATAAGAAACTATCTATGAAACAGAAACAGAATCAGGAACACAGAGTACAGACTGGTGGTTGCCAAGGGGGAGGGGGGTGGAAGAGGGTTGGATTGGGAGTTTGGGATTAGCAGATGCAAACTGGAATATATAGAATAAACAAAAAGGTCTTACTGTAGAGCACAGGGAACTATATTCAAAATCCTCTGATAAACCATAATGGAAAATATGAAAAAGAGTGTATATATATATGTGTATAACTGAGACACTTTGCTGTACAGCAGTAATTAACACAACACTGTAATTCAACTATAATTCAATAAAAAATATATTTTAAAAAAATGGGCAGAAGATCTAAACAGACATTTCTCCAAAGAAGACATACAGATGGCCAAAAAGCACATTAAAAGATGTTCAACATCACTAATTATTAGAGAAATGCAAACCAAAACTACAATAAGGTATCACCTCACACCATTCAGAATGGCCATCATCAAAAAATGTACAGACAATAAATGCTGGAGAGGGTGTGGAGAAAAGGAAACCCTCCTACACTGTTGGTGGGAATGTAAATTGGTGTAGCCACTATGCAAAATAGTATGGAGGTTCCTTAAAAAACTAAAAATAGAGCTACCATATGATCCAGCAATCCCACTACTGGGCATATACCCAGAGAAAACCATAATTTGAAAAGATACATGCACCTCAATGTTCATAGCAGCACTATTCACAATAGCCAAGACACGGAAGCAACCTAAATGTCCATCGACAGAGGAATGGATAAAGAAGATGTGGTACATATATAATACAATAGAATATTACTCAGCCATAAAAAAGAACAAAATAATGCCATTTGCAGCAACATGGGTGGACCCAGAGATTATCATACTAAGTGAAGTCAGAGAAAGACAAATATCTTACATCACTTATGTGTGGAATCTAAAAAAATGACACAAATGAACTTACTGACAAAACAGAAACAGACTCACAGACATAGAAAATAAACTTATGGTTACCAAAGGGGAAAGGTAGGGGGGAGGGATAAATTAGGAGGTTGAGATTAACACATATGCACTACTATATATAAAATAGATAATCTACAAGGACCTACGGTATAGCATAGAGAACTCTACTCAATACTCTGTAATAACCTATAAGGGAAAAGAATCTGAAAAAGAATAGATATATGTATATGTATAACTGAATCATATGGTAGCTCTATTTTTAGTTTTTTAAGGAACCTCCATACTGTTCTCCATAATGATTGTACCAATTTACATTCCCAGCAACAGCGTAGGAGGGTTCCCTTTTCTCCACACCCTCTCCAGCATTTATTGTTTGTATATTTTTTGATGATGGTCATTCTGACAGGTGTGAGGTGATACCTCATTGTAGTTTTGATTTGCTTTTCTCTAATAATTAGTGATGTTGAGCATCTTTTCATGTGCTTTTTGGTCATCTGTAGGTCTTCTTTGGAGAAGTGTCTATTTAGATCTTCTGCCCAATTTTTGATTGGGTTGTTTTTTTGATATTGAGCTGCATGAGCTCTTCGTATGTTTTGGAGATTAATCCCTTGTTGGTCAATTCATTTGAAAATATTTTCTCCCATTCTGTGGGTTTTTTCATTTTGTTTATGGTTTCCTTTGCTGTGCAGAAGCTTTTAAGTTTAATTAGGTCCCATTTGTTTATTTTTGCTTTTATTTTCATTACTCTAGGAGGTGGATCAAAAAATATCTTAAGGCAATTTATGTCAGAGAGTGTTCTGCCTATGTCTTCCTCTAAGAGTTTTATAGTATCCCAGCCTTACATTTAGATCTTTAATCCATTTTGAGTTTATTTTTGTGTATGGTGTTAGGGAGTGTTCTAATTTCATTCTTTTACATGTAGCTGTCCAGTTTTCCCAGTACCACTTATTGAAGAGACTTTCTTTCTTCCATTGTATATTCTGCCTCCTTTGTCATAGATTAGGTGACCATAGGTGCATAGGTTTATCTCTGGACTTTCTATCCTGTTCCACTAATCTATATTTCTGTTTCTGTTCCAATACCATACTGTTTTGATTACTGTAGCTTTGTAGTATAGTCTGAAGTCAGGGAGCCTGATTTCTCTAGCTCCATTTTTCTTTCTCAAAATTGCTTTGGCTATTCAGGGTCTTTTGTGTTTCCACACAAATTGTAAAAATTTTTGTTCTAATTCTGGTCAATGAATCACTTTGCAGTACACCTGAAACTAACACAACATTGTGAATCAACTATACTCCAATATAAAATAAAAATTAAAAAATTAAAAATAAATTGCTTATTCTTATAATATAGAGTCTATTAATTTAGCTGCTCTCAGTAAGAATCAGAATTTAGAACCCTTATTCTTTCTGTTTGTCTCAAGATTTTTTCACATAGTAATAGCTTTTTTAAAGAGTAGAGATCCCCAGGAAGATAAGGAGATAAAATGGATGACTTCAAGATTTTCAAGATATTATGGTCAGTCACACAATGTACTTGTGCAAGGTCATGAGAGTCCCCTAGGTTTGTAGACCTGCTCCTTCTCCAGGTCAGAGGTCAATGTCAGCGAGGAGAGGACACTCCTACCACAGTTCAGAGCCAACTGGGACAACCCCTTCCCAGGAGTGTGAACACAACTTATGAAGGTGGGAGGCAGGTCAGAGAGCCAGAAAAACATTTTGACGTATTATTTTGATGTCTATTTAGAAGATGAGGATAAAGAAACTGAGGTCTAGAGTGGCAGAGCCAGGCTTTGACCTAGGCTCCAAAGCCTGTGTGTTTGATGACTGCTACCTAGTATGTCATCTGACCTACTCTGGGTATTCCAGGCTACCCTCAGCTCTCTTTCCTCTGAATTCACATTCTCTTAAGTCAATTCCACATGACATAACAATATGTCAAGTTTGTTATTATTTGTTGCCAGTGTGATAAGTGTGTCTCTCCAGCTAGATGAACTCCCCAAAAGACATAAATTTGAGAGGTCATACAAAATATCATGCTTGAGAGCAAGGATGGCCCATATAATTTTCCTCCTCTAAATTAATCACTAGATTAATTACTTTATCTATCACAACCCCATTTTCCTAATCTGTAAAACATTAGAAATGATAGTTTCAACCCCATCCCCATGGCTATAGGAATAAAATGAAATTCTATAAGTATAAAGTCCTTAGCATAGTGCTGGTGCTAATAAGGGTTCAACAAGTGGTTCATATTTAAAAGCTGATTTTAGCTCAGGTATAAAAAAATAATAGTACAATGTCAGAAAAATAGCAAAAGGTAATGTTTATTCAGAGCTCTTAAGCATACATTTTAAAATGTTATTAGAGCAACCATTCTTCATATACATTAAGAAAAAACAAAAAAATACTGTCCAAAATGAATGTAAGTCTGGGTTTGTGCATCTGTACATACATGTGGGTTTATATATGACAGTGTACATTCATGCTTTGAAGTCCCCCACTGCTCCAATGACAGAAGAACTAACAAAGAGAAAAGTCATAATCTTGGTCGAAATAAAATAAACAAGATCACTGCAGATCATAAATGTAGCTGAGCTCCACATTCACAGTGGGCAAAGGTGGCCAAGAATTTATATCTTATAGTACAATAGAAACTAAAAGTGCTCCACATGCTGTGGGAGATTAGAGCTGGTCTCTCAACATGAAACCAAGGTGGTGAAGAAAGCTGGAATGGGATCCTCGCTTATAATAGGAAACATTAAAAAAAAAAAAAACCAAAAAAACTACTGTGAGGAAGATTCAAAATTTAATATCAAAAGAGGGAAGAATAAGAAGACAACCAAAGTGCTGGTTTGCTTGGTGACTGAATGGGTAATATCTTCAACATCTCTAGTGTCAGAGAACTCTCAATCAATGTAAGGTCTGGTTAGGAACTTGGGGCACAGGTGGGCTGTGTGTATATGTGTGGGCACCATGGGGGTGGGGGGTGCTTAGTGTTCAAGTAGAAGCAATCCCAAAACCACTAGATAAGAAGGTTAAATACAGAAAGAAGGAGAAAGGAAGGGGAAAAAACATTCCACTCAAAACTGAATATTCAACCCAAAATTCTAAAAGCCATGTGGAAAAACTAATGCTAAGAGGGAGGGCTAAAAACATCAACACATGGAAAGGAGACTTACTCTTTCACTTTGAAATAAATATGTATAGATGCTCAAAGATATAAAGAAATAGCTCCATAAAAGGAACAAGAAACTAAGAAGCCAAACAGTAAAATAAGAACAGGTGTCTATGAAAAAAAAAAACAATAAAAATTTTGTAAATCAAGTATATAGTCATTGAAATTAAAAGAATAGCTGGGATAAACTCTAGACCAGACGTAGTCAAAGAGATAATTAATGAATTGGAAAATAATACTGTAAATATATAGTACCCAGAATCAGCAGAGACATAAAGAAAACATTAAAGAATTAAGAGATATAGAAAATAAACTAATATTCTAACCTAAATCTAATAGTATTTCCAGAAAAAGAAGACTGATGAAATGGCATAAAAACATATTTGAAGAAAAAAACTGTTGAGAATTTTCTAGAATGAAAGAAAACATGAGTTCTCCAGTAGGAAGTGAATACTGAGTGCTAAGAAAAATAAACCTACTCCTAGTCATTTAACAGTGAAGTCACAGAACAGCTAGAATAGAAAGTAAAGACATATTACCAACAAGAAATAGTTGTAGAAAACAAACTTATGGTTACCAAGGGGGAAAGAGGGAGGGATAAATTGGGAGATTGGGATCGACATAGACACACTACTATATATAAAACAGATAACTAGTAAGAACCTACTGTATAGCACAGAGAACTCTACTCAATACACTGTAATGACCTATATGGGAAAAGAATCTAAAAAAGAGTGGATATATGTATATGTATAGCTGATTCACCTTGCTATACAGCAGAAACTGACACAACACTGTAAATCAACTACACTCCAATAAAAATTAATTTAAAAAAACAACAGGGATAGTTGAGTTCTCGGCAATAATTCTCAGAAGATAATAACTGAAATATAAGGGAAATATATATATACACATATCGATAATAAATACAGTACATTAGACCTTAAATGTTCATTACCTTAACTCTCTGGCAGGGCAGGGAGGAAGAAATTGTATCATATACTAGAAAACAACTGGAATCTTCAGCTCACCTTCCACTCCTCACCCCTTGTCACCAGGATGCAACAGCATGCCCGGCACGTGGGAACAGGACCTCACAACATCATGAGGTAACTCATCCTTTCCATGAGTGCTGACAAGTCTTAAAACAACAAGATTCATAATCGCCCTTAAAATGGCTCAAATCATAAAATGAATAACTTAGGAAAGAAGGTCAATCTAAGGTAGTAGGGAGGGAGGAAACTATTAAAGTGTTTAGTGTGAGACATGCAGAGTGAATAATGGTTTTAGGGTACTAACATAACACAAAAAGTGGTTACATGTTACTCTACTAGGGCTTGTTTAAACTTGTTGGAAGGCTTGGTGTTCACGGGATGAGCTTCATGTAGGAGACAGACAGCTTGATATTTGTGCCTAAGAAGCTGGCTGAACCCAGATTCAGAGAGTGCAAGGAAAAAGATACTGAATAGCTCGGCAGAAGAGGCAAATAATCAGTGAGGTTGAACTATGGGGGTGGAAAGTCTGTAAGGCACACTGACATTAGAGGACCCCTTAAAGATGAATAATGGTGAGCTGGCCCCACTGAATCAAATCTGTTAGATTACTGTGCTGTGGTTGAAACGAAGCTGTCCCCAGAGTCTTTGAGCTGTGTGATTCTTGGGTCATTGAACACACCGGCTTTACCTATGGCTTATTACAGTATGAGCCAGATTTTCTCTACGGCTGAAGCCTCGAATTAATGAGGTAGAAGCTTAAAGGATTCAATTAATTCAAAAGAAAGCAGTTCTTAAAAGCGCAAAAGCTTTCGGTGTGGTTTGAATCCCTTAGCTAGACGATAGACTAGGAGGAGTAAGAAGGCCAGCGTGAGGGTCCTGCCTCCCTCTCTGTTCTAACGTCCGGGTAAAGCTGGGCGAGCCACAGATCCTGCTTCTGACCTCTGCATCTGCTCTTCCCTCCGCCTGGAACAACCTCCCCCAGATATGAGCATGGCTAACCTCGCCTCTTTCCGGTCTTTGCTCACGTGTTACCTTCTCTGTGAGACCTTTCCTGGCCATCCCATCTAAAACGTCAACAGACCCTTTACACATACACACACACTTTCTACACGTCTTCCCTCCCTTTTTCCCTTTAGCACTTACCACTGCCTAGTACACTAGACGTTACTTATTGTCTATCCTCCCTTCTCCCACCAATGCAGAGACTCCACGAAGGCAAAGATTTTTGTCTGTTTTGTTCATTGATATATGCCCCAACACCTACAGCATGTTGGTGCATCTCCAACAGGAGTTCCTCCATAAAAATCTTTTGAATGTGCCAATGAATCTTGCATAAGCCCCATGACAGCTAGCATTCCAGTGTTCACGAATGCTAAGCTGAAAATCTTTATTTATTGCAATAATTCAGATATAACTTATAAATCTAACCACATTCTGTTAACTTAAAACTGAGGTTAAGAACTTCCTCTAAGGTAATTATTGGTTTCATACAAACTATGCACAGTATATCCGCCTTTGCAGAAATATGATGAGACACTCGATTTAGATCAGACAATTTACATTCAACACTCAGATAAGGCATTTGAGCCCTCTGCTGACAACAGAACTAGAAATTGACCGATTATGGGATAACACTTTGGCTTTCTAAATACAGCACTGCCTTTTCTCAGAAGAGCTCAAAAATAGACCAAAAAAAGATTTGAAAAAGATGAGTAAAAACCTTATATATTTCCACTAGAATGTTGATTTCTTTATATATTTTCTCTCTTAAAGTCTAACAGAGAGACACTTGTAAAACGTTACAGGTAAGGTGCTCTCCACTTTCACTTAGGCCCAAATCAAAGAATCCAAATGAAAGATCATGGCTATCTTTATGGAATCACATTCTAAACTCTCGACCTATATGTGTTCCTAGACATCAACCAAGAGACTTTGAAGATTGAGAGGAACCCAGTTGGATATTTTCACAGGTGAATTTATTGGTTTGTTTCCATAAAACTATAGCTAATTCTCTTTTATAATTATAGATATTTAACTTAGAAAGTTAGAAGGCTCACTGACATCAGAAAAAATTTTATATTACTGGGTGGATTTAGAAACTAGAATAACTTGGGTTTTACTCAGAGCAATAAATGACTATTGTGATAGTATCAATAGCTAAATTTCCACCACTCATTTACACTAAAAACTACATTCCCTAAACACATAACTTAGTCAAGACTCTCTGCTCCTTGCTTCTAAAGGATAGACTACTCTGAGGCTGGCAACCAAGAGTTTTGGGAAACAAGAGGCAAAGATATTGAAATTCAGAGACAAAAATCTGGCTTATAAAATAAAGCTTAAAGAAAGAACGAAATTACCGATAATCGCAAGTAATTAATTACAAAAATAGCAATTAGCTGGAAGAGCAAAAAAGAAACTAAAATATTAACTGTATTTTCACTTATGTAAATCTCTTGAGATTAATTTTCTGTAACCATAGCCCTATTAGTGGTATTTAATTGAGCTAATAAAAACTATTAAAAGGCAATAGATTAATACAGATGGTAATTTTTCCTTTTCACTTCAAGGCTGAGTCTTCTCCACTTCATCCCTTCTAAAATGCATTAAAGCCAAGAAAGAACTATCTACTGAGACTTCAGCTGTCATTAAGCTCTTGCCCTCTTTGAAAATAATACCAGCTCTCTTTAATACCTATAGGAAGCCATCACAGTTACTATTATTTCAAAGAGAGTAGACTTTTTTTAATGATGTAGTAATTGAATTCAGGGCAATAATGTAAATTAGCAGATTTTATACAATATTTCTCTTTTTTTAGAGGGTAGAATAATGGTCCAGACATCTAGAGGAATACTACTTTTCTGTAGAAATGAAATTGTAAACCTTACAACAAATTAACATGAGCAGGTGCTACTCTCAGATTGTCATATGTTCCTGGAAATCACGTGAGTTGTAGAAGGTGGGGGAAGTCAAGAAGCCCTAGTCCCCCATAGTGATGAGGGGTGGGGGAGGTCTTTAAGCCTTACAGTTCTCCCAGGTTTGCATTTCCATTGGATTACCTGGCTAAACGGTGCTTTTCTACAAAGGCAACTCCTTGATCTAGGACAGAGGTCTGAAGCACCATGCAGTTGGCAAACTATTCTATGCCATTTTATCTGAAATGTGGCAAATTTAAGATTTAGCCAAGAGACCCATGTCTGGAAGAGCTTGGAAATCTTCTGGTCCAAGGTACATTCTCTTAGGGAGGGGATGAGCATTCTAGAGAAGCGTACACACTTGCAGCTGGGTTCTGCGAGCCAGCCTTGACAGGCAGCCTGGCGGGGCTTAAAGCCCATTTATGTAATCAGACAGTGAAATTTCCAACTGCAATTTGAGTTTTGACCAAGCTGTAATAGGAGGGAATTTGTCCCTGGAGAGAGGGTCAGATGGGTTAATCACTAACATTCCTTCCAACTCTAGGACACAAGTATCCTTGACTCACTCACTCAATAAACATTTGGGAGTCTTTGTGTCAGCACACAAAGTAATTTTCAATAAATATCCTTTTTACACTACAGCCACCATATCTGTGAAGATTCCAACACAGCAGCAATTTTTACTGTAGCACATAGAGGGTAAAAATTATGGCCAAGCCTGTAACTTACATAATGGAGCTTGAACTTGCACTCATCTTCAATTTCATCTGCACTGTCTTCATCGGAAACTTCCCCTTCCTCTGCATCATCTCCAAGGTGATAAGGTAACTTCTTGCCCTGAAATGAAACAAAACACTCAATTTAAAGATGAAAATTCAGCAAGATAGGGGTATGGGAATTAAGAGGTACAAACTACTATGTATAAAGTAAGCTACAAGGATATATTGTACAGCACAGGGAAATACAGCAATTATTTTATAATAACTTTAAATTGAGTCTAATCTATAAAAGTATTGAATCACTCTGTTATACACCTGAAACTAATATAATATTGTAAGTCAACTATACTTCAGTTAAAAAATAAAATAGGAAATGAAAAATGAAAATTCACAATAGCCAAAAGGTGGAAATAACCCAGTGTCTACCAACAGATGAATGGATAAACAAAAAGTGGTATATGCATACACTGAAATGTTATTCAGCTTTTAAAAGTAAGGAAATTCTGACTCATGTTACAACATGGATGAACCTTGAGGACATTAGGCTAAAGGAAATAAGCCAGTCACAAAAGACAACTGTTGTATGATTCCACTTATATAAGGTACCCAGAGTAGCCAAATTCATAGAGACAGGAAGTAAAACAGTGGTATCCAGGGGCTGGAGGAAATGGGTGGTGGGGAAGATGGGAGCTGTTTAATGAGTATGAAGTTTTGGTTTTGCAAGAAAAGTGTTCTGTACATGGCAATGTGAATGTACTTGACACAGCTGAACTGTACACTTAAAAATGGTTAAGATGGTAGGTAAGTTCTATGTTGTGTGTATTTTACCACAATTAAAAATAATTTTTAAAAATTGAAAAATGAAAATAGACTGTCATACTGAGTGAAGTTAAGTCAGACAGAGAAAGAGAAATACTGTATGATATCGATGCAGAATCTAAAAAGAAATGATACAAATGAACTTATTTATAAAACAGAAACATCTCATAGACTTAGAGAACAAACTTATGGTTACAGGGAGCGGGGGAAGAGATAGTTAGGGAGTGTAGGACTGACGTGTACACACTAATATATTTAAAATGGATAACCAACAAGGACCTACTGTATAGCACAGGGAACTCTGCTCATATTATGTAACAACCTAAATGGGAAAAGAATTTGAAAAAGAATAGATACATGTATATGTATAAATGAATCACTCTGCTGTACACCTGAAACTATCACAACATTGTTAATCAACTATTCTCCAGTATAAAGTAAAAAGTTTAAAAAAAAAATGAAAATAAAATTTGTTATCCCCTTGCCAATCATTACTTCAGACTGACTTGAAGGCAGATCGCTTGAATTAGGGGCAAAACAAAGGGAGAAGAGACTTTCAAGAAAAGGCAGTTTTATTACTTCCAATTAAATACAATTAATTAGGGATACTATATTTACAAGTAAAAATCAGACCAGGCTTCTGTTCGAGAATATATGACTCGTCATAAACAGGCATCACCCAATCCCATGTCCTTAGAGCAGCTTGTTCTCCTGAGCAGGTTAAACGCGCCCTTCTCTCCTGCTGGCTGTGTCCTCTGCACTGACCAGACTTGCTTTTATGGACAATGCAATGACACTCCTGCCCAGCCAGAACATGCCCCTCGCAACCATTCACCAACACACTTTAGGAATCAGGGGCTTTTGGACAACAACGGGGAATTCTTATAACAAAATGGTAGAAAACCCAAGTTATAGAATTATACGCACATTATGATCTCAATGATATATAAAAACTCAGGGAAAAAAATCTGGCAAGAAATATGGCCCATTATTAGGAGTATGAATCTCTGGGTAACAGCATTATGGGTGATAGTTATTTTCTCCTTTTCTACATTTCCCAATTTATATTCAGAAAAAGTAAAAGTAAAAAAAAAAAGCAGAAGGCATGGCCCAGGGGCCTGATAAGGGCTTCTAGGACAGCTAACCATCTGTATCAGTAAAAGCATCTTACTTGTAAGCAGAAAGGAATATTAATAGGAAATTGAATCACTCCCAGAATCTTGGGGGGCAGAGGGGGCAGAACCAGACTCTGTGGCTAAGGGACCAAGGTCACTGTGGTGAATCTAAAATACCCCCAATGGTTCCTACTTCTTGGTATTCATGTACTTCTATAATGCCTTCCCCTTGAGTGTGGGCTGGACCTAGTGACCCCATTGAATGAATGGAATATGCAAAAGCATAAAGATGGGGGAAATTCTTTAAACGTGGAAGGATGTTCATATGCTTGGCAGCCAAAAGTAATGATAAATTTCTAAATATCATCCCAGACTACTACCCAGGCTGACCTTCTCTAGACTAGAGCTCCAGTGACTTCTGTTGTATATTCCTGCTCTTCACACCGTGACTGGCCCGCCTTCAGCACTCTGGATCTTCCCCTCATCCACTTCTCCTCCCTCCACAGGACCACCAGCACAGTCTGATTTTCAGAGAACTCTCCCTCCCAGTTTCCTGCATCTTCCCTGATACCCAAAGCTCTTGACCTAAAGGGCTTGGCAAAGAGATAGATTCAAAGCTGCTTAAATCATTTATGTAATGAAAACAAAATCTATATTAAGAATCCAAACTCTTAGAATTTGAATACTTAAATATTTCCTTCAACTTACAAAAGGATGGTTATAGGTTTAAAAAGGTGGTATTTAATTTGCCTTCATACCCCTATGTAATATATTTCTTATTTGTATGTGCTATCTGCAAAGTAAAAACTACATTCTTTTCCACAGGAATATATATAGCTATAGATATATAAATGTAGCACTAAGCTTCAAATCCCCTTTACTTAAATGTGGCAGTAGGTGGGGAAGCAAGGAGAGAAAGTTGCCATCTAGAGTATTCACAAGGCGCCCTCACTTTCAGTCCTTTCAAAATCCCATTAAAAGACATCAGGGCCATATCTTCTGCCAGCTTTTTCCACATTCCTGGTCTTTGAAAGATACTTTATACAGGCAGATAGGAAGAAAAGCAACACCACAGAAGATTGTTTCTTAACGCCTCTTATGAACAGTGTTACGCCTGAGGAAAATTATAGAATAAACTTAGGTAGAATTTTACGAACTTAACAGTGGTCCAGTGTAAACAAAGAATGACCTAGGAGTCCCCTTCAGATATACATACTATTTCATGCAGGAGTCACACTCAAGAATTAGATTAATTCCTCCATGGTACATGGAAATATTTCTAGAGACTGGAACCATAGCCATCTCTTAGCTTTTAGCTGCATGGCCCCAGGACAGCGGTAACTGCTCTATGACACATCTGTAAAAGTAAAATGCTTGGACCAGATAAGTTTTCTTTCAGTAATGAGTCTATGGAAAATTACTAAGTTCGTTATTATTTTTGTTCAAAAGCAAATTTTTGTTTAATTTTTAGGAGATACATACACACACAGTTGGCCCTCCGTACCCAAGGGTTGGTTGAATCCGCAGATGTGAAGAGCCAACTGTATTAGTCCATTTCATATGAGGGGCTTGAGCATTGTGGATTTGGAACCAAGCCCATGGGTACTGAGGGACGTGTGTGTGTGTGTGTGTGTGTGTGTGTGTGTGTGTGTGTATACACACACGGTTGGAAAGTTTGTGTGTCACGGTTATAATAATAAACAACTTGTCCATCTCCAAAGTGGTAAGTAGCCATTCAAATGCTGCCTTTTGGATCACAGACTGCTCTGATGCTAAAGGAACTTAGGAAAATCCGTTCCCTTTTTGTTGCTTCAAATGGGAGTGTGTTGGTCCAGAGATCTAAGAAATCTCCTTAAAGTTTGGAGAAGGTTACTACTAGCAAATGGACTGCAGCTGCTTTGAAATACCCACAGCCCACATTGCTGCCACTCCTTCCAACGAGTGCCTCAGGTCTTCTGGCTTCAATTCATCCTGGTGCCCATTAGCCCTAGGACAGTCTATGCCCAATGATCCAAAGCTCAGTTATGCAGAAGGGATTCAATGAGTTCATATCAAATATTCCTTAAGTTCCACTGTCCAAATGAGAAGTATTTCAATCAGATGGACTCATTCTGCATTTAACCTTCTGACGCTTGGCTAAAGACCATTTGGGAACATGGAAACATTTACAAGGCTATAAAGCTGACACTGAGCTTTCTAACCTAGCAATCAGTTTTCACCACAAGAGACTGCGTTAGCAAGACTTCAGGAAAATTGACCTTAACGTTATTTCTCGCATTATATAATTGGAGCTTTTATTCAAAATGCTTTCACACGTACAAATGCCCAATGACACCCCTTTGATGGATTCAGCCTATAACTCTCATTTAACTGATAGAAAAACAGGTTTTGACCCATTCTAAAGATGAATACTTTCCATCTTTCCCATTTGCTGTCCTCTCTTAAAGCCCCAGTTAAAGTCTTGCTATGAAATTACACTATCTGACTTTCCGGTGCCTCCTCTGTGATATTTGGTTTTTGTACACACCCTTTTTAAGTAAAATATAACCCCATTTGATCATTAATACTCTACTGCTTTTCCTTAGGTTTTTAGTCTCAAAACAATACAACTATCCAAGATGCTTTTAGTCCAAACACACAAAATTAACTGCAATTAAATAAAATCACATCAGCAATCTGAGACCACAAGGAGCTGTCTTTCTGGCTATTCCTTGCATTAATAATATTCATTTCAGGTAGTAAGTTTTCTCCCTCAGAAGATCTGTTTATGAAATGCCATTCTATTCACCTACTGCTCCTCCGCAAACACACGAATCCTATGGGGCACTGTGTCTGAACGTGTGCTCTACTTTGAAGCGAGCTCTTCTCACTTACATAACCAAGGTTGACCAACCGTGAAGACTTTTTTTGACAGACAGTTATTGGAGCTTGAAATGGCAGAGAAGAATCTGAAAGAAATGCTTTTGGATACGGACACATGTAATCCAGGGCTCCCGTACACAGACCCCTCTCCAGCGTCAACTACTACAGACTAAAATATTCAGTATTTGGTTTACAGTATTGAGGTTCTCACTTCATAAAAACAAATCCCAGCATACGTGGTCAGTCAGTAACAAGCTTTTTCTGAAGGTATGACTATAAATAAGTTGGAACAAGGTGCATGCACAAATCTAGACAACCCTTCATATATTGACTATTATTCTCTTGATAAACCAGTTTTCAGTCCTTAAGGGAGGGAGGGCTTAGCAGGTCATTAGTGCCTTTTATTGCATTCCTGAGGTAATTACCTTCACTAGGATTTTGCCTTTCAAACTTTGAGGGCTTGGAAGCTGCTTGGTCTCTCCTGCGTCTACAGATGACAGGTCGAGTTTGTCTCGGAATATTCCTTTCAGGTACTGAGCAATTTTCCTTTGCTGCTGGACACTGCAGTGATTCTCAATGGACAGTATGACCGGGAACCTGAGAGAACAGCAGCACATTGTAAAGGTGTCGAATACAGCAACTCACAGGGACTTTTGAAAATTATTCTGTATTCATTATGTTCTTACAAGCCTGGTGACAGTATTTGTGAGAGAGGTGATAATTAAAATGCTTCTAAAATGAAAAAGATGAGAGATGCGTTAAAAAAAATAACAAACTCCTCTGGCCAAATATATTTTACCAGGCATAAGGGGTGAACAAAATACCAATCCATATGAGATGACTTAGTCTAATATTTTGTAGCTCTATCTCTCCCTCACACACACATGCACACACACAGTACATATATTTTGTCTCTTTTACAAGGAAAAATAAAAGAGAAAATTTTGAGAGATAAGAAACCTAAAGAAAGAAAACTCATAAGGTAATTTTGTATTATTTATTCAAAACTCTAGAAACATCTAGGAGACTACTATCATTAAATGAAGATATTTACTCTAAAAATATATATTCAATACACAGCTTAAAAATTACTATTGAGGATAAAATAACACAATGGAATTTTGTGTTTTATAGCGTCCTGTGTCAGGCATTTCAAAATCATTTGTATAGAATTATATACTAGTCTTTACTTTCAGAAAGGAAAAAAAAAAAGTCAAGCATTCACTCTCCTCCAGCACTCAGGGTTCTGTGCAGAGAATGTGAGACCCCAATGGAGCGATTAGTACAGACAGCCTTAGGAACCAGCAACGATTCCACGACCTTACTCCTCTTCTGACTTTGTTTTTTCCTCAGAAAAACAAATTCAGGCTTATTTCCATTTTTTTTTCTAGTTTCCATCACATATCTTCTGAAGTACTAGGCAATATATTTTTTTCTGGAATAGTCACACCAATATTTAACTTGCCTAATACGTCTATATGGAGAAAAAAATTTATTTACGCGCTTGTATGAGAAGCACAAACTCCACAATACAGGCTGTGACCTCCTGAAATTACATTCTATCCTCATTAGTAAACCTGATGCCAGAGGTAATACGAGAGATGAACCTTTGTGACTGAGGTCGGTTTGGTTACCGGACTATAATCTGTTTGCTCCTGTGTCCTCACATGGGTTTTACCCCAGAGTGTTAGAAAGAGAGAAAAACAGCAGACTAGCAACCCTGAGCTGTCTGCGCAGTCACGTCAGGGAGTTCTAGCAATGGATTTTTAAATTATCAATCTGTTTATAAAAAGGCTATCAGTGTCAATGATGCTTGGTGTATGAAGCAGTGCTTCTCGACAGGGGCTGGGGCGACTGTGTGGCACCCCTTCCAAAGGGACATTTGTCAATGTCTGAAGACATTTTTGGTGGTCACAATGTTGGGGATGGGGGTTGCTACTGGTGTTTAGTGAGTAGAAGTCACAAATTTGCTCACCATCCTGCAATGCACAAGACAGTTCCCCATCACAAAGAATTATCTGATCCAAAATGTCAATAGTGCCAAGGTTGAGAAACCCTGGTGTTAAGATGCGACTAAGGACTTCCCTGGTGGTCCAGTGATTAAGACGCTGCCCTTCCACTCAGGGGGCGTGGGTTCGATCCCTGGTCAGAGAAGTTCTGCGTGTGGTGTGTTGAGGCCAAAAAAAAAAACCACACATGAAACAAAACAAAACATTTTCAGTTTGGGACTTCCCTGGCAGTCCAGTGGTTAAGACTCTGCGTGTCCACTGTAGTGGGGTGCGAGTTCAATCCCTGGTTGGGGAACTAAGATCCCACATGCTGGGCGGCACGGCCGGAAAAAAAAAAAAAAAGATGCAACTAGAACTTAAAGCTGCACTTTTAAAATGTGCTAAACAAGCTTATTAACTGTTTTAATTTGAAGTGCTTTTCTCCTAAGGATCCCCAGACTTTAAGTAAGCATAGTCAAGTCACCAGAGGGTCCTCCGAAGTACATAGACAGGAGGTCTTCTCAATGCCCTACTTCACATGTTGGAAAATAACGGCAAATCACTTCATCAACTTGGCTAAGATTAGTAGCAATCAGGGTAAAAAGATCCATCAGAATTTAGTACTCGGATTCTTCCATGTGGAAGACACCACAAACCAAACCTGCTATGCAGCAAGTGTCTCTCATCAGAACAGCACTTTAACTTCATATTTAATTAATGAGAAGACGAAATGTTAGAAATTTTAAAGGCTACTAATGTCTATAAAATTAATTTCATGCAATTGTAATTTTAATTTGCCTCTTTTAATGCAAAAATCATTTCTTGAATGTCTGGTATATTGCAGGCACTGGCTAGGCAATAAAGAATGAATAAGGGGGAGTTCCCTGGTGGCCTCGCGGTTAGGATCCTGGGCTTTCACTGCTGGGGCCCGGGTTCAGTGCCTGGCTGGGGAACTGAGATCCTGTAAGATGCACATAGCAGTCAAAAAAAAGGGTGGGGGGGGGGGAAATAAAGTTTTATTTTTAATTTCTTTTAAAGATGAATGAATGAGACATAGCCACATATTTTCAAGGAGTTCATGGTCCTAACTACTTAAAAGGAGGCAAGTCACCAACAATTGCAAGAAGGTGCTGTATGATATGATAGAAATATGTTGAGTGCTAAGGACAGCGAAAAGCAGCATTTAAATCAGTTGTAGCCTTGGTAAGTTTGCCAGAGGGACAACGCCTAAGCAGTCTTCTAGGATGAGCAAGAATTGGGCAGGTGGAATAATGGAGATGAGTGTTTCAGACAGAGAGAACGGCACAGGTGAGGGTAGGGTCTGTGAAAGCACTGAGATCCCTAGGGACTCCGGAAGACAGTCAGTGACGGCAGAAGCCCAAGTCTCTGTGGAGCAACAGTGGGAGACAACACTGGGAGACAACACTGGAAGAGCAGGAAGAGGCCAGGCCTTGAAGGGCACGGAAGGCATGACCATGTACAACAGGGAGTCTTTGAAGGACTTCAAGAATCACAACATCAGCTTATATTTTCAGAAAGGAACATACTACACCAGCGTGGAGGAGATACCAAAGAGAAATGAAAATGAAGAGGAGGCAGTGGAGTCAAAAGATAATGTAGCAAGTAGGACTGAAAAGATTGGCTGAATCGAGAGTGGACTCCCAGTTTCTAGGTAAAGCCATTGGTAAACAGTGCTAGCCTCCTAACTTGAAGGAAATGGAGCAAGGGGACGCTTGGCGGAAGGAAAGGCTGAGTTGAGTTTGGGGTGGCGGCCCCGTGCTGTTAGGAGTCTTATCCTCGCTCAGTGTTGAGGTTTCCCCAAACCTATTACAGTGTGCCTGGCTTAGAGTGGGTGCCTTTAAATATCTAAGTAAACGTCTGCATAAATAATGAAATTTGTTAATTTTCAGGTACCTATGGGATACTCAGATGAATTTGTAGTAAGAAATTTTCAATATATCTCTGAAACTTAGGGAAAACGTTCTGGATATATAATGGGCAAATAACCAAAAAGTAGACCAAGGACAACAACTTAGGAAATAGTGACCATTAAAGGAGTGAGGAAACGGACTAGAAGACTGTAGGCTAAAAAAAGAGGTCGAGAAGCAATGGCAGCAATAGAGGAGAGAATGCTATAATAGAGGCCCCCCAAAAGCAAGTATTAAGGAGAAAATTATCACCATTATCAAATGCCAAGGAGGGGTCAAGCAACATAAGGACCCCAGGCATTTCAGTATACATAGGACATCCAGCAAATCTGGAAACCAAGATATTATTATTTTATTGTACTGCAATATAATCCCAATAAGCTATTTATTATGTATAGTAACCTGTGTTTCTAAACTTTGTACTCTGTACACCTTGGCTTTAGAAATTCTGAGGTCACTCTTTGTAAGAACATGCTTCGAGGAGGCAACATCTTGAGAGAGAATGGGGTAAGGAATAAAGGGAGCACAAGAAAGTATGTACATGCGGCCCTTGTTTGTTCGGTGTTTTGTTGGGAAGGAAGGAGAGAACCAGGGCAGGAGAAAGCGAGACGTAGACTCCAAGGAAGTGTGTGGCTTGGTGGCCGTGTTACATCAGGCAGTGCTCCATGTGCCAGCTGAGCCTGGCTCCCAGCTGCTGCTCTACTTACTCGTTCTTCACAAAGGCATGCTTGTTGATGGTCTCCACGACATCTCTGAAGAGGATCTTTGAAGTGAGCGTGTAACCGTGGTGTACGACCGGCTCTCCGTCGGGGCCATCCCAACAGTCAACTGCCAAAAACAGAATGTCACATCAACAACCCAAAGTTTCTGGTGTGTCCTGATAGTTCTGGAAATAGCAGACAAGTATTAAGTTTATTGTTTGAGCTTATACATGTTATGATCATGACAAAGATGTCAGACCGAAATGAGTGTTCTGGCATATTTATCAGAATAAGGAATTAGAGATTATAAATGATTTACTGCAAGTGCTTATAGTTAACAAAGAGGTCATATACATAAGCAGCTTAGCATTTACCAAGAACTCTCATTAGAAACTGATCTAAATCCAATCGAGTATGCCTGAGCATAGTGATATTTCTTAACAGGTTGTTTCTCTAATTTTACTTCTTCTTATTCAGTTTACTATAGTCTTTTAATGTTTCAATGACCCTCTCAAATCAGTAATCGGGTTTTTCATCATTGTCCTCCTAAACTCATTATGTTTCCATTAGATTTATTTCTATTTGATTAATTCGACAGTAGTTCTAAAATAGCATTGACTTCTTAACTTCGAATCTTCAGGCCCTGCTAAGATTTATGTGAATATGGACAAATGATTTAATAATTTAAAGTATTGCTTCCCCATCCATAAAAGGAAAACTAAGAACAGGACTTGAATCATAAGTTTGAGTGATCTATAAGTACATGAAAAGTCGATTATAAACCTGCATGGCACACAGTAATCATTATTGTCATTGATACTATTGATACTGTTACGTGTATGGACAACCTCGCTGACCCGCAGCTGGAGAAAGACCGCAGCTTCCTCACCATCCTCCCCAACTTAGAGTTTGCCTTCTCTTGTTTTATACCTTGCCACCGGACTAATTTCTCAAAACACTGCTTTCTCCATGTCACTACTTTGCTCAAAAGCCTACTCAGTGCATAACATAGCATCCAACATATAGTATGTACTCAGTAGGTCTATGTTAAATTTATTAATAAACAGCCTATAGCAGCTCCTGCTTGCTTAACACCAAGGTCCCTATCTCTGGTGCTAGAGACTGGCTAGCCATTCAACTAAGCCTGTTTTCTCTCTCGCCCTAGCTCACAGCTAGACTACAGTTCCCAGCCTTCCCTTACAGTAGGACATGGCCATTGAAATGTGGGCAGAAATGATGTGCACCACTTCCAGGTCTGCTTTATGAAACCCTGCCCTCACAGTTATCCATGCCCTCTCTTCTGCTGTGAGTTTGGAAGTCATGTGCTGAAGATGGCACAGACACAGAAGGAAAGAGCCTGTACCCCTAAATCACTGCTTGAAAGAGTCACCCATTAAGAACAGCTATTTCGGACTTCACATAAGAAATAAACTTCAGTTGTTTTAGGGCACAGAGATTTAGGCTTAACTGTTAAAGAAACTAGTTAATTAATATCTTAGCTCCTGTTTGACAAGTCAAACTTATTTTCTCCTACTTCCAACCTCACAGACTTATTCTTCCAGTTAGGCAAGCTTCCTCACATACGATCCTACTTCCATGCCTTTGCTTCTTTCATTTAAGGTCAACTGAAGTGCCCTCTTTCACTTTGCTTACCTCAGTCTCAACCAAGGGTCAAATCCTTGATTAAGGATTTAGATCCTAAACCAGGATCCCCCATAGAATTTTGCCAGCTCTCATGCCATTGCCCTTCCTTATGACAGGGGGTCACAAATTCAAATACCAACAAGAACCTAGCAGGTCACATAAATAAATGTAGCAGCCCAACAGGAAATGTGTGTCTAGATGAGGTAACTATTTCTCACTGTCAGTCAATCATTCCTAAGTAGGAATAAGGACCCAGTTACCAGATCTGAGAAAAGTCAAAGGTCTCTTTCCTCTCTCTTTCTGTCTCTCTCTCTAGATAGATGAGAGTTGGGGGGGGGGGGGGTTCTGTTCCCTAACTAATACAGTTACATATATCAATTAAATACTGCCTATTAAAATATCCTTGGGGGGGGCGGGAAATGGAAAAAGGAAAAGGAGAAAGTATTTTCAAGGTTAAAACCATTGGAATACTGGAAACAAAGTTTAAGAACAAATATTTTGGGATGCTATCATACAGTGTTGTACTGTTCCTTTGGGCCTGTAAATGAGGTCAAACATATAAAGGCATCTTCTCGGAAGAGAGGCTCCATCCCTCTTTTGACATGTGCTTGACATTCTTTAATTTGTCTTTGGATATAAGTGTGAAAAGAATAAACAGATGTTTCAAAAGTATGTAACTTAAACAATATACCCCAATTTATATCCCATTTTGGAAGAAAAAGGGCATAGGAGGGTTTCTCATAAATGAGCTAATACATTTTCAAAAAGAATGCAAAGTAGACGAGGCAATGCCACAGCTGACTTGATGATCATGTACATATAAAAATATCTCTTCATAAGAAACTACTTTGGTAATGAAAGAAGGAGCCCTTTTGCTAACATTTATAACACAGGCAGAATATGCATAGTTGAGGATGGTTCTCCTAACGTTCACTTTTTAGGTCTACTTAATCACTTGTCTGTTAAATGAGGATAGCAACATCCCCAAACGGTGCTGCCATCTGAACGCGTGGCATCCATAGCCAAGTTCAAATGGCCATGAAGAGCTCCTGTAAGAGCTAGTGCTATGATGAGAATGTTGGCAAAGTAGAAATCCTCTAACCACTTTCCTAGCCACAAAATAGCCAGGCCCATTTTTTCAATCAGACCACATGTTAGAAGCCCCCGAAAGCACCCTGACAAACAGCTGGTCAGATCTGAAGGCCAGCTAAGAGACTAACATGACAACTTTTCATAGTCTTTTGAAACTCAAAATGTTCCACCCTGATAGTGCTTCCAGAGATAACAGGAAAAGTTGTAAACCGATTACAACAACAATACGTCAGTTCCATAATGAAAGTGAAAATCCCCTGGACAGAACATCCATATTTATAAAGCAACTAGGGCTGAAAATCAAGGGAAATGAAAGGCCGTGTAAAAAATGTCATCAATCTGATTTGCTGGCAAACCCACTTCACCAACAAAAGACTTATTCGTCTTCCCCAAGACACCATATATATCCTGACCGAGGACATTGTTGCAGCTGAACTAATGGAGATGGAAAACACAGTATTATCAAAATAGAAGGTTGAAAGTGGAGAGATTCTTCAGGTCACAATACCATGAAAAAACTGTCCAGAATCATTACTCTCCATCTCTAAGAACTATACTTGGCAAAAGCTGCTTCAGAAAATTATCTGTGGGACCTGAAATTTTTAATCCATTACCTGCTACATTCTATAAATCAGGTTCTTTAACTCCTAGCTGCAGCTGTTTAAGAATAAAAACAACTTCATCCAGAAGTAAGGTAGATAAAGCACCACTGGGTGTATATAGATTGGTGCCTCCAGGTCCAAGCTTGAAGTGTAAACTAAGATCTTCAAATTACAGGGCTGACAGAAATTGTCAGGAGAGCATGAAAAATCATGTTATCAAGTTCTAAAGTCTTCAGGAACATCTAGATATTTAGATGCCAAGCCTAATCACAAGTCAAGCAAATGCCTCCTGTTAAAGCCAACCTCCTCTCTGTGCTGTGCATTGTGCTTCCTAGTCTTCCTTATGTGACCTGATGGCCCTTATTTGATCCCCCTCTTGGGCTGGTCATGTCATTCAATGCTTGTTCTTCCAAAAACCCCAAAGGCTTCCTGGAGAAGCAAAGTGGGGGAGTCAGACAACTTGGGTTCAAATACCAGCTTCCAAGCTTCCTAGCTATGGGACCTTGAGCCACCAACCCTACCCCAAGTTGGGGTGCCTCCTTAAGGAGATTATTCCATCTTCCTTAGTGTTGTAAGAATTAAAGAAGAATGTATGGAAAGCACTTAACCAGAACCTAGCCCACAAAAGGGGACGAAATCATGGTGGTTTCCCTGTTCCTTCCCAGTATATTCAAAGCCAAGGTGACAACCATAGTTTCAGACAGGAAATAGAGCAAGTACAAAGCTGACCAAGTCTCTTAGATAAACACAGTATAATGCTTCTTCTCAACAAAACCTTCCAGAAATAGCAGCTTGACTTTCACTGTCTAGTCATAGATTATTCCAATAGTGAAAACTTCAAGCCAAACAACAGAGGAGAAACTTGCTGACGCAGGCTTGGCGAGGGAGATATCTGAGAGATTGCACGTCCTTTGAAATTATATCCAAGCTGTGCATCTTCTCAGTTTGTGTGAATGTCTGGAGCAAGCAACACCTTTTACACAAGGAGGGCAAAGATCAATAGCTTCTATTACTTTGGTGACTGGCAAAGAGGAAGAAAGAAGGTACAAGGGAAGGCCCATGTTCAATGTCATCTGCTGCACACAATTTCCAAAAGCTAATTTTAAAATTAAAAGATCCCTGAAAAAGCTAAAACTAAAAACTATTTGTGCCTTACTATAATTTATCTTAATCAGATAACTTTCCTTCTTAATAGCCCAAGGAACGCCAGAGAATTAGAAGATCTGATTCAGTAAGGAGTTGATCATTAGAACATGGTTAAGCTTGGGTAAGACACTGATTTTGGACAGAGAAATCAAAAAAGAAATGATTGGGCACCTGAAAGACCTGAAAAGCAAAGGAAACAGTACAGGGCAAAGAAGTAACAAAATCGCAAAACTGCCTGGAGTTGACTTTCACTTCATGGAGTCACCAGAAGTCATTTTCCACATTTGGCCTCCAAGAAAATGTCACCATTTAAAATGATAGGCAACCATCACTCTGAAGCCAATAAGGGTGTGTGACCTGGCATCTCTATGCATGACAGACTTGTAAAACTGCTTGAGTGCTGAGTGAACAAATGGTTGAATAATGGCTGAGAACAGAATGTCACCTCAAGACCTTTTGTTGCTCAAAAGGTTTTCCTTTATGCTCATATTTTATAAGCATCTTCATTATCTAGTTGCTTAAGCTACTCAATTATCAGTCACTATTGTCAGTAGGTGTTCTCTGCATCTACTGCAAAAATGCCATGTCTTAAATCATACTCTTCCAGAGGGCTAAATTTGTAGTGGTCCTAATGGTTGTGTATGCAGATAGTTTTTAATACCTGTCCATTTTAAAAATATGTCAATTTGCCTTTATAACATTACTACTACTATTACTGTAACATTACATATGCTACTTTTGTAGCAGCAAATTCTTTAAGCCAGAAACTATCTGACAAAGAAGAGCTCCTCTACTCACCAGTATTATCTCACTGCCCTACTGCTTTATTCATCTCCCTACACTATTCCACCAGCCCAAGAACAACTTGCTACCTACTGCTGACTCCCGTATGCTCCCACCAAAAAGCAATTCCCCTTTGCTCCATGGAATCTCCATTCCAGTGTAAACAAATCCCCTTTCATCATCAGACTCTCTGGAATTCTTCCTCAACCTCCTTATCTTGGTTAACAACCAGTTTACCTGGGAGGATACTACTTCCTTTCTCCACAGATGCTTTTTTTGTATAAATCACAAAACGAGGATGCTACTTTTAAACAATTGTTGTTCTACATTCATTTAAAAAATCCCCCCACTTTTAAACCTCACTTTATCCATCTCTACCTTCCTGATGTCTTCCAAGTGCCTTTTCCGTAGCATTCTTCTTCTACTTAAGTATGTGGTTTACAGTTTTTAATATCCAATTTTTGATCTTTTAATTTTTTAGCTTTGAATCTCCCTGTCAGCATCCTTTGACTTGAAAGTCCATGTGGGCAACCTACCCAGTCGCTTAACCTTGACCTCAATGCCAACAGCTCCTTGCTTCACTCTGATCATGCTCACCCACCACACGCCCTGCATATAGTCATCACCTTAACTATATCCAAAATCCCACCTTGTGATAATAATTCTCTGTTCTTGTTTATTGTATGTGTGATGCCAACATTCTCAGTATTTCTGTTTCTTTGAGTCTTCTAGTCTTTTAACCTCATTTTGTGGCCCCTTCATTTCCTTTCCTAGTTCATGGACCTACTGTCACTTACCTAAAAGAGCTCTCATCAACATCTTGAAGATATTTTATAAGACCTAGAAATCCAGAGGCTTGGATCAATTCTAGAATCTGTCTTCACTGCTCCTATACCTAGTCTGTTGGGAATGGGGTGGGGGGGGGCAGTCTGAGCATGCAGATTTTGTATAACAAAAAGACTGTTTTGTTAAAGACTGTTTTTGAAATTAGCTAGGCCTTCCCCAATTTATCTTGTCAACTCCTTTCTCATTATTTGCTGATCTTTTTAAGCCCCCCATCCCCCAGCCAACCTCCACCCACTCTACACTTAGTGGATGGTGTTCTCTCCTACTATCCTGAGAAAAGAGAGGGTATCAGGCATTGAATCATTTTAAAATTTCTTGTCCCCTACCCCATCTAAAAACAAAATGAATGAATCCTCATTTTCCCCTCTTCCAAGTCTCAAAACCTCCCCAACCCTGTATCAAGTCTTCCCCTAATGCAGAAAAAATGCCAAGTGACTAACTCACAGCAGATTAGCTACCTGACCTTCCCACTGAAAGGCCACCAAAACTATACAGCAAAAGACACTAATAACCTCCCAGCTGTCAAATGCAACCAGACTGGACACTTAGTCTTTATTTTACTTTTCTATTGCATGGGACATTTTTGACCATTTCATCCCTTAGGTCCAAGTGACTGCTTTGTGTTGTCTTCATCAGTTCCCCTTGTTCTTTCTGCTTCGAAAGGTTGGATTGCATAAGTCCTCAGGCCTTGTTCTCTTTGCCACTCCTCTAAGTGATCTTGTCCACTGTGATGTACATTTACACACGAAGGTCTCTGTAAGTGATCTTGTACACTAATACACAGAAAACTCAGAATTGTGGAATCTTTATCTTTTCTGGATCCTTCTGTTGAGTTCACATATTGTTATTTTTTTTTTTTTTTTTTTTGTTTCACGGGTTTTTTTTTTTTTTATCTTTTTTTTTTTTTTTTTGCAGAAAGAAAAGTCAACCGTGATTAACAAACAGTAGAATTCATAAAAATTAGCAACTACACAAAAAATGTACACACACATATTGTTATTTAATTGACTGATAAAAATGTCCACGTAAATATTACAAAGTCACTATAAACTCAACCGATGGAAAGCTGAACTCATTAATGCTCTTCCTCTCAGTCCCCACAGTAGGTGATGGCACCATCATTCATTCCAGCTCTCGTCTTCAAGCCTTACATCCTTTACTTTGCTCACCAGGTCCTGTAAGTTTACTTCTTTAATATCCGTATAAGCATCTCTCTCGCCTAGTCTAAGCTTTTATGATCCTTCCTTTGAATCATTTCAATAGCTTTCCCACCATCCTCCTTGCTCTAGTTTCACCTCCCTTCCCCCACCACAAACATACATCTTAAAGAAAAATTATCTTCCTACACTGCTGCCCAAGCAATCTTTCTAAACTGCAAGTCTGACCATATCACTCTAGGTATTAAAACAATCCACTGGACCCTCGTTACCAAAAGCTAAAGCTGAAATTCCTTATCACAGCACTCAGAACACTTTATCGCTGACCCAAGTCTACCTTCCCAGGCTAACTGATTTCTCATCGTATTTTATGTCACCCCTCACTTTCTGTATCACCTCTCAACCACGTTTGATTCAACTGGTGGAATTCTCACACCATACTATGATTTTTACCGTCCACCCCTTCTAATGACTGTGAGTGCCTTAAAGATAGAAACCACGTCTTACATCTGTGTCCTCACCCCCAGGAACCTCCTAGAAATTTAATAAGTGTTGGCTGATTGATAGACCATGAAGTATCTTAAAAATAAATATTTATCCTGAACCATTTTTACCACTGTTTAATCAAAAAAAAAAAAATCTTTCTAGGAAAAACTTTCACATTCATCACAATTTTTCAGCACCTGAAGGTGTGCCTCCCAAATGCTAGTACACATCTCTCTCCCTGTTTGAAGTGTCAGGAGGAACCAGAGAGGATTATGAGTTAAGAATGACTTTACAGTGAGTGGGAAAATAGTTCTGATTAGCATGAGTGCATTTTTTTAGGTCTCCATTATTTACGCTAGACGTGCCTGACTAAAGCACGTGGGCGCCCACACACACTCACGCTCAAAGCACGCACCTTCCACGCAGCGACAGCCCTCCTGCAGCACCCGTGCGTACATGTCCACTTTGGACTGAGACAGGAGCTGGTCCCCGGTCAGGTATGTATTGTGGGAGGAAGCGATGTAGTAGTGGCACAGGGGCTGGTCCATGTCCTGGTACACTTCATGGTGCAGTGGGTTAAATATGTCACAAGCAGGACTACGCATGAAGTTCGTGAAGCCTTTGGAAATGAGAGAGAGTGAAGTACTATAGCTTTGAAGCATATATACTTAACCGACTCTAACAAGGACAAAAGAGATCAAAGTTTGTTCATACTGATTACCTCATTTACCTTCAGGACAGCCTTTGCAGGGAATGGGAGATGGGAGATGTGCTTCAGATCAAATAGACAGTGTCAAAAACTGAAATATGACTTTGGGGAGTAGCAGTTTAAATATAACCTACAGAAAAACAGACTTTTTTTTTTTTTATTTATTTATTTATTTATTTATTTATGGCTGTGTTGGGTCTTCGTTTCTGTGCGAGGGCTTTCTCTAGTTGCGGGCAAGTGGGGGCCACTCTTCATCGCGGTGCGCGGGCCTCTCACTATCGTGGCCTCTCCCGTTGCGGAGCACAGGCTCCAGACGCGCAGGCTCAGCAATTGCGGCTCACGGGCTTAGTCGCTCCGCGGCATGTGGGATCTTCCCAGACCAGGGCTCGAACCCGTGTCCCCTGCATTGGCAGGCAGATTCTCAACCACTGCGCCACCAGGGAAGCCCGAAAAACAGACTTTTTAAGAGTTTTGATTGAGGGAGGGAGGGGGCTTATTGCAAAGCTCTTCAGTAACTGCTGAACTCAAGCTATGATTATTCAGTGTGACCTAATGGGTGGCTCATGCAGTGTTCAAGCCATATTTATCCTAAGTGATATACTGATCAACAGCAACCTGATAGGTTATTAAGTTGATTTGAAAAATAGTATTGTCAGTGCCATAGCTGAGGTAACAGGTCAGAAGTTAGGCATAGCTTAAAATCAGGGTATGATTATTTGACTATGAAACTGGTTTGGCAAGATGCTACTAATGGCTAGCACATTTGAGAAATGTGAAAAAGTATTTCAAGATTATGTAGAAAACCCCATCAGTTTTTCAAAAACATAGTGCCTGGGTAGGAGAGGCATTCATTAACATATTAACAGACATGTGAATGTCCTACAAGTACCTACATGGAATGATTATTAGGGTAAATTATTTCAAGTCTTTAAGAATCCTGTGGTAAAACTACCGGTAAATATCCTCTGAAACTCTGGAGAATTTCTTTATGCTCATCTTTATGGCCATAACTTAGAAATCAGGTTTAACTCCATCTTTTAAGGCCTCAGCAAAGAAAAAATTCATTTATTGGTAAAGAAAGGTCCAAATTAGTTCATCTTCTTTGGTTGTTTTTAAAATAGCCTTTAATTATATAAATATTAAATAATTTCTCTTCGTTTTAATTAGCCTCTATCCCTGGAAGTAAACATACAGTATCATACCCCCTTGTCCACACTGAGCCTGTTTGGGGGAATAGGAGGCCAACAATCAAAATTGGTAATATAAGCCATGGTATCATATGCTCTTGCAGGAAGTAGGATGCCTCAGTAGTTTTTTTTATTAAGATTATCTATTCTGCCTGGGACCTGTTCTCTTTTGGAGAGCAGCCTACAAATTTCTTTCCCTACATATTTTAAATACATATGACTTATAGATACATGTAGCTATATTCATGCCATATCATTTATACGTAATATCCTAGGAGCTAGATTCTGAATATATAACTGTGGGCAAGATACTTAATTTCTTTTTTCTTTTTTTTTTTTAATTTATTCATTCATTCATTTATTTTTGGCTGCATTGGGTCCTCATCACTGAGTGCGGGCCCTCTCTAGTTGCAGAGAGTGGGGGCCACTCCTCATTGTGGTGTGTGGGCAGCCTCTCCCGTTGTGGAGCACAGGCTCCAGGTGCACGGGCCCCAGCAGCTGTGGCACCCGGGTTCAGTAGCCGTGGCACAAGGGCCTAGCCGCTCCATTGCATGTGGGATCCCCCGGACCAGGGCTCCAACCCATGACCCCTGCATTGGCAGGTGGATTCTCAACCACTGCACCACCAGGGAAGTCCCAAATTACTTAATTTCTTTAAGCCTCACTTTCCTCAATTATAAAATGAGATAGTCATATTAACAAAATTTGTGGTTCCTACAACCTCTCTACCACTACCAACTAGGGAAAACAAATTAGTTGCCAACACTTAAAAACAAAAAAAACAAAAAAACATGTTTACTTATTTTAGGGCCAAATTTCCCTTCATGAGATTATCTGGTTGAGACTATTTCTAAAAATTAACCATTTGAGAAAAGTCAAAATATTTCTTGGCATCTATCATACATAGTGGCATCAAGTTGACTTGCTTGGAGTAGAAAATGCTACTGTCCTTGCAAAAGTAAAAGAAACAGCAAAATCATGGCATCTGTTTTGTAGGAAAATATGTGTGTCATGGGTTTTATTTGAATCATCTGTAATTCCAAGGTTATCTCCCTATTTCTTTTCCTACAAATTTTGCTAGAATGTAACTTAGCAAACTGAACTGAGAAATGAGAAATTAAGGATATTGGTTAATTTACCTTCTATGCCAAGGACATTTTTTGCCTTATTTTCTTCAGAAACTTCAAATTTTCTTATGACGTCAATACAATAGTCTGTTGTCACATTCGTCATCTAAACAAAACAGAACAATAGTACAGTACCTGCAATTTCATGAGATATGTTCCTCTATGCTAAAAGGGCATACTGATTTTTTTAAGCATTCATGATACAGTGCAAAATGGTTAAATGAGCCATATTTGAGGTTACTAGTGTCATAACTACTTAACCTTTGGAAAATGATCATGATCTCAGTATTCCTTATACCTTTCAGATTTAATCAGGGAAAACAGTCCTTCAACTACTAGACAAATATTCTCTATGAAGCAACAAGATTAATAAAACCAAGTCAATAATCAGTGCAAATGCATTGCCAAGTATCCACTCACTGTAAGCTAGTAGTTATCTGCAAAAGTAATGCTTTCTACACAAACACTGAGGTTTGCTAATCATAAATTGTATGCAAAAAGAAAATGACTCTCTACCAAAGAAGCATATTCTAGGTAAATCCACCTGTGTGTTTATAGCTACAGATCCTTCAACCAATTCAAGAGAGCAGTCTGCCATGGTGACTCAAGAACACAAAGGTTAGCAAAAGAAAATAAAAATAAAAAGGTAGGTGAGAATTCTGGAGTGAGAATGCTTGTATTCAAATCAGCTGGCTCATATTATTAACAGTGTGGTCTTAAATAAGTCACTCACCTTCTCTGTGGCTACCTTATAAGGTAGTTGTGGGGATTAAATTGATTAATATTTGTAAGAAAAATGTATGGTACCAAAAAAGCAGTATATGCTAACATTACTGAGTTAGTCTCAAGTTTGCTGCATGTACATTTCATGCTTAGTATCACTGGGAAAAGCAAACTCTTTGAGAATAATTTCTTTAATACTAATAAAGGATGCAATATTTTTATCAAAAATCCATTCAGCCCCACAATCTCACAATGGTATTTAAATATACTAACAAGCACCAGAGCAGACAGCAGAAGCAAGAAGAACTAAAATCTTGCAGTCCGTGGAACGAAAACCACATTCACAGAAAGATAGACAAAATGAAAAGGCACAGGACTATGTACCAGATGAAGGAACAAGACAAAACCCCAGAAAAAACAACTAAATGAAGTGGAGATAGGTAACCTTCCAGAAAAAGAATTCAGAATAATGATAGTGAAGATGATCCAGGACACTGGAAAAAGAATTGAGGCAAAGATAGAGAAGATGCAAGAAATGTTTAACAAAGACCTAGAAGAATTAAAGAACACCTAGAAGAAGAACAAACAAATAGAGATGAACAATACAATAACTGAAATGAAAAATAGAAGGTATTTCTACTTTTTTTTTCTTTGATTCTAGAAGGAATGAATAGCAGAATAACTGAGGCAGAAAACGGGTAAGTGACCTGGAAGACAGAATGGCAGAATTCACTGCCACGGAAAACAATAAAGAAAAATGAATGAAAAGAAATGAAGACAGCCTAAGAGACCTCTGGGACAACATTAAATGCACCAACATTCACATTATAGGGGTCCCAGAAGGAGAAGAGAGAGAGAAAGAACCTAGAGAAAATATTTGAAGTGATTATAGTTGAAAACTTCCCTAGCATGGGAAAGGAAATAGCCACCCAAGTCCAGGAAGCACAGAGAGTCCCATGCAGGATAAACCCAAGGAGAAACACGCTGAGATACTTAGTAACCAAACTGACAAAAATTAAAGACAAAGAAAAATTATTAAAAGCAGCAAGGGAGAAACGACAAATAACATACAAGGGAACTCCCATAAGTTTAACAGCTGATTTCTCAGCAGAAACTCTGCAAGCCAGAAGGGAGTGTCATGATATACTTAAAGTGATGAAAAGGAAGAACCTACAACCAAGATTACTCTACCCGGCAAGGATCTCATTCAGATTTGATGGAGAAATCAAAAGCTTTACAGACAAGCAAAAGCTAAGAGAATTCAGCACCACCAAACCAGCTCTACAACAAATGCTAAAGGAACTTCTCTAAGTGGGAAACACAAGAGAAGAAAAGGACCTACA
Source organism: Balaenoptera physalus (assembly GCF_965194825.1). NCBI lineage: Eukaryota > Metazoa > Chordata > Mammalia > Artiodactyla > Balaenopteridae > Balaenoptera > Balaenoptera physalus. The sequence continues at coordinate 36,996,059 of NC_138891.1, forward strand.
AAAACAAACCCAAAACAATTAAGAAAATGGTCATAGGAACATACATATTGATAATTACCTTAAACGTGAATGGATTAAATGCTCCAACCAAAAGACACAGGCTTGCTGAATGGATACAAAAACAAGATCCATCTATACGCTGTCTACAAGAGACCCACTTCAGACCTAGGGACACATACAGACTGAAAGAGAGGGGATGGAAAAAGATATTCCATGCAAATGGAAATCAAAAGAAAGCTGGGGTAGCTATACTCATATCAGATAAAATAGACTTTAAAATAAAGAATGTTACAAGAGACAAGGAAGGACACTACATAATGATCAAGGGATCAATCCAAGATGAAGATATAACAATTATAAATACATATGCACCCAACATAGGAGCACTTCAACACATAAGGCAACTGCTAACAGCTATAAAAGAGGAAATCGACAGTAACACAATAATAGTGGGGGACTTTAAAACCTCACTTACACCAATGGACAGATCATCCAAAATGAAAATAAATTAGGAAAGAGAAGCTTTAAATGACACAATAGACCAGATAGATTTAATTGATATTTATAGGACATTCCATCCAAAAACAGCAGATTACACTTTCTTCTCAAGTGCGCACGGAACATTCTCCAGGATAGATCACATCTTGGGTCACAAATCAAGCCTCAGTAAATTTAAGAAAATTGAAATCATATCAACCATCTTTTCTGACCACAACGCTATGAGATTAGAAATGAATTACAGGGAAAAAAACGTAAAAAACACAAACACATGGAGGTTAAACAATACAATACTAAATAACCAAGAGATCACTGAAGAAATCAAAGAGGAAATCAAAAAATACCTAGAGACAAATGACAATGAAAACACGACAGTCCAAAACCTATGGGATGCAGCAAAAGCAGTTCTAAAAGGGAAGTTTATAGCTATACAAGCCTACCTCAAGAAACAAGAAAAATCTCAAGTAAACAATCTAAACTTACACCTAAATGAACTAGAGAAACAAGAACAAACAAAACCCAAAGTTAGCAGAAGGAAAGAAATCATAAAGATCACAGCAGAAATAAATGAAATACAAACAAAGAAAACAATAGCAAAGATCAATAAAACTAAAAGCTGGTTCTCTGAGAAGATAAACAAAATTGATAAAGCATTAGCCAGACTCATCAAGAAAAACAGGGAGAGGACTCAAATCAATGAAATTAGAAGTGAAAAAGGAGAAGTTACAATAGACACCACAGAAATACAAAGCATCCTAAGCGACTACTACAAGCAACTCTATGCCGATAAAATGGACAACCAGGAAGAAATGGACAAATTATTAGAAAGGTATAACCTTCCAAGACTGAGCCAGAAAGAAATAGAAAATATGAACAGACCAATCACAAGTAATGAAATTGAAACTGTGATTAAAAATCTTCCAACAAACAAAAGTCCAGGACCTGATAGCATCACAGGTGAATTCTATCAAACATTTAGAGAAGAGCTAACACCCATCCTTCTCAAACTCTTCCAAAAAACTGCAGAGGAAGGAACACTCCCAAACTCATTCTATGAGGCTACCATCACCCTGATAGCAAACCAGACAAAGATACTACAAAAAAAGAAAATTACAGACCAATATCACTGATGAATATAGATGCAAAAATCATCAACAAAATACTAGCAAACAGAATCCAACAACACATTAAAAGGATCACACACCACGATCAAGTGGGATTTATCCCAGGGATGCAAGGATTCTTCAATATACGCAAATCAATCAACGTGATACACCATATTAACAAATTGAAGAATAAAAACCATATGATCATCTCAATAGATGCAGAAAAAGCTTTTGACAAAATTCAACACCCATTTCTGATAAAAAGTCTCCAGAAAGTGGGCATAGAGGGAAACTACCTCAACATAATAAAGGCCATATATGACAAACCCACAGCAAACATCATTCTCAACAGTGAAAAACTGGAAGCATTTCCTCTAATATCACGAACGAGACAAGGATGTCCACTCTCACCACTATTATTCAACATAGTTTTGGAAGTTCTAGCCACAGCAATCAGAGAAGAAAAAGAAATAAAAGGAATACAGATTGGAAAAGAAGAAGTAAAACTGTCACTGTTTGCAGATGACATGATACTATACATAGAGAATACTAAAAGTGCCAGCAGAAAACTGCTAGAGCTAACCAATGAATTTGGTAAAGTTGCAGGATACAAAATTAATGCACAGAAATCTCTTGAGTTCCTATACACTAACAACAAAAGATCAGAAAGGGAAATTAAGGAAACAATCCCATTTACCACTGCAACAAAAAGAATAAGATACCTAGGAATAAACCTACCTAGGGAGACAAAAGACCTGTATGCAGAAAACTATAAGACACTGATGAAAGAAATTAAAGATGATACCAACAGATGGAGAGATATACCATGTTCTTGGATTGAAAGAATCAATATTGTGAAAATGACTATACTACCCAAAGCAATCTACAGATTCAATGCAATCCCTATCAAATTACCAACGGCATTTTTTACAGAACTAGAACAAATCATCTTAAAATTTGTATGGAGACACAAAAGACCCCAAATAGCCAAAGCAGTCTTGAGGGAAAAAAACGGAGCTGGAGGAATGGGACTCCCTGACTTCAGACTATACTACAAAGCTACAGTAATCAAGACAATATGGTACTGGCACAAAAACAGAAACATAGGTCAATGGAACAAGATAGCCCAGAGATAAACCCACGCACCTATGGTCAGTATTAGGGTAAAGATATACAATGGCGAAAAGGCAGTCTCTTCAATAAATGGTGCTGGGAAAACTGGACAGCTACATGTAAAAGAATGAAATTATAATACTCCCTAACACCACACAAAAATAAACTCAAAATGGATTCGAGACCTAAATGTAAGACTGGACACTATAAAACTCTCAGAGGAAAACATAGGAAGAACACTCTTTGACATAAATGACAGCAAGATCTTTTTTGATCCACTTCCTAGAGTAATGGAAATAAAAACAAAAATAAACAAATGGGACCTAATGAAACTTGAAAGCTTTTGCACAGCAAAGGAAACCATAAACAAGACAAAAAGACAACCCTCAGAATGGGAGAAAATATTTGCAAATGAATCAATGGACAAAGGATTAATTTCCAAAATACATAAACAGCTCATTCAGCTCAATATTAAAGAAACAAACAACCCAATCCAAAAATGGGCAGAAGACTTAAATAGACATTTCTCCAAAGAAGACATACAGATGGCCAAGAAGCACATGAAAAGATGCTCAACATCACTAATTATTAGAGAAATGCAAATCAAAACTACAATGAGGTATCACCTCACTCCTGTTAGAATGGGCATCATCAGAAAATCTACAAACACCAAATGCTGGAGAGGGTGTGGAGAAAAGGGAACCCTCTTGCACTGTTGGTGGGAATGTAAATTGATACAGCCACTATGGAGAACAGTATGGAGGTTCCTTAAAAAACTAAAAATAGATTTACCATATGATCCAGCAATCCCACTACTGGGCATATACCCAGAGAAAACCATAATTCAAAAAGACACATGCACCCCAATGTTCACTGCAGCAGAATTTACAATAGCCAGGTCATGGATGCAACCTAAATGCCCATCAACAGATGAATGGATAAAGAAGTTGTGATACATATATACAATGGAATATTACTCAGCCATAAAAAGGAACGAAATTGATTCATTTGTTGAGACATGGATGGATCTAGAGATTGTCATACAGAGTGAAGTAAGTCAGAAGAGAAAAACAAATATCGTATATTAACGCATGTATGTGGAACCTAGAAAAATGGTACAGATGAACCGGTTTGCAGGGCAGAAGTTGAGACACAGATGTAGAGAACAAACGTATGGACACCAAGGGGGGAAAACCGTGGTGGGGTGGGGATGGTGGTGTGCTGAATTGGGCGACTGGGATTGACATGTATACACTGATGTGTATAAAACTGATGACTAATAAGAACCTGCATATAAACAAACAAACAAACAAACAAAACACCTAATAGTAAACTTTCTTTGGGTTATTTGTATGGAAATATGTTACTATAAATGTTTCAGATATTACATGAAATTTCTAAAAATCTTATATATTCTGGTATAACGTTATAAGTCATAATTCTAGTTATTACTTTAAAATGTATATCTCAGAAATAACTAAATCTCCTTGTCAATTGCATTATTATGAACTTTCCTCAAATCTTTAACCATGGTCATTTTTAAGTCTTTTGTCATTTACAGACAGTTCTGGGTGTACTCTGATGCTTTTGCAAATATGTTCCTATAAAAGGGTTTCATCTTCAAGGAATTCATGGAAAAGACTCTGACAAGTACAGGTTTCTGGTAACTGACTGTACTGCTGAACTGAATGAATAAGCATTTTCAGAACTCTAATGAAAAACTGATGAACTCATAAAAGGGCTAACAAAAGATCAAGATGAAAAAAAAATTAATTACATGGGACTGAGTGAACTGATGAGGATGATTATAATTTTGGTGACTTTCTGTTTGAATAAAACATAAAAATCCCACAAGAACTCAGATGCAAAGAATATACAAATCAATTTTCACTGCAAAGTAAAGGAGCTGTTACAGTGGAGGATTACTGGACTGAATGTCAGTATTATGACATAGTATGAGTGTGTTTCATGTTTGGTAATTGCAATCATTGTTGCTTTTGTTGTGGTCATCCATTTACAATGCTTGGTGTCAGTCTATTTATCTCTTGTAAAAATAAAATACAGTGTGTGTGTGTGAAAAAAAAAAAAACAACCATATGATCATCTCAATAGACACAGAAAAAGCTTCTGACAATATTCAACACCCATTTCTGATAAAAAGTCTCCAGAAGGTGGGCAGAGAGGGAACCTACCTCAATATAATAAAGGCCATATATGACAAACCCACAGCAAACATCATTCTCAATGGTGAAAAACTGAAAGCATTTCCTCTAAGATCAGGAACAAGACAAGGATGTCCACTCTCACCACTATTATTCAACATAGTTTTGGAAGGCCTAGCCACAGCAATCAGAGAAGAAAAGGAAATAAAAGGAATAGAAATTGGAAAAGAAGAAGTAAAACTGTCACTGTTTGCAGATGACATGATACTATACATAGAAAATCCTGAAGATGCCAGCAGAAAACTACTAGAGCTAATCAATGAATTTGGTAAAGTGGCAGGATACAAAATTAATGCCCAGAAATCTCTTGCATTCCTATACACTAACAACAAAAGATCAGAAAGGGAAATTAAGGAAACAATCCCATTTACCACTGCAACAAAAAGAATAAGATACCTAGGAATAAACAAACCTAAGGAGGTAAAAGACCTATATGCAGAAAACTATAAGACACTGATGAAAGAAATAAAAGATAACACAAACAGATGGAGAGATATACCATGTTCTTGGATTGGAAGAATCAATATTGTGAAAATGACTATACTACCCAAAGCCACCTACAGATTCAATGCAATCCCTATCAAATTACCAATGGCATTTTTTACAGAACTGGAACAAAAAATCTTAAAATTTGTATGGAGATACAAAGGACCCCAAATAGCCAAAGCAATCTTGTGGGAAAAAAACAGAGCTGGAGGAATGAGACTCCCTGACTTCAGACTATACTACAAAGCTACAGTAATCAAGACAATATGGTACTGGCACAAAAACAGAAATATATATCAATGGAACAGGATAGAAAGCCCAGTGATAAACCCACACACATATGGACAACTAATCTATGACAAAGGAGGCAAGGATATACAATGGAGAAAAGACAGTCTCTTCAATAAGTGGTGCTGGGAAAACTGGACAGCCACATGTACAAGTATGAAATTACAGCACACCCTAACACCATACACAAAAATAAACTCAAAATGGATTAAAGGCCTAAATGTAAGACCAGACACTATAAAACTTTTACAGTAAAATGTAGGAAGAACACTCTTTGACATAAATCACAACAACATTTTTTTGACCCACCTCCTAGAGAAATGGAAATAAAAATAAAAAAAAACAAATGGGACCGAATGAAACTTAAAAGCTTTTGCACAGCAAAGGAAACTATAAACAACATGAAAAGACAACCCTCAGAATGGGAGAAAACATTTGCAAAGAAATCAATAGACAAAGGATTAATCTCCAAAATATATAAACAGCTCATGCAGCTCAATATTAAAAAAAACAAACAACCCAATCCAAAAATGGGCAGAAGACCTAAATAGACATTCCTCCAAAGAAGACATACAGATGGCCAAGAGGCACATGAAAAGCTGCTCAACATCACTAATTATTAGAGAAATGCAAATCAAAACTACAATGAGGTATCACCTCACACCAGTCAGAATGGGCATCATCGGGCTTCCCTGGTGGCGCAGTGGTTAAGAATCCGCCTGCCAATGCAGGGGACACGGGTTTGAGCCCTGGTCCAGGAAGATCCCACATGCTGTGGAGTAACTAAGCCCGTGCGCCACAACTACTGAGCCTGTGCTCTAGAGCCCGCAAGCCACAACTCCTGAAGCCCACAAGCCACAACTACTGAAGCCCGCACACCTAGAGCCCGTGGTCTGCAACAAGAGAAGCCACTGCAATGAGAAGCCAGCACACTGCAACGAAGAGTAGCCCCTGCTCCCTGCAACTAGAGAAAGCCCGCATGCAGCAACGAAGACCCAACGCAGCCAAAAATAATAAATAAAAATTAAATAAATAAATTTTAAAAAAATAGAATGGGCATCATCAGAAAATCTACAAACAACAAGTGTGGAGTGGGTGTGGAGAAAAGGAACCCTCTTGCACTGTCGCTGGGAATGTAAATTGATACAGACACTGTGGAGAACAGTATGGAGGGTCCTTAAAAAACTAAAAATAGAACTACCATATGACCCAGCAATCCCACTACTGGGCATATACCCTGAGAAAACCATAATTCAAAAAGAGTCATGTACCACAATGTTCATTGCAGCACTATTTACAATAGCCAGGTCATGGAAGCAACCTAAATGCCCATTGACAGACGGATGGATAAAGAAGATGTGGTACATATGTACAATGGAATGTTACTCAGCCATAAAAAGGAATGAAACTGGGTCATTTGTTGAGATGTGGATGGACCTAGAGACTGTCATACAGAGTGAAGTAAGTCAGAAAGAGAAAAACAAATATCGTATATGAATGCATATATGTGGAACCTAGAAAAATGGTACAGATGAATGGTACAGATGAAAAGGCAGAAATAGAGACACAGATGTAGAGAACAAACGTATGGACACCAAGGGGGGAAAGTGGGGGGGAGGGTGGTGGGATGAATTGGGAGATTGGGATTGACATGTATACACTGATGTGTATAAAATAGATAATAAGAACTTGCTGTATTAAAAAATTTTTTTAAATAAAATAAAAAAAGATCAATCAATCAATAAATAAATATACTAATGAATAATGATAGAGGAAGCTAACTTTGGAGCCAGTATTTTATATTTCAATGATATTCTCAAAAATTCCATTATCTCTTAGGTTCAATACCTATGCTTTAGTGAAATCTAATTCAAACTGTCTATTTAATAGCATTTAACTTATTGCAGGGGAAAAAAAAGCTCTGTTATGCAACCATTTTTTGCATGTTTGAAAGAGCACAGAATGCTTTTTTTCCCCTAAAACTAGCTGCATAAAGGCTTACACATTCTTTGAGTAAATTTTATAACCTTTACTGCATGCAGAGGCCTACATTACCAGACACCACCCGAAAATACCATATATAAATGAAACCATGCTACCTGCGAGGAACTCAACTGACCTAGTCTGGCTTTAAGCAGCTCATTAATTTGTCTGCTATAAGCTAGAGAGACTTATCACGTGCAGTCTAAAAGATAAATAATTTCTCACAAAATAGAACCAAATTGATAAAAATTGTATGTGCCATTGGAAGACTGAGTTTACATTGCAATTATTTGGTTTACGAGGCCATTTGTTCAGAGATGTTGGGGCCTTGCACTAGACTCAAGTAGTCTACCAGGAGCCCATGAGATCTAAAAAAATTCAAGCAAACAAAAAAAAAAACCCCGGCATCCTGGGATGGAGCTAATTGCCGATGAGAACATGTTACTAGCTCAAAATACAAAGCAGAATGTGTTAACAAAAATCATCATATTTGAAAAGTATTCATTAAATTGGTGAGAATATCAGGAGGCATTCTAGGAAGCCCAAAATTTCCTGGGCACCATGTAAGAATTAATGGGGGGCTTCCCTGGTGGCGCGGTGGTTGAGAATCTGCCTGCCAATGCAGGGGACACGGGTTCGAGCCCTGGTCTGGGAAGATCCCACATGCCACGGAGCAACTAGGCCCGTGAGCCACAACTACTGAGCCTGCGCGTCTGGAGCCTGTGCTCCGCAACAAGAGACCGCGACAGTGAAAGGCCCACGCACCGCGATGAAGAGTGACCCCCACTTGCTCCAACTAGAGAAAGCCCTCGCACAGAAACGAAGACCCAACACAGCCAAAAATAAATTAATTAATTAATTAATTTTTTTTAAAAAGTGCGGACTAAAAAAAAAAAGAATTAATGGGAGCTAATCCAAAATTCAAGTATTAAGGATTAACTCAGTGAAATACATTAAAACCTCATAACAATGAGAATTGAAATGTAAGTCAATCTGCTCCCGTCCTTCCTCCATCCCTGCTTTCATTTAATTAACTTCCCAATAGCAAAATCTTGCATTTTACACAATTGACTTTTTCAGACCTCACTTTGAAAGTTACATTGGGATTTTACTGTATGAATCAAGGTTTAACATAGTTTAATGCTCTTTATTGTTCTTTTTACCCTTGTTTTGCTTTCTATTTGACATGGCTGATAAGATGAAATAGAAACAGTTTCTCCCTGTTCCCCATGGAGTTCACTTGAAAGTCTTGTTTGCTATCAATATCTGAGCCACTCACTGTCTCTTAACACTAGTGATTGTTTTTCCCATACAGGGCAATTTGTGCTAAAAGAAGAACTTGAGGAAAACTTGATTAGTTTATATAATGTAGTCAATGCTATGCAGTTTATAAAAAGCTTTTACATCCATAATCTTAAATAGTTCTTGTAAACTTAGTATCTTTATCCTCATCCTGTAGGTAGGAAAACTGACACTGAGAATGGTTAATTATCAGCACCAAAGTCATAAAATCATTAAAAGGCAGCACCAAAGTTCACATTTCAACCTCCTCAATTCAAGTCCAAAGCTTTTTCTTTTACGTTGTATCTACTGTCTGGGTGTTTTCTTTATTTCTACTAAGAAATTGAAATACTTACTTTTAAAAGTGATTATTTTTTCAATATAGCTGAAACTCCCGGATCTTAACTTTTGAAATTTTTTCAACTTTCAAATCAGTTATCATAATTTGACCTCTTTGATGATTCCAGATTGGAATGACTCCCAAAACACACGAAACACAAAATCATAAAATAATTCGCAAAGAATTTTAACGTTCCTAAACTCTCTTCCATTTATTTTTACCAAAGTAACATATCCATAATTAAGTCAGTCAAAACAGAGACGCTTATGACTAAAAGCAGAATTCCCCCTCTATACACAGAGCCACTGTCCAGAGGTAATAATGCCAACATCTCTAGATATTTCTTGTGGAATGAGTCTTTATACTCCTAATTATTATGTTAATGATGCTATTTTCTATTTCATACACTTTAAACATTATCTCTTAACTTTTTATTGTTTTTAAATAAAGACAACTCTTTTGGGCCAGCAAAACTAACTTTCACACTCTATCCATCCTCCCAATACAGTTATATCTTAACTTTTATTAAACTACAATTCAGTATGTAAATTGTCCTGAATATGCAAATGTTAACATTAGGTCTATTGTATAATCTGATTGTGTTTCTATTCTTACAGAATTTTTTTCTGATTTAACTGCTGGAATTCCCATCCATTCGTTTAATTTGTAATGTCCCTATCACAAATTCTTCCCAATGACTCTAATGGTCTCTTGGTATAATTTTCCACATCAAAGGCAAGAGGGAATCCATGAATTCCATTTTTTCCACTATAAAGGTCTTCCTTCTTCCAGGCTGGTTGAGTTCTAAAATTTCACTCAGCTTTTTGTCCCAATTTCATTCTGTCACTCTTATCAAAGAGCACTTGAGAGGTAAATTATTTATTTCTTGCACATATTCTTGTGTGTGTTATGTGTGTTTTTTATTCTGTGCACACATTTGGTTGACAAATTGACCAGGTAGAAAGTTCTAGGTTGGAAATCACTGCTTCATGTTTTTTGGCTTCCAGAGTTGCTGTTGAGAAGTCTGATGCCATTCTGATTCCAATCCTTTTTACAGGACCTGTCTTTGTTCATTAATTTGATAAGGCTTTTTTTCCCCCCTTTCTGCAAGTCTTTAGGGTTTCATTTTATCCTTGGCACTGCAAAATTTCACTTTGATTTGTCTCTGCATGGATCTTTCTACATTCACTGTGTTTGGCACTCAGTGGACCCCGCCAATTTAGACATTCCTCCCTTTTGGCACTAATCATTTTTTGTATTACTTATTTGATAATATCCTCCCTTCTATTTTTTCTTATCTTTTTCTGTAACTCCTGTTATTCAGATAGCAGACCTTCAGGATCGATCTACTAATTTCCTTATGTTTTTTCCATTTCTTTCCTGTTTGTTCTCCTTTTGGGACAATTTTCTCAACTTTATCTTCTAAGCCAACTAATGAATTTAGTTCTCTGCTCTCTTCTTCCTCTGAATCTTCTTTTCTCATAGCATCTTTCTCTTGCTTCATGGCTGAAATTTTTTTAATCGCTCTGCTGTATTAATGTCAGTTTTTAAAGTTTCCTTCTCCCTGCATTGCCTCTATTTCCTCCAAGTTTCTTGATTCTATTTGTTTGCCTTTGTCTCTTTTTTATAGCAGAGAGTTTCCTCAAACGTGGTAAGCCTTGGTTATTTAAAACCCATTTTTTAAATCGACTATTTAAAAACTTATTTCAAACTAAGGCAAGAAAAAATTGGCTGGAAGCTCTGTATTCATGAGCAGAGCTTACTGACTAGTGGGCTTCACTGTAGAATTCTCTGGCTGGACTCAGGAAAATTCTGATGTAAATATCTTTAGGGTTTTTTTTTCCTTGGGTTGGTGTGTTAGTTTCCTAGGACTGCTATAATAAAGTACCACAAACTCAGGGCTGAAAACAACAGAAACTTATTCTCTCTCAGTCCTGGAGGACAGAAATCCAAAATCAAGGTGTTAAAAGGGATGATTCCCTCTGGAGACTTGGAGGGAGAATCTATTCCATACCTCTTCCCTTGCTTCTGATGGCTGCTGGCAAATCTTGGCATTCCTTGGCTTGGAGCTTCATAGCTACAACCTGCTTCCATCTTCACACAGCCACCTTCCCTCTGTGTGTCTATGTCCTCTTTTCTGTTGCTTATAAGAACACTCATCATTGGATTTAGGGTCCACACAAAATGTAGGATAATTTCATCTTAACATCCTTAAGTACATCTACATAGACCCTACTTCCAAATAAGGTCACATTTACAGATACTTGGAGTTAAGGACTTGGACATATCTTTTCAGGCTACTATTCAATCCACAATAGTCTGTAATATGCCTCTAAGGAAATTTTTCCAATGTCCTACTTGGAAGGGATAAACCTGGGATCTGAACCTTGGAAGAGGGTTATTGCTCTCACACTTCAATGCATAAATGTTCACTTAATCTTTGTATTCATATCTATTTTTGTGAAACAAACCTCCCAAAACTTAGAAACTTAAAACCACCACCACTTATCAATACTTGTTCACAATTGTGTAGGATGGTAAGTGGGACTGAGTCCGGCCACACGGTTGTGTTTTCACCTAGGGGTTACTCACGTGACTGCAGGCATCTAGTCAGGTGACTACAGTCAGATGGTCCAAAATGGCCTCACCAACATTACTGTGGCTAGTGCTGGCTGTTGGCTGGGCCTCTTCACGTGGTCTCTCCTCCTCTCGCTTCCTCACATGATAGTCTCACAGCCCCAGCAGGGCAAGAGTGGAACTGCCAAGGCTCCCTGAAGCCTACGTTCCTTGTATATCAATTCTGCTACAATCCGTTAGTCAAACCAGGTCACAAAGCCAGCCCAGATTCAAGGGGCAGAAAAACAGACTCCACCTCTTGATGGGAGGAGAGGCAATGTCACGCTGCAAAGCCACACACATACAGGGATGTGGGAGCTACTGTAGCCATCTTTATAAACCATCTGCCACGTTCCCCATGTTTCAGTGCCCACACTCAGGTGTGCCTGGTATGCCTCAGCCCAGATTCTTCTGGTCCGTCCTCCTCCAGCTCTTATTTTCAGTTTTATGCCAGGGTGGAGAGGGGACAGCTGTCCTGCTGCAAGAGGTAGGGGAGAGAATCTGGAGCCCTAACTACATCTGGATCAGACTTCCAACCGGTGCTTGTGTTTTCAACCCCTGCTCTTCTCCTGTTTTCAGAGTATCATGTGAATTTCATTTTTGATCTTTCTTGGGTTCTTCTGGGCAAGTGAACATGCTTCGTGGTTTCTTGCTCCATGGGCTTGAGTTTCAGTGCTCTGGGGTCTCTTTTGGATCAGACAAGTTTTAAGATTTTGTTGTTTCTGTTTCCTCTCCTATTCTCTTTGTCCTTGTGGTTTTACAGGGGGGAGAGGTCTTTTTTACTGTATTTTTGGGTAATTTCAGCAGGGAGTAGAGAAACGTCTCTAAATGAGTGGTCATTCAGTTTCCAGCTGAATAAGACAACCATGATAGTTATTTATCTCCCCAAAATGGCTACTCTCACTCATCCAAAAATTAATCCACAAATTTCAAAGCATTTAAATACATGACTATTTCACAGAAAAATGTCATTTGGGAACTATATTCAAGGGAGAAAAAATATTACAAGACATAATTACTCTGAACAGTCTCTCACTGCTTTAACTGTGAATAATTAAGAAAAATGAAACAAATTCAGGAAAGCCTCTTAAAGGAATGCTTTTATGATGAGGAGAATGCTTTAAAAAAAAAAAAAAGATAAAGGTACACTAGCACCAGAAAGGGGTAGTTATAGCAAAGAAGAATTTATAATTATTTCTCACAAGAGAGGTAAGATTAGAATGACCATGACTCTCACCAAACCAGTCTGGATTCAGTAAAGGGTAATGAAGGGAGAGGGAACAAATGACATCTATAATTGGATCAGAAGAATCAAGGAAATATTTCAGCAGAAAGAATAAAGAAGCAAAATGAGCAACTGTTAGAACCACCACAAAGGGCTAATGTATAGGTCTATGTCATAAAGTTCAGTAAGAAGAGGGCGCTGTAGCATGGGATCAGAAAAGTTCCGAAAACTCCCCTGGAATTGACCATCCACATGCATATTTCAGACAAAAACACTACATAAATAGAAATCTGCTTTTGACTTATCTATGGAAGTAGCTTTTGCTCTTGGTTAACAGCTAGAAGGGTTTGCAAACTGTAAGGGCTCTTCAATATTCCTGCCTTCTCTTCCTCACTCTTCAATCCATGAGAAACAAAAAGATTAAAAGAAGGTAGAGCCTTGCTAAGAAAGGTTGTCAAGGAGAGTGGGGGGAATGAAATCAATTTCTCACTCCTGAATCAAAACTCTGAAAAGAATTGAACTCAAAACACATTCAGCGCCAGTGCCAAAAAATGGATAGGAACTCTGGAGGAGATGAAGGTTGCTTTTTGGCAAACAGGGGAAAAAATGAAACAAAGAGCCTCAACCAACTCTCGTACTCTGGAACCACAGACCAGTGGACATCTGTGATCTTTATCTGTGGATGTAAGGAAGCAACGGAAGAGAAACCTCAGCCAACCGGCTTCTTCCTTAACTGGCACTTCTTCACAGATATAAAAGACAGTAAGAATTTACCTTAGCACATCATATTTTAAGGATGAAAGTCCTAATCAAGCAGCAATTGGACCTGTCAGAGGCATAAATTCAATTTGCAAAGAGCTTCAGTGGAATAAAAATCGGACTCACAGGCCAATATTTGAACTCCCATAATCCCGGACAGCATATGTGGCCGGCAGTGATATTTCATTTCACAACTGAGTAAATCTGTAAAATTTGAATACTCCGGTGTCTACACCAATCTTACTTCATCAGAAACAGATGAATTACTGCCATATGGATCATCAAATTGCCTCGGATTCGTTCCACTGTGAAAATCCCATTTTGAAACTCAAAACCCCACAAAACTCTTGACTAATGACCCTCCTGCTGCACTTTTAGATCATGTCCAATTTTTCTCTGTTTTAAAGAATGCTGAAATGCACAACTTTATAACTTTTTTTTTTCTATACACAATTATTTCCTTAGGATGAATTACTAGATGTAAAATGGATTGGTAAAAATTTTACATATTATATAAAATTTAATGATAAAACTGCCCATAGAAAGATTGTACCATTCCCCAGCTTCACCAGAAATATAAGAAATGGACACCATGTTTGGTAGTATATTTTTTTAACCTTTACTAATTTGCTGGGTGAAAAATGGTCTCTTAACATTGTAAATCAACTATACTCCAATAAAAAAAAATTTTTAATGGAAATAATGCAGAAGCATATTAAAATAAAGAGTAAAATTCAAAAAAAGTCTCAGTTTTATTTCACATTTTTAAATTACTAGTGAAGGATGAACATTTTTAATAGATCATTGACGTGCAATTTTTTTTATATGTTTCAAATGTTTTGCACATTTTTCTATTGGGTAGTCATCTTTTCCCTAAATAGTCTATGAGAGCACTTTCCATATTAAGGAAATTCACTATTTCTCTCTTTTGTATATTATAAATATTTTCTGAGTTTGTATTTGACATTCATTTTATGATGTTTGATATATTGGACCACATATAAAGTTTCAGGACATTAATATTTTCCTTTATGGTTTATGCCTCTTGATATATGATAATTTTAAAAAATTTCTTTCACATTATACCTATATGTAGCTTCAGGCTAGTTTAGAAAATTAAACCGGAAACGCGTAATCATCTTCCAGGAGCAGATGTCACAGAACACTGGCTTCTGTTTTCCCCAACTAAAATTTACCGGTTGAATGTCAATATAACAAAAGGAGGGAAGAAACATATGCCCCTTAGCAAGTGACATCCACTATTGCTATTCAAATGGATTGGGTAAATTCCACTAGCACAAATGAATTTGAAGTCACTTTCTTTTAACATTTTAATTTCTCACACTGCTGTGCTTCTGAATATCTCTGTCAAAGGGCTTTCACATTCATCATCCCAATCAATTTTCAATCTGACATTGTGAGATAAGAAAGGTAGGTATCGGGCTTCCCTGGTGGCACAGTGGTTGAGAATCTGCCTGCCAATGCAGGGGACACGGGTTCGAGCCCTGGCCTGGGAAGATCCCACATGCCACGGAGCAACTAGGCCCGTGAGCCACAACTACTGAGCCTGTGCGTCTGGAGCCTGTGCCCCGCAACAAGAGAGGCCACGACAGTGAAAGGCCCGCGCACCGCGATGAAGAGTGGCCCCCGCTTGCCGCAACTAGAGAAAGCCCTCGCACAGAAACGAAGACCCAACACAGCCATAAATAAATAATTTTAAAAAATTTATTAAAAAAAAAGAAAGGTAGGTATCAGCCCCCCTTTGTACAGATCAGGAAACCAAGGCTCAGAAACAATACTGATTGGCCTGCGCAAGATTCTCCAACCGAGAAAGCTTGCAGGATATGAAACGCAGATTTTCTGTACCCCTGGTCTAAGGTTCTTTCCACTGTACTGGGAAGAGTTCTTCTGATGACAGTGCAGGAGTAGTTATAATTGCAGGAAAACAGGGAATAGAGATTTAGAAAGGGCATGTTCTCTGGGGAAAAATAATTCTTCTATTACCCCATTCCCATTTTCTGCCTATCTTAAGAGCTAACTTTGTTAATGGAGAATCTCTGCCTTTGCCAAATTATCAAACTAAAATAACTGATTTTGATAAAACATTTTGCTAACACTATCTGGCTTAATCCTTAAAGCAACAACAAAATGTATAAAATCTGAATCTGTAATTCCTAAAATGTATGTGATTGTGGTAATGGGATAAAGTAAAATATTACCAGGTCTAGTGTCTTTTTTCTGACACCACCAACTCTCTGATTCTCCGACACTAAGTGGGTATCCAACAATGCAATTCAGTTATGACATTAACCATCTGGAGTTAGCATTAGACCCTACAGGGCTCAGTCCCACAGACTAACCCCACTTCAGATGCCAGCCGCAAATGAGGTGCTCAGGCTACCCCCACTTCTGCCTGGCCTACTACAAATTTGGGAGTTTTGGACATTACTTAAAACAGTAAAAATAGATTTTAATCAGTAACTACTGCAAAACGGAAAAAGAGAGCTCAGTATAGAACTGGCTTATTTTCGAATACAAGTGGGGATTTATAGCCAAGGAGCAAGGTAGGGGTCAGTGGAGGCATAAGAGGGGATTCTGGCTAACCCGACCTAACAGGATTCTTCCTGAAATGCAGGCCAGGGTGATCAAATATCACCCAGGGAATAGTGGTAGGCGAGGAATTTTATCAGATATTGAGGGCGATTAGATATTGAGGATGGAGATTCTGGTTAAACTGACTTAGGATTCTTGCTACAGCTGGACTCTTAAGGACAAGGCCAAAGGATGGAACCTTCGAAAAAATGGCTCAAAAGAGCCTGCTTAGAGTTTGTTTCATTAAGGAGAAAGTCTTTGTCAATTCCCACAACTCAGTTTCCAAGATTCGCTAGAATGACTCACAGAACTCAGAAAAGTGATTTACTTACTATTACTGGTTTATTATAAAGTATACAGCTCAGCCAAAATGAAAGAGATGCACAGGGTAAGGTATGAAGGAAGACATTTACCAATGAATTACTATATTGCTAGTTAAGAATTATGTCATAGTTAATAAACGTCTAGCTATATTATTACTACAAAGAAAACATTACCATGGTATCTGAAAGGAAACACATGAGTTAATTGTCACTACTCTGTGGAAAAATATGCATATTTAAGGTTAAAAATTGTATAAGTGTTCAATTTGTCACTCCCTCTTTAAAGATGCTGGAAACACATTTTAAATAACTCATAGATAAGATTTTTGTGGAATTGTGATATTTACCCCTCTATCCTAAATTTAAAGTATACCTACACCCAACCTCAAGAAAAACTCATGTATCTTTCACAAGTATTTTTAAGTAAACACTCAGTTTAACAGTCTAATGATACCTTTTGCTCCACCTTCAAAAACTGAGCCAGTTCTTCCACAGTTAGGTGATCTTTCTTGTCACTGTAGCTCAAAAGCAGCAAATAAAGGTCCCGTCTCAATGACATCATTTTGTAAAAAACACAGAACTCTTCAAATGTCAAAGTTCCCTGATTCTCATCTGTATCAGCTTCCTGAAAGAGGCATAGAAAATAACAAGGCAGTGTGAGAGTTTGAAATAGGAAATTCAGTAGCTGGAAATAATATTTACTATAAAAAAGGCTAATACACATTTCACAAATGGTAAACAAGTTCTTTTCAAGCACACATGGATCAATTTAAAAACTGACTATATATTAGGCCAAAAAAAGTTTCAAATTATAAAGAATCAACCTCATAAAAACTAATTTCTCTGATCACAGTGAATTTATAAAGCAACCAACAAAGCTTAAAAAAAACTGTGTCTGGAAAATACACATTTCTAAATAGGAAATGAAACATACAGAAGTAAACGCATGCACCACGTACAACTTGTGTGATGCAGTAGTTAGAGGGAAACTTGAAGTTTTCAATGTATAAGCAAGGTAGATTAAAATCAGAGAAGCTAATAATTCAACTCCAAATGCTAGAAAATAGTTAAGCTAAAGAAAATAGAAGGAAATAAATTATAAACAAAAGCAGAAAGCAATGAAATAGAAAACAAGCAGATATAACATCAAAGGTGAGCAATTAAACAAAAAGCTGGTCTTTTGACAAAACTAATAAAAGAAATTTTGGACAAGACTAATCAAGAACAAAAGAGAGAAAATACGTTTAATGAAAATTAAATACATGATGAAAATTAATACATGATGTAAATTCTAGTCTCTCATCAGCTTCTGAACTGCGATTCAATCAAATAATTTTTACCTATAATAGAATCTCTCTTAATTCTGCACAGGTAGCTTATTGCTCTTACAGCCATCAGCATCATTGGTACCTTTTCCTCCATAAAAGCCTGAAAAATCCATCTGGACTGATCGCTAGTTGAAATTATTTGTTCCTAGTAATTATTGAGCAAGGATCTTTCGCCACGTACCTGCCTTCGGATTGGCTGAGTTTGTCATAAGACCATAAAACTGTTGGGGATATATAATGAGTAACCAATCCATTTACATGATCTCCTTTCTTTTAAGTGAACACAGTTGTAGCTGAGCAAAAACTGACAGGGACTGAATGGCATTTTGAAATTCATAGATGTTGTGACATACAGTCAGCTGGTATGTGGTTTTAAATACAGTTTTGAAAGTCAAAGTGTGTATAAAAATATACTTTTTTAAACTTTGCTAACTTTGGGTCAATTATGAGCAAACACTTAGACCAATATTTAAATCGTACACTGTTTCTTTGTGATGCTGTTGGTGTACCTTCTGTCATTTTAAAGGCAGAGACAGATTGGTCTACAGAATACCAACATTTTTGGTGTTGGAGGCTCTTGGTTGTAGAGTCTTTGCATCCAAAGAAAGTAGGTCTAATGTTCACATTTCTGCCATAACTTTGTTTCAAAATTATCTAACCCTGGATCGAGAGATGATACATTTTTCAAGACTTCCTTGGAAATGCCTAAACCATTAAGAACAGTAAAACTCTAAGGTTTAAGCAATAGCATCAAAGACTTCAAAAGAAGCTATCCATACCTTAAAAGATTATTTTTTTTAAAAAACCAGTTGAATCTTGCACTGCAACAAAAAGGCAAAGAAAATTCCAGGAAGGCTTTAATGTCTTTAACAGCAATTCATTAAAAAAAAAAAAAAGTTCCTTAAAATAATACTAAGATCTTTGTTTCCATCACTCCACCCTGAACACTCACAGAACTCTGCTACATGCAAGACCTATGATAGAAATATTCTACATACAATAGAAGCCCAGCTGCTTCTCTAGTCACTCCCGGCTTGAGAAGTCTTTCAGTCTTTAAATCCAAGGTCATAAAAAGAGACCTTAATGTTTTCTTAAAACTTCTCTAAAGCATTAACTTTGAACTTACAAGACTTTTGACATAAACATTTCCCGGTTTACCCTCTAAAATACTTAGTGTATTAGAGATAAAATGTGTCTGAAGGAGGAAAAAATATAGGAGTAAAAATAGTTCAATATCTTATGTTACTTCTCTATCTTATTTCCAAAAAGTACCCCCCAAATCATTATTTTTGTAGGTATAGACTTTGCCCTCCTATTTAAGCATGGCCTCTCTGATTTAATCAGAGCTATCTCTCCAGTACTATGAATATCTCCTATGGAAAGGAACGCATGGGGAGGTGGGGCTTGAAACAGAACAAAAGTAAGGCGTCACAGGGAGTGCCAAGAACATGGCAAACCTTTCCATACACTTTAAAGACAATTCACTCTGTGACAACTCATTTCCCCTCCAAAGTCCCTCATTCCACCTCTGGTTCCTTTTATAGACTATCTCATTCCTTCCTCTTCTTTCCTTTCTCTTCAGTGCAATGGGACCAAGTTCCCCCAGTGCAAACCATCTCCAGCTTCCAAGGACAAGACCACAGGACCTGTGACCGTAAGAGGTCACAGATCGAAGCCATCCTCTATCTTCCATTCATTGTTGCAACTTACCCCTCATGCTGTTTCTGCCCTTACCATCTCTGATAACACGAGGTTAGAAAACAAAGGAAGCACAAAACATTAAACATCATAACATATAACCCTTATACTTAATTTTACACATTAAAAATATCACCTACCTAGTCACTTAGAAAATCACTGCAAAACATGGATTATACATATGACTTATCTCCAAATAAGAGCATTTCCTAAATTAGTAGTCTACTAATTACTAATAATCTAACATGTCTTTGCACCAACTTTAACTTAACAGAACTCACTTTTGCACCTTAGGTGGAAGACTGAGTACAATCCCAGCTGGGGGCCACAGAATAAGTTTGGGCCCATGGATTTTCCTCCAGAACTTACCAACAGCGAAAGAGCATCTCATCTAACACCAACAAGCAGTGGAGTGAACTTCTGGAGGGCTCCCTAAATGGTAGAAGTGATACAGCACTTCTAAGCCTTATGGATTCTAAATCTTAAACTTCTCTGTAACAAAACAGAGGGCTCTTGAGGATTTCGACACGTGCTATTTTGCCACGTTACTCAGTCTTTATTCTGATCCTCACAACAGACCATGAGGTTGGTAGATGAGATCTTATCATCCTCTCCAAGTGACTTGATCCCATTTACCCCGTTATTTAAGTGTCAGGTAAAATGCTTAGAATTACTCTCTAAAAATGGCAACAACAACAACAAAGCACTTTAGGAAGCGAAACTGTGGATGCACGTTAAGTTTAGGAAGTTTTCCTTGATGAAATAAAATGCCTCTGTCTTCAAAGAAAAACAAAACAATACAGAGTAGTAATATTAGCTTCCAACAAGACAAAATAGCCTTTTGAAATACCTCAGTATATCGATAACCTCAAACGTGTATTTTACATAAGGCCAATCCAATTGTGAAAATATACCTGAAACATTTGTCTGACTTTTCTTCGGGGCAGATTGACATTTAGTTTGTGCATCAATTGGTGTATCTCTTCAATGTTCAATAAGCCATCACCATTCTTATCAGCTTCCTCAAAGGTCTGCTTCACCCACTTGCAGAAAGGTCAAGAAAAACACTTGCATTTTCATCAAAATAAAAACTGCTTTCACAGAATACTCACAAGGACATTTATCATTAACACCGAACTTGAGAAGAAATTCTTTTGAGGAGGACCTGCAATCCACAGGCTTTTAGTGAGCTACTAACAGTGACAACAACAAAAGGAACTGGGGGAAGGAGAGCACATACAGGTGATTCCCTTCACTGGAAAATGAGAGTCAAACCATATTATTCTGGGAGCTTCCTTAACATTTTATCCAAACTGTTAAAGCATCTCTATGATGTGATGAGACCCCATGTATACCAAATTTAGGCCTTATCTTCTCCATCTATGATCTTTCATCCAGTATTTTTTTTTTTACCTTCACAATACCCCTATACAACATGATCTTTTCAATTCCCTTTTCTCAGTCCCACTCTTACATTTAGAAGCTTAGACCATCTCATTCAATCTCCTCATTGTTCAGATGAGGATATAAAACTAGAAGAGAGGGAGAAATTTGGTTAAGAATTAGTAAGAGAACCAGGTCTCAACCCCAGGTCTCCTCCCACTTGGTCTAGCACTGTTTTCTCCTGCACAGAAGGCCTGTCTCTACACTGCTCCTCTTCCTATGACTAGCTTTGACAATTCTTACCTAATATCCCCAACTTCTAAATCAAGGGCATTAATAGGAACTGCAAGCCTGATACAATAGAGGTTGCTTCAAAGCTCAGGTATGATACTAGGTGCCTGAGGATATGAGTTTAGATACAAAGGATTTACATCACGTGAACTGAGATTTTAAAAGGCCCCCAGGAGGATGAGTCTTGGGTCGTTTTACATAGTGAGGAAGCAGAATAACTGGTAACAAATGGATGAGTTTAAAATTCCCAGTTAAGTTTTAGCAGAGGGCTTTTTTAAAATGTATGATTCACAGTTGTTAGGGGGTAGATAACAGAAGGTGGGAATGGTATGTATATTTAGAAAACCAAATTGAGCTTCAAAATTCAAAGGGTAATGAAGAGGAAAAGAATGAAGATGATGGAAGAAAAACAGAATCAAAGTAAGGGAAAGACTTAGGTTTAAATCTAAGAAATGGGAGAATGGGAGTAGGTCAAAGGAAAGTGTCAAAGAATAACATTTGCTTATCAAACAGGTGACATCAAACTGAAAATTTTTCATTTAAGACAAAATATTAACTAACCTCCCAGTAGTAATTCAGAACACTTATACTTCTTAGGTGATTCAAACTATGATTATAGGAGATTATACCTTAGAAAGTAAAAACTGGAAAATTAGTCTTATTTCTCCTAAAGTTAAATAGAAGTGATTTTTCAATCGTAAATATCTGTTTCACATTTTGTTCCCTTTATAACATTTGAATATAACCAGCCCAGTTCTTTCAAATTCAATTGTTCCTTATAGAGTTCAGGCAGGACCTCATTATATATGATACCTGGAAATTAAAGGGTGACCCAGGACCAGGGGAAAAATAACTGAAGAATCAAAAGAGTGAAATATTTGGGCCAATTACTAGTAAGTACCTGAATCTCATTTTTTTCTGTTTTCTGGGAATACAGCACCCATTGCATGAGGTCTATTTCCTTTGACTGTGAACACTGCTCTGTGCCCCACAAAATATGTGGCCAGAGTTCAAAGAAATGAATAAATGAGTCCAAGGATGGCAGCATTTTCATCCTTTTATTCTATACTTCTTTATCAAAGCATCTCAAAGACTTCTCCAGAGAAGAAGCAGGTACAAGCAGACACTAAGCATGAATATTCTGCAGAAACAAACCCTTTTGGGTGAGTCTGTGTCTGCAAGGCCTTCAGTGTCAACACACAAGCTGGCCTTGACAATTGGTTTAGGGGATCCGGGATTGGTAAGACAGAAACAGAGGCCGACTCAGACCAAGAAATATACACTACTTCTGATTCCATGCTGACCTGGCCCTGTGACAGTGGGTCACTTACATCACCTCTTGGGGCTTCCATTTCTTCATGTATAATGTCACTGAGCACAACTAGATGACCTTGAAGCCCCTTCCAACTGTAAGATTCTATGAAAGCAAATACCATTCTCTCTCAGTAACAGTATACATGGTATAAGATATAATTGCAGGTAAAAGTATTCTGATACCTCAAAGTTGTTGTTCATAATTAAGACATGAGTGCCCAAGAAAACCCTGAATTAATGATTCATAGCCAATACATGATAAATTTAAGAAAAGAAATAGTAATTCTGCAAAGAAAAACTAGGAGAGTAAAAACTCAATGAGAAGTTACGGCCTAGTATTGTTTAATCAAAAAACTTTAGGAGAATGTAAAGCATTGAACAGTATTATTTAGTGCAGGGGTAGGCAAACTTTTTCTGAAGAGGGCCTGATAATAAATATTTTAGGTTTTGCAGGCCATTTGGTCTCAATTGCAACTACTCTACTATGCCATTGTTACACAGAAGCTACCATAGACAATACATAAATTAATTGGCATAAAATTTCATGTGTCACAAAACTTTATACTTCTTTTGACTTTTTCAACCATTGAAAACCCATTGTTAGCTCAGGAGCCCATATAAAAAGGTGGTGGGTCAGATTTACCTGCAGGCTGCAGTTTGCAGGACCCCTGATTTATAAGGAAGGTGTAAGGCTTCAGTTTACAACACCCATAAAGTCTTCTACAGGTAATAATTTCCCAAGTGGCATCAAGAGGTAAGGTGCGGGCATCAAGGAGGAGAATGATCTGATGGAGGAATATGCCAGCATCATCATCTTTGCATGCTGGGACCATCGACTTTTCAGACATCAATCTATCTGAACAGGAAAAGCAAAAGATTTGCCAATCCTTATCTCTCTTTAGCAGTAACAACAGCAGCTACTATTTATAAAATGCTTAATATGAGCTGGACAGTGTTCAAAGCACTTTGTGTATAATCAACTCATTTGATGGTCACACAATGACATAGGGCGGGCACCATCATTATCATCATCACCATGTTACAGATAAAGACTCTGAAGTAAAAGAGTTTAAGTAAGTCCCCCAAAGTTACACAGTACACGTCAGAGCTGGGGCTGGACCCAGACAAGGCAGCACTGTCTCGCTCCTTAACCACAAGACTGTATTGCTTCTGATAGACACGAGTACTTCATCTACCTCCATTCAACATGGCCACACTGCAGAAATAACTTGAATTTCACTTTACACTGGATGGATTTTTTTCACACAACTATTTAAGATTCATTATTCTCATTATTCATTCACAGTTGAAATTTTCAGGCCTAACTGAAATGTAATGATAATGAACATATCAGCTCTGTTCTCCTCAATTAATGTTATTAAATTTACATCCAATCAAGGATGTCATTCTGATTTTAAGACATTATCTAAACCCCTATCCAATTCTGACAAATCTGTATGAGAATGGTTCTCTGACTCAGTATAATATTCCCTATTTTTGACATCAGCTTCCTCTTCATTATTCATTAATTTCCTGTTTCCTTTTCTTTCCTCACTGACATAAGCATCAACTCTTCAATATTTCTTATAAAATTGTTCCTCTGTGGAGTTCTGGGGTACACTCGCTTTCCAGATAGCATATTTTCAGAGTATAAAATTCCTCAACTGTCAGTGTGATTAATTCAAATATGAAAACTTTCTACTGCCAGTAAACATGAACAAACAAATCATGTTCAAAAAACTATTCACCTAAGCTGGTAAAAATTCAAACTAGAGTATTGTAACTTTAGGACATTAAATGTAATCCCCAAGGTAACCACAAAGAAAACAGCTATAGAATTTATATAAATGGTATTTAAATATTTTGATACAAAAAAAAAAAAAGAAGACAGTAATGCAAGAAATAAGAGACCAAAAAAGCTATAAGGCATAAAGAAAACAAATAGCACAATAACAGATATTAATCCTTATCAATAATTATTTTAATGTGAATGAATTAAACTCCCCAATCAAAAGGCAGATTGACAGAATAGATAAAAACTCATGACCCTACTCTATGCTGTCTACAAGAGACTCACTTGAGATCCAAAAACGCAAACAGGTTGAAAATGAAAGGATGGAAAAAGATACTCCATGCAAATCATAACGAAAAGAGAGCTGGGGTGGCTATACTAACACCAAACAATAGACTTTAAATCAAAAAAAGGCTGTAAGAGACAAAGAAGGATATTATGTATTAATAGAATTCTCAATACAGCAAGATATAACAGTTATAGACATTTATGCATCTAATGACAGATCATCAAAATATATAAGGCAAAAACGGTGAAAATTGTAGAGAGAAATAATTCTACAATAATACTTGGAGACTTCAGTACCTCACTCACAATAGTGGATAGAACAACTAGACAGAACTAAGGAAATAAAGAATTTAAACAACACAATAAACCAACTAGATCTAACAGACATATACAGACACTCTACCCAACAATAACAGCATATACAGTCTTCTCAAGTGCACATGGGACATTTTCAGAATAGATCACATTTGAGGGCAGCAATTAAGTCTCAATAGATTTAAAAAGATAGATAGCAGGAAGAAGGAAATAAGAAAGATGAGAACAGATATGAAGTAGAAAAACAACTGAGAAAAATCAATGAAACCAGAAGTAGTTTTATCAAAAAGATCAATAAAATTGACAAACCTTTTGTTAGATGGACGAAGAGAAAAAAAGACTCAAAGTACTAAAATCAGAAGTGAAAGTGGGGACATTACTACTGATTCTACAGAAACATAAAGGACCATAAGATACTACTATAAAAAATTATACACCAAAAAATTGAATAACCTAGATGAAATGGACAAATTCCTAGAAATATAAAACCTACCAAGACTATATCACAAATAGAAAATCTGAATAGATCTATAACTAATAAGAAGATTGAATCAGTAATCAAAAATCTCTCAACAAAGAAAATCCCTGGACTTGATGGTTTCACTGGTGAATTCTATCGAATATTTAAAGAACAAATACCAAAATCCTCAAATTTTTCCAGAAAAAATTAAAGTGGAGGGAACACTTCCTAACTCATTCTATGAGGTCACCAAAGGCAGACAAAGACACTACAAGATAACTACAGACCATTATCTCTTATTTACACTGATGCAAAAATCCTCAACAATATATAGTTGATCCTTGAACACCAGGGGTTTGAATTGTGTGGGTCCACTTATATGGGAAATTTTTTTCAATAAATAAGTACTACAGTACTACACAATCTGCAGCTGGTTGAATCCACAGATACAGAACCTCAGATACGGAGGGCCAACTATAAAGTTATACTCAGATTTTCAACTGCTCAGGAGGTCTGCACCCCAACTCCTGCATTGTTCAAGGGTCAGCTGTACTAGCAGTACAATTCAGCAGCATATTAAAAGGATTATACACCATGACCAAGTGGGATTTAGTCCTGGAATACAAGGATGGTTCAACATATAAGAATTGATCAAAGTAATATGCTGCATCAACATAATGAAGAGAAAAACCACAATCATCTCAATTGATGCAGAAAAAGCATCTGACAAAATTCAACACCCTTTCACGATAAAAACACTCAACAAAATAGAAATAGAAGAAAACTACCTCAATATAATAAAAGCAATATATGAAAAAACCACAGCAAATATTATATTCAATAGTTAGAGACTGAAAGCTTTTTCTCTAAGATCAGGAACAAGGCAAGGATGCCTGCCTTCACCACTTCTTCTCAGCATAGTACTAGAAGTTCTAGCCAGAGCAACTAGGCAAGAAAAAGAAATAAAAGCCATCTAAATCTGAAAGGAAGAAGTATAATTATCTGTTTGCAGATGATATGATCTTACATGTAGAAAACCTTAAAGACTTGCAGAAGAGTAGAGCAATACCACACTTCTCACTAATTTCTTTTACTTTGAAAAAGTTATTTTTCATAAAAATACATTAACATGTAATAGTTTATTATAATTTTTAGTAAGATATTTTTGAAATTCTCAGATTTAATGTCTTATATGACAAATATCAATAGATTGAACCCACATAAAAACTCTTTGGAGTCTTCAGTTTTTAAAAATGCAAAAAGGGTCCTGAGATCAAAATCCAATTATGTTAATTTCTCTTGTCAGAGGTTGGTTTAGAAATGGGCCTGTAATAGCATTTCTGGCCATTGATGAGAGGTAGTCTTCTGTGGAGCTCCTGGGAAGTTTTTCTTTGCTCTTAAAAAAAAAAGGCAGGGGGGGTGTTATGAGAAGAAACTTTGTTCCCTCTGGGCAGGACTTCTCTGTGTTTAGAGCTGCTGCACTTCTCTTTGACCAAAGGGTAGCCAGCTAAAGGACCAAGCCAACATGCTGAGAATGGCAGAACCTAGGTCTCTAATGACATTACTGAGCCACTGAATTAACTAACCCTGGAACCGTTCTATCTCAGATCTCTTGTTCATGAGAAAATGAATATTCTTTATTGTTTGAGGCACTGTTAGTATGGTTCTGTGGCTTGCACCGGAGAGCATTCTCAATGATTCAGTATTTGTTTTTTATCAAAGGTAAAGGAGTTAGGAACAAAACTAGCAGGAAAAAGCACAGAAAGTTAATTCCTATGTTTATGTTTTGTTCATTTATGAATCCCAGTTGCATTTATCTGCATGCTGTGAATACTGATGAAAACATCATGGCTCATCAGCTTAGACCTTTACACTGTCAACATCCTTTCAGGGGCTGAATATTTCTGCTCCAACAATGCCCTTGGTGAGGGATTATAGCTAGAGCAGCACAAATTTACCACCACTCTGGGAAAAAATTAGGGTGCACATTCCAGTGACACCCAAGGAAGGAAGTGGTACTATTTCCTACATGGAGAGGGGGAACATGTATTCTTAAGACCATTCAAAATGTGAGGAAGGGAACCAAAGCGGTCAACGAGCCTAACACCCTCACTTTACAGATAAGGAAACTGAGGCCAGAAAGGCCATACATGTCACAGATTGTGAGAGTAAATCCAGTCTCCTCAGAAGTCTGCACCTCAGTTCACGCAAGCTTAAGTTTCTACATGTTCTATGCATTCATTTACTTGGGGTGGGAGTGAGGAGGGGACAGAAAGGTACTAAGGGTAAAGAAAAAAACAGCAATGGGGGGCTTCCCTGGTGGCACAGTTGTTAAGAATCCACCTGCCAATGCAGGGGACACGGGTTTGAGCCCTGGTCTGGGAAGATCCCACATGCCGCGGAGCAACTGAGCCTGTGCGCCACAACTACTGAGCCTGCGCTCTAGAACCTGGGAGCCACAACTACTGAAGCCCATGCACCTAGAGCCCGTGCTCTGCAACAAGAGAAGCCACCGCAATGAGAAGCCTGCACAGCACAACAAAGAGTAGCCCCCCACTCGCTGCAACTAGAGAAAGCCTGCACGCAGCAACAAAGACACAATGCAACCAAAAATAAATAAATAAAAATTATTAAATTAAATTTAAAAAAACAGCAAGGAAAGTGGATTTAAGCCTCAAAATTATGGGAAAAAAATATAGTCTAATCCACACACACACACACACACACACACACTCACACACAGTTTAGAATTAAAGTTCTGGGAGGATATTGGTCGTGGGTCCTCTGCCTTTTGGCAAGGGAATCTTCATCACTGATGCCGGCCATCAGGTACTTGAGGCCTGTGATCCAGGTGCGGGCCTCCTCAGGGTTGGAGGTGATGAGGTCCAGGGACTCCATGTGGTTGCCATGGTAGATGGTGAAGCAGCAGCTGGGATCAAAGTTCCCCTCAGCCTGTCTGTGGAATATTTCAGACTGCCGACCCTCGGTGACTTTGTAAATGGAGTCAATAAGTACTGTGAGGAGAGAGATACACAGTTATGTGGCAGGTGAAGATATGTAGGCAAAGCAAAATCATCTTAAAATTTAAAAATAAAATTCATTGTCTGTGAATCATGATATTAAGCCCAAATGTGAAATACAAGCTCTATCATTTCCTGCTAGTAACCTTCTCCATGTACCACTTTACTCTCCTGGACAGCCAGACAACACCCTCCTAGGTGTTGCGTCAGGATGTACTGAAATTTATGATAGGAAGACAGATATGCCCAGCAGGACAAGAAGGTTGATAGAAAAGGAGGCTATGAATATGTCAAATGTATAATTTATACATTTATGCAAGGAAAACATACAAAGACCTAGAGCCAACTTTGACGTTTTACAATATGCATAAAACAGCAGTTAAAAATTGAAGGGAAAAAGAAATTTGGTGGTAACCAAATAGCATAGCTAAATGTGATTGGGATTTATAGAGAGAAAGCTATGAGGGTAAAGGCAGAGCAGGGCTTAGAGAGGCGGAGGGGAAAACACAGTGGCAGCCCAGGGAAAGAGACATAAAGATACAGAAACACGAGACCCACTCCACAGATGTTGAACAGGCCATTTACGCTGGACTGAAAAGCGCAAGAGGGAGAGTAATGGGAGATAAAGCTGGAAAGAGATAAATCGAGCTAGAGGCTAGATTATGAGGGGCTGGAGTAACAGACCAGAGATTAGCATTATTTAGGTAGTGGAGCAACGCTGCAAGTGTGTGTCAGAGAAGCACTTGCTGAGCGGATTACTTTAGACTAAGACAGTATTTTTTGTTTGTTTGCTTGCTTGTTTGGGGGCATGAATCAGAAGGGTTGCAATCTTACTGAATGCCCATATACACCGTCCACGCCTCTGCTCTGCCTTAATGGCACAGTCCCAATTTGTCTTTCTAACTCATTCTCCACATGACTCACAGGGAAATGAGCCTACGCCCAGCCCCAGGGCAAGTTCTAGTGGGTCCAAGCCAGTGGGGTGGCCCCACTCCTGTGTCCTACGATTGCTTTAGGTGTGGGAACCCAGTTCTAACCAAGGAGACATGGGCACCCTGCTTTGAGAGAAGGGTGTGGAAAGGGGTTCTTCCCTCTTGAAAAGGAAGCACTGAAGAGAAGGTCCCTTTCTGCATCTTCACGACCCTATCAGTTTTGAAGCCACGTTGCTGCTGCCTCAATTACGATGTCAACACACAAGGGACAGAGACAAGGGCACTCAGGGAAAACAGAACTAGAGACTCAACGTCCCATGCCTGAGGCCGGCCAATCTGAGTTTCTTGTTATGTGAGAGAATAAATTTGTGTATCACGTAAGCCTAATGAGTTGAAGAGGAAAGCATCTTATCTGATAGGGGCAGAAGAAACTAGCAAAATGGAGCTTGGTTAGGAGACTTTGCAATAGGCCACCGGAAAGGTGAAGAGACCCTGGACGAAGAAGACCCCTGTGAAAACAGGAGGGAGGGAGCAGATGAGAGAGACACTACAGGGGACTCAGCAAGGACTTGGTGCTGAGTGTAGAAGGTGTGGGAGAGAGGCTTTACAGAGGAGACAGATCAATGCTATTTTACTTGATATCACTGAAACAATTTTGTTAATTCATTCATCAGTTAACTGTGTTCAGAATATGTCAAAACACTTTAAATCCCACTGGATTTATGATGTCCTTTACTTTTTATAGGAAAATAAAAGACCTCAAGATATAAAACCTCATATCCCAACTAAAAAAATATGTCTCCAACACAGGGGAAATATTACCATTTACAGTACCCGTGGATAAAACTTTTTATGGATTTAAATTCCTCCAAAGAATTAACAAAAGTAAAAATGGTCATCACTTATTCTGTCTCTTCACATTCTCTAACAACTGACCCTAAAACTTGCAGAAATACGAAAAGTTTACGGATCTGAAGCTTCAGAGCCCACCCAATAGAACCCATGTGTTACTCTGTCAAGCCAAACAGAGAATTCAAAAGTTAGTCTTACTTTTTGCCTTCTCGCTCTTCCTAGAGGGTCTCCATCGGAGGCGGGTCCGGTGCTCATCCAGGTAAAAGAGCCGGACGAGCCCTTTGGTTCCACGCTTCAGTTTGATCATCTGTGTCCCGGACTGCATTACACTCATGCATCTTTCAACTGCAAACAAGATTAGAGTACATTCAGCTCTCACACAATGCAGGTGAGTCCTGGTGTTCAGAAACCTTACTGTCAAATAAAACTTCTGATCACACCCTAAACGCTCAAGATCCAGAAGACAAATTTAGAAGAGGTAATCTGAAGAGAGAGTTGTTAAAGAATTGATTCATCAGGCTTAAACCAGTAAAAAGCCTTACTGATAGAAATAAAATTCTACTTCTAGATAAACAATGCATTACTGGTGAACAAAGCATCTTTTGTTCTAGCTGGCAACATGCTTTTTGGTATAAGAGCAATGATAATTTGGTACTTGAATTTAAAGCAAAGTTCTCAGACTTCATGTTAAAACTTGTGAGTTTTTATATAGCCAGCAGTAAAAACATCTTACGATAATGCTTCAAAATGCAATTAAAAAAAACACGACTGGCAAAATGTTTTAACAATTGTTGAAGTTGTATATGGGTTCACATTATAATTTTGTGTACGCTTGAAAACAGCTAAATAAATGTTTTAAAATGTGATGAGGAAAAAAATCAAGTTTTCACAATTAAACATAAAATATTTGTTAATGAATTTAGCTGCTAGGATTTTCTAAGTAGAGAAATAACTTGGTGATTGAACTCAGATAAAATCCAAATCACTTATTATCCAAGTTAATGTTATCATTTAAATTCTCCTCTTTGAGATGAACCTTGATGGAAGTGAGCATCTGTATCTGTTGGTGTTGTCTGTTTCCCTTTCTTTGTTAATAGCACCCACTTTTCCTTTGGAAATACTTCTTTCCCAATCCATGTGCCTTTGGTGGCCTGTCAATCACCCCAAGCAAGAAATGGGCACCTGACTTAAGCTGAGAGCAAATCTGATTCCCTTTCAAGGAACATGAGCCCTGAGTAGAGCACTGAATGAAAACAGAACTGAGTCATTTCAAAGTACAAGATTTAAGAGACACTCCTGGTTGGCCACCCCAAGATGTTACAGTTGTCACAGTTACTCTTCCTGAAGCTGGCAAATTATTCCATTTTCCCCTTGGTTCTCCAAGTTATACAATACTCTTCCAAACGCCCTTTTCTCATTGCATCAGCCAGAAACAGCTTCTGTTTCACCGACTAATACATAGGCACAGTTGCAACCATTAAAGCACTAGGAACAACTGGCTCTGAGTACCTACCTGATCAAGCAGCCTACCGTTAGATAAAAGAAACGCAGTAAGTCAACTCCAACAATGTTAGGCTTCGGCTTCTTTGGCTAACTTGTTTTTACTAGGAAAAAGCCTGATCCCGAAGCTTAACATTGTATGCACAGAGTACTCAAGGTAACTTCAACATAACCAACTTCCACTATTTCCTCCATGCAGAGCCTTTTCTTCTCCCAAAGAAATCAAGGAAGAACTGCACAAAATCAAGCATGGTTTTAGGATTTGATACTGCAAGAAAGGTGAAGTATAGGTTGCTCTTACCCATTTCATATGACATACCAAATATACAAGTAATAAAATACTGCTTAAGAAAAAAAACACGCAAACTTAAAATGTTTACTTTGAAGCCAAGAACAAAATTTGAGATTTGGTTTCACGCACATTAGTAAATTTACCTACCACTGAGCACCATTCATTTAGGTGATGAAAGCCACAGATTTGAATTCTTGACAGTCACCCTGACCATCTCACACCAGTAATTAGAGGGAGAACAGAAGACAGTCAGTGTATCAAGATAAAATCATCAAGTCTAACCACGCAAGCCAAAACTCCCAGAAGAATCTATTAGAACTTCTTTGGCCACTGACCTTAGGTCACATCAGTAAGCAGATATTCACAGTCACCCCCTGCACCATGCACAGGGCTATATAATGAGGTGAAGCAGAGAACAAGGAGACTTTGACTTAAAGACGTTAAATTTCAAGAGCATGAAACCTTTAAAAAGATAACTTATAAATGGTAGTTTAGAGCTATGGTTCAGAACAGTGTTTGGATCTAGACAGCCTGGGATAGAACTCCATATCTGCCACTTACTAGCTGTAGGAGGTTAGGCACATTATTTAATCCCTCTGTGCCTCTATGCCTTTGTCTATAAAATGGCAATAATGTTACCCCTTGAAATGTTGTTGAAGACTGAATGAGTTAATTCATGTAAAGTACTGAAAATGGTGCCTGGAACAATATAAACACTATAAATGGTAGCTCTTATTACAGTTTTATTACTGATATTTTTAAAAATAAATGCCAAGACAAAAATACATGAGAGTCCATAGTAAAAAGAGAATACAGTGTGCTGGGATGGGGATGAGTGTGGTAATAAAACAGTGTCAATGGAGGCTTGGGGGCAGGAAAGAGCAGGGGTTTGATCAGAGGATCGGAAAAGACAGTCCTCTGTCTACAGTGACCTAAAGGGGATTAACAGGATATTTGATCCTTTGGGCCAGATAAGACTAGGTGTTGGGGGTTAGGAATGCTGGCCTAAGATTTAAATCCAACAGCAATAAGAGATTCACTCAATATTTATGAGCAAAGGAATAGTGGAATAAAAAAAAACATAATTCAGGAAGATGTCTGTTTGGGAAAAGAGAATAAAATGAACTGTTTATACCAGAACAGAAAATTGAATTAACTGTACCATCAGAGATCTAAAGCAAAGACTACAGACCTATGGAAAGGACCGTCTATATATCTGGCATGATGGCCTCCACTTTATTCACACTGCCCCTTCTTTCCCTTCACTTTTCACAGTCCCATTTCTTTTCCCTGAAATGGAACTGCTATGGCTACAATATTCTCAGCATTTTAACAGGAAAAGCACAGTGATATAAAAGTTTAATCACTTACTTGAGCTAATAAATACCGCCTATCACTTAGCGTCATCCAAAGAAACGCAAACATTTTAGAAAGTGGAATCCAACCCCTTAGAGAGGGAAAGTGTTTGAATAATATATTAAATAATCACTAGCTTCACATTTATCCCACCAACTCATCCATGGGCTAAAATTCCAGCATTATCCGTTGCCAAGAACAAGTATATATGATCAAAATGTACTTGGCAGAGCTAGGGTCTAAAACAATGGGCTGCTTGAAGTGTTTATGTAGTCGCTTTATGCTTTCTCCATGATGTTCCCTATCACACAAAAAAAGCCACATTATCAGTCACCTTGAAAAAATCCAGTCTAGTGAAGTCTTGAAAGTCATCTAAACCCATTCCTCCCTTCCTCAAACCAGACAGTCCATTGGAGCTGTACAGCTAACCAGAGAAGGAGCACCGTCCTTCTTTCTAACTCATTCCCACTGGGAAATAATCACCCATGTGAGAGACAAAATATTCTTCCAGCGTCAGCTAAACTACTTAAGGGTCAGCATAATCTCTTCATGTTCTACCTTCAGTTGAGATAGGTAACAGTACCCGCTATAAAAGTTATTCACCAGCCATGCCAGATCAGTAGATTCCATAAAATAGGGTGAGAAACAAGGAGACAAAGGCAAAATTCCAGGGGCAGGAAAACAAGGGAAGAGTGCCAGAGGCTTAGGATGATGTAACCTCATCACACACATTTCCATTGCTGGAAGGTATCTGGGGAAAGTCTGCAAATACAGGTTACAGGTTCAGGCAGCTACAAACAATGCCTCTGATATCACATTCTCCCTGTGGTAGCCTTAATATTTTTAGAAAAGAAGTTTATTTGGATACAATGCAGCAATGTTCAAGAATATTAAGGGAGAAACGCCCATCAGCCCATTACATAACACACATACTGTTTTTGTCTATTGTGCTCCAGGCCTCAATATGAATACAAATTTGACATATTGGTTGCAATCATGATATTTCAGCCATTTGGCACCCTGCTTTTTTTCATTTGTATTGTAAACAGCTTTCCATGTTTTTACAGACTCTTAATAATTATTATTTTAATCGCTGCGTAACAGAATAGTATAAATATTTAAAGAGCAGAACAGATGAGTAGAGGACTGCATTTCTAACTTTACTACATAATTAGAGTTTTAAAACTCTCAGAGTCTCATCTGTAAAATAAAAGGCATAACAAAGTGGTCTATAAGGTCCTTTAGAATTCATCTCTTTAAAGGGATTAAATCAATCATTTCTGCCACAGTTAGTTTAAAATAAGTAAATTTCCTTAGGGTTTATCAGTTCACTAAGTCCCTCAAGCAGAAAATGCTGTTAAAAAATACACTTCCTATTTGAAACATCGTAGTAGAAAGTATCATTTGGGGGGAGATGCCCAACATTTCCACTAAGTCTATATGGCATCCAAGTGGGTTCAAGTCTTTAAGCCAAGGTCGAATCAGAGAAAATCACTTTCTGTTAGGAATGCCATACATGCCACCTGATGACAGCTTTGAGATATAACTTACATACATTAAAATTCAAATGTTTTAAATGTACAGCTCCATGGCTTTGGCATACTTAGAGTTGTGTGATGATCTAATTTAGTTTACTTTTTTTTTTTAATTTATTTTTGGGTGCGTTGGGTCTTCGTTGCTGCACGTGGGCTTTCTCTGGTTGTGGTGCACAGGCTTCTCATTGCGGTGGCTTCTCTTGTTGCTGAGCACGGGCTCTAGGCGTGCAGGCTTCAGTAGTTGCAACACATGGGCTTAGTAGCACGTGGGCCCTAGAACACATGGGCTTCAGTAGTTGTGGCATGTGTGCTCAGTAGTTGTGGCTCATGGCTTTAGAGCACATGCTCAGTAGTTGTGGCGCATGGGCTTAGTTGCTCCACAGCATGTGGGATCTTCCTGGACCAGGGATCGAACCCATGTCCCCTGAATTGGCAGGCAGATTCTTAACCACTGTGCCACCAGGGAAGTCCCTGATGATCTAATTTTAGAAAATTTCCATCACCCCAAGAAGAAACCTCATGCCCATTTGCAGTCACTTCCCATTTTCACTCACAGTTCTAGACAACCACCAACCTACTTTCTGTCTCTACAGATGGGCCTTTTGCAGATATTTCATATAAATGAAAATCATACAATATGCAGCCTTTTGTGTCTGGCTTCTTTCACTCAGCATAATGTTTCTGAGGTTCCTATGATGATTGTGTTCATTCGTTTTGTCTTCTCTTTCCCCTTCTTCCCTGACATCACACAAAACTCTTCCACTGTCACTTAGGGTAAAAATGATGCAGAATGGGAGACTGGCTGAATAAAATAATATACACATACACACAAGGCAGTACTATGCAACTATAAAAAATAATAAGCTCTCTATGAACTGATACAGAGTTTCCAGGAGATAATAGTAAGTGAAAAAGGCAAAGCGTTAAGTAAGCATATATACATTTATAGTATGCTACTTCTTGTGAAATAAAAAAGGATGGGAATTTTTTTTAATATACAAATATTGTTTATCATTACAAAAAGAAATATAAGAAGGATAACCCAGAAAACAGCGAAGCTGGTTACCTGTAAGCGTGGGAGAGGATTGAGTGAAGCGGGTAAGGAAGGGACTGATACCGCTCGTAGGATCCTACATGTTCAAAGTTAAAATTGAATCAGTGAGAATGAGAGGAATGGAAACAAACACAAAAAGTAAACAAATTCATACACTCATAGACACAAGTATTTGTGTATGTATTTGTATGCTTGTGTGGACATATACACAAGCATACAGATCTTTTATTTCCTAGATCTGTTCTCTAACAGGCCAAGAAGAAAAATCCCCTCCAATAGTAATGAGCACACCTGGTGCCCTGCTCATTCTCTGCTCTAAAGGTCACCTTGAGACAGTTTCTCACATACAGCCTCATGGCCATGCCTGTGCTGAGGCCATACAAAAATATCACTTGCACTCTCTTGTAAACACATCTATTCTGGGACACTGATTAACAAAAACTGAGCGGAGCGGGCAAAAAAAAAAAAAGTCCAGATCCTCTGCAAGAGAATCTTTTCAGCCAAAAGGTACATGAAAAATGTGAACTGATTTCTTGCCAGCTTCCACAGATCAGAGTAAATCTGTGTGGCTGAAAGAGATTAGTTTCTGAAAACAATTTCATTTCTATATGGAAACGGTACCAAATAATGCAGGTAATGTTTCTGTCAAAGGAAGGAAAGGGAGATTTCCTAAAATCATCAGAGCAGAAGTAAAGGGTATGCTTAAGTCTCAGCACAGACCAAAAACATATTTTGGGACCTGGTACATAGTGAGTCCTGAGACACCTTGCTGATGGGCTGGATGACAGAGTCAGTCCAGATTTAGGGACAGAAGGAAGGGTAGCAAAAAGAGCTCTGGTTTGGGTTCTGTCACTAACTAGCTGTGTGGACTTCAGAAGGTCACTGAGTATTGCTGATTATCCTACTTCCCTCAACCTAAAAATACATTTTCCTCTAAGTTCTGTGATCTGGCTTTCACAAATATTATTTTATCTTTCGATAAGCTGAAAGCCTAGTTCAATCCAAAAGCCTATTAGAATAACTTTAAAGAAAAAAAAAGCTGATTAACATCTGGATCTCTTACTACAGACATGAATTTTCAAAATGATCTTTATATAAAATATAACTGCTCTCACAGGGAATGGCTTCAACTTGAAATGCTCTTTCATGCCAGTAATAAGGCCTTAAAGTCAAATAATATCAGCTTATAAGTGTGCTTACAAACAGCCGTGGAGAGCGCCACTCTTATTAAGTCATGATTCTTCCCGGTGAAAAGCAAACAATGTGAAGTTCATTGATTTTTTTTTTCATTGCCTAAATCACTCCTGTGAAGAAGATAAGACTATTTGAAAGGCTTTTAGAAATTAATTGATTAGCAGTAACATTCTAGAACTTGTTTGCAAACTCTATATACACATAGTCACTATGTTTGCAAAGTTGATAAATACATATGGGAGGATTTAGGTCAAAGAAAGGGTGAAATGAATTAATGAGTAATTTTTTAAATGTCAGAACCTTTTTTCTATTTTATTAAAGCCTTTCACATGATACTTTCTTTTTTAATAAGACCTGTTTTATATTCAACAATTATTTCTGGTCCATAATTGTTAGCCCTGGGGGAACAATTGAAATACAAACAAGAAATCGTAACAAGATCGTTTTGGTTTTGTTTTAATGTTATCCCATGGGGAAGGGCTATATGAATTAATTTAAAAATTCTAAATTTAGTTCCATCCACTATGTAAAGAGTTTTCTACATCAACATAAGAAATGACAATGTTGTCACCATTCAACAATATGGTTTGTATACATATATGTATATGCATGTATGTATATATATACATACATAGACTATAGACCCTGTTCTGTCATTTATTTAGTGATATGACATTGTACTGAATACCTGGGAGCAAAATTCCCAAGCCACGGTAAATACTGAACTGTATTTAAAGACCATTGTCATCCAGCAAGGCTCTTCCATGGTTCTTCACCCTGGCTGCACATTAAAATCACTTGGGCACTTCCTTAAAAGTGTTGATCACAAAGCCCCACCGCATACCAATTAAATCAGCAACTCTCAGGGTACGACTGGACTGGGCATCTATTTTGTTTGTTGATTTGTTTAGTCCTCCCAGGGATTCTACTGGATATCCAGAGTGAAGACTACTGACATATATTATGTGACTTATTCCTCTTAATACCTCTGTGTAGTAGGTAGAGATAATTAATTGCCTCTCATTATAGAGTCAGAGAAATGAAGAACCTGTCTGAGGTCATAAAGCTAGGAAATGGCAGAGCCAGGTTTGAAATCAGGTGCCCTGAGCCCTGGAGCAACTCTCATTCTGTTTCACGATGTGGACTGCCTGCCTTCAAGTCCTGTCTGGGCCGCTAACTGGCTCATCACTGATAAGTCTTTCCAACAGCTTTGCCTCCAATTTTCTCATCCATAAAAACAAGGAATCTGTTTGCTGGTTCCTTAGACCCTTTCTAGCAAATACTAAAAATCTATAATATACCAGATCTAGCTTTTGTAAACTTTATCACAGTGATACTACAACTTCATGGGAATGACAACTCTAGTAAGTAGTATGTAAAAATAACAATAAAATAGGGGGTGGGATGCAAAAAAAATAGGGATAATAAGGAATGGGGGTGGGGAATGTGGCATGGATCAGGTGAACTCCAGAGGAGACAGAGTTTGAGCCTGACCCCTGATGAAAATAATAAGAACACTTGGTGCATTTTTTACATTGTTCTTGTTCTAGGTCTGTGCACATTTTTTCTTCCCACTTAGAGTATGCAAACAGTAGCTGTGATTACTTTAAATGAATTATAAATACTCTGTTTACCACAGTAAAAATTAGACCTTGGCATTTCTTCTTAGTAACTAGAAAGCCAGTTTCATTTATTGCTTACTCCTCATCTTAGTTGTTTCCTTGATGGCACTGGACAAGGGGACTTAGTGAGGCTTAACCTTCCCTAAAACCAGTAAAATATTTTCCCTTAGTTCTACAAAAACTGCCATGTCAAAGCACAAAAGCATCTCTACTGGGCATATTAAAAAGAATAAAAAGTTTACTATACCATGCATTAATTTCAAAATGCTAGCTTGTTGTTTGACTGATGGTTAGGTCAAAATGGAAGGGTACACAGCTCTTAGGAGACGGAAGTCAAGTGTGATCCTTGGACAAATCCAACTTCTCTTAAGGCAGCAACTGGTCCCCAAGCTTGGCTTTCTTTGAGATAACAGACTCCCAGACCACGTCTCCAGAAATCCTTGTTGCTTGAGAATCTGTATTTTAAAAGCTCTCCCAGGTAATTCTGAGGCCCATTTAAGTTGGGAAAACACAGCTCCAGGCACCATTAATGCTCACCGTACCTGTTTAGCATGTGGTCAGTGGGAGCCAATCAGTTTCCCAGGTACAGCACTTAATTCAGAGTCACTTAAATGACAGAAGCAAAGGCTTACTAGCTCGGTTGTATATTAGGATGTTAGCACAAAGTCTCATCCTCTACTGAAAAAATATGAAGTATCCCAGTTAAAGCAAGGGTTAAAAGATATGAAATTCTGACTTTCAAATAATCGTTATTGATTATGTCTCTATAAGTTCTTGTCCCCTTGGGAGCTGCTCAGCACCTCACAATTTCAGATCTACTCTAACTTGTAATTAGCTGCTAAGTAGGGCAGAGGTGCTTTCTTAGTTCTGAGCCTTATGACCAGTCCGCATTTTATCTGATCTCACCTACACCCCAACCAGAGACATTTCTTTGAAAAGCAAGATACCTCGACACGAAACTTACACAGTGGGCTACACACACTAACACAGAATAAGTGTCTGTTGAGGTTGTTAGTGTCTCATTTATTTCTTGAAGTCACTGTACACACTTTCCACTTACCTCCCGCGTTTTATTTTAATTGCATTTTAAAAGAATGTCTATTTTGTACTCTAAAAAATTCATAAACCCCCAGCAGTTCCCAGTTCTTACACTTAAGCCTCTATATCCCTCACCAACCACTGGTTTGCGGAGTTGATCCTTTTTTGCCGAAAACAGCAACGACAACAACAAAGTCAAGAAAGTTTAACTGATTTCATGCAACCTGTCCTAATTTTGTCCACAGAAGTCCTACTTCTGTGTGCCTGTAAGGCTTTCTGTCTATGAGTCAAAGAACAGACAATGGAGGAAGAGATCACATTTTCTCTAGAAAACAAAGAGCTTCCCTACCCCCAAGCCTTTGTTGCTTTCAGGCCAACGGTCTCCCAAGGGCGGAAGGAGACCACCTGCTGAGCAGAAGCAGGCCTGGCACCTTCCAGCCACAGCCAGTTGGAAACCAAGTTGTACGGCATTTAAAGCAGGCACCTTATTTCTGCAGCAGGTGGTTTTGTGCGGGGGGAAGAAATAAATCCATACTAAAAAAAAAAAAAAAACCAAAAATAGATCTCCCCGTGGTAAGGAAAATGCCTCAGCATATCCCCTCAGGTTTATTTT
Organism: Balaenoptera physalus; assembly: GCF_965194825.1. Lineage (NCBI taxonomy): Eukaryota > Metazoa > Chordata > Mammalia > Artiodactyla > Balaenopteridae > Balaenoptera > Balaenoptera physalus. The sequence continues at coordinate 37,036,768 of NC_138891.1, forward strand.
TCAAAAATCGTTAGTCCCCCACCCCAACCCTGGTCCTAATATCATAAGCTTTTCCTTTTTTGATTTTTTAATACCACGTAAACATCACTAGGTAACTGAGCATTCACCATAGCTTATCTGTGGCATTTTGATTAGAGTCGTTATCCCAAATCACTGACTATAGATCTTAAAATCATTTTTTTAAGTAGAAAAATCTAAAAATGGGAGAAAGATGAAAAAACCCGAAAACTTCTTTTAAGCAAAATTTGCATAATCAGAGCAGATGTGCTATAAAGTTTTCTAAATAGTCAGTGCCCCCCCCAAAAAAAAGCCAGCATTAAAACCGAAACTAACTGGTTACAAGACTCCTTGAGTCTCTCTGCATTCAGAAATAATTACACACATAACACACGCATGTGCATGTGCACACAAACATTCTCGCACTTCTTCAGCAGTATAAGGATGCCCACCAAGCAAGAACAAACAGGGCTGAGAAGCGCCCATGATTACCCTATGACCGGTGGGGTAAACCTTGGGAAGCATACAGGAATTGACAAGGGACAGAAAAAATGTCAAGGAGGGTCGGGAGAGTGTCAGGGACGGATCAAGAAAGAATAGGAAATATTAAACACAGTGGTGGCAGGGACACGAAGAAGCAACTGGAAGCAGAACTTTCGATGGTAGAAGAAGAGAGTCAGTGAGAAAGAACCAAAAGATAAGAAAGAGCTGTGACCCAGGAAAAAAGTAGGAGGTAGGCAGAAAGTTGATGAACACCTGACAGCCGTCTTAATGTCAGAAACATAGGACACTGGGAGAGTCATACATGACATCAGTAGTCAATGGAATGCAGGACCTATTTCAGCCACTATCGTCTACACAATTTTAAGCACATGAGCAACACCATATGACTCAGTCTGTCCTGATAGAAGCTTTTCCAGGGTAAGGATTCTACACTTTCTATAACATAGGCAAAGGATAGAAGTACTAATGGAAAAGGATGATAAACTTAACTACATATAAAAATATCTATATAAACCATAAACATAATTCAAAATAAGCAAAAGATTAGGAGAAAACATTTGCAAAGAGACATAACAGAAAAAAGGATTAATATCCATGATCTAAAGGGTTCCTGCAAGTCAATAAGCAAAAGGATAAGAAGAGACAATTCACAGAAGAAATGACCAATAAATAGATAGAAGAAAATGCTTAACCTTACTCGTGGTTAAAAGCTTAAAGTAAAAAGTGAAATGATATTTCACCTGATAAGCACAAATTTTAATGTGAAGAAAGCTATTGTGGATGAAGTTGCAGGCCTAATAATAAGATTATAAATTAGGTAACATTATTTGAATCAATTAAGCAATATTTACGTAAATTTAAAATAAACATGCATTTTGACCTTGCAATCATAGTACCAGGGATTTATCCTGTACAAATACTGGCATAATAAAGCAAGAAACAGAGGTAATATGGCTGATCACTACCACCTTGTTTGTAATTGTCTAAAAACAAACTAGAAACCACCTAAATGTCGATGAGGCCTGATTAAATAAATTATGAGTTAGTCATAAAATATTATGATGTCATTTAAAATAATACAATAGATCTAAATTTGCCAAAATAGAAAGCTGTCCAAGATACATTATTAAGTGAATAAAAAGTTACAAAGCAATATTTAGAGCATGACAATTCTATTTGAGTTTTGTAACATACATAAATATATGTTATATAGTCTTGGAAAATTTCTGGAATTTGTGGAAAAGGAATGGTACTTAAAGAGGAAGAGACAAGGGTACTTCAATTCCTACCTTAAAGCCTTCTGTACTGCTAAAGAATTTTCTTGTCTTTGCCGTGAGCCAGTACTGCTTTGAAAAAAAAATTTTTTAACATATGTGAAGTGTTATATTTACTTTAAAATTGCATGTAGTTTGCAAGAGCAAGCAAAATAAAATATCGCCACTCCTTTGCAATTCTGCCAACTGCAAACATGATGAAGGAAAAAAAAAAAAAAAAGTCCAAAGACCTGCATTCAAATCCTGGGTTCATTTCTCAGTCACACTGTCACCAGGTCTACCTAGCTGACTCTGAGCCAGTCACCTTCACATGTTAAACACAATAATCATGGTAAAGATTCAACGAGATAAAGTATAATAAGTGTCATGCTCAATTCCCAGCACACATTGCACCTTCAGCAAACACTAGTTTCTCTCCTTCTTCCTAAATGATATCAGAGCTCAGAGAAACTAGCAGCTCAGGGTATTGTCAGCAGACTCTGAATCACTGAAAACTCGATGGCAGGACAATACAACTGCTTCCGAATGTTGAAGGAACATTTGGTTTCTATGCCACCCTATGCAATGTGGCCTAATCCTGGGGTACTGATTCCAGTCCACACACAGATGACTCCAAATGTAGATCTCTGGCACCATTCTCCACCTTCAGTTTCAGGCATCTATGTACAACTGCCGGATGACAGCGCTGGGATATCTAAGAATCTTAAACATCACATCGATCCTAAACCTGCTCCTGCCCCAGCCTCTCCATCTCAGTAAATGGCTTCACCATCCCCTAAATAAGCCCAAAACCAAGAAGTCATCATTGTTTCCTTTCTCCATCCTTCACAAAGTCTTGACTCTTCATCAAAAGCACAACCCAAATCCACCATTTCTCTCTATCAGTATGGCAACCTGGTGATTCAAACCCCACCATCATCTCTCTCCTAGATGTCTAAGCATTCCAGCTGACCTCTCTGCTTCCCCTCATAAGAGTTCTCCATGTCATAGCGATCGTGGTATTTTCTTTTCTTTTTCTTGGTTTTTTTTTTGTAGGTCCTTGTTGTTTATCCATTTTATATACAGTAGTGTGTATCTGCTAATCACAAACTCCCAATTTGTCCCTCCCCTATCCCCTTTCCCCTTTGGTAACCATAAGTTTGTTTTCTATGTCTGTGAGTGTGTTTCTGTTTTTTATATAAGTTCACTTGTATCATATTTTATTTTCTTTTCGGCTGCATTGGGTCTTTGTTGCTGTGCGAGGGCTTTCTCTAGTTGTGGCGAGCGGGGGCTACTCTTGGTTGAGATGTGCGGGCTTCTCACTGCAGTGGCTTCTCTTGTTGCAGAGCATGGGCTCTAGGTGTGCGGGCTTCAGTAGTTGTGGCACGCCGGCTCAGTAGTTGTGGCTCGCGGGCTCTAGAGCACAGGCTCAGTAGCTGTGGCACACGGGCTTAGTTGCTCCATGGCATGTGGGATCTTCCTGGACCAGGGATCAAACCCGTGTCCCCTGTACTGGCAGGCGAATTCTTAACAACTGCACTAACAGGGAAGTCCCTGTATAATATTTTAGATTCCACAAATAAGTGATATCATATGGTATTTGTCTTTGTCTGACTTTCTTCACTTAGTATGATAATCTCTAGGTCCATCCACGTTGCTGCAAGTGGCATTATTTCATTCTTTTTTATGGCTGAGTAGTATTCCATTGTATATATGTACCACGCCTTCTTTATCCATTCCTCTGTCAGTGGACACTTAGGTTGCTTCCATGTCTTGGCTATTGTGAACAGTGCTGCTGTGAACATTGGGGTGCATGTACCTTTTCAAATTAGAGTTTTCTCCAGATATAGGCCCAGGGGAGGGACTGCAAGATCATATATCTCTATTTTTAGCTTTTTAAGGAACCTCCATACTGTTCTCCATAGTGTCTGCACCAACTTACATTCCCACCAACAGTGTAGGAGGGTTCCCTTTTCTCCACTCTCTCTCCAGCATTTATTATTTGTAGACTTTTTAATGATGGCCATTCTGACCAATGTGAGGTGATACCTCGTAGTTTTGATTTGCATTTCTCTATTTAGGTCTTCTGCCCGTTTTGTGATTGGGTTGGGTTATTTTGTTGTTGTTGTTATTAATGTGGTATTTTTTAAAGGTCAAGTAGACTTTTCAGAAAAATCCAACAGCCTCTCACAATAAGTATAATTAATCCCAAACTCCTCGCTACAGGCCTACACAATCTCCCTCCAGCCTGTCTGTCCTACTCCTCTTCCTATGATCACTGGGCTCCACATGGTTCCCCAGTTCACTGTGACTCCCTGTCCCTTCTCTCTCAAATGCTTTGCCTCCATATTTTTGCAAGACTGACTCCTTCTTGCAATTCAGGTTAGAATTAAGTAACCCGGAGGAATAGGTCCTGATCACCCAAACTGGAGAGGCCTCCTGGTTGTCTATTATTAACAGCCATTTACTTTATTTTCTGTCATTTCCCACTAAAATGTTAGCTCCACGAAAATAGAAATGTTTTATTCACTCGTGATTCCCTGTGCCTAGAACAGTGCCTGGCACACAGTGGTGACGCCACACATTTTTGTTTATTGGAGTAACGATTTTGTGGTTCCTGATAAACAGATCTAAAAGAGATCCCCGACTGTTATCTGTCACCATGAAAAAAAAGTATTTATGAATAAAAGCTGGGGATTGATTTGTGTTTATCCCAGGAACAGTGATTTCTTTAGCAGTTAAAACTAAGGTTAGAGTAAGAGTCAGTATGGATGATGAGAAATGATAACTATCAGCTTAGTGGCAATCAATGTATCGTCATTTCTGCTAATAATGAATAATATGACTGAAAGTGTTTTTATTAGACCTTTCAGAGTATAGTGGAGTCACCTAGCTGGCCGGAGGGCTCATCTAATCAAAATATTTTATTCTCCCAGAACTCCAAGTTAAGTATAAGTAAACTTCCTAAAGCTGTTCGTGAGCTATCCATGTGATTTCACTGTATTATGGATGAGGCAGCATTATTATAAGCCCTTTCAGTTATTCTGGTGACTCATCTGCTCATTTGGTATCTACCATCTACATTTGCTTTTTTCTGACTCCTGCACTGTAGTGAATCACACGAAAGTAAGGCTCCAACATTACATCCGTATACTGTACATCACAAGAAAAGGAGAAAAGACTAGAAGACTTTATGCCAAAATGCCAACTGTAGTCATTTCTGGATTACAGGGTTATGGATGATTCATAATTTTCTTCATTTTCTTCTGTGTTTTCCATTGTTTACAGTTAACAAGCAATATTTTAAAAATAACTTTTTTGATTAAATATCTAATATGCTATTTGCCCATATGGAATAAGAACTGAAAAAGATTTGAAAATTAAAAGACAAATACTAAAATGCCTTAATATGATGGAGAAAGTTTTTAGAATTTAAAATATTCTTTTTCAGTTACCACAAAAACTACTTCTAATCTTTAATTTTGAAGAGAAAAATATCTGCCTTATTCCTAAAAGTCATTTCCCTTAACCCTAAAATTTGATCCAAATTTATTATTAAAAATTTTACTGATCCATATTTAAGTCACATTTGCCTGACTTAGAGCCATAGCAAAGCATAAGACAGAAAACAATTCTGGTAATTTTGGTAAATTCAGAAAAGCATAGTAGTAGATCCAACAAACAAATCACAAGCCTTAAAAATGGGATGGTGTTCTTGAACATAAGTGACTGTATAAGCCTCAGTATAATGCTAGGATCATTGCCAAATTCAAGCTATGCTATGTTTAAACATAATGCATATAGCAGGAGCAACAGGACTTCCGTCCAAAAAAAACCACTGAGGCAGCAGCATAAGTCAACACCCAGGAGATGCACAAGCCTTCCCAGGATGTCTGCTCACCCTGCCCTGGGTCACAACATTCATATGGGATTCAACAACCTATAGACCCTCATCCCATTAGGCTGCTTCCCTAAAGATCTATTCACAGGACAATTACGTCCCAGTCTGCGTGCTATTTTAAATTTTTGCAACTGACTCAGCACTCCAATTGCTAATAAGTGCTGTAATCAGAAATTCTTTTCCTCTAGCAGAACAAGAGCAATTCAAACATCGGAGTTTATCCCCACAATCCAGATCTGAAAGCTAAAAAAGCACCAACTAGGCCTACATCTTCTTTCAATCTCAGAAAACATTTGCAGCACTGTGAAAGCAGTGTGATTCTAATGATAGAAAACACTTTTGATGAATAATGCAAAAGCATCTGTCAGTATTTAGGAAACAATCACCACTACTGGCCATTTGAACAAGTCCATTCTAGGTGAACGAATAACCAGAAGGACTCTTCTTTGTTTTTAAGTATTCTATTCAGGAACATAAAAATAATCAACAAGGTTCATTTAACTGGAATCATATTTCCAACCAATGTACCCTTCCTTCTGTTCTTGAAATGTGGGGACCCAAGGTTTAAGCCGTTCAAGCCAGCTTGACTCATCTAAAGCAGCTTTCAGGAGTTTCACAGTGACCATCAGCTCTGTCAGATGGTGCATGTGGCTTCAGAGGGTCATACCAGCAAATGATAATTACTGTGTTAAAAGAGCTATTCTCAGTGGCATAAGTATCCCAGCTACCAAAAAGCTACAAGTGGAAACCCTACAAAACCAGCTGATTTGTTGTTATAAAGTATCCTATTCCAACCCATTGCAAGCACTCACTACTCCCTGTATCTCTATCAAAACCAAAAAGTCACATCTCCTTTAAATCAATTACCATGCTCTAGTCCAGAATTTGGAATTATTCAGGACAACTGAATCAAGTATCTATTACCTTCTAGAGCCATCATCATATCCATGAACAAACCAGCTGTAAAGCAGTGTATCACTAGAGACAAAATATTTCCCAGTCCAAGCTGCAGTTTCTATAATACAATTTTCTGCCTTCCTCATCTGTATTCTGAGATGACTGGGCCTAAGTCAATTCAACTGTGTCTCTATATAGCCATGCCCATGTAGGCACTTTAAAGTGCTTGATCGCAGAAGATTGTTAAGGGCTCTGCTCAAAGGAAGATCTTACAAAAGGAAAAAAAAAAATTCCCTAGTGCAGTTAATTTAAAATGAGAAAGACAGGGAAGGAGAAAGGGAGAAAGGGAGAAAGAGAGAGAGAGGAAGCAAGGAGGGAAAGGAAGAATTTCTTAAAGTTTTACCGATTTATGGGACTCTTACTAGTAAACGAAAGAGGACAGCCTGCACATGACCTGTAATAGTAATATTATGAATGCTCATGGCATTCACATTAGGGAAGTAACCCCCATTTGAGTTTGTGATCTTAATAAAAAGCTTGTTTCTAACTTGCCAGATTCCTAGGCTGACCTCCTTGCCCTATCCCTCTTAGACGACACATCAAAATTCTTTCCTGGAAAAAAAAAGTCACTTTCACTTCTACTGCTAACATTGCCAATGACGACAACAAGCTACCATAAAATATTTTTTATGACTCTGTTTCCCCTCCCTTGAGTGTGAAGAACTCCTAAGTACAATATCTCCCTTTTTACGATGGTCAGTTTTACTGACAGGGTCAGAGGAGAGAAAGGGCAGAAGATGTGGTAGAACGTGAAAAACGTCACTCTTGAGAGTTGAGAGGGGTCTATAGCTCCCCTGGTGGAGGTATCAAGAGTTTCCTACTGTCAAGATGCCCACTTTCTCAAATGTGCCATAGTCCAAAAACGTAAATGTCCTAAGAGGCTACATATTTTAAGTGTTATAATCTTCCTGTTTTACTTATTGTCTGTCTCTCCCATTAGAAATAAGTTCCATGAGGTTAAGAATTTTTATCTGGAAATGCAAATCAAAACTACAGTGAGGTATCACCTCACACTGGTCAGAATGGCCATCATCCAAAAATCTACAAACAATAAATGCTGGAGAGTGTGTGGAGAAAAGGGAACCCTGTTACACTGTTGGTAGGGATATAAACTGATACAGCCACTATGGAGAACAGTATGGAGGTTCCTTTAAAAACTAAAACAGAACTACCATATGACCCAGCAATCCCACTCCTGGGCATATACTCGGAGAAAGCCATAATTCAGAAACATACATGCACCCCGATGTTCACTGCAGCACTATTTACAATAGCCAGGACACAGAAGCAACCTAAATGTCCATCAGAAGAGGAATGGATAAAGAAGATGTGGTACATATATACAATGGAATATTACTCAGCCATAAAAAGGAACAAAATTGTGCCATTTGCAGAGATGTGGATAGACCTAGAGACTGCCATACAGAGTGAAGTCAGAAAGAGAAAAACAAACATCATATAATATCACTTATATATGTGGAATCTAGAAAAATGATACAGACGAATTTATACACAAAGCAGAAATACAGACACAGACGTAGAGAACAAACATATGGATACCAAGGGGGGAAGGGGTGTGTGGGACGAATTGGGAGGTCGGGATTGACATATGTACACTACTATGTATAAAACAGATAACTAATGAGAACCTACTGTAGAGCACAGGGAACTCTACTCAGTGCTCTGTGGTGACCTAAATGGGAAGGAAATCCAAAAAAGAGGGGATATATGTGTACATATAGCTGATTCACTTTGCTGTATAGCAGAAACTAACACAACATTGTAAAGCAACTATACTCCAATAAAAATTTTAAAAAAGAAACATGAAAAGTCAAAAAAAAGAATTTTTATCTGTTTTATTAGTGCTTTATCCCCCCTATACCTGCCAGTAAACATTCTGTAACTAGTTAATGAGTAAATCAAAGGATAAATTATAGCAAAGTCTCCATGCTGATGCATTCCTGACTCAACCATTTTTTAACTTAAGGTAAACATACAGTTAGGGGGTTATGGGCTGAAATCCGTGACTTCTCCAAATTCCTGTGAGTTGTCTAACCATATCAGTAACTAAGCCTTAAGCAGATCTATAACACTCTGCTGCTTATCACCCTGGGGTGGCAAGAAAAGTTTCATTTCAATATCAAATTAACTATTAAACTAATCTCACAAATCCTTCAGAAATGATCAAACTAATTTCTTGGAATCAAAACAGCTCAGAGAAAACAGGACATTCATGACCAGAAGAGGGATGCAAGGAGGCTGGTCATCTCCCCTCCATTGAAAAAACACGCACTGTGTTGTGCTAGGATGGTGCAACTGTGCTGTAAGCAGAGGAAAAACAGTGCTCATTTGCATCACCTACTGATGACTGGCAAATAGGAGTAAGCACTGTCCAGGGTAGCAATGAAAAAGATAGCTTTTTTCCCAAACCACGAGGCCCTTTCTGTTTTCCCATAGGCTCGCAGTGGCGAGAGGGGCTGAAATGTTGGGGCAGCTGGTCACCAGGACCAACGGTGGGCAGTGGGGTGTTATTGAGCACTGGCAGGGAAATGAGGACTAAATGAAGGCTAAAAGGATCCACCCTGTGTGGTCCAGAGCTAGGCTCACTGTCTAGGATGCAGAGCTGAGGTGTGGCTCTGGGCTACAGAAAGAAGGCTCAAGAAAATGACTTCCAGTAGCCTTCAGAACTGCTGCTTAATTAAGTAAGCAGGGGCCAGGAGGTATGAGAAAGTAGACCCAGGCCCTCTAGCAAAAACTGACCCAAACTTCATACCAGAGAAAGAAAGACCACAGAAAGAGAGGGAGGGGGGGACTTTCCTAGTGGTCCAGTGGGTAAGACTCTGAGCTCCCAATGCAGGGGGCCAGGGTTTGATCCCTGGTCAGGGAACTAGATCCTGCGTGCATGCCACAATTAAGAGTCTGCATGCCACAGCTAAGAAGTCTACATGCCGCAACTAAGAAAAGATCCCATGTGCCACAACTAAGACACGGCACAGCCTAAATAAATAAATAAATAAATAATTTAAAAATTAAAATTAAAAATTTTTTTAAAAGAGACGGAGGGGTAGGAGCAGGGAGAGGTGCTCAAGGACCAACTATGTCAGTAACATTGAATCTCTCTAAATGACAGAGTGGAGCACTGGATATCCGGGTGAGTCTTAAACTATTCTGTGTACTTGTCCATACAGCTGAAATATTCCACATGGAGAGAGTGTAGTTCAATGGTAAAGAGCATAGACTGTGGAGGGTGTGGGCCTTGGGCAAATTACCTAACTTGCCTGGAATCACTTCCTTCATTGTAACAGTGCATGATAATGGTATCTGTTCTGTGGATTTGTTGTGAGCATTAAATGAATAAGTGCTTAGAATAATACCTGCTACATAATGTCAGACTCTTACATGCCATTTATTTCATAATTAAAAAAATTAAAATCTCCCAGCTCTACTGCCACTCCTCACACATTCCAACTCCCAAAATGCCTGGTAATGGTTCTTTTTACACCACAAGGTGTTTCTCAAGCTGTGCAGCTTCTATCTTCCTCCATCTGGGCATTTCAGTAAACTTTAAAGGCTAAGAGCAGAGTGCCCGGTCAGCGGAGAGAATGTGCAACCCTTCAGTCAGAGCTTCCAGCAGTTACTGATAATCCAAATCCTATAGCCTGCTCTGAGAGTACCATGTACACTGTGCGATTTCCTTCACACTCAGAACAAAAGATGAAGACTTGATTTTTACCTATCCCACTCCAAAGATTAGAAATGCCCTGTATCTCAAAACAAAAACATCAGCTGTGATGAGTCTTGTTTTTATGACGTGCTAGTGCTGAAATGTATGGCTTGCAGAGCAAATCCTACAGAGATCTATTTAGTTGTTGGAGGCTTTTGCCTGCAAGTCTAGGAGCTTCCACGTGATGAAAAAACAGGCCTAGGGGTAGAGCACTACTTGGAAAACTGATTTTTAAAAATCAATCAATTTTTGCTTTTCCTTAAAAGTTAACTCATTATTAAAATATATGCACTGAAGTTGCGAATCTACTTGTGAAAGTCTTACTATTTTTTTTTTTTTGCAGGGATGGGAGTTTCTCATAGTGTTGTTTTAAAAATCTCAGCTAACGTTGCATTTAGTGCATAATTTCAAAAATAAAATGATAAAAAAAATTTATAGAAAAGAAATATATATGCATTCAACTACTCCTAAATTATTCTGTGTAGCTGCTTTGGGCTGCAAGCAAGAGAAAGATCAACTATTACAAATTGCTTAAATAATAAAGAGGATTTTTTAATCCCACATAGTAAGTGTGAAAGGTAGTAACATGGTTAGTTCATTTAGCAGTTAAGTAATTCATTATAAAATCCAAGTTTCTTCCTAAACTGACAGGTTACACCAAATGTATAATAGCATCTCCAGGCATCATGTCTTCCTATCATATCACTATGTCATTTTTAATAGGGAAGAAAACTTTCTCCGAAGTGCCCTGATTTTCTTCACATCTAATTGGCTGGAATTGTATGTGTCCCTGCCTACAACCAATTATTCAGAGGAAACTGGAATAACCAATCTGATCAAGATTCACCCAGACTGGGCAGATGCTCAGATTTCCCTTGAATAGGATTGATTAACCTGATCAAGGCTCTGTCAGAAAAAAGGAAGTTGTTTTAGGCAACAATATTAATATAACAAATTTAAGTCAAGATACAATTCTCAGAAATTTCTTAAATAGGAACACCTAGGCACGATGTAACTTTTTCAACTTCAGCTAAATAATTAGATTCAATGTCTCAAAATCTAACCCCAGGACCCATGCTGGATGTGATGGGTCCAAAATGAGGTAAGTGCAGAAACTGAAAGAATACAGTACTTTTATAACATTTAACAGATTAATTTTATATGTTAAGTCTAATAAATATTTGGAGCTTGTCTTTTTCATGTCTTGGTTTTTATTTTTAGTAATTTATTTTTATAGTATTCCACAAAATTATCAGTCCATGATGGCCTGAAAATTGAAAAAAAACGAAAATAAAAGCCTCTTAGACAGCCTCATCCACCAGAGGGAAGACAGCAGAAGCAAGAAGAACTACAATCCTGCAGCCTGTGGAACAAAAACCACATTCACAGAAACACAGACAAGATGAAAAGGCAGAGGGCGATCTACCAGATGAAGAAACAAGATAAAACCCCAGAAAAACAACTAAATGAAGTGGAGATAGGCAACCTTCCAGAAAAAGAATTCAGAATAATGATAGTGAAGATGATCCAGGACCTCGAAAAAACAATGGAGGCAAAGATCGAGAAGATGCAAGAAATGTTTAACAAAGATCTAGAAGAATTAAAGAAACAGAGATGAACAATACAATAACTGAAATGAAAACTACACTAGAAGGAACCAATAGCAGAATAACTGAGGGAGAAGAACGGATGAGTGACCTGGAAGACAGAATGGTGGAATTCACTGCTGCGGAAGACAATAAAGAAAAAAGAATGAAAAGAAATAAAGACAGCCTAGAGACCTCTGGGACAACACTAAATGCAACAACATTCGCATTATAGGGGTCCCAGAAGGAGAAGAGAGAGAGAAAGGACCTGAGAAAATATTTGAAGAGATTATAGTCGAAAACTTCCCTAACAGGGGAAAGGAAATAGCCACCCAAGTCCAGGAAGCGCAGAGAGTCCCATACAGGAGAAACCCAAGGAGAAACACGCCAAGACACATAATAGTCAAATTGGCAAAAATTAAAGACAAAGAAAAATTATTGAAAGCAGCAAGGGAAAAATGACAAATAACATACAAGGGAACTCCCATAAGGTTAAGAGCTGATGTCTCAGCAGAAACTCTACAAGCCAGAAGGGAGTGGCATGATATACTTAAAGTGATGAAAGGGAAGAACCTACAACCAAGATTACTCTACCCGGCAGAGGATCTCATTCAGATTTGATAGAGAAATCAAAAGCTTTACAGACAAGCAAAAGCTAAGAGAGTTCAGCACCACCAAACCAGCTCTACAACAAATGCTAAAGGAACTTCTCTAAGTGGGAAACACAAGAGAAGAAAAGGACCTACAAAAACAAACCCAAAACAATTAAGAAAATGGTCACAGGAACATACATATCGATAATTACCTTAAACGTGAATGGATTAAATGCTCCAACCAAAAGACACAGGCTTGCTGAATGGATACAAAAACAAGACCCATCTATATGCTGTCTACAAGAGACCCACTTCAGACCTAGGGACACATACAGACTGAAAGTGAGGGGATGGAAAAAGATATTCCATGCAAATGGAAATCAAAAGAAAGTTGGAGTAGCTATACTCATATCAGATAAAATAGACCTTAAAATAAAGAATGTTACAAGAGACAAGGAAAGACACTACATAATGATCAAGGGATCAATCCAAGAAGAAGATATAACAATTATAAATATATATGCACCCAACATAGGAGCACCTCAATACATAAGGCAACTGCTAACAGCTATAAAAGAGGAAATCGACAGTAACACAATAAGAGTGGGGGACTTTAACACCTCACTTACACCAATGGACAGATCATCCAAAATGAAAATAAATAAGGAAACAGAAGCTTTAAATGACACAATAGACCAGATAGATTTAATTGATATTTATAGGACACCCCATCCAAAAAGAGCAGATTACACTTTCTTCTCAAGTGCGCACGGAACATTCTCCAGGATAGATCACATCTGGGTCACAAATCAAGCCTCAGTAAAATCAAGAAAACTGAAATCATATCAAGCATCTTTTCTGACCACAACGCTATGAGATTAAAAATGAATTAAAGGGAAAACAACGTAAAAAACACAAACACGTGGAGGCTAAACAATACGTTACTAAATAACCAAGAGATCACTGAAGAAATCAAAGAGGAAATCAAAAAATACCTAGAGACAAATGACAATGAAAACACGACAGTCCAAAACCTATGGGATGCAGCAGAAGCAGTTCTAAGGGGAAGTTTACAGCTATACAAGCCTACCTCAAAAAACAAGAAAAATCTCAAGTAAGCTATCTAACCTTACACCTAAAGGAACTAGAGAAAGAAGAACAAACAAAACCCAAAGTTAGCAGAAGGAAAGAAATCATAAAAATCAGAGCAGAAATAAATGAAATAGAAACAAAGGAAACAATAACAAAGATCAATAAAAGTAAAAGCTGGTTCTTTGAGAAGATAAACAAAATCGATAAACCATTAGCCAGACTCATCAAGAAAAAGAGGGAGAGGACTCAAATCAATAAAATTAGAAATGAAAAAGGAGAAGTTACAACAGACACCGCAGAAATACAAAGCATCCTAAGAGACTACTACAAGCAACTCTATGCCAATAAAATGGACAACCTGGAAGAAATGGACAAATTCTTAGAAAGGTATAACCTTCCAAGACTGAACCAGGAAGAAACAGAAAATATGAACAGACCAATCACAAGTAATGAAATTGAAACTGTGATTAAAAATCTTCCAACAAACAAAAGTCCAGGAACAGATAGCTTCACAGTTGAATTCTATCAAACATTTAGAGAAGAGCTAACACCCATCCTTCTCAAACTCTTCCAAAAAATTGCAGAGGAAGGAACACTCTCAAACTCATTCTATGAGGCCACCATCACCCTGATACCAAAACCAGACAAAGATACTACAAAAAAAGAAAATTACAGACCAATATCACTGATGAATATAGATGCAAAAATCCTCAACAAAATACTAGCAAATGGAATCCAACAACACAGTAAAAGGATCATACACCATGATCAAGTGGGATTTATCCCAGGGATGCAAGGATTCTTCAATATACGCAAAGCAATCAACGTGATACACCATATTAACAAATTGAAGAATAAAAACCATATGATCATCTCAATAGATGCAGAAAAAGCTTTTGACAAAATTCAACACCCATTTATGATAAAAACTCTCCAGAAAGTGGGCATAGAGGGAACCTACCTCAACATAATGAAGGCCATATATGACAAACCCACAGCAAACATCATTCTCAATGGTGAAAAACTGAAAGCATTTCCTCTAAGATCAGGAAAGAGACAAAGAGGTCCACTCTCACCACTATTATTCAACATAGTTTTGGAAGTCCTAGCCACGGCAATCAGAGAAGAAAAAGAAATAAATGAAATACAAATTGGAAAAGAAGAAGTAAAGCTGTCACTGTTTGCAGATGACATGATACTATACATAGAGAATCCTAAAAATGCCACCAGAAAACTACTAGAGCTAATCAATGAATTTGGTAAAGTTGCAGGATACAAAATTAATGCACAGAAATCTCTTGCATTCCTATACACTAATGATGAAAAATCTGAAAGAGAAATTATGGAAACACTCCCACTTACCACTGCAACAAAAAGAATAAAATACCTAGGAATAAACCTACCTAGGGAGACAAAAGACCTGTATGCAGAAAACGATAAGAGACTGTTGAAAGAAATTAAAGATGATACCAACAGATGGAGAGATATACCATGTTCTTGGATTGAAAGAATCAATATTGTGAAAATGACTATACTACCCAAAGCAATCTACAGATTCAATTCAATCCCTATCAAATTACCAATGGCATTTTTTATGGAACTAGAACAAATCATCTTAAAATTTGTATGGAGACACAAAATTCCCCGAATAGCCAAAGCAGTCTTGAGGGAAAAAAACGGAGCTGGAGGAATCAGACTCCCTGACTTCAGACTATACTACAAATCTACAGTAATCAAGACAATATGGTACTGGCACAAAAACAGAAACATAGATCAGTGGAACAAGATAGAAAGCCCAGAGATAAACCCACGCACCTGTGGTCACCTAATCTATGACAAAGGAGGCAAAGATATACAATGGAGAAAAGATAGTCTCTTCAACAAGTGGTGCTGGGAAAACTTGACAGCTACATGTAAAAGAATGAAAATAGAACACTCCCTAACACCATACATAAAAATAAACTCAAAATGGATTCAAGACCTAAATGTAAGACTGGACACTATAAAACTCTTAGAGGAAAACATAGGAAGAACACTCTTGGACATAAATCGCAGCTATATCTTTCTTTATCTACCTCCTAGAGTAATGGAAATAAAAACAAAAATAAACAAATGGGACCTAATGAAACTTCAAAGCTTTTGCACAGCAAAGGAAACCATAAAGAAGACGAAAAGACAACCCTCAGAATGGGAGAAAATATTTGCGAACGAAGCAACGGACAAAGGATTAATCTCTAAATTAAATAAACAGCTCATGCAGCTCAATATTAAAGAAACAACCCAATCCAAAAATGGGCAGAAGAACTAAATAGACATTTCTCCAAAGAAGACATACAGATGGCCAAGAAGCACATGAAAAGCTGCTCAACATCACTAATTATTAGAGAAATGAAAATCAAAACTACAATGAGGTATCACCTCACACCAGTTAGAAGGGGCATCATCAGAAAATCTACAAACAACAAATGCTGGAGAGGGTGTGGAGAAAAGGGAACCCTCTTGCACTGTTGGTGGGAATGTAAATTGATACAGCCACTATGGAGAACAATATGGAGGTTCCTTAAAAAACTGAAAATAGAATTACCATATGATCCAGCAATCCCACTACTGGGCATATACCCAGAGAAAACCAGAATTCAAAAAGACACATGCACCCCAATGTTCATTGCAGCACTATTTACAATAGCCAGGACATGGAAGCAACCTAAATGCCCATTGACAGACGAATGGATAAAGAAGATGTGGTACATATATACAATGGAATATTACTCAGCCATAAAAAGGAATGAAATTGAATCATTTGTTGAGACGTGGATGGATCTAGAGACTGTCATACAGAGTGAAGTAAGTCAGAAAGGGAAAAACAAATATCGTATATTAACGCATGTATGTGGAACCTAGAAAAATGGTACAGATGAACCGGTTTGCAGGGCAGAAATTGAGACACAGATACAGAGAACGTAAGGACACCAAGGGGGGAAAGCGGCGGGGTGTGTGTGTGTGCTGAATTGGGCGATTGGGATTGACATGTATACACTGATGTGTATAAAATTGATGACTGATAAGAACCTGCAGTAGAAAAAAACAAACAAACAAAAAAAACAACTAATACTAAACTTTCTTTGGGTATTTGTATGGAAATATGTTAATATAAATGTTTCAGACATTACATGAAATTTCTAAAAATCTTATATATTCTGGTATAACGTTATAAGTCATAATTCTAGTTATTACTTTAAAATGTATATCTCAGAAATAACTAAATTTCCTTGTCAATTGTATTATTATGAACTTTCATCAAATCTTTAACCGTGGTCATTTGTAAGTCTTTTGTCATTTACAGACAGTTCTGTGTGTACTCTGATGCTTTTGCAAATATGTTCCTATAAAAGGGTTTCATCTTCAAGGAATTCATGGAAAAGACTCTGACAAGTACAGGTTTCTGGTAACTGACTATACTGCTGAACCGAATGAATAAGCATTTTCAGAACTCTAATGGAAAACTGATGAATTCATAAAGGTGCTAACAAAAGATCAAGATGAAAAAAAAAATTAATTACATGGGACTGAGTGAACTGATGAGGATGATTATAATTTTTGTGACTTTCTGTTTGAATTAAAAAAGAAAAAAATCCCACAAGGACTCAGAGGCAAAAAATATACAAATCAATTTTCACTGCAAAGTAAAGGAGCTGTTACAGTGGAGGATTACTGGACTGAATGTCAATATTATGACATAGTATGAGTGTGTTTCGTGTTTGGTAATTGCAATCATTGTTGCTTTTGTTGTGGTCATCCATTTACAATGCTTGGTGTTAGTTTATTTATCTCTTTAGAAATAAAATACAGTGTGTGTGTGGGGGGCGGGGGGAAACCAAAAAAACAAAATAGTCATTCAACAGAGATAGATTGCCCCATGCAATGCATCTAACTTTAGTTTAAATGTTATACATAGAACAACTTAAATTTTACCTTTAATTGTCAGAACAAATCTCAGCTTTTTCCTCCCAACCTGTTTAAGGTCTAGGACCTTGAGACCTAAATTTGTGGTCTGAACATTGTAAAATATATTTGAATGTAAAAATTGTATTAAAAAATAAAACTGGCTAGGACTATTGAGCCCTAGATCAGAGGACCATTACTCGGTTGGCTAGTCAGTTCCAGAAGAAACAAGACCTTTAACTTTGGCCAGCCCCTGGATACATCAAGTAAAAAGGGAGTAGAAGAGAACTGTGTATGAATTTGAGCAGGCCACTATTACTAGAAAAACCTGTTAGGTTCCCTCCTAACACAAGATGAGAAAAGTCCTTAGGATAAGCAAAATGCCATTGTTGGTAAGGACTGGTTTCAAAGTTCATATCCCTTTTTCCTTCAAATGAGAAAATCACCTACATTCAATTAGCACTTGAGCTCATCTGCTATGGAAAATGTGTTCTGTAAATAATCCCACATCTTATCATATTTATTTTCTCAGACAGAAATCATATTAATTAATTCTTGCACCTCTCCATAAAGGACAGGACAGACCTGTAGTTAATACTGAAGATTAGGAGATTACCTTTGCCATAATTAGTATACATCAAGAGCACATTTTCATAACCAAAGAAACTTTCCACCTACTTGAGTATGTTTATTCAGTAGATTTAAAGTAAACTTTCAAATCACCAACTGCAGAGAAAACATTCCATTTCAAAATGTATTCAAATTGGGCTCTTGTATGGTGTTTTTATGAAATTATTAACATACCATCTTCTTATGAAAAGCTCTCCAACATCTCTGAGAGCACTAACCAGGGCATAAAGGAAACAAGGTACTCAACAGTTAAGAATTCTACACTGATTCTCAGACAGAAACTTGAGAGCAAGGATCAACCTGAGAGCTTTAGCACATCTACTGATGGCATTTATTAGTGGGTTACACTTTCTTCTCCTTATTTATTTCCCAGTGGTTATTCTGGCACAGCTCTCCAAATGATTTTTTTAAGGCATTTAATTTTAAGAACGCAAGTTCATGTACACTCCCTCCCTTACTGCAGGAGAAGGTAATTTCAAATATTCAACAAATAGGTTTACCAACAGGTCTTTTTGTAAGGGTTTCCTACTTTTCCTCCACTACCATTCTAAGAAATATTCCCATGAACTAATCCCTTCAACAGTTCCCATATTAAACCTTAAAAATACAATGCCATACCTTCAACCACACACAAGTCCTCCCACAAGTACCAGTTCCCACAAAGAGCTAAATTTAAGCCTGATAGGAGAGACAAAACTCCATTCCTCTTAGACTCTGGGACCTACACTTTGGACATGAAGAGCTGACTTTGCCATCAAAGCTCATCCTTCTTTTCTCCAAGCAGCCAGCTGTGACTTCATTTTGGGCTTTAGACTATGATTTTTCTGATTTTTCTCTTTGCATGTGAATGTTTATTTGTGAAGTCTTGAACTTTGAGCTACCTGCAAATCTAGAAATGATTTGTGCAAATTGCCATGTTCATAATCATAAAGGCTCCAGCTTCCCAGATTATAAAAAATCTCTTATTTAATTAATCTCAAACTCATAATGTCCTGCAACATTGTTGTTGGAAAATTTCTGTTTTTCCAACATGTCTATTCTCTTACACATAACTAGAATGAGTAAAATTTCTGAATAAATCAGAGGCATCTGTACAGGCAAATGATTAAAGAGTTTGACTGCCTGCCACAATATTGGAACAAGATCTGGGAGAAAATATTACTGAATAAAGGATTATAAACGTGGACATGCAAGTAAATGCAGCTTAAATATACACCATTAGTTTCCTCAAAAAATAGACTTTAGATATGCTTATATTCCATGCATCTCTGTATTACAGCACTTTAAATATTCTAGGTAATGAATAAATATTTATTAAAACGAATACATCTTAAAAACCACAAGATATACCACCTGATTGAAAAGGCAACTTTTTGGTGGCATTAGGCTCCCCATAAATAAACCACATATAAGGCAATCACAGTCCTTGATACCAAAGACAAAAGCCCAAGTGTATTTGAAGATGTCTGGGGATAACTGGGGGAGGGGACTCAAAGGTGGAATATTTAAAAGAGTTCCCTGTGTTTTCACCTGGGAGCCCTTTGAACACTCCCACCCAGCGAATGGCAGCCTGTTTTCACAACCACTACTACCCATGTGAACATCTCCCAGGCTCAGTGCACCAATGAGCCCATCTTACTCTCGTCCATTAGATTCACTTCCCCAAGAACTTGTAGTAGGGCCTGAGAAATTAGTTTCCGTCTCTGCTGATCACTTGCAGGAAAGATCTAAACCAGGAGTTGTGAGATGGCCATTTCCTAGCATGCCAAAGCAGAGAAAAGCAGTCTACAAAAAAAAAAGAATGAGGCAGGTAGTAGGGAGAGCCATGGAGATCAGAGTTGGGCATCCAGGACTGCCTATGCTCCTAGCTCCAGTCTCCTGTGACGCCTGGCCATCAGTGCGGTTCCTTGAGTTGACTCAACATCCAAGATGTCTGCAGAGTAAAAAGGTGGGGTACAATAAGAATAAGAGAAAGGATGCAATGATAGTCTGGGCTTCCTTTGAGGGCTCTGCGAGCCACTGAAGGGCTTTAAACAGAGTGACCCATATTTGGGAATCATCTTTACAAATACCACCCTGGCTGAGAATGGGCTCAAATGGAGCAAGATGGCAGTGAGGAGGTTTCATGGTAATTTAACAGCCCATAGTCCCAGGGAAGTATCTGTTGCTAATGTTTAATGCTGCCTGCTGGCATAATTTAAACAGATGGGCTATTTCTCTTCAAAGGAGCATGCTTTATGTAAGATCTCTAAACATTACACAAAACTCATTCTTTGTCACCCCAGCACAATGAATTATTAGACTGTTAGTCTAAACCTTCATGAGTATGTAATTAAATCATTAGCATTCGAGATTAAGTCACTAGAGAGTTTCCAGTATTTAATAGCACTGTATTTTGGAATTGCCCAGGGAGAATATCACTCTACTGCTCTTAGCATGGTCTCTAACATTTCTTCCTGAATGTTGTCGTTCCTTTCCTTCCTAAGCCTCTCAAAGTAAATTTCAACACATGAATTCATATAGTATTACTTGGTAGCAGATACTTTTGCTAATTTCACAGAATCTTTCTAAATCCCTTAAGATTGGGTGCTTTGTGCATTTCTAAACATAATTGATTATTAAGTTGGCTAAAGAGAGGGAGAGCACAAGTTGGGTATTGAAATGGGAACCAACTTCACATTCTACAACTACTCAAGATCTACAGCAGGTGCAGCTCTTGGACCACATTTTTAAAACTGATTTTCATTCTAAAAAATAAACCACAAAAACAAATACTTTTTAAGATTATTTCACTGGCACTGACATTTATCTTTTTTTTAATTAAAAATGTTGAGAATTTAAGTCAATATTTTCTATAAGCTGTCTTTATAGATTTTTTTTTTTTTAAGAGTTAAATGGTCAGGAACGTTATACTGACTTGTATTTCTATCTGTATAATAAGCCCAAATTTTCCCTAACTATGCTTGATCCATTTTGTGGTCAAAATTTGGGGCATCAAAACTCAAGTGTAGGGCACCTGAATCCTGCTAACAGAAAATTCAACTAAACCTTCAAAAAAAAACCTGTTTTATTCTGGCGGAGACGTTATCAAACACTATCAGCCAAAAATCTTAATAAAACCACTAATTCAAAGACTCACCAGCTACTGAAGGGTGGCATATTAAAAAATGGGTCAAATGTAATTTTTTCCAGTTCTAAGAATAGTGAAAACATTAATACAACAATAAAAAAGAACAGCTAAACTTTATCAAGCACTTAATATGTACCCACAATGCACTATTCACAGTGCTTGGCATGCTTCCGATCATTTAATAATCAAAATAACCCTATGAGTAGTACTATCATTACCCCTATGTTACAGCAGAGGATACCGAGGCATAAATAAACTAAGTAATTTCCCCAAGGTCACGCAACCAAGAAGTGGCGGAATAGGATTCGAGCATCCACACTGAACTACTTTCCAAGACCCACATATTACCTTGGGTTAGAAAAAAAAAAATCACTGCATTCTTTAGTATAATGAAAGCAGAAAGAAAAAATATTCAGGGTAAGCTGCAGACTCTTCCACGATGCTTCTACCAACACTTTCATTGAAAGAAGCCTAAGGCACTCCACTCTGCAGTAGTTTCTATAGCCAATTTTAAATAACCAATTTTAAAAAGACAAATGTATAAACAAGTGGCAACCTCAAGACTTTATATCTTAAAATTATATTCAGTAGGACAGTCCTATGGCACCCAGAGGTGAAGTGCATTTCCCAAGTAAGGATCTTCCCAAAGCCAGGAGGTCAATAGAAGGTCACAGTTCTTTGGGGGACATGACCCAGGCTCTTCAAGGAGTACCCATACACTTAACTCTATCATGCATACCAGTGACAATCACACAGCAAACAGCCAGAATGTCAAAGAAATCAACCAAGTATGAGCAGCTATTTGTATTTTCCCCAGTAGTATTATTGTTCCCTTTAGACTAACAAGTGTTCCTTTATCAATGGTCTACATTCACATGGAAACAGATACCAAAAAAAAATTTTTTTTAATGCATGAGAATATCCTTCCACTAACTTAAGATTTTTCTATAGTTTGTGTAGTGGAGGTTGGGGGAAAACTCCACTGACCAAATTTTAACTAACTAACCTGAATTTAGCTCACCAAATTTTGTTTGATGGGACTATGGTTTAAGAATCACTGATCCACAGCCCTTCGTATCCTTTGTGATTAATATATTTATTCTAAATAACTGCCTGCCATGCTAACTAGTAGAAAATTTTGCCATTTCCCTCATCTCTTCTAGACATTAAATTTATGTTTGGGCTTTTTAAATAAGCAGGGAATTAGAACTAAATGTAGAACTAAGACCAAACAGTCCTATTTTCTGGTTCAGGGAGATAAGGCTTTAGGCAAACAAGCAAAAAAAAAAAAAAAAAAAAAAAAGCCATGATAATTAGCTAACCCAATTACAAAATATAGAACAGAATGCACAAATACCCTCTGTCCATTCTGGATGATGTCAGGCACTTGAATGAACAACGGCAGAAAATTCGCCTGAAAAGCTGCTCATATACAGGAACTTTATCTACAGTATTTGAATTTCTGTGGGCATATTAGTTAAACAAATTCTGGTAAAATGGTTCTCAAACATTGGGGCCCTAGAAATCATCTCATTCATAAAAATAAACATTTTGGCTTTATTTTGTTAGGTATTTTCCTAAAAATAATAACCCTTGTGATCAAAAACACACATTTGCAAATTGTTTGTTACTGAAAACAAGTGGGTTTAATGGTCCACAATCAATGTACACAAGAAGCAAAAGAGCCTGAGTTTTTTTTTTTAACCTCAGGCAGATACGGCCCATTACTTATTCAGGCATGCTTTGGCCTTGTGCGTAGCTTTAAAATATTCCTCAGCCTCCTTTGCACATATGGGATACCAAGTCATGTTACTAATTTCTGGCCAATGTGATGTAAGTGCAAGTTCATGAGTGGATTTCTATGAAAAGTATTCTAAAAGGGGACTAATTCAGTTAACGGGTGCCCTTTTGTTATTGATCCTTCCTGCTATCTGAATGTAGATTATGATGGCTGGAACTGCAGCAATCATCTTGCAATTACAAGGCTTCCTTGAACAAGGAACCAAGAGCTTTCCCTTTTCCCTTCTCTCTCCCCCTTCTTCTCCCTGTATCACACAGCATAATAATTACAAAAGTCCTAACAATGTAGGGAAGACAGAAGAAACCTGAAACCTGGAAGGGCACAGTTGCCACAACAGTCCTGCACTGCCTATCGTCAAGATTTTTACATGTAGAAAAATGAATTTTTATTTAAGGCACTGTTATTTAGATTTCATGTTATATACCTGGCTTTAATCCCAAAACAATACCTGTGGGAGCCAGCCTCCAAGAGAGCTCACCCTGCCAGATAGTCAAGGTATCTGACTATACCCGATATCTTTGTAGAGTCTCCTCCCACATTGAATCAGGCAGCCTATAGCATATGGCAAAAGGGAACTGTGATTTCCAAAGCTAGGTCATAAAGGGCCTTGCAGCTTCCAAGCTGGTTTCATGGATCATTCCACTCTGGGGTTAACGTCACAACATCATAAGGAAATTCAAGCAGCCCTGTGGAGATACCCACATGAAGAGAAACTGAGGTCTCCCACCAGCAACCACTTGAGAAGCACACGAGGAAGCCACCTTGAAAGAGCATCCTCCCTCCCCAGTCAAACCTTCAGATGACTGCAGTCTCATCCGATATCTGACTGTATTCTCATAAGACACCCCAAGCCAGAACCAGACATTCCTGAATTCCAGACTCAAAGAAACTATGAAAGGTAATAAGTGGTTATTCATTTGGGGGTAATCTGTTATTGGCGATGGATAATAAAATGTGTGTCTGTTGGCATTAATCCTCCAGAACACCCTGGTATTGTAATGTAGCACCCATGAAATTAACCTTGAACTGCTCAAAATTATTTCATTAGTTATACTCAGTATTCACAGGGGATTAGTTTCAGGACCCCTGGTGGATACCAAATCCATGGATGCTCAAGTCCCTTATATAAAATGGTGTAGCACAGTCAGCTCTCCATATCTGCAGGTTCCACATCTGCAGATTTAACCAACCCTGAATCAAACTCCATTGGTACAGAGGGCTGAGTGTATTCTGCATTATCATTTTATTAGACCTGCCAACATGATGCCCTGTAGCACATAAGTTCTATGAGACTAAGGATCATGTCTGGTTTTGCTCATCACTGTATTTCCCCAATATATGCAACAGAACTTGGCATGTTCAGTAAGTATTTGTTGAATAAATGAACAAATAAATGTATGACTGAAGAATGAAGGAATAGTGGCAGTCAGGTGCTAAGGTCATTTAGTTGTGTGATTTTTATTTTCTTCTCTCTTTGTTGGCTAGTCCTGCCTGACCAGTGGCATGTTGTACAATACATGAAAGAGCCTGCCCAGTCCTTGATTGTTATCAGGCCCAGAAAAGAAAATTAACTTGAGATCACATCCTGAATTGGTTTCCATTCCATTTTGTTTTGAATTCCAAATAAAAAACAGAGTGACTGGGATGAAGGGTCAGTGATGTTAACAGATAGGTATGATCACAGAGGTAGCACCCTGTAGCAGAGAAGGTGACAAACACAAAGCTATGGGAAGATGAAGGGATGTGAAGGCTGGGGTTACATCGTCCCACTCTCCAGAGTCACAGCCCTAATCACTCTCTGTGATCTCTGGGGCCCAGAGCTATTTAATCCCCAATTTAAGAAGCACTTGAGGTGAATTCAACAAGTCTAAAACTACTAACTCCAAAAAGTATACCATAAGAGAAACAATTTTTTGAAGGAGAAAGAAAGCAATTCCCAAGAAAGGAAATTCAAATCTTGATTTTATGCTAAATCATATTTTTTTATTCTTGTTTTAGTCCTCCAATTACTATCTCTAGATCAGAACAAAGGAAAATATAGTCATCTCTCAGTGGATACCAAAATCTGCAGTTGCTCAAGTCCCATAGTTGGCCAACCCTCTGTATTCGTGGTTCTGTATCCACGGAAACAACCAACCAATCAACCAACTACATGTAGTACTGTAGTA
This sequence comes from Balaenoptera physalus, assembly GCF_965194825.1. Lineage (NCBI taxonomy): Eukaryota > Metazoa > Chordata > Mammalia > Artiodactyla > Balaenopteridae > Balaenoptera > Balaenoptera physalus. Next base: position 37,062,046 of record NC_138891.1, read on the forward strand.
TTTATTGAAAAAAATCTGCATATAAGTCAACTCATACAGTTCAAACCCATATTGTTCAAGGGTCAACTGTATTCACTTCCTAATACTCCCCTCTTCTGTTGTGAGGACAGGTTGCTCTTTTATTTATTTATTTTTAATTTATTTATTTTATTTATTTATTTTTGGCTGCATTGGGTCTTCACTGCTGCGCGCGGGCTTTCTCTTGTTGCAGCGAGCAGGGGCTACTCTTCATTGCAATGCATGCGCTTCTCATTGCGGTGGCTTCTCTTGTTGAGGAGCACGGGCTCTAGGCACTCAGGCTCAGTAGTTGTGGTTCGCTGGCTCTAGAGCCCAGGCTCAGTAGTTGTGGCGCACGAGCTTAATTCCTCCACAGCATGTGGGATCTTCCCAGACCAAGGCTCGAACCAGTGTCCCCTGTATTGGCAGGCAGATTCTTAACCACTGCGCCACCAGGAAAGCCCAGGTTGCTCTTTTAAATATCAAACCCAAGCCAGTATAGTGGTAGCAACATCCTGCCAGGGAACTCCTATAAAAGTTTCTGTCTAAATAGAGATTGACAAACAAGGGGATAAGGCAAAAATTCCTTTTTCACTTATTCTCAGCAAGGTATGTCAACAGTATATAGCCCTAGACTCTAAAGGAAAGTGATAAAATAAGAATTTTTTTATTGACAAAGCACTTCATAATTTTCAAAGGCCTCCTCCTACATTATCTTACCTATTTCCCACAGCAACCCTATGAGGCATAATGAGAAGGAAATATTGAGATTTCTTCCCTAAAGCCCAAAACCCATATGTCCAACTGCTCCTAGACCTCTCCATCCAGATATCCCAGTACCCCAGACCACTTCAAACTCAACAAGTATAAAACCAAACTCTCCATCAACCCCACTGTTTTAAGGGTACCTGGAGTTTGTTTTAAAATTCCAGTATGTTTGGTAGGACACATAGATACAGAAATGACTGTCATGTAGGAACAAGTTTTGTACACTCTCAGCTCCCTACAAACAGGAGGCACTGCAGTGCGGGGCAGGGGGCACAGAGGGAAGACCAGGGTCAGTCAGGAGGCAGAGGGGGGATCGAGGAGGGGCGAGGGTGAAATGAGGGCAAGAGCCTTTCCTGTGGCTTCCACAGGAAGGATCAGGTGAGGCCAGGTGAATGAGCTGAGGATTCACTAGTTTAAATAATTTTAGCAGGCTGTGGGACTTAGGGGCTATCTCTAGTTAGCTGGTACCCAGGTGTTGGGTGATTAGGGCAGGTGAATAGTGACATGGGTATAAGAGACTGATAAATGAGGCAGTTGGGGTGACAACTCTGGATTGCTTGGTTTGCGTATATAAAAAGTATGCTCACAGGTGAGTTTTTAGCTCTAGGAATTAGCTAACCCTGGGAGGCGCAGTCCCCCAGGGTCAGTAAGGTCCCAGATGTGAAGCATCAGAGTACAGAAAATAAAAAAAGAAATGGTTAATACACCTACCTACACATCGTTGCCCATCCGGTTTCAGTCTCATGAATGGGTGGCATCACCAACCTCCCACGGGCCCAAGCCAGACACCTTGTTACTACTGACTCTTCCACTCTCCTACACCACACGTCTTTCCTTCTCTCTCCTGGATATCTCCCCTCGGACCCCACCCTGCTCAGTCCTTCATCTCTAACCTTGGCTATCACACCATACCTTTGGAATGCTATCCCGGAAAAGCTAGCCAGTGTCATGGTCCTAGCTCACCCACCCCCCTCCTCAGTACTGGCAATAGTGACTTCTCAATGTGCAGCTCTAACCACTGAACTCCCATGCTCAAATCCTTTGAAGACTTTTATCTTTATGAAAAGTATGTGAAATTGTACCCTCAACTCCTTAATAAGAGTCCCCCAAAATCCTTGAGTAAAACTAGCCTTCTAGGGCTTCCCAGGTGCCGCAGTGGTTGAGAATCTGCCTGCCAATGCAGGGCACACGGGTTCGAGCCCTGGTCTGGGAAGATCCCACATGCCGCGGAGCAACTGGGCCCGTGAGCCACAATTACTGAGCCTGTGCGTCTGGAGCCTGCACTCCGCAACAAGAGAGGCCGCGACAGTGAGAGGCCCGCGCACCACGATGAAGAGTGGCCCCCGCTTGCCGCAACTAGAGAAAGCCCTTGCACGAAACGAAGACCCAACACAGCCAAAAATAAATAAATTAATTAAAAAAAAAAAAAAAAAACTAGCCTTCTAGGAATAGCCCCCTTTTGTCCTGACACTCTCCCAAATGACCCAGAGAGTGAGGTCACCACAATTTGGGGAACACAGGCCTAAGCAGAGAACCTAAATCAAGGTCTTTCTGGAGCAGCCTCCTAACCAGCCCGCCTCCTGCCCCAAGTTCACACTCTTGACTCACCACTAACTCTGAAAATGTAAACCCTGAACACATCATGCCTCTGATAGTCTTTGACCTGATTTTGCTGGGCCGGCTCTTGATAAAAGAGTTCAGTGAAGCAATGGAGTGTAGGGGGCATTACAATACATACCTGTGGTGGTTTAGGACATATCCACCAATTCTTTGTCACTCCTGTCATTGAGATCAAGTCCAATTCCCCAACTCTTGGATATGGCTTCGCCTCAGTGACTCATATCTGACAATCAGAACGCAACACCAGGACAAATACCAATATAGACTCAAGACTTCTTGCAGCTGTGCAAAATTAACCACCACCTTCATTCCTGGTATCCAACTCTCTCCAGAGAGTGAAACAATTTTATATAAATGCAGTATCATGCAGGGCAAACCCCATTTGCTTTTCCTATTCAGTAGGCTGAAGATACAAAAGCTTAGCTAATGCATGTATTCTTAACCTGAGAGTCAATAAGGAAAATGAATGTGCTCTCCCATCCAGCATAACAACAAGCATGTGTGCTCCTAACAATTTAAATAACTCACTGCACACACTTTAACAGTCCCAGGATGAAAGATGCTTGACGGCTTCATTCAAAAGTACTCTAACAATGTTCCTGGGACAGCACTAACAGCCAAGGCACATTTCCTAAACCGCTTTCTCTCAAACTTGCAGAATCTTTTAGATAGATCAAAGGACACAATTAACAGGAAATTGCATTTTCTTTGCAGATCAACAAAGCAGCCAATTTAGGAGATCAGAAAGAAAAAAAGTTGTACACAGAGCTTTAGGAAAAAATAGAGAATCCAGATGTTCCTGGTAAAACAATGCCCACACGATCTTTGACATGGAAAAGGTTTTAACTGATGACTAGCAAACACTTAAATTAACCCCATGCCTGCCCCCTAAAATTTAACGAGAACTTCCCATGCCTTTAAAAAATAAAGAAAAAATTTAACATTTAAAACTCCTGAGGTAAGAGAAAAAGAGATGATTGTCTGAAGAGTAAGCATTAATTCTTTTATGCACTCAACAAGTAGTTTTAAGCATCTATGGAATATCTAATCCAGTACTAAGAATTTCTAAGCCTAAATCAGAGGTACAGTCTTAAATCCTGGGCATGTAACCTGTTCTCTTCCGTTTCCTTAGTATTGACTATCCTCACTATATGTAGTAGAGGAATTTTGGCAGGGTTTTTGGAAGGAGCAATTTGTGTCTTCAATCTGCCAAGTTTACCCAAAGGCGGTAAAAGAGGAATTTGTACATGTTTTCAAACAGAAAGCTTGAAAATTTGACTCTTGGATCAAATGAGAGAAGAAGCATAACAATCAGTGATACAGTCATCTAAAAATCCCCCAGCCTTAGGAGTATAGCTCTACTATACTGGCTCAGGAGATTGTATCCAGAGGGTCACAGCTCAGGAATTTAAATTCTTCCTCAACCCCAGGGGGCAAGGGTGGTGCTGTTGGAGATTTCCTGATATCCAACCTCAACCCTCTTACATTCATCAAGTCAGATTAAAAACCAAGAAACAAACAAAAAGAGGCAGAGGAACCATCACCATAAGATGTTGGTAGCCTCGAAAGGGAAAAGAAGTCACTAAAAGGCAGCTTAAGAGCAGGTGGGACCATTTATAGCCTAGGTACGGTTACAGGTCTCTGGTCTTGGTATCTTTCCCAGAAAAAGGAGGCCCCTCCTTTGCAAAGGCCCCTCCTTCTCTGGTGAATGTCAGCTTCCAACAGGGAGAGAGGCCTGGTCACATTTAAATTTCCCTAAGTGCCAAATTATTTATGTAGTCATTCATTCTATCTTTCAACAAATAGTGTCTAACTGTGTACAAGATGTATTTGGAGGTGCTAAGGATATAATAATGAACATGACACACAGAATTAAGCAAGCATGATTGACAGTACACAACAAATTAGACAACAAATTATTTCATAATATTTGTCACAAGTGCTATGAAAAGAGCAGGCTATAAAGAGAAAGCAAATGACAGAGGACCTGACAGAGGCTGGGCTGCCAGGGAAGGGAAGGCTTCCCTGTTGAGGTGGCTTTTCATCTGAGCTCAGACCTAGCAGCAGCTAACAGGGAACAGGTAGGCGGGCGCAGCCCATTACAGGGATGCACACGGGTGGGGCGCTGGGACGTGGCGGGAGAGGAAGCAGGACAGATCTCGTAGGGTCTCCTAGGCCACACTAAGGATCTCGGCTTTCATAATAAGAGCAAGAGAAATGCACTGGAGGCTTTTAAGCAGGGAAGTGACATGATGAGGTTCATCTTTTCTAAAGATCAGGACAGCCTGGGAGGACAACAGTGAGGCTGAGAGGACAATCGGAGAAATACAGCTACATAAGGGGTGACTTAGACCAGGGCAGAGCTGAGCTACGCGGGCTCATAATTTGAGGTCTTCGTCACTGATTTAAAGACATGTCTGCAACTGCCCGAAGAAAGTAAGGCAAAGAAGCCTCTCCTCCAGAGCCCCCCAATAATACCTTGATCAACAGAACAAACGTTACCACTCAGCAGGCCTTGTCCTCCTTACAGGGAGGTCAGGAACCATCTGATGAGTACATACCCTTCAGGCAGGGCCAGCACATGTGGTGGGCTGGCTGTGTAGACCACAAGTAGCACAGTACACATCCTATGCAACAGTACAGAGCAACCCTGCTATGGGGGGATGGAGGGGGCAGGGGTCTCACCTCCTACCCTGTAATGAGTTCCAACCCATGTTCTCCATCTCAACTTTCTAGTGATTACATCATTCCCTTATCACAGAGCTACCCAGCTGACCCATCTTTAATCCAGCTTTGATTTGGACTAAGATGATTGTAGTGGGAATGGAGGGAAAGAGAACAATTCCAAAGTCTATTAAGAAGTAGAATTAGGGACTTCCCTGGTGGTCCAGTGGGTAAGACTCGGCGCTCCCCATGCAGGGGACCTGGGTTTGATCCCTGGTCGGGGAATTAGAGCCCACACGCATGCCACAACCAAGAGTCTGCACGCCACAACTAAGAAGTCCACATGCCACAACTAAGAGTCCGTGTGCCACAACTGAAGATCCCACGTGCTACAACTAAGACCCAGCACAGCCAAAATAAATAAATAAATATTTTTTTAAAAAGAAGTAGAATTAATAAGACTCAGTGAGTGTGTGACATAGGGAGGCATGGAAGAGGGAAGAGTCACACTTTTACAACTTCCTGGGGTCTTCCTCAAACGGTTCCTTACTAGTCCCACCCCCAAAAATCCTGTCACATGACTAATAAAAACTTGTATAGAGCCCTTTATAACTTACACTAATTTATTTTGGGTATATCATGTGACTATCACAACAATCCTGTGAGACGTGACAGGCATAATCCTTGTTTCAAAAGTGAAGCTCACAGAAGACCACACAATTAGGTACAGCAGGAAAAAAAACCCAAACCAAGAACTTCTGAATCCAAATCCACACTCTTGCTACTAAAACACATTGCCTGTAAGTGATACAATAATCTAACAGTGCCACAGACAAGCACTCGGTGGGCTTCTGTTATCTTGGAGAAGCTGCCACAGGAGACAAGCTGGCAGGCCTGCAGTGGGGACTGCTCTGGCCAGGGGGCTGGAGGCTTCACAGTCTAATGTTACTTGGCAGCCTGGAATTAGCCTCAAGTCACCAAACTAGAATGTTTCTTCTTTTTTTAAAAATTAATTAATTAATTTAATTTAATTTTGGCTGCACTGGGTATTTGTTGCTGTGCGAGCTTTCTCTAGTTGCGGCGAGCGGGGGCTACTCTTCGTTGCGGTGCACGGGCTTCTCATTGCAGGGCTTCTCTTGTTGCGGAGCACGGGCTTTAGGCGCGCGGGCTTCAGTAGTTGTGGCACGTGGGCTCAGTAGTTGTGGCTCACGGGCTCTAGAGTGCAGGCCCAGTAGTTGTGGCGCACGGGCTTAGTTGCTCCGCGGCATGTGGGATCTTCCAGGATCTTCCTGGACCAGGGCTAGAAACCGTGTCCCCTGCATTGGCAGGAGGATTCTTAACCACTGCGCCACAGGGAAGTCCCTAGAACGTTTCTTTTAAACTAAAGAAGAAATGGTAAAACACACCAAAGTCAGAATTTAAAAGAAAATGGGTAAATATATTTTCAATATATACGACAGATACTCCATTTGCCTCACTCAATGAGTTACTGCAAGTCAATAAGAAAAAGATAAACCAATACAAAAATGGTTACAGGACAGACAATATATAGAAGAGGAAATTACCAGTACACATGGAAAGATGCTCAACAATGCTAATGATTCCAGAAATGCAGATTAAAACAAGAATATTCTACTGTTGGCTGATATCATCCAGTGTTGGCTAGAGTGTGGGAAAGCAGGCACTCTCATAGACTGACGAAATTTAGCCACATCTAAAAATTTTCCTATTCTTTAAACCTGCAACTTCAAAGCTTGGAGTTTACATACTGCACAAGGGTACAAAGGCAAATGTAAGTGAATGTTTGTCATAGCATTATTAGTAAGAACAAAAAACTTAAACATCCATCAATAGAAAACTAGTTTCTTAAAATATGGTACAGCCATCATTACAGAAAACAATACAGTTGTTAAAAAGAATGAGGTAGATGTGTATTTAATGACATGAGTGTGTGTGTGTGGTGTGTGTGTGTGTGCCTAGAGAAGGAAGTAAAACAAAACCAATTAAACAGAATGCATAAGGTCATACATTTTTATTGTTAAGATAATGTATGTTTGCATGTGCACAGGTAAAGTTGGGAAAGATACACAAAATTGTCAATTGTGAATACCTACAAAGGTTGGATTAGCCCGTAGGGAACAGAGAAGTATAGCTCAAAAAGACTTTTACATTTTATTTCATATACTTCTGTATCATTAAAATTTCCAGTGATAAGCTAATATTAATCATTTTTAAACTAATAAGAATATCTTAATATGAAAAAAAATCTCTGGAGTTTAATGTTCTTCAGTAAGTGAACTAAAATATTGAGTAAGTATACTCTCTTCTTATTCCCTTTACTTCCGGATCACTTTCTGTTTCAGTATGAAATTACTTACCAGCCAATCTCACATGAAACAAGAAATCGCTGTTTTCTTCTTCTGCTTTTATCGTTAGGCAGATTAGATGTTCCAATTACCTGCTCTGAAGTGCTGCTCTTTCTAAATCAGTCCTCGGAAATGATCAATTCTTAGCTAAGATAAACTAAAAGGAAATCTGAGTACCTATCTCTGGGCCTCCATTTTTCAAGTCTCAACTTCCTAGGCTTTCCTCCCTCCAGGAATCTCTAAAAATATGTAAGTTATGCCTCAGAGCCTGTAGACCCATGGAGTTAACCATGCAGAACAAGCTGATTAATTTGACTTTCTCGGCGAACATAATGATCAAATCATGGTAAATGAGCAGGAGGACAGAGTAAAGTCCAAGTGGGATGTTAGCGTTTATTTGACTTTACATCTAACCCTAGGTCTCATTTTTCCAAGCATTCCAGGAGCATTTAGGCCACGAGAGCCAGTTAGCTTTAATCACTCATGCTGCTCTATCCCACAAATGGCTAGAACGTTTAAAAAGCACCACATTAAACTTCTTACACATGATCATTTTATAGCTTGCTAATAATCTACATTTGCACAGCATCATTTATCTAATGCACGCAAAGAAGCCAGCATGGCCTAGATGGCTAGACTCAGACTATTATCCACCAGAGCTCTGCAGAGTCAGTAGGACAAATCCACACTCAGTTCTGGGAGGCCAGAATTTCCCTTCAGGTTAGCAAAGGGAGAGAGTTCTGTTTTGTTTTTTTGTTTGGGACTCTGTTGAACACATTCACATTTTCTGAGCCCACTCTGAACACAGCACAACATTTTCAAGATCATTCATTCACCAAACATTTAGGACTAGATACCATCTGCGTTTCGCAGAGTGCTTATTAAACGCAGGAAGATCTTTAAGCACTTGATCTCATTTACTTCTCCTCACTGCTGCTTTCAGACCACGCTCCCTCTCACGCCTAAAACTGAAGCACATACCTCCGCTTATGACACCCGCCCACTCGCCTTGCTACAGACACATACACCAGCCGCTCAGGCACTCCCCCTATTCACTGACAGTTCCTGCACCCAGCTCCACTTCTACTCCTGTCCTCATTCCTGTTGACACTGACTTAGAGCTGGAAGACACACCCAAGGCTCTGACATTTTTGTTCCTGGATCTCCTCACTTCCAAAAATCTTGTCCTCAAACCACCTCGGCCTCCCACTTCAGTGGTGTCACCCTAGACCTCTAATTATACAATTACCACTAATTGTTTCATTCCTAAAATCTCCACTTCAAGCTTTCCACTAGACTATCACCACCAGTTCTGTTTTGTTTTGTTTTGTTTTCTCCCTTCCTCTGTTATCCCAATTACTTGACCCCATCATTAGTTTCTGGCTTTTGTTTTTAAACTGTCCATACGCCTTCCTCACGGCCCTCTTTACCCAGCGTTGGTTGGACAGCCTTGCACGCACACAGAATTCCTTCACCCTACTCTCCCTCGCTCACGTCAGCGCCTGTCTCCACTTCTTCCGTGCCTGCACTCGGTTGGCAAGAACAAAACACAGGAACAAGTCTCATTTTTAAAGTTACACCGTCGATTTTCAAACGGGCCCTCATTTCCCTTCTCAGTTCATTCCCTCACACTCCAAAATGACTTCTATATAACTCTTCTCTTGAAATCTCCAATACCCTTCCCACTCTCAGCTAATAACTGTGTTTCTAATTTCACCAATATGAGAAATAGGTAGAGAAATTACCCATTCCACCCGCCATCTTTATCTACTGTCCACATGCACTGCTTCCTCTCTCTCCTGCATCATCAATTTGTTTTCTCTCTACTAGATGATACGTAATAGTTTTCAAATGTGCCATAAAAAGTCCCTTAAATATTCCACACCTTGACACCACTCTCCTCTCTGGTGACCACCCCATGTCTCTATATATCTTTAGTGAAAAAACTCCTCAAAAAACGGTTATCTGTCTCTCTCCACTTCTTTCCCCCCACTTTCTCTTTAATCCATTCCAACCAGGCCTTTCTCTCTACCTCTCCACTGAAACCATGCTAACTAAGCATGCCCATGACCTCCATGTTACCAAATCCAATGGCCATTTCTTAGTATTTATTGTACTCAACTCCACAGTGGCATTTGGCCCAGTTGACCACACCTTCTCCTTGAAAGGCTGCCCCCTAATGGTTCCTACAACACCATATTCCCCTAATGTTTCTCATATCATACTGGCCAGTCCTCCTTGGTTTCTTTTGTTTGGTTCCTTCTTTCCCTGAGCTCCAAATCTGGAGAAATCCATCTTCTTTCACTCATTCCTTACAGAGCTTAGCAAGTTACTGTGACTTTAAGTATGCTGACAATTTCAAAAATGTATATCTACAAAGCTACACCCTCTCACCTATCAACATCTCCACCTAGAGGTCTAATAAACATCTCAATCTTAATATGTCCAGAGAAAAGTTATGGACACCCACCACCACCACCACGACCTGCTCTTCAGTCAAACCTTTCCCTCTCAGAAAAAGGCATCACCATCACCCTATTTATCCTGGATGGTTCTCTGGCACATCCCACATACAGCCAATCAGGAAGTCCCATCCAGTAAACCCTTAAAACATATTCTGAGACTGATCACTTCTTATAACATGCCCAGTTATCACTCCAGTTCAGACATCATCATCTCATAGAATAACATTGTAATTAGTCTCCCAGTTTCTCTCAACTCATTAAGTCCATCTTCCATGGTGCCGTCCAAGAGGTCCCTCTAAAGAGAATTCTGTCACTTCCCCCTTAACATCCTCCAATGGCTTCCAGTTACCCTTAGGAAAAAATCTAAATACCATGGTTGGATACACACAAAAAAACTCAAAATGGATTAAAGACCTAAATGTAAGGTCAGACACTATAAAACTCTTAGAGGAAGACATAGGCAGAACACTCTTTGACATAAAACACAGCAGATCTTTTTTGACCCACCTCCTAGAGTAATGGAAATAAAAAACAAAAATAAACAAATGGGACCTAATGAAACTTAAAAGCTTTTGCACAGCAAAGGAAACTACAAACAAGACGAAAAGACAACCCTCAGAATGGGAGAAAATATTTGCAAATGAAGCAACTGACAAAGGATCAAAAATATACAAGCAGGTCATGCAACTCAATATCAAAAAAACAAACAACCCAATCCAAAAATGGGCAGAAGACCTAAATAGACATTTCTCCAAAGAAGACATACAGATAGCCAACAAACACATGAAAAGATGCTCAACATCACTAATAATTAGAGAAATGCAAATCAAAACCACAATGAGGTATCACCTCACACCAGTCAGAATGGCCATCATCAAAAAATCTACAAACAATAAATGCTGGAGAGGGTGTGGAGAAAAGGGAACCCTCCTGTACTGTTGGTGGGAATGCAAATTGATACACCACTATGGAGAAGAGTATGGACATTCCTTTGAAAACTAAAAATAGAACTACCATATGACCCAGCAATCCCACTACTGGGCATATACCCTCAGAAAACCATAATTCAAAAAGATACATGTACCACAGTGTTCATTGCAGCACTATTTACAATTGCCAGGACATGGAAACAACCTAAATGTCCATCGACAGATGAATGGATAAAGAAGACGTGGCACATATATACAATGGAATATTACTCAGCCATAAAAAGGAAGGAAATTGAGTTATTTGTAATGAGGTGCATGGACCTAGAGTCTGTCATACAGAGTGAAGTCAGAAAGAGAAAAACAATTACTGTATGCTAACACACATATATGGAATCTAAAAAAAACGGTACTGATGAACCTAGTGGCAGGGTAGGAATAAAGACGAAGACATAGAGAATGGACTTGAGGACGTGGGGGTGGGGGGGGGAAGGGAGGGAAAGCTGGGACGAAGTGAGAGAGTAGCACTGGCATATATACACTACCAAATGTAAAATAGATAGCTAGTGGGAAGCAGCAGCATGGAACAGGGATATCAGCTCGGGGCTTTGTGACCACCTAGAGGGGTGGGATAGGGAGGGTGAGAGGGAGGCTCAAGAGGGAGGAAATATGGGGATATATGTATACATATAGCTGATTCACTTTGTTGTACAACAGAAACTAACACAACATTGTAAAGCAATTATACTCCAATAAAGATATTTTTAAAAAGTTAAAAAAAAAAATACATACATACCATGGTCGGACCTGTGGCTACTTCTCTGACTCCATGTCCTAATATTCTTTTAGCTCTTATATGGTCACTTTCTCACATTATTCGGGATTCTGCTCAATTATCACCTCTTATAAAGGTCTTCTTGGAGCCTTCTTTCTAAAATATTCCCGTTTCGTAGCTATTTCTCTCTGGTACTTGGATCGATCTTGTACTTTCAGAATCTTTGCAAATAAAAGAAACTGCCTGAATCCAGATCTATCCATACATCCACCAAAGAAGAGCAAATAATATTGATACCATCTATAACCCACTCCCAGAGCATAGCTAGGAGTCAGAGTACACTACAGAGTTCGATTTACATAAAAGCGATCAAATACATGGCATAACCAAACACAGTCAGTCCCAGAATCAGATAGCTATTGCATGAAAAAGAGAAGAGGGTAGTAGTAGGAACCTGGAGATGGTGGAAAACAGACAAAAATCTCTCTCAGAAAGAAAAGGAACCATCTAAAAGGCTAGTAAACCCTAAGAAAGCAGAAAGGAAAGAAGAAAATTTTTGAGTAAGATTACTAAATAAATTTTAAAATGCAGATTCCTTGGTAGAAAACACCAACAAAACAGACCAAAAAAAAAAAAAAAAAACCAATAACAAACCTACTCAAGAAAAAAAAAAAGAGAGAGAAAGCATAAATAAACAAAATAAAAAACTTCAAAAGGGAAAAAATATTGAAACAGGTTATGTTTAAAATACCGAAAAACAATCTTTCACCAACTCTAAGCAAATAAATCTGAAAACCCAGATAAAAGGGATACTTTCCTTAAAACAATGCATTTACTGCATTTCCAACTCAAACTTAAACATCAATTTTCATAGAAGAAATAGAGAAAATTATTCCCCCAAATAAACTACTGCCATAAAGCACCACAGACCCATGTAGTTTTATGGGGGAATTCTACCAAACCTTCAAGGAATTGATAATCCCTATGCTAATAAAACTGCTCCAGAGCAAACAAAAAGAAGCATAAATTGCCAAATTCATTTTATGAAGCAGATATAATACTGATACCTAAACTTAACTTTTAAAAAGACTACCAAAAAACCCCTACAAATCTCACTTATGAATACTGATGTGAAATCATATATAAAAAGTGAGTAAGAAAAAATACAAATTTTGCATTAACAAGTGGAATTTTTTTCCAGGAATGCAAGAATGATTCACTTTTAGACATTACACATTCATTAATGTAATTTACCATCTTAATAGATTTAAGGAGAAAAACCATATGATTATCTCTAGAAATACTAAAAGGGCCTCTGATAGAATTCAATACCATTCCTGATTTCAAAAAAGAAAAAAAAAAACCACTCAAAAATTAATGGATGTGTGTAAGTGTGTCCTTCAGTCCTAAAGCCAGCATCTTATTTAATGGGGAAACACTAGAATAACTTGACTAATGTCTGAAATAAGGCAAGGTTGCTCATTATCTTTATATAATATTGTATTAGAAGAGGCATTAGCCAATGTAATCAGACAAGAAAAAAGCAACTAAAGACATGAAAATTAGATATAATTGCATTTCCTTTCTATTTGTAGATTATGCAATAGTATACCTATAAAACCCAAGATAATTAAAGGTAAAATTTTAAATAATTTAGTAAAGCAGAGAGTTATAAACTTAGCATACATATAGTCATATGTCATACAGTCATATAATCATGCAGTAACCAGTTAGAAGATATAATGGGAAAGAAAATACCATAAGCAGAAACAAAAAACCTTTTTTTTTTTTTTTTGGTGTTTCTGCAGGTAAACAAGTTGATTCTTATACAAAGAAAAATAAACAAGCAGAAGCTCAGAAAAGGGATTTCTGCTTCTGACCAAGACAGAGTAACCCACCTTAAAAAAAAAAAAAAAAAAACCTTAACAAAATATATGAAACAATAACTTTCAAGACTTCAGTATAGGGGAGAATTTACAAGGGTATTTTTCCTCTACCCTTGTAAATTCTCAACTGGGAACTCAACAAAAGGCAGATTAGCAAGAGAGAAACATACAAATTTATTTAATATAAGTTTTACATGACACAGGAGGCTTCATAAGGAAATGAAGACCCAAAGAAATAGTTAAAACTGATTGTTTTTAATGCTAGGTTTCATGAAGAGTGGAAAGTTATGCAGCAATATGATAGGACAGAGAGTATGAAGTAAGTTCATTTAATTGGGGGAAACCTAGCAAGGCCTGTTTGTTCAGATTCCTCTCTGTGCCCCTTTGTCTTCAGAGATAAAGAAACTCTTTTCCTCTGGTTATATGGGCACCTCTTACATAAAAACTTTATGACTTGCTTCAGGGGAAGGTCAGAAAGTCCTTCTTACAAAACACTCCCAAACTCATTTTAAAAGACTAGCATTACCCTGATATTAAAGCTAGATAAGGACACTATAAGCAAATAAAACTATAGACCAATATCCCTGATAAATATAGATGCAAAAACTCTCAACAAAATATTAGGAAACCAAATGCAACAGCACATTAAAAGGATCACACACCACAATCAAGAGGGATTTATCCCTGGGATGCAGCTAGTTCAACATACACAAATAAATGTGATACACCGCATTAATACAATGAAAGATAAAAAAATCATATGATCACTTCAATAGATGGAGAAAAAGCAACTGACAAAATACAAGATCCTTTCATGATAAAAAATCCTCAATAAGTTGGGTATACAAGGAACAAACCTCAACACAATAAAAGCCATATATGATAAACCCGCAGCCAACATCATAACTCAATGGTGAAATGCTGAAAGCTTTTCTTCTAAGACCAGGAACAAGACGAGTGTGCCCATTCTCACTACTCCTATTTAAAACAGTACTGTTAAGTCCTAGCCAGAGCAATCAGACAAGAAATAAAAGGCATCCAAATCAGAAAGGAAGAAGTAAAACTAACTGTTTGCAGATGATATGATCTTACACATAAAAAATCCTAGGGACTTCCCTGGTGGCGCAGTGGTTAAGAATCCACCTGCCAATGCAGGGGACATGGGTTCGAGCCCTGGTCCGGGAAGATCCCACATGCTGCAGAGCAACCAAGACCGTGTGCCACAACTACTGTGTGCTCTAGAGCCCATGTGCCACAACTACTGAGCTCACATGCCACAACTGCTGAAGCCCGTGCACCTAGAGCCCATGCTCCGCAACAAGAGAAGCCACAACAATGAGAAGCCCATGTACCACCATGAAGAATAGCCACCGCTCACCACAACTAGAGAAAGCCTGCACGCAGCAACAAAGACCCAACGCGGACAAAAATAAATTAATTAATTAAAAAAAATTTTTTTTAAGAAATATATTTTTTTTAAATCCTAAAGATGCCACCAAAAAGTGGTTAGAACTAATCAAAGAATTCAGTAAAGTTGCAGGATACAAATTCAACATAGAGAAATTAGTTGTGTTTCTAGGGACTTCCCTGGCAGTCCAGTGGTTAAGACTCCACCCCCTTCCAGTGCAGGGGGCGCTGGTTCGATCCCTAGTCAGGGAGCTAAGATCCCACACGTCTTGTGGCCCAAAAAACCAAAACATAAAACAGAAGCAATACTGTAACAAATTCAATAAAGACTTTAAAAATGGTCCACATCAAAAAAAAAATTTTTTTTTTAAAGAAGAAATTAGTTGTGTTTCTATACACCAACAAAAAAAAAAATTTGAAAAAGAAATTTAAAAAAAAAAATTCCATTTGCAATAGTATCAATATCAATAAAAATACTCAGGAATAATTTAACCAAGGAAGTGAAAAATCTGTACACTGAAAACTACATTACATTGATGAAAGAAACTGAAAAATACACAAACAAATGGAAAGATATCTCATATTCATGGATAGAATTAGTATTATTAAAATACCCATACTACCCAAAAAAATCTAGATTCAATTCAATCTCTAACAAAAGTCCAATGACTTTTTCTCATAGACATAAGAAAAACAATCCTAAAATGTGTATAGAATCACAAAAGATGCAAAGTTGCCAAAGCAATCTTGAGAAACCACAACAAAGCTGGAGGCATCACATTTCATGATTTCAAAATATATTACAAAGCTATAGTAACCAAAACAGTATGGTACTGGGATATAATTAGACATATAAACCAATGGAACATAATTGAGAGCCCAGAAATAAATCCTCACATATATGATCAACTAATATTTGACCAGGGAGCAAAGAATACTAAACAGGGAAAGTATCCTCTTCAATAAATGGTATTGGGAAAACTGGATAACCATATGCAGAAGAAAGAAATTGGACCCCTATCTTATACCCCCTCACAAAAATTAACTCAAAATGGATTAAAAACTTAAACATAATAACTGAAAATGTAAAACTCCTAGAACAAAACAAAGGGGAAAAGCAATGATTTTTTGGATTTAACACCAAAGAATAAGCAACAAAAGCAAGAATTAGTAAGTGGCACTATACCAGACTAGAAAATACAGCCAAAGGAAAAAAAAAAATCAATGAAAAGGTAACCCACGGAAGGGGATAAAATATTTTCAAATCATATATCTGATGCAGGGTTAATCTCCAAAATATATAAAGAACTCATTCAACATAATAGCCACCAAAAAAATCTGGTTAAAAAATGGGCAAAGGAATACATACAAATGACCAACAGGTACATGAACTCATCAGGGAAATGCAAATCAAAGTCACAGTGAGATATTGCCTCACACCTATTTAAAACACTATCATCAAAAAGTAAAAAAACAGCAAGTATTGGCTTGAATGTAGGGGAAAAAAAGGATCCTATGTACTATTGGTGGGAATGGAAATTGGTGCAGCCACCAGGGAAAACAGTATGAAGTTTCTATAAGAAATTAAAAATAGGGCTTCCCTGGTGGCGCAGTAGTTAAGAATCCACCTGCCAATGCAGGGGACACGGGTTTGAGCCCTGGTCTGGGAAGATCCCACATGCTGCAGAGCAACTAAGCCCATGTACCACAACTACTGAGCCTGCGCTCTAGAGCCGGTGAGCCACAGCTACTGAGCCAGTATGCCACAACTACTGAAGCCCACGAGCCTAGAGCCCGTGCTCCGCAACAAGAGAAGCCACCGCAACGAAGAGTAGCCCCCGCTGGCTGCAACTAGAGAAAGCCTGCACGCAGCAACGAAGACCCAATGCAGAGTAAATGAATAAATAAATAAATAAATAAACAAACAAACAAATAAATAAAAAAGAAATTAAAAATAGAACTACCATACGATCCATCGATCCCACCTCTGGGTATATACCCAAAGGAAATGAAAATAGGATCTCGAAGTATGTGCACGCCCATGTTCACTTCAGCATTATTCACAATAGCTAAGACATGGAAACAACATAAGTGTCCATCAGTGGAAGAATGGATAAAGAAGATGTGGCATATATATCCAATGGAATATTATTCAGACATGAGAAAGAAGGAAATTCTGCCATTTGCAACAACATGGATGAACCCTGAGTGCGTTATGCTAAGGGAGGTAAATCAACCAGGAAAAATGAATACTGTATGATATCATTTATATGTGGAATCTATAAAAGCTGAACTCATAGAAACAGAGTGGAGTGGTGGTTACCAGGGGATGGTTAGACAGAGGGATGCCAAGAGGAATCCAAATACACGGGCCTTGCTAAATTTCCCCCAGTTTACTACCCTTAGCTCATACCCTTTTTTCCTATCACATTTTTCCACTCTTCATCAAACCTACTATAAAAACGTTCTGGCTTAACCGGTACTTCAGGTCTTCATTTCCTTATGAAGGCTCCTTTGTCATATAAAACTTATATTAAATAAATTTGTATGCTATTTTTGGCAGTCCAATTTACAGGGCCCTCTGCCAGAGAAGCTAGGAGGGTTGTAGGAAATACAATTTTTCCTCACCTACATTATTTCAAAAATATTTATTGAATTATAAAATCTGAAACTATACTTTTGAGAAAAAGCTAAGATATTCCCCATCATTTCCCATTTTTTACTCCTTAAGCTTTATTAGTAGAGTATTAAATGTCATTTAGTAAAGAATATTTCTTAAAAAATAAAATTTGCTTTTAAAGAAGTGTGTTTCCATAGTTAATCTCTATTCATCTTTGATGCAACAACTTAAGTCTGTTTTTATCTAATGGTTAAATAATCCTTCTGACAAGTATGCCTTTCATACTTGGAAAGAAGTAGTCACACATTTAGTTGCATTCTTTTTCCCTTGGCTGCCTGCCAAAAACAATCACAGTTTGATATTACAGCTTCTCCTTCAGAAGTCATTAAGAAGTTAATCTTACTTAGAAAACATAATTACCCAGCAGCCCATAGAACTAACCTATCTACTTGTCAAAGCAGTAGTACCACACTCACAAAGACAAACCCAAATTGTCTCCCTAGCTATCCCATCACCACTGTTTGGAGCTAGCTATCCCATCACCACCCATTACAATGCATCAGTCACTGGAAATCAAGCCTCCTCAGCTCCTTTGAAGCATGAAGAAGCAATGGAGCTGAAGATGGTGAAGGACATTAGGCACAGGTCAGTTAAGTTCCTAGTCATCAGGATAAGAGATATGTCTCAACAACCAAGGAGACTTCCCTAACTCAAAATTGCAAAATACTCCTATATTGCTCCTGACCACCAGACAGCGGTGAGATGTTCACTCACCCTTAATGTTCCTCCAACATCAGTCGAACATGAGAGAACAAGGCCTTCTGCTTCATTTGACATTGGTGTATCAAGTGCCTACTATGTGATTTCTCTTATTTAACATGGAAAGCATTTCTATCTCTAAATTCATTACCTATACCCATGAATGGGGGAGCCAGATGTCTTCTAGAATGGAAGGATCTTTTGAAAAGGCATCCACACCTGGTTTATAAAGGCACTGCCCCCTCTGTGTGGCAGTCTTCAGTGCCTAACAGGCTGAACACAATTAAAGACTTTTCCTAATAGTGCAGACCCCGTGGCCACCTGTGCACATCATCTTTAGGAGAACTGTATTCTTTGCACAAGTCAACAGCCACTTTTACCAGCCTCTTCTCTCACTAAGCTAGCTCTCAGAGCAAATTCTGAAATTCTTAAGAATGCTGCAGAAGCTGAAGGCACGTGAAATTCAGACTGCAGCAGCAGACCAACTCACGGCTATTTCCAGCCAGTTACAGTAGGTCACACACAATAAGGATGTTTCAACAGTTAATAGCCCTTAAAAACCCGCTATGTGCACAGTACTATACTAAAATGCATAGGGATTTATAAGAAAATCTGCCCCTTAGAAACTTATATTCCATCCTAATATCTTAATATTAGAAGTGATCTATACAGCTACACCTGAACTTTCGTTAAATTATTTCAACTACTGCAGGAATGGGAAGGTGGGGAAGGGGGCATAAAATAATTCTTCTACCCGTTTACCCATATCAGTCTCATGAATTTTGCTTCATCTTTTGTGTATTTGGATCTTACATTATTAAAAGAAAATCAACACGCTCCTTTTAAAAAGAAATCCCTTTAAAAGAAAATGGTTCTGAAGAACCTAGGGGCAGGACAGGAATAAAGACACAAACATAGAGAATGGACTTGAGGACACGGGGATGGGGAAGGGTAAGCTGGGATGAAGTGAGAGAGTGGCATGGATATATATACACTACCAAATGTAAAATAGATAGCTAGTGGGAAGCAGCTGCATAGCACAGGGAGATCAGCTCAGTGCCTTGTGTCCACCTAGAGGGGTGGGATAGAGAGGGTGGGAGGGAGACGCAAGAGGGAGGGGATATGGGGATATATGTATATGTATAGCTGACTCACTTTGTTATACAGCAGAAACTCACACACCATTGTAAAGCAATTGTACTCCAATAAAGATGTTTAAAAAAATAAAGAAAGAAAAAAAGAAATCCCTTGTTGGAAAATGAATTGACAATTTTCCTTTTCCTATGTACCTTAGGATGAGCAGCTCCCCTAGAGTGACTTCATAGGTAATTGAATTTCATATGAAATTTACCAAATAACAAAGGTCTGCTGTGCTCTGCAGAACATTCCATATAGCCCAAATCCCAACCTGCCTGAGGCTTTCAAACTTAATGTCACATGGAAAACTGGCATACTGAGGAACAGAGCAGTATTGTCCCCTTGATAGGTCAGCAGAATCAATACAGAAAGCCCAAAAACTGACCCAAGATGGAGCTGTCACCTCCATATCCTGGCTGGGGACCTGTCACCCACATAGTTCAATAAAACGCCTTGAAGGTACAACTCTGTACAAGCTTATCATGGGGATATTCATAATTATATAGAGGAACTACCGTGATCTAAAAGCAATATATATTTTTTGTACCATAAGCCTGAGACTAGAAAATAAGAGACCAGAGAGAGCAGAGAACGCATTACAACCAAATATCCCCAGTCCCAATGAGAACTCTGAATTGTTCACTGATTGATCTTTGCCTCCTGTGTCTATGTATTTCTTTTTTCAATAATTAAAAGGATTATTAAATTAAAATTCCCAATATTTTAACAGTAAACAATTAAGGACCAACTCCCACTGTTGTAGATTCTAGGGGGCCAAGTGAAATGAGACTCTCTCCTTTTTCTGCTAGTTTCTTAGGAGTAATATATCTGAGTATTTTCTTTCTTTTTTTTGCATTTTATTTTATTTTTTGAATTTTTGAATTATTTATTCTTTTGTACAGCAGGTTCTTATTAGTTATCTATTTTATACAAATTAGTGTATATACGTCAATGCCAATCTCCCAATTCAGCACACCACCACCACCCCCACCCCGCTTCCCCCCTTGATGTCCGTACGTTTTTCTCTACATCTGTGTCTCAATTTCTGCCATGCAAACTGGTTCATCTGTACCATTTTTCTAGGTTCCACATACATACGTTAATAAACAATACTTCTTTTTCTCTTTCTGACTTACTTCACTCTGTATGACACTCTCTAGATCCATCCACGACTCAACAAATGACCCAATTTCGTTCCTTTTTATGGCTGAGTACTATACCATTATATATATATATATATATATATATATATATATACCACATCTTCTTTATCCATTTGTCTGTCGATGGGCATTTAGGTTGCTTCCATGTCCTGGCTATTGTAAATAGTGCTGCAATGAACACTGGGGTGCATATGTCTTTTTGAATTCTGGTTTTCTCAGGGTATATGCCCAGTAGTGGGATTGCTGGGTCCTATGGTAATTCTGTTTTTAGTTTTTTAAGGAACCTCCATACTGTGCTCCATAGTGGCTGTATCAATTTACATTCCCACCAACAGGGCAAGAGGGTTCCCTTTTCTCCACACCCTCTCCAGCATTTGTTGTTTGTAGATTTTCTGATGATGCCCATTCTAACTGGTGTGAGGTGATACCTCATGGTAGTTTTGATTTGCATTTCTCTAATAATTAGTGATGTTGAGCAGCTTTTCATGTGCTTCTTGGCCATCTGTATGTCTTCTTTGGAGAAATGTCTATTTAGGTCTTCTGCCCATTTTTGGATTGGGTTGTTTGTTTTTTTAATATTGAGCTGCATGAGCTATTTATATATTTTGGAGATTAATCCTTTGTCAGTTGCTTCATTTGCAAATATTTTCTCCCATTCTGAGGGTTGTCTTTTCATCTTGTTTGTACTCTCCTTTGCTGTGCAAAAGCTTTTAAGTTTCATTAGGTCCCATTTGTTTATTTTTGTTTTTAGTTCCATTACTCTAGGAGGTGGATCAAAAAAGATCTTGCTGTGATTTATGTCAAAGAGTGTTCTGCCTATGTTTTCCTCTAAGAGTTTTATAGTGTCCTGTCTTACATTTAGGTCTCGAATCCATTTTGAGTTTATTTTTGTGTATGGTGTTAGGGAGTGTTCTAATTTCATTCTTTTACATGTAGCTGTCCAGTTTTCCCAGCACCACTTATTGAAGAGACTGTCTTTTCTCCACTGTATATCCTTGCCCCCTTTGTCATAGACTAGTTGACCATAGGTGTGGGGGTTTATCTCTGGGCTTTCTATCCTGTTCCATTGATCTATATTTCTGTTTTTGTGCCAGTCCCATATTGTCTTGATTACTGTAGTTTTGTACTATAGTCTGAAGTCAGGGAATCTATTTCCTCCAGCTCCATTTTTTTCCCTCAAGACTGCTTTGGCTATTCTGGGTTCCTTGTATCTCTATACAAATTATAAGATATTTTGTTCTAGTTCTGTGAAAAATGCCATTGGTAGTTTGATAGGGATTGCATTGAATCTGTAGATTGCTTTGGGTAGTATAGTCATTTTCACAATATTGATTCTTTCAATCCAAGAACATGGTATATCTCTCCATCTGTTGGTATCATTTTAATTTCTTTCATCAGTGTCTTATAGTTTTCTGCATACAGGTCTTTTGTCTCCCTAGGTAGGTTTATTCCTAGGTATTTTATGCTTTTTGTTGCAGTGGTAAATGGGAGTGTTTCCTTAATTTCTCTTTCAGATTTTCCATCATTAGTGTATAGGAATGCAAGAGATTTCTGTGCATTAATTTTGTATCCTGCAACTTTACCAAATTCATTGATTAGCTCTAGTAGTTTTCTGGTGGCATCTTTAGGATTCCCTATGTATAGTATCATGTCATCTGCAAACAGTGACAGTTTTATTTCTTCTTTTCCAATCTGTATTCCTTTTATTTCTTTTTCTTCTCTGACTGCCGTGGCTAAGACTTCCAAAACTATGTTGAATAATAGTGGTGAGAGTGGACATCCTTGTCTTGTTCCTGATCTTAGAGGAAATGCTTTCAGTTTTTCACCATTAAGAATGATGTTTGCTGCGGGTTTGTCGTATATGGCCTTCATTATGTTGAGGTAGGTTCCCTCTATGCCCACTTTCTGGAGAGTTTTTATCATAAATGAGTGTTGAATTTTTTCAAAAGCTTTTTCTGCATCTATTGAAATGATCATATGGTTTTTATTCTTCAGTTTGTTAATATGGTGTATCACATTGACTGATTTGCATATATTGAAGAATCCTTGCATCCCTGGGATAAATCCCACTTGATCATGGTGTATGATCCTTTTAATATGTTGTTGGATTCTGTTTGCCAGTATTTTCTTGAGGATTTTTGCATCTATATTCATCAGTGATATTGGTCTGTAATTTTCTTTTTTTGTAGTATCTTTGTCTGGTTTTCGTATCAGGGCGATTGTGGCCTAATAGAATGAGTTTGAGAGTGTTCCTTCCTCTGCAATTTTTTGGAAGAGTTTGAGAAGGATGGGTGTTAGCTCTTCTCTAAATGTTTGATAGAATTTACCTCTGAAGCCATCTGGCCCTGGACTTTGGTTTGTTGGAAGTTTTTTAATCATAGTTTCAATATCATTACTTGTGATTGGTCTGTTCACATTTTCTATTTCTTCCTGCTTCGGTCTTGGAAGGTTATACCTTTTTAAGAATTTGGCCATTTCTTCCAGGTTGTCCATTTTATTGGCATAGAGGTGCTTGTAGTAGTCTCTTAGGATGCTTTGTATATCTGCAGTGTCTGTTGTAACTTCTCCTTTTTCATTTCTAATTTTATTGATTTGACTCCTCTTCCTCTTTTTCTTGATGAGTCTGGCTAATGGTTTATCAATTTTGTTTATCTTCTCAAAGAACCAGCTTTTAGCTTTATTGATTTTTGCTTTTGTTTTCTTTTTTTCTATTTCATTTATTTCTGCTCTGATCTTTATGATTTCTTTCCTTCTACTAACTTTGGGTTTTGTTTGTTCTTCGTTCTGTAGTTCCTTTAGGTGTAAGGTTAGATTGTTTATTTGAGATGTTTGTTGTTTCTTGAGGTAGGATTGTACTGCTATAAACTTCCCTCTTAGAACTGCTTCTGCTGCATCCCATAGGTTTTGGATCATCGTGTTTTCATTGTCATTTGTCTCTAGGTATTTTTTGATTTCCTCTTTGATTTCTTCAGTGATCTCTTGGTTATTTAGTAACGTATTGTTTAGCCTCCATGTGTTTGTGTTTTTCACGTTTTTTGCCCTGTAATTGATTTCTAATCTCATAGCATTGTGGTCAGAAAAGATGCTTGATATGATTTCAATTTTCTTAAATTTACTGATGCTTGATTTGTGACCCAAGATGGGATCTATCCTGGAGAATGTTCTGTGTGCACTTGAGAAGAAAGTGTAATCTGCTGTTTTTGGATGGAATGTCTTAGAAATGTCAATTAAATCTATCTGGTTTATTGTGTCATTTAAAGCTTGTGTTTCCTTATTAATTTTGTTTGGATGATCTGTCCATTGGTGTACGTAAGGTGTTAAAGTCCCCCACTATTATTGTGTTACTGTCAATTTCCTCTCTTATAGCTGTTAGTAGTTGCCTTATGTATTGAGGTGCTCCTATGTTGGGTGCATATATATTTGTAATTGTCATATCTTCTTCTTGGATTGATCCCTTGATCATTATGTAGTGTCCTTCCTTGTCTCTTGTAACACTCTTTATTTTAAAGTCTATTTTATCTGATATTAGTATTGCTACTCCAGCTTTCTTTTGATTTCCATTTCCATGGAATATCTTTTTTCCATCCCCTCACTTTCAGTCTGTATGTGTCCCTAGGTCTGAAGTGGGTCTCTTGTAGACCACACATATATGGGTCTTGCTTTTGTATCCATTCAGCGAGCCTGTGTCTTTTGGTTGGAGCATTTAATCCATCCATGTTTAAGAAATTATCAATATGTATTCTTCTATGACCATTTTCTTAATTGTTTTGGGTTTGTTTTTGTAGGTCCTTTTCTTCTCTTGTGTTTCCCACTTAGAGAATTTCCTTTAGCATTTGTTGTAGAGCTGGTTTGGTGGTGCTGAATTCTCTTAGCTTTTGCTTGTCTGTAAAGCTTTTGATTTCTCCATCGAATCTGAATGAGATCCTTGCCGGGTAGAGTAATCTTGGTTGTAGTTTCTTCCCTTTCATCATTTTAAATAGGTCATGCCCCTCCCTTCTGGCTTGCAGAGTTTCTGCTGAGAAATCAGCTGTTAACCTTATGGGAGTTCCCTTGTATGTTATTTTTCATTTTTCCCTTGCTGCTTTCAACAATTTTTCTTTGTCTTTAATTTTTGCCAATTTGATTACTATGTGTCTCGGTGTGTTTCTCTTTGGGTTTATCCTGCCTGGGACTCTCTGCCCTTCCTGGACTTGGGTGGCTATTTCCTTTCCCATGTTAGGGAAGTTTTTGACTATAATCTCTTCAAATATTTTCTCAGGTCCTTTCTCTCTCTCTTCTCCTTCTGGGACCCATATAATGCGAATATTGTTGTGTTTAATGTGGTCCCAGAGGTCTCTTAGTCTTTCTTCATTTCTTTTCATTCTTTTTTCTTTATTCTGTTTTGCAACAGTGAATTCCACCATTCTGTCTTCCAGGTCACTTATCCGTTCTTCTGCCTCAGTTATCCTGCTATTGATTCCTTCTAGTGTATTTTTCATTTCAGTTATTGTATTGTTCATCTCTGTTTGTTTGTTCTTTAATTCTTCTAGGTCTTTGTTAAACATTTCTTGCATCTTCTTGATCTTTGACTGCATTCTTTTTCTGAGGTCCTGGATCATCTTCACTATCATTATTCTGAATTCTTTTTCTGGAAGGTTGCCTATATCCACTTCATTTAGTTGTTTTTCTGGGGTTTTATCTTGTTGCTTCATCTGGCACATAGCTCTCTGCCTTTTCATCTTGTCTATTTTTCTGTGAATGTGGTTTTTGTTCCACAGGCTGCAGGATTGTAGTTTTTCTTGCTTCTGCTGTCTGCCCTCTGGAGGATGAGGCTATCTAAGAGGCTTGTGCAAGTTTCCTGATGGGAGGGACTGGTGGTGGGTAGAGCTGGCTGTTGCTCTGGTGGGCAAAGTTCAGTAAAACTTTAATCTGCTTGTCTGCCGATGGGTGGGGCTGGGTTCCGTCTCTGTTGGTTGTTTGGCCTGAGGCCACCCAACACTTGAGCCTACCCTGGCTCTTTGGTGGGGCTAGTGTTGGACTTTAGGAGTGCTCATGCTAAGGAGTACTTCCCAGAACTTCTGCTGCCAGTGTCCTTGTCCTCACGGTGAGACACAGCCACCCCCCGCCTCTGCAGGAGACCCTCCAACAGTAGCAGGTAGCTCTGGTTCAGTCTCCTATGGGGTCACTGCTCTTTCCACGGTCCCGATGCACACACTACTTTGTGTGTGCCCTCCAAGAGTGGAGTCTCTGTTTCTCCCAGTCCTGTCGAAGTCCTGCAATCAAATCCTGCTGGCCTTCAAAGTCTGATTCTCTAGGAATTCCTCCTCCCATTTCTGGACCCCCAGATTGGGAAGCCTGACGTGGGGCTGAGAACCTTCACTCCAGTGGGTGGACTTCTGTGGTATAAGTGTTCTCCAGTTTGTGAGTCACCCGCCCAGCAGTTATGGGATTTGTTTTTATTGTGATTGCACCCCTCCTACCATCTCATTGTGGCTCTCCTTTGTCTTTGGATGTGGGGTATCTTCTTTGGTGAGTTCCAGTGTTTTCCTGTCGATGATTGTTCAGCAGTTAGTTGTGATTCTGGTCCTCTCGCAAGAGGGAGTGAGAGCACGTCCTTCTAATCCGCCATCTTGAACCAATCTCCTATCCTCGTATTTTCAATGGCTAAGTTCTACAAAGAGTATACTATAAAATACAACTGTGCAAAACAAAAATGAGAAAAAGCTACAAATACATATGTACTATACATAGCTGTAAAAACATTCCTTTTGGAACGTGTGATTTAATCAACTTAGACAAGTGCCTTTGGTTAGATTTGGGTAACTAAGAATATGCATGGAGAAGTAAATCTTGACCCCGTTCTATCACTAACTAACTGATGAAATCTCATACTTTTTCTCTTGCCTCTTCTGCCCCTCTCCTTCACTTTCCATAACCTAGCCAAAGTTTTCAACCTCCTGATTATTCCAGTTGCACAGACTGCGCTCCAGATATTGATGTCTATAAAAATATTAGCTCCCAGGAAAATTCTCCCTATCTCTCAAAGGTAAGGAGATCTGCCAATTCTTTTTGTATCTTCTCCCACTAAGCTGTATGTGCCTCAAGCAGAGACTCTGGCTTATTTATCCTACTATTCTTGGCACCTGGTCCAATGCATGGTGCATAACAGCTACTCGGCAGTCAATAAATGTTATTTCAGTGAACTTCCCCTCCATTACCTAGCTTAATATCTCTATGTGCTAAATGCTGAATTTGTACTGATTGACTGATATATATATATATATATATATATGTATATATATAAATATTTATTTGGCTGCGCCAGGTCTTAGTTGCGGCATGTGGGATCTTTGTTGCAGCATGTGGGATCTTTAGTTGTGGCATGCAGGATCTTTTTAGTTGCGGCATGTGGGATCTAGTTCCCTGACCAGGGATCGAAGCCGGGCCCTCTGCATTGGGAGTGCAGTCTTAACCACTGGACCACCAGGGAAGTCCCTGATATATACTCTTAATTTGCCAATCATTAGAAGAAAAGAGTTATTATCAAGTTTGCACTACTATTGTTCAGGCTGTCATGTCTTCAAACTTGCAAAAGTCAGGCTTCATAACAAGCAAAAGCAAACATACATGAGACAGTGCACTTGTAAAATAAAAGCATTCCTCAGTCAACTGTCCCTTATTCTGCCTTTTACTCCCTGCAATAATCACTCACTTAATATTTGCCAACGACAGTGAGTTGAATAGTGATGCACCATACACAGTTTGATGATTGGACCAATTATAATGATGAGAAGGAGCATTTGCTTCTGTTCAGAAAAGAACCTGGCAAAGGCAGCATAGCAGAGGGGATTCAGCTGGGCCTGCACTCAGGGTGCCTGATTATTTTTGCTCTTTGGCTATTCAAAGAGTGCAAAGGAACCTACAGTGCTCATCCACTCGGACAGAGAGGCATCTTTCTTCCTAAAGTTGCCTTCTGGCTGCATAATCTCTGAGCTGCAGGGCTCTAAAAAGAGATTTCAGCCCCTCGGCAAAGATTCCCTCAGCATCTGCTACATCTCAGACACTACACTGAATATCAAATGAATGAGACCTCAGACGCTCACAGTCTAGTCCAAAGGTCAGCAAACTTTTTCTGTAAAGAGCCGTATAGTAAATGTTTTAGGCTTTGTGGGCCATACAGTCTCTGTGGCAATCACTCAACTTTGCTTGTAGTACAAATGCATCCTTAGAAAATATGTACACTATTGAACATGGCTGTGTTCCAATAAAGCTTTATTTACAAAAACAGGCAGCAGGTCAGACTGGCCCACAGGACGTAGTTTGCTAATTCTTGGTCTAATCCACAGGTCAGGTACATTCTTTAATGCAAAACAGAGATATCTGTGTTGATGAAAGCTTCCCCCTTGTATCTGTGTAACATTTCAGAAATAACGAAGCTATTTCATATATAATGACTCAAAGTTTATTCCTCATACCAACTCTTTGCAGTGGGTAGGTCTTATTATCCTCATTTTATAAGTGAGAAAACTTAAGCTCAAATAAAGAACTTTAAGTCATCCCACAACAAGGAGTGGAGGTAGGATCTGAGCTTCTGCGTAATAGGCAGAGATTACTATGTGTTCACCAAAAGTAATTTCCTCTTCCGCCAGGGCACACACCAGACTACATTTCCCAGGCTCCTCTGCAGTTAGGTATGTCCATGTGCTTGGGTTCTGGCCAGTAGAATTTCCACCTTGTCCCTTAAAACTTCCTCATAAAAATCTCCTATACACGATTCTCTATTTCCTTTACACTTTTCACTTGGCTGGGAAGGAGACATCCCTAGGGCAACCTTGTAAGTCACATGTTGACAAAAGCAGAACCACAAAATTGAAAGAGCCTGAGTCCATGAACCACCACCTGGAAGAGAGCCACCCAACCAGAAATATCTGCATTATTAGACTACGAAAGCTGTAGGAAATTTGCATTAAGCCACTGAGATACAGAGCTTTATCTGTTATAGCAACTCCCTTAACAAACGCAGCCTGTGCCCAGGTCCAGTGCTGTTTGCACTCAGCTATAGAAGAGATGTAAAGGCTGTGTTTATCAGGCTGATGAAGCAGAAGAGATCATATTTCAGACAGGAGATATATCAGAATAAGCAAGGGGTGCGTTTAAGAAAGTACAAATTGTTCTAAATGGTTAAATAGCAAATTAGCAAAGCAGTGGAAGGAGAGCCAGCAAACATAAGCACTGGGAAGGGACTTGTCTACAACCCTAAAGAAAAAGGACTTGGAGAGAAAAAGAGACAGCCAAAAATAAGAGAAGTGCCATTAGTACAGCCAACCAGAGGACGAATAGGCTCGAGGCAGTGAGACCATCTCAAGAGTCTCAGGATAGTCCTGGCATAATCAGAGCAGAGCTGTGAGCTAGCAGAAGATTGTTCTTTACATAACTTGTTTCTTAGGTTTTTTTTCTGATTATAAATGTAATATGTGCTAATTATAAATGTATGAAGAATTGAGAAGAAAATAAAACATATATAATCCCATAGTCAAAGGTAACTAGTATTATAACTTTGAGGTATAAACTTCTGAACTTATTTTGCCTTTTTTATGCACATATATGTAGGCATTAAGAAAAATGGGAATATAATATTTTCCAATGAATATAACCATGGGAAATCTCATATCAAAAGATCTTCACATCATTGTGAGTAGCTGCATTGCCCCATGATATAGATGTGTTATTTTTCAAAAATCAGTTATTTCCTAGTGCACATTTAGGTTGTTCCCCTTTTCTTGCTATTACAAAAAAAATTACTGCAATACATTGATAGATATATCTGTGCAAATGTGCAAGTACTTTTACAAAGTTAAAAAAAAAAAAAAAGACTTTTTACCAAGGGTCAAACTGCCCTCCAGAAATACTAATTCAGATTCCCACTAGCTATGTATAAAAATGTCCATTTTCCCACACCTCTACTGACACTGGATATCTTTTTTTTTAATCCTTTGCCAGTCAGGTTAGGCAAAAACAAAAAACAAACCTCTCATTTAATTTTTGAAAACACAGTTAAACAATTTTTTAGTTCTCTTCCTTGTATTTTTTTAAAAAACACCCTGTTTCATCTGTGGAAGATCCTAAATGCGTAACATTTAGAAGTTATCTTTAAGGTGACAGTATGCTTAGTTTATACAATTGGTCTTAGTGACTAGAAGCAGAGCAACTTCTGGATTTGAAAGACTTAACATGAAGAAATCAGCACGAACAATCAAATACTAATTCTTCTCAGGGGATACTTCCCAAGTGATACTGCATACTGTAGGTGAGCTATGACTATCAGAATTGAGTGGGTAATCTGTTTCTATATTAAAAAGCTGTTTTGCAAAAAAAAAAAAAAAAGCTGTTTTGCTAATTACAATCAACTTTATTTAACTTATTGCTCCCTTAGGTTTTTTCTTTCATACTTTTATCAATGCTTGACTTCTTTTTGGTTTTGGTTATACAGTAGGTACCTAAAAGGGTAAGTACCCAAGAATGAGTGGAAAAATACAAATAGAAACTGATAAAGGTTGTCAACACGGAGAGAAAGGAAGGAGGGGACGCAGACGAGGGGTGGGTGTGCAGAACACAGGTACCGAAATGAGCAGGCGTGCATTATTACGGGAGGGATGCAACATTCACTGAAGCCCTAGGTACCAAGCACTGGGCAAGACTAGTTACACACATCTTCTCATTTAATCCTCACAACTCTTTGAAATGCATGGAATCCGTATTTGTTAAATGAGGAAAAGAGTGCCAGAGAAATTGACCCAGGTGATTACCTAAAAGGCTAAGCTGCTATTAGAACTTTTGGTTGTTTTTTGCTGCTATTTTATTCCAAATCCCACATTCTCCCCCAGTGTACCACTGCACTGGAGAAATCCTGTGCTCTCCCTGCCACCAGTTTCCCTTGTGTCTCATTAAAGGGTACAAAGAAACAAAGAAATGGTAAAGTTAAAAATGTGAGAATGGGGGAAGGTCCCAGAAATACGAATAAAAGAACAAGGAAAATAAATTATGTGTTGAATAAATGAGAAAATAAAGAAAATGAAGAAAGGAGTGTAAACGTGGAATTGTGTCCAAAAGAATAAAGGGGTAGCACAAAACAATGGCATAAAAAAACCCACATTAACATATGCACACTACTATATATAAAATAGATAATCAACAAGGACCTACTATATAGTACAGGGAACTCGCCTCAATATTCTGTGATGACTTATATGGGAAAAGAATCTGAAAAAGAATGGATATATGAATATGTATAACTGAATCACTTTGCTGTACACCTGAAACTAACACATTTTAAATCAACTATACTCCAATATAAAATAAAAATTGGGGCTTCCCTGGTGGCGCAGTGGTTGAGAGTCTTCCTGCCGGTGCAGGGGACACGCGTTCAAGCCCTGGTCTGGGAAGATCCCACATGCCGCGGACCGACTTGGCCCGTGAGCCACAATTACTGAGCCTGCGCGTCTGGAGCCTGTGCTCCGCAACAAGAGAGGCCGCGATAGTGAGAGGCCCGCGCACCGCGATGAAGAGTGGCCCCCGCTTGCCGCAACTAGAGAAAGCCCTCGCACAGAAACGAAGACCCAACACAGCCATAAATAAATTTAAAAAAAATTAAAATAAAAATTAAACTTAAATTTAATAAAATAAGATTACAGATAGAAGAAAACACACATTAGTCAAATGAAGAAGTTAAGAAGTATAAAAAGGTAAATAAATAGCTAGAAACCGCAGAATTACAAAACTGAATTGTTCAACCAAGAAACAGTATGTTCAGCCCCTTAATCTTGACCTGTTCCTAAAGGATCCCATTTTCCATTCTGTTAGTATTCATTACCATACACCAATTTCCACCCTTTTTAAATGCAGTGACCAAAATTGAACTCGCTCTTCAAATAAGGGCCACATCCACCCAGTAAATCCCAAGAGATCGTTAGCCATGGCCTGCTGACACTATTTGTACTAACGGTCGATAACTTTAGAACTTTCATCAGTTTGTTGCTCTCCAAGATCCTTATGGCTTCTGCCAAGCCTGCCAATGTTTTTGTTGCTTTGTTTTTGTTCTTAACAACACTTCTGAGCTCAGAATGAGAAAAATCACAGAAAGCATCTTAGAAAGATCCCCCAACCCAACACAAAGGGTAGGTAACTGCTCCAAGATCTTACAGCTAACCATGTCTGAGCCAGAATAATACCAACCATTGATTCTGATCTTCATGGACTTGCATGTGGCTTTATAAATCAAATACATTCTAAATTTTATTTCTGCGAAAAAAAAAAGAACAAAAGGAAATTAGAAAACTAGGGCAGGGACGTTTAAAAACAAAAAGGAAGACTTTGTGGAGGAGAGGTCAAAAGCAACAAGAGTGAGTGCCCAGAGCAGAAAAAGAAAGAAATGCAAGCCTAAGAAGAATGGGGTGGCTTCGTTCTTCATTCATTTTATTCTTCCTTTGTTCCTTTCTGCCTATCTTGCTTCCATCTGCCACATCTTCAGGGGAAAACAGGCGTAAATTTGAGACAGAAAAAAAAAGTAAATAGTGAAAGAATATGAACTAAAGTTCAGAATGACTACACACCATGATTAAATAAGAAGATTGGTCAACCAAATTTTTTAAATAGGATGAAAATTAAGTGGTAAATAAGAAATATGAAACATGATTCCC
Source organism: Balaenoptera physalus (assembly GCF_965194825.1). Lineage (NCBI taxonomy): Eukaryota > Metazoa > Chordata > Mammalia > Artiodactyla > Balaenopteridae > Balaenoptera > Balaenoptera physalus. The sequence continues at coordinate 37,094,274 of NC_138891.1, forward strand.
CCCTTCCCCCCACTGCACCACCAAAATTTGTATATTCCTATTACGCTCCCCATGCCTGCTTCTTTCATTTTCCTACTTGATTTTCTGAGCTTCATTTTTCAAAATATCAATGAGAACCTGAGAAAAGAAATGAGTAACTAAAAAGTATAAAAATGAGAGAATAAGGATGAAATAATATAAATTAACCTTAAAACCCCAGTATCAGGAGAATGCTCATTGTATGAGAGGAATTTAGTTACTAAATCTAGCTTAGTAACTAAGTAATTCTAGCTAAATAAGTAATAGCTGAGGTCCTACCTCATGTTCACACTGGGGCTCAACAAGTAAAGATGGGAAGGTAAGTTACGAATGGTCCACACAATTTATATTTTTCATCCTCCTTGCTGATTACATAAAAATTTAATTCCCAGGAAACCTTCCCTACTGATGTGACTCCTTTCTGTATATGTGTGCACACACATAACACACACTCCTGGAAGGATGCAAACCCACATGCCGAAATACCAAGCACAATTATATCTGAGGAGTGAGAAAAGCAAGGAGAAATTTCACTTAGTACTTAATATAAAATCAATATTGCTTGGTTTTTTAAACAGTCTTTGGACATAACTTTGGACATTCAAAATAAACAATAAAGAAAAGGGCAAATGAAGAACTTAGACATGAGGGGAAAATGTGCAAAGAGAAACTATAAAAGGGAAAGTAACAAAATTGTTCTTCACAGCTTTTACATCGTTCCTTCTTATCTCTTCTCCTGATTTTGTACATTTGAGGAGGGGGGTGCCTCAGACCCCTGCTTGTATATTTTCTCAAATTTTATTTTTTCATACCCTCCCTGGGGGAAAAAACAGACAATACTGACATCAATTTTAAAGAAAAGTGAGAAGCTACAGGTCACTGGATTAGACGAAAACCTTATGTTACACACATCTACCACTGTGGCTTATTCTTTAAACAGATCAGTAGAAACAATCATTCACCTTTCTTCAAAGAGACAGCTGAAGTAACTCTAGCTCACCCATGGTAGCTTCTGTTTTGCTGACAAGTAATTAGAGACCATAACAGATCATTCGTCAAAACCTCAATGACAAGTGTTCATGGCCTTGATATGCCTGAACCAATTTCTCAAGTAGATTGCAGGACTCTTTATCTTTGGCTGTTGAATCAATCCTTCACAGCACTTCTTTTCTCCTTAAATACCCTTTATTTTCCTAAAATACCTTTTTTTTCCGTAACATGCCACTTTTATATCATCCATTCACTCCAAAGCTTACCGTCCTCTCCCCTTCTTTGTTAGATCCAGCCCAAACTCCTCATGGGGGTAACAAAAACCTTGTGTTATCTGGTCCTACGCTAACCATTCTTATCCCACTGCTTCCCTATACTAACCCCCATGTAATCTACCACACATTCTTCTTTCTGTTTCTTACTCAGGAAGTACTCATTTGCAGGTCCCTTTACTCAAGGTAATGTCAGGCCAGGCTAATGGCTGGGGAAAGACATCTGCAGAAAGCAGAAGTTAAACCAAGATGTCTGTAGAGATACAGTAGAGAACCCTGTACAGAGAAGGCAATCGATTGCTTCCTGCCTACATATCTTACCACCTACAGGACAATAATATCATCACTAAGAGAGGGAACATGACTGCAAGTCGAGCTCCAAAGTCAGCCAACAGGATTCAAATGTCAGCTCTACCCATTACACTGTGACCTAGGGCAAGTTACAATATTTTTCTCTTTCCACACCCCAAAAATGGAGATACCTATACTCGCCTCATTGAGCTATGATCAAGACTGCTAGCTGTCAAATTATCAGGTTCTCAATGTTCTCTAATGAATTTGATGCCATCATGGGATAAAGAAATCTCCAGAATCTGTCCTTTTCCTCATATACCAACTTCTGAAGTAGTGCCCTTAAATAAAGTTAACTTAGGCAATTACCTTGCTCTGGTGAGCATTCATATAGTCAAAATTGTGTAAACATATGTAATCATAGTATATAAACTTTGCTTACTGATAATAAACTTTTTAGGACTTCCCTGGTGGCGCAGTGGTTAAGAATCCACCTGCCGATCCAGGGGACATGGGTTCGATCCCTGGTCTGGGAAGATCCCACATGCCACAGAGCAACTCAGCCCATGAGCCACAACTACTGAGCCTGAGCTCTAGAGCCCGCGAGCCACAACTACTGAGCCCACGTGCCAAGAGCCCGTGCTCCGCAACAAGAGAATCTACCACAATCAGAAGCCCACGCACCACAATGAAGAGTAGCCCCCGCTCGCCACAACTAGAGAAAGCCCGCGTGCAGCAACGAAGACCCAATGCAGCCAACAAAAATAATAAGCTTTTTAAATCAACCTATTATTGAAACATGGAGTGAGTATTTATGAATACAGAAAAAGAATGGAAAAATTATTATATGTGAGAAAAGTTAGGAGGGGTAACCGAGAGAAAGGATTGGTAAAAGGGAGCACTATGATCACTGAATAGAGTATTTCTTTTTTTTTTTAATTTACTTATTTATTTATTTATGGCTGCTTTGGGCCTTCGTTGCTGTGTGCAGGCTTTCTCTAGTTGCAGTGAGCGGGGGCTACTCTTCATTGCATTGCACGGGCTTCTCATCACAGTGGCTTCTCCTGTTGCGGAGCACAGGCTCTAGGCGCATGGGCTTCAGTAGCTGTGGCACAGGTGTTCAGTAGCTATGGCTCGGGGGCTGTAGAGCACAGGCTCAGTAGTTGTGGCACACGGGCTTAGTTGCTCTGCAGCATATGGGATCTTCCCAGACCAGGGCTCGAACCCGTGTCCCCTGCATTGGCAGGCAGATTCTTAACCACTGTGCCACCAGGGAAGACCCCTGAATAGAGTATTTCTATTTGGCAGAGCAGGGAACATGAAAGTATAAAAGAATTGTTAAAGTTAGAAAGGTAAGCAATGGAGTAACTGAGAGACATGGGTTATAAGTGAGTTAATTCCTTGTCTACCATAGAATAAAATCAATAGACAATATAAAAAATTGAAAATCAGTAAATAGTATAGTACATCATTTAGAGATATGAAAGTAACACTAAAACTCTACAAAAAAAGGATAGTAAAAGTAGTTTATTTAAGAAAGAGGTGAAGAGGACTAAGAGAGGGAACTATACTTTTTGTGCTAATTCTTCTATACTACTATGTTTAAATTTCTATTTTCAAAAATAAGAAAATATAACTGAAAAAAAATCTATTCACAATACCAACTAAAACCACAAGAATAAACCTAAAAAGAAACATGGACAACCTGCATGAGAAGAAAACTCTAAATCTTCACTGACATAAAAGAAGACCTAAATATGGTGCCTTCTACTGTGTTCCTGAAAAGGAGGACTCAATATCTTAATGTTGATGGTTCTCCGCAGTTAATTTATAAATGTAATGCAATGCCAATCAAAAATCCCAACAAAATTACTCTTGGGACTAGAGAGGCTATTTCTAAAATTCATCTGGAATAGAAAATACGTGAAAAGAGCCAAAATTTTTTGAATAAGGACAATGATGGAGAACTTGCCCTAACAGATAGTTCAAGAAATAAACTTAGAGAATGAACTTGTGGTTACCAGAGGGGAAGGATGCGGGGAAGGGATAGTCAGGGAGTTTGGGATCGACATGTACACACTGTTATATTTTAAATGGATAACCAACAAGGACCTACTATATAGCACAGGGACCTCTGCTCAGTGTTATGCGGCAGCCTGGATGGGAGGAGAGTCTGGGGGGAGAGAATGGATACATGTATAAGTATGGCTGAGTCCCTTTGCTGTGCACCTGAAACTATCACAACATTGTTAATTGGCTATATTCCAATATAAAATAAAAAGTTAAAAAAAAAATGTTTGCCCCAGTTGACCCTGCAGTTCCATTTCTTGGAGTTTATCCTGAAGGAGAGAGGCAAGTATGCCAAGATGTGCATAACTGCTAATAAAAAATATAAAAAGTAAAAAAAAAAAAAAAATGACTGATAGATCTGTGGATCAGGATAAAGTACACAGCGTCAGGAGTATCATCATCTTCATTAAATAAGAGCCATTTTCAACAAAAGCAAAATTAAGTACCAAGAAATGGCCACCGACCTCCCAGCTCTAATGTTTTAGTTGGAGTGATTATGCAAGCAACATGACAACACTGAAACCAATGTCCTACAACCTAAAAAAGGTGGAGTTGGGGTTCTCTGAGCTTCTTGGGGAAATAGTTTTTTGTTCTCTGTAAGAGAAGAGCAGACATACTCATTATTAGGCACAATTCTGTCTAATGGGCAAGAGGTTGCAAACTTAGTAAGAACAGAAATGTTAAATTTCGTATAAGGCAAATACCTACTTGTAGCTAATTTAGTTCAACTACAAGACAGTGACTGGATACAAAGCGTATGCAGAGGAAGAAGCAGTGTGAGTTCTAGGGCAGCTGTGACCAGGGCAGAGGACACCAATGTGGACTTGAGAGCCTAGTGTTTTCTCCTGAAAGAACATCTAAGCTAAGAAACCCAAGTTGAGGCCACTGTATTCTCACATGTTCACTTCAACAGCCTTCTGGTCTCCCTTGCTCAAGCCTCATCCCTCCCATCATTCCCTAAACTGTTGTCAGAGAGATCTGAAATTCAAATCAGGTTAATCTCTCCCCAGCTTAAAACCATCTGCTTTTTTTTTTCTTGGATAATGCCTACATTTCTTAACCTGGATTATGAGGTCTTTGATTGGCCCTTGCCTACTTCATCTTCAATCTTTGCCTATCCACCTGATATAATCCTTCTTATCCTTCAAGGCTCAGTTCAAATGTCACCTCCAGAAATCCTTTGCTGACTTCTCCATGCTCAAGGTACCACTGGAATTCTCCTCTGCTACAGTGCTACCGTAGTTACAATGATATGAGCATGTCTTTGCACTAGGTCATGACTTATTGGAAAAGAGGTTAATACTTTTATTCACTTTCATACCCCCAATTGGCACCTTGTAAATAAAGTATATATTTGATATATTTAGTTATTCATTTTCAGCAGTTAAGAATTCCACAAGGACCTCTCAGTTTTCCCCTCCTTAAAAATGGCCTTGAACAAAGAATTCAAATGACGCAAGATGAGAGAGATCACAAATATCTACATGTTTAGCATCTGCTAAAAGCAAAAATCTGTATTTGAAGAGAGTGGGTCCAGCCATCATGATGTGGGAATTGGAGGGCCTGATTCCAGTCACAGATCTGATCCATGTCTTAAGAGAAAATTGCACAGCCTTTTTTTTTCTCCTTTAGAAAGAGAAAGATTATTATGGTTTCTTCCTGCTCTAGGAATCTAGGACTCACTCTTACATTGACACCAGCCCTTCCATAAGGCATTCAAACACAGCACGCACACTGCTGGCATGTAGGTTATATTAAGCCAAGGGGAAAATTAGTAGCAGATGGTACCAAGGTTCTAGGTCAAAGTGCTTTTGATTTGCACTCCAGAACAAATGCAAATTCTTTTCAACTAAAGTAGACAGAATATGCATTATCCTTATTTTCATGACTGTATCATTTTCCATTTCTGTCGTCCTTTTCCATCTTCCAAATGCTTTCAGAGACATTATACCAGTAATTCTTGTAACAACCTTGTTAAGTAAAGCAAGAAAGCAGTGTTCTCTCTTGTTACTAAAAAGGAAACTGGGGTTCCCAGACATGATGAGATTATAAAACACTTGCCTTACATGTCCGAAGCTTGCTCTGACTTCTGTTTTTATGGTGCAAATCAAGTCCCTTACATATTCAGTGTTGTTTTAAGAATCAATAAAGATGCCTTCTAATTCGGAGGTTTATAGTACGTTGCATTAAATTACAAGGCAAATGATGACAATAAGAATAATTCCCTAAGGATATGCACAAATACAAAATGTAAGAGCAAACATGAGTTTTACACCTAATAGATGTTTTAAGACTAAGGATATACCATCAAAACTCAGGTTTCTTCTTTCTGGTCTTCCTGCCTCTGAATGAACATTTTTCAACTTCGTACCCCCATAAATTGAAATCACTTCCACTGACATTACTGTTAAATAATGCAACTCAGATTTCAAGAGAATTCAGAATCTATTAATTTCACACACTTTGAAATGGAGTTGATCTGTATAATTTAAAAGGTTCCACTTCATAGTGATTTGGAATTCAGAAGAAAGATTTATTCTTAAAAAGTCTTGCTACCCACTAAGATGATTTTAATACCAAGATGGACAGTCCATAAAGAAAATTTTTCACTCAGCAAAATAAATCATTAAAATGAATAAATGAAAATCTATTAAGTAAAATATGAAGTATATGCCCATTTAAAAAATCTCTAGTAAGACCATCTCTATGTGACTACATCTACCTTCAAACAAGACACCTTACATTTGTCAACTTTAAAAGCTTATCTGACTAGAAAAATTCATTCAAATTTCCATTAGGTTTAAGAATCAAAGCTTAATTTTAACTTTAATCCTAAAGATTACTTTATGTGATAAAAGTAATAGAAGTCATTTTCATCATTACTTCCATGATGTGTAAAGCAAGACAATTCTGCTGCTATGCTATGCCATTCAATTGACTCCCACGTTCAGCATACAAAAGAGTTTCCAAACATATTAAAAGATAAAACTCTAATGGAAAACCCTTCTGACAAACTGCATACTGAGTAAACCAAATCCTACCCTATTTCTGTATAAAAGCTCCTTCCTAAGTCTTAGAAAAGTCAGTTATACCCAGAAAACCTCAACCATGGTTTAATTTATATTTTGAATAAAAAGCAAGCATCCCTGCTGGTACTGCAAACATGGCACATTGAAGTTGATATCATCAACTAGCACCAACCTCGAGACAGGCTCTCAGATGTAGCATTCACATGATAAAGTTACATTTGAGTAGACGCACATAAATAATCTAAATAGCTGACAAATTTCAGTTTGAAGACAAGTTCAGAAGACATTTCTTGACATGTCATTTATTCTGTCTGACCAGGCAGGAACATTTCTTATAATTCAAAAACAATCTCCATATATTTCAAATTTCCGATCTCCTAACTCATACTTTAAAATGTGTTTTTCATGCAGGGGAGCTGACAGATAGGCTCTGAGAACATGATACATGGATTCTGCCTCCATTTTATCCAGGCTGAATACTTATGCCATTTCATTTTCAAAAGCTAATTATTTTCACTCTTCATGACTTTCTTTAATTGATACAAATTGGGAATGATTTTGTCCAGATTAATGTAGGAAGTTAAAATAGAGTTTTAGCCATCATTATTCAAACTGAATAAGACTAGACAATGTTTAAATTAAAACCCACTGTTTATAAGTATCAGACAAATGAGATTTTTAAGCATGTCTGTATCCTTGACTTATATCCTAAGAATACAAATGGTTTTGTCACTGACCACTTTACTATAATGATACACTTCCAATTTGTCAGCATGCAAATTCTACCATTATAAAAGTACACATTGGCAAGAAAAAAAGACTAATCAAAAATACTTTGTTACCTTTTCCTCTCATATTGAAATACAATACCTCAAATATGTTGTCAAGAGTTCAAATAAATCTTTAACTTAACTCGACATGAAATAAAATGACATGTATAGCATCTTTTACTAGGACTATTACACTTACCTTAAAATTGGTAGTATGACTCTTACCTTTTTCTGGACTTAAGTTTTTATACACTTCAAGGTCTGCCATTAAATTTAATATTGTTAAACATTATTGGCAAGAGCAGTAAAATTTCTCTCTAAAGGCAAAGCCTTTTCCTGATACACATCTCCAAAAGGGAAAAAGAAAAAAAAAGGCAAAGAAATCCTTAGCAGCCCCAAGAACTTGACTCATGTTGCCCTTTATGGCATGATGAGGTCTTCACAATTCAGGCTTTACAGTGTGGAAAAAATAAATCCATGAGATATGATTACAGAACTTTGTCCCAAAGTGAAAAGCACAGCCAGATAAGAACACTAGAAGCATCTGCTCAGGGCTGCCGCTATTGTGGGAATGCAGGCACTGTGGCTACTTTGGGTATGAGACATGCATGCTTAGTGCAGCGCTGAGAGCCCTCAAGGCATTATGCACATTTAATGTCTGGGAAGTGTAGGTCTTTAACCATCAAAGAAACCTCCTCACCTACAGAGGCCACTGAGAAACACTGATTACCATGGTAGTGACGCAGGCTGAATGCAGAAAATGAATGCACACACACAGACACACACTGAAGCACACACAGACACGCACACACTCTCGGAAGCAAACATCACTCCATTTGAGGCAAAAACAATCCACTGAAAATAAGCTACGTGTGGTCCTCCACACTGCACACTGCGTTTGTGCCAGTCAGGTTAAGCACGTATATACTGACAGTGTTGAAGCTTTTCCTTGATTTTTGTCCTGATTCCACACACAAACACAGCAACGATCACAGAAAAGACTGGCATGTTTCCAACTTAGAATGAATGAGGTTACAGTAAAAAAAAACACTTAGGCAGTGAGGGTTACTTCTCAGGTAAAAAGCATATCCCTGTGGGCAATGTAAGTAGCATGAATGGGTCTGAAACAGCCAGTTTTTAGTGAATGAACCAGCATGTTATCAGAGGACAATTTTCCCTCAAGTATACAAAAGCATTATTTGCATGTTTTAATCCACTTCTTCATAGAGACAGGCAGAAAGACAGGTAGATATTTCAAAAACAATTTACTATAGTCTTGTATTTAAGCGTTGTAACTAGGTCTCTTCATCTTGAGCATTAACTCCCTTACTCCCAGAATTCTCTATCTAGTATCAACCCCTCTTACCATTTTCTTCTTCGGGGCTTCAGATGTGGCCCCTGAGACTCCCAGCACCTCCCATGCCAGTGTCAACCCCTTTACTCCATTCTCATCAGGACCACCCAGCCCAGACTCCTAACCGACCCCTCTCCTCTAAGATGCAAAGCTCTACCCCAATTCCCATTCACTTGTTTCCCAATGGGCATACCCCTCAGCCAATTTGCAAATCCCACTATTTACTCTTAAATACTCCTGAGAAATTTGAATTTCAAAGGTGTGTGTGTGGGTACAAACAATTAAAACATCCTTCTGGCAAGATTGTATCTGACATACATATACACACAACTATACAAAACAGCAGTTAAGAGTTTAAGAGCCTATGGGGACTTCTCTGGTGGCACAGTGGTTAAGACTTCGTGCTCCCAATGCAGGAGACCCGGGTTCGATCCCTGATCCAGGAACTAGATCCCACATGCATGCCTCAACTAAGAGTTTGTATGCCACAGCTAAGGAGCCCCCCAGCCGCAACTAAGACCAGACACAACCAAATAAATAAATAAATACTTTTTTAAAAAAAAGGAGTTTAAGACCCCAGGTTTCCCTGGGTTCAAATACTGACTCTGCCACCAACTAGCTGTGTGACCTTGGGCAAGTTACTTAAAATCTTTGCTCCTTGGTTTCCTTATTTGTACAGTAGGCATATTAATAGTTCCCACTTCAAAGTGTTACTGCAAAATTTTAATACATATAAAGTGCTTAGACTCACAATTATTTTATATTATCATTGTTATGCTATTATAATTAGTCTGGAAATCCTTTACATCAACCCAGAAAAGAAGTGGATTTTATTGTTTAATCTGAACTAACCAGGACTTTGAACACACAGTAGCACCCCAAAATTTGAGATATCTCAGAAATACTCCTGTTAAATAATTCAAATAATTAATACTCCTAGATAATCTTATACAAAAAGACAGTGGTTTCCGTAACACAAAATTGGTGCCAAGTGATGGATTTCTAGTTCCTTTAGCTTCCCAGAACCAAAGCTACCTGAAAAGCAAAAGGCATCTTTGGGTCAATTTCCCGCTCAATCCGGAAAAGAGATGGAAACCAAAGTGGCCCCAAGGAAGGCTTGGAAAACCTCTCTTCTTGCTTTTCCTTACAAAGAGCCCCCACCACAATCTTGTGATGTCAAGAGAAGGGAGCGCGATGGGAGGGAGCAAACTGCACCTCACCCTCCTCATCCACAGGGGAGTCTTTTCCTCCCCAAAGTTCTCCAGCCCTCTCGCCCTAGGCTCCTCCCTGGAAAAGCTTGTGTACGGGTTAGATATGGAGCCCAACAGCACAGCAATGGGCAGTGCCTTGTGTTTATCCTGAGTGGCTCTGGGGCACCCTCAAGGGCCAAGCCAGATACCCAGTGTGAGCACTCAGTGGCTCCACAGGGCAGGTAGATGACTTTTATTTTTTATTTTTTTTAAATGTATTTATTTTATTTATTTTTTGGCTGCATTGGGTCCTCGTTGCTGTGCACGGGCTTTCTCTAGTTGTGGTGAGTGGGGGCTACTCTTCGTTGCGGTTCGCGGTCTTCTCGTTGCGGTGGCTTCACTTGTTGCGGAGCACGGGTTCTAGGCACGTGGGCTTCAGTAGTTGTGGCTCGCGGGCTCTAGAGCACAGGCTCAGTAGTTGTGGTGCACGGGCTTAGTTGCTCCGTGGCATGTGGGATCTTCCCAGACCAGGGCTCGAACCCGCGTCCCCTGCATTGGCAGGCGGATTCTTAACCACTGCGCTACCAGGGAAGCCCTAGATGACTTTTAAAAAGCAGGCATGGCCCATGAGTATGCATTTGACCACCAAGGAACCCTCATGGATTTTTTGAGAGCCCAGAAATATCGACCCCTTATTAAATACCCAATGTCTCAGCAGCAGTAAATAACCTTCTGTGCAGCCCATTCAAAAAAAATCATAAAACAAACACCAATTCTAAAGTCAGCAGGGGCACTGGATGACACAAACATGGCAGCCACGTCACTTAATGAGTCAACGATTATAAAAGCTACCATTTACCGAAGACCACTACACAAACATGCCCTTCTCTAAATCTTCATGAAACTTCTGCAAGGAGATATATTAAGATCCAAGAAAAGTATTCAAGTGGACAAGATGTGCTAGAACAAAAATTCAAATTCAGGCCAACTCTAGATCCAGGCCCTTCCCACCAGCTCCACGCTTCAGGTCATGGGAACCATCTGCAAGACTTCAGGCCTGATTTCAGAATTCCTTGCTTTTCCCAGTTAGAGAATATTCCCACACAATGCCAGAGCTGTTAGGGCCTCTGGCATAGGAGCTTAAAAGGAAAAATAGCCTGTAAAACCCAAAATCATCCCAAATTACCCATTCAATTTTTTAAAGTATATTCACAATTTTGTTTACAACATGCAAAGTAGCACAAAAGTAAGTGGAGAGCAGCAGTAGCTTCGCAGTGTAAGAGCCTCCGGGTGGTGCCCAGCCTGGACCTTCCACAGAGCCTGTCCTCTGGCCCTTCATTCAAAGCACCTAGGTAACTTGGTGAGGAGTGGATTTCACAGGAACTTTCACACACCGCTAATGTATTATAAACTGAGATCATGAATCATAACAAACTTAATAAGAAGTCAGTCATCAGGCAAGATGCAGCAAGTTTTGTAAAAATGTTTGTACTTATTTTAGTCAATAATCATTATAGCTAGAAAGCTATCATAAAGCAATCACCAGAAATATAAAAATCTATGTACAAGGATATTTCCTTAGTATTAGTTATAATAGTAAATAACTAAAGCTAAATGCCTATCAACAAGGGAATGATTAAATAAAATATATATTCATGCTTTGGAATACTATCTAGCCATTAACAATGTTTTTAAGACACTGCAACTACCTAGAGAATGTTTGACAAGCTATGTGAAAAAAGGATCCAAACTAAATATGCAAGTTTAATTATGTAAAATACATGTGTATAGAAACACAGAATAAAGGACTAGAAAAAACATGTGAAAAAGATTAACAATGGAACCTCCAAGTGTTCTTATTTTCTTCTGAAATTTAACTATATTGTAATTTTTTAGAATCAGCATTTCTTTCTTTTATTCAGGGGAAAAAAAATTTTTTTTTTTTTTTACAGTGTAGCCAGTTTAGTAACACTCAACTAGGGAGGAGATAATCCTTTCCCACTGCTGTGTTGAAACGATGGAGAATTTTGAGGATTACTAACATTTCTGAAGCACTTTACTATGTTTCAGACACTGCTCCTAGCATTGTACACACCTTATTTAATCCTTATGGTGTCCCTGTGAGTGAATTCGGTATAATCCTTTCTTCAGCTTCAGATGTGAAAACTGAAGCAGAGATAAGTAACTTCCCTGAGCTGGCACAGCAAATGAGTGATAGACATAGGCTTTGAATGCCCACTGTCTGTCTCCAGGGCCAGTACTCTTCACCAGATAAGGTAACACAGAGATCTTGAGCATGTCATATATATCCTGCTAACTGTTTTTTTCATCAGAAAGCCCCGTGGAACAATAAAAGGAGCTACTAGAGCTTAAATCCTTTCAGAAAATTTCACTGTGCACTCAACTGCACAGGAAACCCAAAGTCCTCAAAATAAGTCACATAGCAAAATCACCAGTGTAACTACACAAACACATGAAACCCCAAAACAAGAATCCTACACATACGTACAAACCAAAAAAGCTAGATGTGGGGAAATTCCCACATAGATGCTTCAGGGAGGTGTTCCCAGGATGAGCAAGCACATTTGCTTCCAGAAAACAGAGGGTACCTACCACTGCAGCACTGTCCTGTGTGAGCCCCCCTGCTTAGCCCCAAGCTGTTCCAGGTCATTCTGGGGACTCTGGGCACCAGTCCTTCATCAAAATCCCCCGACTACTCAGGGCCTTCTGTACTCAACTAGCTGTCCTGAGCAATATCTGGCTTTTAAGTAGAGGCACCACCATCCCATTACTTGGCCTATGTGAATCACAGAGATTTAAAAAAAAAAAAAAAAAAAAAAAGCAGCTAACTGAAGGGTAGAGACTTTAGCCGGTGAGTGTCTATTAATCTATGGGTTGGCACTGAAAATCTGCTCTCAGTTTATATTTACAATGGACTCAACTCACTAGATTAAAGCTGCTGCAGTCACTGCAAATTTGGAGTTAAATGGATTAAAAAGAGTAGAGATCATATATCAATTCAAACAAACCAGCACAGTGCATGCCTGTGGCCTATTCATCACCAGTGCATTTGAGGGAATCGCCATTATGTAAAGCTCAGAAACCCCTGTCAGGAATATGCTGAAAAACTGCTAGAACTTTTCCATCCAGTCCCATGGAACAAAATGAAATGCTACCATGAGTTCATTTTCAAAGGAAGAGTTAAGGCGCTCCAGAGACAAAGGTGTACACGAAGTACCAATACATTCAATAGCAATGATAATGATAACCTCATGCTCGTCCTGCATACCATGCATACGTGCTGAATAGGTTATTGCCAGCCATCATCAATTGCTAGACAACAGAGTATAACCAAAAACTTAAATTGCAAGCCCAGTATACAACAAAAATTTCAGCTGAGAGCAGAGGTAGAACTGTAGGTTTCCATCCAGCGCCTGTTAAACTAATACTGAGAATGGCAGAAACAAGGGTTTTATTTAGACAGCAGGATTAACATGGCTGTTTATTCAACATCGAAGAGAATAACTACACATTCTAATGATACAGAACACGTCCTATAGATCACACATGCTTGTCAAGTAAACCAATTTGGACTTCCTCTACATTCGAAACCTGACACACATCAGTAGGCAGCAATTGCTACACATTTTTAAGCATCTGAATTCCAAAACAAACTGAGTATTACCCATATTTAATTTCGCTATGTTCCTTGGGACAGAGAGGAGCCACACTTTAGGCCGACAGTTCTTTGAAATGATGCCTCCTTGATGATTTATTGATCTCCCCTTCAAGACTCTTGGCTTTAAAATAAAACTCTCATTTTTTTTGAAAGACTTGACTATTTGTTGGTCATGTCACTTTAAATTTTATGGGTTAGCATAAAAATTTATAGGCACATCGCTGTCAGTTTGATGATGATGTCAATATAATTCAAAATAAAATCCCTAGTAGGCTCAGAGCTTGATTTCAGCTTGAGCTATCCATGAAAACAACCGAGACCTCACGGGCAGGATCTTATTCACTGGCCCTGTAAGAAACCCAAGAGCTTGCAGCCAGTGATCATATACAGCACTTGAACTGGTTTTGATAGAGACTTGAGAAATGTGAAAATTCAATTGACACTGGGGTTTCATGAACTCATACCCAGATATAAACAAAGGTAGCCGGACTTTATAAATCAGCATCAACTCTTTGGATATCTACCATCAGTTCTGATCAGTGTTAATTATAACGTTAATAGAGGGGAATTAACCAGAGATAGGTAGGCACATGGGAATCGCTAATGGTTGTTGACAGTGACATATATTAAAACAAGTATCTACCCTGAGGGCTAACGCTTTAATTAAATTCTCAGATTGAAGTAGTGACATATTCAACCTCCCCCACAGCACTCAGGAGGCACTTGTACCTTGAACAGAAGCCCCTTAAACTTCTCCCGTGGGAGGAGGAGCTGGACAGATTGAGTGTAAAAGTCCAGAAGAAACCCTAAGTGCTTGTACTCTCCAGCTAAAGGAGGACTGTTTTCTTATACAATAACCATGCTTGTGCGTATCTGATATTTTCTTTTTTAATAAATTTATTTATTTTATTTATTTATTTTTGGCTGTGTTGGGTCTTCATTGCTGCACACGGGCTTTCTCTAGTTGCGGCGAGCAGGGGCTGTTCTTCGTTGCGGCACATGGGCTTTTCATTGCAGTGGCTTCTCTTGTGGAGCACGGGCTCTAGGCACGCGGGCTTCAGTAGTTGTGGCACTTGGGCTCAGTAGTTGCGGCTCGCGGGCTTTAGAGCATAGGCTCACAGTAGTTGCGGGACACGGGCTTAGTTGCTCCGCGGCATGTGGGATCTTCCCGGACCAGGGCTCGAACCTGTGTCGCCTGCACTGGCAGGCGGATTCTTAGCCACTGCGCCACCAGGGAAGTCCCCGTATCTGATATTTTAATAGAGGAAATTTTTCCATGCTTTAACCTGACGTCCCTGGGTCTAATAAAAGGTAAATGATATTATGTGCCAGGCCTTGCTTGGCTTACAGCCAGTTAAAGAAGGATTACAATATGAGCATTCAAATGGGAGGCACATGTGGTCATCATAACGCAACCCCCTTATCTGGTGATACTGAACCCCTGAACACTATATATACAGACTGATCCCATGAGGAATGCAAACATAAAGATAACTATGAGGAGAGAGGAGTGGGGTAAAGGAGATTCTAGATTAAGAAACAACCTCCTTCTATACAAAGCTCTTCTGAGTACCGAGAGTTGAGAGCAACTCAGGTGCCCAGAATACAGAGTCAGTAGCCACAAAAGTTCAGGCGCAAGAGACAGAAGCCACACTTCTGTACAGTCTCTCACAGGCCAGCCCAAGCCAAGGCCTGGCTAAGGAGGGGCCAGACCCCAAGGCTCCTTCAGCATAGCAAGCTGGCTTCAGGGCTGTTGACCTTTGCGCAGCTGACCAGAGACTCTCCAGAGAACAGGAAGCTGGTCTCCAGGAGAGCTGGGTGGACATTAACCCCCCTGAAGGACAGAAAAAGAGATGCACTCCTGGGCTTCCCTGGTGGCGCAGTGGTTGAGAGTCTGCCTGCCAATGCAGGGGACACGGGTTCAAGCCCTGGTCTGGGAGGATCCCACATGCCGCGGAGCAACAAAGCCCGTGAGCCACAACTACTGAGCCTGCGCGTCTGGAGCCTGTGCTCCACAACAAGAGAGGCCGCGATAGTGAGAGGCCCGCGCACCGCCATGAAGAGTGGCCCCCACTTGCCGCAACTAGAGAAAGCCCTCGCACAGAAACGAAGACCCAACACAGCCAAAAATAAATTAATTAATTAATTAATAATAAAATGATTAAAAAAAAAAGAGGTGCACTCCTCTGAAAATCTAATCCTGTCATGGCTGAGGAGGACATGTTCATAACACAACATGACCTTTAGGGAAGGGATGACTTTAAATGACCTAGGCAGAGAGACATCACCCCCTTTCTGGAAGAAAACCAAAGTAAGAGATGGTACTGACTCCTCTGATAACAATTTTCATTATGTCACAGCACACATAACTATCACAACAGTCTAAATTCCTAATGTAGATTACTCTACAGAAATGAAAAATCGACTCCTTTGTCTCCTTCTTACACTTTTTTTTTTTAATTTATTTATTTATTTATTTATTTATTTATTTATTTATTTATGGCTGCGTTGGGTCTTCGTTTCTGTGCGAGGGCTTTCTCCAGTTGCGGCAAGTGGGGGCCACTCTTCATCGCGGTGCGCGGGCCTCTCACTATCGCGGCCTCTCTTGTTGAGCAGCACAGGCTCCAGACGCGCAGGCTCAGCAATTGTGGCTCACGGGCCTAGTTGCTCCGTGGCATGTGGGATCCTCCCAGACCAGGGCTCGAACCCGTGTCCCCTGCATTGGCAGGCAGATTCTCAACCACTGCACCATCAGGGAAGCCCTGTCTCCTTCTTGATGAAATAGAAAGTGAATGTTCTCCCAACTTCAGCAGCGCATTTTTCACACGTATTAATATTTTGTGGTCTCTCTTCCACAAGTCAAACAACTTTACTTCTTCAGCCTTTCTCCTTATTTTCCTCAACAATGATCCTGATTTATTCTTTTTATGACTAATAGCCATCCCAACAGGTAGATGGGACACAGCAAACAGAGCACCATAATGTAAGCTCCTTGACAGCAGGAATGGTGACTTCCTTGTTCACTGATGTATCCCTGGGCCTAGAATGGATCAGGCCTTAGTGACACCAAGAAGGTCTGAGCAGGAGGACCCAACCGAACACGGGAACTCAGATTCCAAACAGTTCTCCAGTTCTCAGGCAGACACTGGGAATAAAGCAGGACCTGGACCCCAAATGATGACAGAGGGACTCCAAAAGCTAGGAGCATGAAGGAAACCAGTTGCTGGAATTGTGATATACAGTAAGGGCGAATGAGGGAGTGACCACAGGCAGCCTTTTTCTACAAATATAGGAGAAGATTAATATAGAAACTACTCATAGGCAGTTCCTTTGAGACAAAAATTACTGATTTATTAAAGTTTCCCAAATGGCTTTCTAGTTAACACTTTACCCCAGGAATTTAGGATGAAAGAGAGCCAGCCTGTGGTACCAAAAAAGAAGGTAGAATTCCTAAGGAGAAAAACAGAAAGGACAGGTCAAGTCCAAATCCAGAAATAATTAAACCCAGTGCAGGGAGAGTTGCAGGCACGGAATAATTGGAAGTGATGTGACAGCCATTGGATATGGGATCAAGAAGACCTGAGGTCAAATCTGGGTTCCACCAGGTAGCTCAGCAATCTGAGCCAAGTTATTTTAAGTCCCTCGAAGCCTCAGTTTCCTCATCTCCAACAGTACCTACAATAACATATGCAAAAGCTCCTAGCCCAGTACAGAAAGACGCTAATCAGGACCAGCTATATAATCTGCAAGTTCAGTGTGAAATGGAAATATGGGGCTTTCCCCAAAAAATAAAGAATTTTAAGACAGCAACAGCAGAGCATTCAACTAAGCACAGGGTCCTTCTAAGGCACAGATCACACACAAGTGAAGCGGGCCCTCACCCTAAGAACTTGGTAGGTTTTGTGATGCTGTAACATTTTCTCCATGTTTGTTACTCTCCTTCTCCCTTCTCTGTTTCCCTATAGATATCGGTTGAAAAAAAGTTCTTTCAAAAATAAAGGACCTTAAAAAGAAATTAAACAGACTTATCGATGTTGAATTTACTTAGGTTAATAACTGTACCCTGCTTATGTAAGAGAATATTCCTATTGTTAGGAAATTCACAATGAGGTATTTGGGGCAAAGAGCTATGAGGTAGGCAACTTATTCTCAAATTATTCAGAAAAAATAAGTGTGTGTGTGTGGAAAGAGAGGGTGTGCAAGCATACAGTGATAAAGCAAATGGGGTAAAATTCAACAGTAAATAAATCTGGGTAAAGGATATATGGAGGTTCTTTGTTGCATATTCTTGCAACTTTTCTATGAAGATAAAATTATTTCCAAAGAAAAAGCTAATGTAACATAAAGGTCCCATGTGAGCTCTGGGGGAGAAGAGGGAAGAAGAGGGTAACAGCAAAGAGAGGCAAGATTGAAAGCTCTGTTTAGATAGGGGCTGTTTCTTCTTTGTTAACTGCTAAATCCTCAGCACAGAACCTAGGTCAATAAATATTTAAGGCAGGAAGGAGAAAAGGGCAACATCCCATGGGGAATAAGGGCTCAGGGCAAGGACAAATGATTGATGGTTACACCAGCACTTGGGAAGCAGCGAGCTGCCTCTGTTTAGAATGAGACCAAGGAATATCAACCAGAGGCACATGGTGTGACATGGTGTATACCGCACACTGCACTACCAGGGCCTTGGTTCTCACTGCTTACTAAGAGATCGGTTAGATCCAGCTTGGGCCCAGCATTTAACCTTCCCAGGCTTCAGGGTCCTCACTGATGAAATGTGGAAGGTTACTAACTCATTCACCAAGTACTTACTGGATGTCTCCCATAGGCCAGGCTCTCAAGTCATGTTCCCTGTTCTCTAGAGCTTTCATTCTAGAAGGGATCTCACAACTGACTGCATTAAATAATTTCTTGATGTCTCTTCCAGCCCTGAAAATTATATGCAAAAATTCTGGGGCTTTTTACTTCAAAAATGAGAATGAATATTATAGTTTAACCACTCTCTAAAGTACTCATAATAAATGCATACTCTCTTAAAGGTGAAAATATACTCAGATGCCCTATGTTCATAACTTAAAAGAAGTCTGTATACACAGGCAGGGAAATGCCTAAGAGCATATATAATTAAGCCTTCTGCAAATGATCAAGTTGATTTTAGTTGCCAAAATTCTCATTCCTTGACAAGTTATACAAATAGCAAGAATTTCAAAAATCTAACAGAGCTCTGTAGATAGAAAAAACATTATAAAGATAGAAATACATTTTTAAAAGCAATAAATTTATCAATGAGAAAAACAACTTTGTAGTGTAGATTAATGATTAGTATTAAAATTACAGCATCAAAAGTATTTTAATTTTCTGCTTCATCAGTCCTCCTCATTCACAGTCAACTAGCACAAAAATGGTTACAAAGGTTAATTTTGTTAAAGACCTTGGAGAAAAGAGGAAAGAATTGCTCCTTCATGAATACTAAAGATAATAAAATAGGAAACCAATAACATTTTATCACTTTATATAAATTAATCTAATTTAGAAATAATTTAGTACTATGATTTATGCAGAACTTGTTATCTAGCCAAGAAAAATTTTTATATCACCAGTATCAGAAAACATGGTACCTACGCTTGCCAGATATTAAACATCTGTATTACTTTATACAATTTAGGAGAAATGGTAAGGGTAGAGGATCAAAAAATATAATTATGAGATTCAAAGAGATCAAAGTAAGAGGCATATGATAATATTATTTCCCAGATGGGTTCTCAGGAGCTAAAATAAGAGTACACATCTACGAAAGATGGTTGCAATCACAGGCTGCAAGTTGAGATAACTGAAACTGAGTATTTGTCCTTGAAAAACAACCATTCTCCTGACACTAACATAATTCACAAAGATCTGGACACTCTTACTATTTCTTGGTAGATGCAAAGAGGGACCACTAAAGAGTTAACTTCCACAACTAAAGGCTATTCATCTGTGGTTTTACAAAGCAGCAGCTTTAAACGTTTTATTACTAGAAATGAAAAACGTTCTAAATGTCCTTTGGATTCATGGAGTCAACACTTGATCAGAGAGTAAATTACCAGATAGTGAAATCATTACTTGATCTAAATGCTACATGGATTATATGACTTTATTTGTAAAGTTCAGCACCTGGTTCCCCACAGAGAGTTAATAATCATTTATTAGCCATGAAGACAAAATAAGTCAGTTGGATGCCACCAGGTGAGGAGAGCCCTGTCTCACAGAGCCCTGCTGCCCTCAGTGATGGAGAAACCAGGGCGGTGCTCAGTACGCCCCCTCCTCCAGCAGCTCTGCAATGAATACTTCACACTCACCTGGCCAACACACAGAGGCTTTAAAATGCTTTCATGTAAAATTGCTTTTATGTCACAATAGTCCAGTGCTATAAAGATGTAACCATTTCCAATAATCAGAAAATGCAGAGATTTGTGAGACTGATCCCACAGAAAATCCACTTACCATTTCATAATATTTAGCTCAGATCATAAAGACCAGCTGAGTTGGAATGGCAGAATGTTGGCTTTTAGAATTAACCCTGCAACTAGCTGGTTGAATATGAATATGCTTTCTCATCTATAAAAGGAGAGTGGTTTTAGTCAAAGGTTTATAATGTTCCAAAGGGGCAAGTAACAGATTGCTTTGAAATATGATGAAAGCTAAGGACTTTGTTCATAGGAGGGGGATGAACAAATGTATATGCATATATACACAGAGTGTTTGGAATGATATTTTCAGAGATTTCACAGCTTCCTGAAGCCCAGCTAGAGGTTCTGTTCAGAATTCCCCAATCAGATGGCTTCTCAAGTCCTTTCTAGTTCTGCTATGCCATGCACACTGCAGACCAGGGTGTTGCTTACATCCTTAACTATATAAACAAGTTTCCATCCTCTAAACGTGTTGGTTTGTGGGAGTTATTCTCTTCCCTCTAACCCCATTCCTCTTCCACCAGTTCCTTGAAGAATAAGGACTAACCCCTCACTCATGAGGACTCACACCCAAGCCCAGTGGGTCTCTCAGAGCAGCACTGCCCACACTTTACTGTACACTCAATCACCTGGAGATCTGGGGAAGATGCAGATTCCAATACAGCAGGTCCCAGGTGGGGCTGAGTCTGCATTTCTAACAAGCTCCCAGGGACCACTCCAGTAGATACCAGCTCTCAGCCCCTACCCCAGTTCCCTAAGCTCCCTTCTCAGCCTGAGGGCAGCTCACCATGGTGTTTCTGTGGAGTTCTCTAGTGACCTCTAAAAGGTCTGAAGTTCTTTTAAAACATTCGAATCCATCCTACCCATCCCCAAATCCGAACTGCTTTAAAAGAAAAAACTTCGTGTAATACATCATTGTGTCACAATAGTGGAAACACTCTGAATTTTAGAGTATGACAAACCTGGGTTTGAACACCATAACCGAACAATGTGGTTTTTGGCAAAATGTTTACCTCTCTGAGTTTCATCCCTAAAACTGTCCTGATGAAAGACTTAAAAGCGATAACGCTGGATGCAAACTATTATATATAGGAGAGATAATGCTAGTAAAGCAACCAGCATCGCCAGTCCTAATGATAACCTTGATTCAGCATCAGCGCTAACATTTCCTGATGGTGCCCCAAGAATACTGGAATACAGAATCCACCGATTCCTCCTGACAAGGTCTAAACTTAGTTATCTTAACATTAACCCCAAATTCCTCTTTGTGTTCCCCATATGACTCCAATGTGCAAAGAAGGAACTATCATGCAAAACAAGAGTGATCTGAGAAGACAAGATTTTTCCTTCACAACTCTGAACTTCTAGGAATAACATAGGGACACTGAGAATCAGTCTTCTCACATGTGAAGTGATGAAGGCAGAACATATGTCTACAGGGGCTGACAAAGTTTGCCTTAGTTTTCCAGGGTAGATAGACAAACACAATTCTAATAATACTCAAGATTAATCTGATGTACTCCAAATGATGGTACTGATCTCCCAATTCCTGGGCTTCATAT
This sequence comes from Balaenoptera physalus, assembly GCF_965194825.1. Classification (NCBI taxonomy): domain Eukaryota; kingdom Metazoa; phylum Chordata; class Mammalia; order Artiodactyla; family Balaenopteridae; genus Balaenoptera; species Balaenoptera physalus. Next base: position 37,115,939 of record NC_138891.1, read on the forward strand.
TTATTTCTGCATCCATCCTTTAATTTATCCTGTTGTGAACTGTGTAGTCTTCATTATGGATTAATCAAAACAAAACACTTCATACATTCTGCTTCCTGTTGTTAAGAATCTTCCCAAAGTATTTCTGTTTACCATCAGGAGGCCATGGATAACCTTGTGAAGTCAGTTAAGGCTAAAAGGTATATATTTGTATCATGCAACAAATATATCAGCTGTAATGTTAAGACAAGTCATACTTAAAGGGCACTAAGAAAGCATGGTATTAAAAGGAATATGAAATAAATCTGTTGGAAAAAAATGACCATATGAAGGTGAGCATATCACTTGCCCCTCCCACTCCTCTGCATAAAATCAAGAGTTTCATGCATCACTTTTGCTCAAACTAGCAAATAATTACATACTGTTCTAAATCAGTAAATTAATTCGATTTAGTTTACTGATTAGATCAATATTTTAGTAAGTCAACAATTTTAGCCCAGTGATTCTCACCCCTCACAGTGCATCAAAATCACCTGAAGTTAAACAGAAAGATACAGATATAAGGAATGAAAGGATGACCACACAGGCGCCCGCCCCAACCCGCCTAGAGATGATTTAACTAGGATCGGGTAGAACCCAACCACCAGTATTTTTTAAGCACCCCAGCAGATTCTAATGTAAAACTAGAGTTAAGAATCACTACTTAGGACTTCCCTGGTGGCGCAGTGGTTAAGAATCCTCCTGCCAGTGCAGGGGACACGGGTTCGATCCCTGGTCTGGGAAGATCCCACGTGCCGCGGAGCAACTAAACCCGTGCACCACAACTACTGAGCCCAGGCGACACAACTACTGAAGCGGGCACGCCTAGAGCCAGTGCTCCACAACAAGAGAAGTCACTGCAATGAGAAGCCTGCACGCCGCAATGAAAAGTAGCCCCCGCTCACAGCAACTAAAGAAAACCCTCGCGCAGCAACGAAGACCCAACGCAGCCTAAATAAATAAATTACTTAAAAAAAAAGAATCACTACTTAGTCTTTGGTTTTTAAATCACTTTAAGAAAGTACAGACTTAAAACACATACTGAGATTATAGATTATTTCTTCCTATTTCTTTAGTCTTTTCTATACTCTCCAACTTTTCAATGGTGAACTTGTACTGCTATCAGAAAAAAATTAAGTGAAAAAAAATTTTATAGAAAACCAGCATCCACAAAATGCCAAGCGTAAATGACTCCTACATTTTCTGCTTCTATGTTCAAACACATACTTGCATCCATAGTCTTATGAGATGTCCCCCCTTGCATACCTTCAAGATTCAGTATAAAATAGGCTATCATCACAGAAAAATAACCATTATCAAATTCATGAATTCTATAGTTCCGTTGAGAGAATATGTATTTGCCACCTTAAGTCTGGAGTATTCAACACACCAGAATCTAATTGGTTGCCCATCGGAATTACCTGAAGAGTTCTAAAAATTCCCCCAGGCCCTAGCCATAACCCAGACCAATTAGTCAGAACCTCTGGGCTGGGACCCACACAACAGTTTTTTTAATACCCCCAGGTGATTCCAACGTGCAACCAAGTCTGGGAACCATTGGCTAAAAGAGTTAATTAATACAAGTCTCTAGAGATAAGCCTCTGCTGAAAGGTATTGAAATTCTGACACTGGTATAATTTCAAAAAATGGTCATTTGTGGATATGCATTGATATTCAATTTCAAGTTGCCAAGGAATAAAATAGGACACTAAACAATAAATGTGTGCACTGTTCTCCCTTTTAATTGGGAATAAGTCACCACCTTCTACATTCAAATACAAGAAGTTCTGAGATCACTGTTATATGTCAGTCACATATTCTGGCCAAGAAAGGAATATTGACAAGACAAAATTGGACAAAAAATGTTTTCACAGATTCTACATTTATTCTACCCAAGTAGGTATTATTCTTGGGGTAACTTTGCTACCTAGAAGTCAGAAATGTACTCTCCTGTTGCTTGAGATTCTTAGATGAAAGGCCTAGATGCTCACCATTTTTCTTGTTTGTAAATCTGAAATAAAAGTGCATCTTCTTAACTTTTTTTTTTAAATTTATTTATTTATTTTTGGCTGTGTTGGGTCTTCGTTTCTGTGCGAGGGCTTTCTCTAGTTGCGGCGAGCGGGGGCCACTCTTAATCGCGGTGCGCGGGCCTCTCACTATCGCGGCCTCTCTTGTTGCGGAGTACAGGCTCCAGACGCGCAGGCTCAGCAGTTGTGGCTCACGGGCCTAGTTGCTCCGCGGCATGTGGGATCTTCCCAGACCAGGGCTCGAACCCGTGTCCCCTGCATTGGCAGGCAGATTCTCAACCACTACGCCACCAGGGAAGCCCCCATCTTCTTAACTTTTAAAGAAGCTGTTTGATTATTCTCTTCATGCACCCCCAGGCCTCCTTTCCTCCTCTCTTACTGAGAAAGCTGGTGCTTTTGTTTTGGTGCATGTCTATTCTGCTCTCTGGGGTAAGAATTACCCCACAGATGACAACTCACTTCTGTGCCTGAAGATTTTCAGACTCAAGCAGCAGAGAATTTTAATAGTATGCAAAATACTGCAATTAAACATCTTTTATTAATAGGGTTATTTTAACAGGCAAAACCTCCATTTTCAGAGTTGAATAAAATAAACCCATATATAACCAACATGGAAATTCTGGAAAGTATTATTAAATGAATTCAAAAAGTCTAAGAAATTCTTTTAAAGAAATGGGTTTGTCCTTTTCCACTTTGAGGCATTATACATCTGTAATCAGCTTTTCTAAAGCACACTAGGATTCTCAGCAAAGTGGGCTTTCCCTTCTCAATCTCAGGAAGGAATGGTTTAGGTGTATTCTTTTGTTCTCCAAGGCAAAAGCATGAGTGAAGGGAAGAAGAGGGTCTGCAGCCAAGGGACTGATGCATTCCACAGCACAAAGACGAAAGGCCAAGAGGCACATGAAAAGATGCTCAACATCACTGATTATCAGAAAAATGCAATACAATGAGGTGTCACCTCACACCAGTCAGAATGGCCAACGTCAAAAAACCTACAAACAATAAATGCTGGAGAGGGTGTGGAGAAAAGGGAAACCTCTTGCACTGTTGGTGGGAATGTAAATCGGTACAGCCACTATGGAGAACAGTATGGAGGTCCCTTAAAAAAACTAAAAATAGAGCTACCATATGATCCAGCAATCCCACTCCTGGGCAAATATCCAGAGAAAACCATAATTCGAAAAGATACATGTACCCCAATATTCATTGCAGCACTATTTACAATAGCCAGGGCATGGAAGCAACCTAAATGTCTATCAATAGAGGAATGGATAAAGAAGATGTGGTATATATAGAGAATGGAATATTACTCAGCCATAAAAAAGAATGAAATAACGTCATTTGCAGCAATGGATGGACCTAGAGATTATCGTACTAAGTGAAGGAATTCAGACAGAGAAAGACAAATATCATGATATATAGCTTATATGTGGAATCTAAAAACATGGTACAAATGAACCTATTTACAAAACAGAAATAGTCACAGATGTAGAAAACAAACTTATGGTTACCAAGGTTGGTGGGGAGGGATAAATTGGGAGATTGGGATTGACATATACACACTACTATATATTAAATAGAAAATCAACAAGGACCTACTGTATAGCACAGGGAACTCTACTCAATATTGTGTAATGACCTATATGGGAAAAGAATCAGAAAAAGAGTGGATATATGTATATGTATAACGTATTGACTTTGCTGTACAGCAGAAACTAACACAACATTGTAAATCAACTATACTCCAATAAAAATTAATTAAAAAAAAAAAAGATTAAAGGCCAAACTTGAGAGCGCAAAAATAATGAAACAGTAGGTGGTTCTTATCTCCCCTGTAATTAAAATGAGTGTATGCAATGTACTTTACTATGTACTGGAGATACGAGTGAGAACAGTCTCTGCTCCCCTGGAACTTAGAAGTACAAGGAGGACAAAAATTAAATTGGTTATCACAAAATTAATTGTTTTATTACAACAGTGATACTGCAATGAGGCAGCAATGCAGGGTGATAGGAGAGCATACAAAGGGGACTGACCCGGTCTGGGAAGTCAGTATAAGCTTCTCTGCAGAGGGGACCCTTATTCTGGGGTCTAAAGGATGGGGTAGCAGCCAGCTAAGCAAAGAAGGGGTAAGTTTTGTGGGCAAGGAACGGGAAGGTCAGTGTAGCTGTGGTGCAAAGAGGGAGGGGAAGCAAGAGATAAGGCTGGCAAGGCAGCCGGGTACCGGTGGGGAAGAGGGAATTCTGCTCCAGACATGCAGAGTCTGAGGACCTGCAGGCATCAGCGGAGCTGTCAGGTAGGAGGATGGACATCTGGGTAAGGTGCTAAGCCAGGAATACACTGTTAGGAGCTATCGGCACATAGATGGGAGTTGAAGCTGCGGGAATGGGTGAAAAACACACTAGGCTATGGGCTTTAAATTTTTAAAAAATCTGACTATCCCTTTGAAGCCAACAGTTTGCATCTGTAACAACCCCAAACATACCTGCTGAAATGAATGAGCCCTAAAAATACATAAACTATCACAGGTCCACTGGGATGACTTTTCATGTACACAGTGTAAAGGACCAAACTGGAATTTTTAATCTTTGTTTTGATAGATGGGAGACAAGAGGGTTTTGTGATTACAAATACAATCACTAATAATTATTACTGTGGTCCAAGAAAAAAATCTGGACCTTTTGTATAACTAAATTAAATAATTATGCTGCCCTGGAAGAACCCTGAATCTACCCGTGGAAAGACATTTCATCCTCCCATCAATCTCTGTGCATACATTAGGCACAGAGTAGAAAAGACAACTGGGAAAATGAGAGAGCAGAGGAAAATTAATTATAATTATGGAAATGAAGCTTAAAGAACAAAGGCTTAAAGTTGTAACACAGGTCTAAGGGGACATAATTCTCTTAAGTAACCACTTAAAACGTGAGAAGTCTGCAAATCTGAAGGAAAAGCTGACTGTTTATTAGATATATTTCTTCTAACTTAGTAACTAGAAAATTGGTATTCCCAAGCATAAAGGAATAAAATAATCAAGGGCCCTTCTGCTTGACTGGACTCCCAACGGCCATAGGTTTGAGAGAATTTGAGAGTCTATCGCGAAAGGCCAGCCAAGGATATCACTTAACACAACAGGCTTGTTTCAAACAACGACTAAAACTAAAGCTTCAAAGACTGACCACTGTTAACTTCTCATCCATCTGGGCTTCCCAGGTATCCAGATCTTCAGTTTGCCATTTTGCTACGCATTCCACAGGGATCTTTTCATGCCCTCCATCATTACGGAATGTGAATGACCTCAACACGGAAAGCATGACAAAAGAGAACACAGTGGGTTCTCTTTTGTCAGCAAAATCCCATCAAATTAGATTCCCGATGGGGAAAAGAGGCCGAGACATCTCACCATGGATTTTTATAAATCTAGATCGTTGCTTGGCTCTGATCAATCCAGCTACACAACCTTGCAAGAAGCAAGCACAATAAAGAACACTAGTACCTTTGGGGAAAGGAAGTCTCTCTAATCCAAAATGTTCGTGGACAAGGACCAGCCCGGAGTGGCTATAGAGAAGTCCAAGGGGAACTGTCAGGGGTGAAGAGGGTGGGATTCCATCCATTCAAAATCACATGACCTGAGCCCCTGTTACGTGTACAGCCTAGGCACCTGGAGTGGCACAAACAGTACTCTGAAGATTAAAATCGGAGCCCCCCTCATTCCCAGAGACAAGCAGGGGAAGAGCTACAAAAGAATAATTCAGAGGCTTCCTAAGGCCTGTGGGAGTAGCCCCCATAACAGCGTGAGAAGAAACAGAGAGATTGAGATCAGGAGGTCTGGGAGGAGGACAGGAGCAACTTCATAGCCAGCCCAGCCTCCACAGCCGGCAGCAGCCTGCAGAGCTCCTTGTGCAGAAACACGGAGATAAGAGAAAAGGCAGGGACCAGGGAGTTGCCCAAGAGCCCTCAGGGCAAGGGAAGCCAGGCTTCAGCCAGAGGGAATAAGAAATGGACAACGGGTGGGGCTGAAGGGAGACAGCGGGTCCTCTCTACAGAGTCCTTGGTGACAGAGGGGTCAGGGTGAAACCAAACATCCACAGAAGATGGAACAGGAGAGAGATTCTTGATCATCTCACCGCCACTAACATACAAACTGGCCGGGGTGCAGCTCAAAGACCTTTGCTTTTCCCCCATCTCTCTTCCTTGTACCAAAATCTGAGGATCTAGGCCTTGAATTCCTCCTTCAAGGAGAAGAACTATAGCAGAGCCAAATGAACGCCCACCCTGAACCCCTGACAGACAGGTCAGGCCCACGATGCAGGTAAGGGAGAAGATGGGATTTAGATGAGTTTGAGATTAACCTTTTAAACTGGATTAGACCCTCAGTAACCAGAAGTAGCCAGAAAGTAATAGAATCTGCCCAAGATGTTGCAAAGAGTATTTTTTAAAGTAGTAATTGGTGAAAAATAAAACAATTTTGTTTATATGCTACACCAAGTTGAGAATGTTCAATAAACCAGTTTGGTCATCATGGAGAAAGACCAAAAAAAGAAAAAAAAAGGAAATGAACTTTGGATTTTGATATAAATAGCATTTCACTGAGACTTTCCTTGACAATTTTCTCTGTCTCCAAGGGATGAAGAACACATGTTCCCAAAAAGTTATAGAATAAGATTGTTTCATACTAGCTCACATTAAAGTTTGTGTTCTAACTAGATATAAGTATCTACTTTTGTAAGGACTGAATGGCTGGCTCTGATTTGTCTCGGGCAAGGGAAGAAGTACATAAATAAATTTGGTCAGTTAATTCACTGCAAATTCCCCAGCTGGCCTCTGTTTAAAAGTGGCCTGAGGAGGGGAAGTGGAGAAACAAGCATTTCTTGAAATTTTACCACTTAGGAAGAAGTTTAGAGGTCATTTGTCCTAAACTGAAGCATTTTGCTGACATGGAAACGTAGTCCCAAAGGGACAACTCATCCAAAGCAACCCAGAGGGAGGGTGGCCCCTGCAAGATGCCACACCTGGGACAGGCCTTGCTCCCTTTGCTGAGCCTTCACTGCCTCTGGCATGTTCGCGAGATGCCCCTGAACATCACAGACCTGAAAGTATACCTGCCCTCTGTGCTTTCTGCCTGGTGGCCGTGGAGGGGGGAGGGGGAGACTTGAGTGTGAGGCTAAAGAGGAATCTTCTGGGCAAGGCTGCTTCCAGAATTAGTTCTATTATATCATTTAAATGACTCAAGTACATTCTCTCCCTTTAAGGCCTATCTTTTTTTTTTTTTTTTTATACTTTCTCTCAACTGTCTTTGAAATTTTTTCCATGCAGTGTTCCTCTAAGAGATAATATTTTTGATCTTAATGATGTTCACAATATCTTGACTATCACTGCATTAGCAGGAATTCTCTGTGCACTGGTATTTTTCTGGACCTAGAAGAGGATGTAGGTACAGTCATTGGCCGGAAAAGCTAGGCTTTGACTCAGTAAAGAAATGACACTCTGATAAAAAAATCTAGTAACGCCCCAAACCGCTAAAGCAGGCAGGCTGCCAAAGTCATACCTTGCTAATAAACCGGCCTAAATTAATGAGAACCGAAATTCATGCCTGCATAATTTCATTCTCCTTTCATATTTACCAGGCCAGATCTGGCATTCTTCTTTTTTTTACAACGAGGATGGAATTCCAGTGAGAACTTCTCCACTCTTCTTCTTTGAGTATAATGACGTTTGTCCTGAAAGCTTGTCAGTCCTAGCTACTGGTCTCTCCATGTTTGGGAGGGACTCAAGAACAACCCTACACACACACACACACACACACACACACACACACACATATACACACACCCCTAAAGGAAAATGCAGCTTTTTGCCAGTGCAAAGGTAACTACAAAGTTTACAATCAAACAAGAATCTTACTCCTCTTCACTGCCATCTTGTCAGCCCTCTCTTCCCACGTTCTGGCCTGTAGGACACTCCCGTTCACCACACATCCTGTTTGACTACACAGAGACCACAACGTTGCTGCTAGAAGGGAACTTCGGAATCTGGAAAAACCCTCATTTTAGAAATAGGGAAACTGAGGGTCACCTAGGTGACAAAGGCTACACAAGTGAGTCATAAAAATGGAGCTAGAACTCGTCTCTGGGGTCCAATTCAAGCCTACTTTCCTTTACAAACTGGCAGTCCAGTTTCTGTCCTACATCACCAATTAGGCCTCTGGCCAGGAAGGGGAGGCTGGCTAAAAACTAAATGTTTAATTAACTAAATTAATTAGTTTGATTAGAAGTTTGTTGTGAGGCAAAATCAAAGTACATATACGGCACTTTTTAAAAAGACATACTACATAAATATTTAACAACAGAACTATCCTTAATTTTATCCCTAGATAGTAAGAGACACTCGTAATTCAATTCAAAACCTTTCTAGTCTAGATTTGTCTTGGTCATTCAGAAACATTCATATAACAACATGAGAGCAACAGAAATAAATTTCAATATAGTAAGTAGGGGTGATACCATATAACTTACAGGAAAGCAACATCACAATTTTTTCCAACCTCACAATTTTTCCAACATCACAATTATAACTAGCAGTGCATGAAAACAAAAATTAAGTCACCTCCAAGTAGGAACTCAAATGTTTGAAAAAAGCTTATGTGCATTAGAAATTGGATATATATAAATTGTAAATACACTGATAACAGGTTTAAGAATATGTGTCCCAGGTCAGAAAAAAATGCTCCAATTCACGACAGCCAAGAGAAAGAGCTGAGGGTACAGGTAATTTTCAAATAAAAATAATTCATGAAAATATAAGCCATTAAAGCAAGGTTCATACTACACAAATTATTCTTTGCTCAAGTTTTTTCTCTATATCAAACATGTTAAAACAAAAGCCAACTAGAGAAAACCTCTGGCAATTGGCTTCTTTGATAGGCTCAAAATCCCTTTGGATTCAAGATTCCCTAAAAATCTGGGCGAATGCCAGACAAGTGGGAAATACAAAAACAGTTCATCATAATGCCTACCACGGGTCCTCTCCTCACTGACACCGAATTAAGTCAATTCAACCAGCTCATTTCTGTTACCTAGTACCCACCATTTCCTACCTTTTCCAGGTATTCCATTCCTACATCAGAATTGTTGCGGAGATGAGAGGAGATAAAAGACCGGATAGAAACAGACAATTAGTGTTACTCTTTGGGTTGCGGGATTGTGGGTAATTTTCTACATTGTTTCCAATGAGAACCTACCTCCTCCATACTCAGAAAGGGAGGCTATGAACGTGCTTTATGAACTGTGAAACAGTATACAAATGTTACATTTGTATTTTTACTTTTCTTGACCCCCTACTGCCCACCTAGTCCTCATTTTAAGGTGGTTCCTTTCTCCTGGGAATACTGCTTAAGTCTGGCTAGCACAATTTGCACATCTGAGTCTGCATATTCTAAAAGTCTATTATCTTGCAGAGGAAATGGTTCTTTTCTGTTTATAATGGAAGGAGTTTTGTTTCTTTTTGTTTGGCTTGATTTGGTTATGTAAGGAGAGTTACCAGCAGACCAGGAGAAGCCCCTCTAAAAGAAATCTGACCTTTCTGACTCAACATGTCCTGTCCCCTATCTTTTCTCAGAAATGTTCAGAAATCATCTACAAAGATGTTATCACTAGCACTCCCTTGGCTTAAAATATACCAAGACTCCTCACAATCCTCCATAAAGTTAAATAAATTCCTGTCTTCACAGACATTACTTTTCTGCAGAAGTAAATACAGTGGAAGAGAAGAGGCATCATTCTCTCCTGAATTACAAATCCTTTGGCATACAGATCCAAAATGATATTTTAACTATCAGAAATACTTAAAGCTACTGCTTTATTATAAATGAACAGAATCATAATTCTAACTGGCTTTAGTCCTTTTAATCTTGGGAAGATTTGATATCTCTAAATCTTCTCAAATGAGTAATTCTTCAACGTAAGTAACCAATTCATATTTTAAGTATTCTACTGCCCTCTTGTGAATCTCATGTTCAGAGACAAGACAGCTCACAAAATACATGCAGCAACTGTAATTCTCAGAAATACTTCAATGGAATCTCAGAGACTAGAACTAGAAAGAACCTAAAAAATCATCGAGACCAGCACACTCATTTCACAGAGGAGAAAACAGAGATCCTGAAGGATTATATAACTTGGTCAAGATCAGACATGGCTAGTTAATAGCAGAGCGAATACTGTTGAATAGAACTTAAACCTCTCAGAGTGTTAATTTTTCTATTAAAATGGAGTTGCAGCCTGGAAAAAAATAGTGGGGTTTCGGAGTTAAGCAGATATGAGTTTGATTTTAGATCACCACTTCAACAACCTCCCCAAACCTCTGTTTCCCCATCCATAAAATGGGATGAATAATAACTATCGCAAAGGTGTTGAAAGGATTCAATAGGCTCATGTTCCTCAAGCCCTCAGCAAAACTATCAGCAATACAGTAATTCACTAAGTGGTAACACAGCTGTAACAATACATAGGAAATTGTTTTTAAGTTGTTATAGCCTTTGAGCTCTCTGGACAAAGGTATTCTAAAATAATGAATGAACAAAATCTGAACTTTTTCAAAATTGGCACAAAACTTGGAAAAAGTAAAGCTAATTTTTCTAACGCCTCTGTTTCTTTATCATATTTATTCTTTTTTTTTTTTTAATATAAGTAAATTTGTAACAGAAAGCACCACACAGCAAACACTGTGTGAGAGATGAAGCAACCAACAGGGTCCTTAGATGAGGTTCACAGGGAAACAAAGCAGAACTCAGTGCCAGCGTGTTAAGTCACCATATCTTAGTCTCCTTTGCTAAGAGGCTGTCGCCACTGCAATGCCAAGAGAGCCAGCATGGAAGGGTAGAGGCTAGAATTTTAGATCTGACCTTGCTAATAACTGGCTATGCCAACTTGGGCTGGTCATTTCATCTCTGCTTCCCTTTCTTGACCTGTAAATGAAGGCATCCTCTACGGAGTAAAGTCGGATATAGTGAGGTGGCATAATGAACGTGAAAAAACATTGTAAAATGTGCCTTAACAAAATAAGTAGGGTTAAGTTTGTTATCTTAAACTTAATCTAAAGCAAAAACAAAAAGTAAGTCTGCACTAAATTGGGGAAGAAAAACCAAACTTAGAAAGTTGAAGGCAGCTTAGATCAAGGATTCTGTTCAGCAGCACTCCACTTCTCATGAAATCTCTCTCTTCCCTCTACAATTCCACCAGCTCTGAATGGAGATTACTCCAAAAATTCTGCCAACACATGAATCTCTGACTCTTAAGTAAATTTCACTCAAGGGCATCCTGATACCAGGATTGACAGAGCTTATCCCTGGCTGTATATCACAAAACAAATATGCCAGCAGGGTAAAGGCAATTCACCTTAGTTTGCCATGAAAATGACTAACGTTGATTATTCTCTGATTTACAGCTGCAGTCATCCACCCTGATAGTTATGGTTAAGTGCCCTCACCTGCTCTGATTTTACGTGGCGCCTGATAGAAGGCACACCCCATGCTGGTTATAAGCCCTGATTGATGATCCACCAATATTAACCGAGCACTACCTACGGGTCTAGCTCCCCAAATTTCAAACATCGGAAAGGGATATTACTGGAGTTGACAGTGTAGTAGAAGAGGAAAGGCACCGACATAAACTAAACTGAGAGGTAGAAAGTAACGATGCCGTTATGGTTGCTGAGGTGCAGCACACAGCTTGCAACTCTGCGGAATGAGTCCAGTGGGGATTCTTGGATAACTTTTCATCAACAAGTTAATTCAAGCTCTTGGTTCAACCCAACAATCCTACCACATTTGCATCCAGAGTGCTGGAATAAAAGTGCTCTCAGAAACAAAAGATCCGCCTACAGGAGTAGAAAAGGCAACTCACCGTGAAACAGACTGTTGTCCACCAGAAAATGCCTGCGGTACTGCACACAGTTCCTTTTCTCCAAGTTCCAGTAACTCATTGTCAGAAGACTTCTGGCACAGCATCAAAACCAAATTGCTCTGTCAAGAGAAACGGAAGGAGACGAAAATGAAGAAGGCGGAAGCCACACGCTCACGCTGGCCGCCTGACGCCGTTAGTCCCCGGGCATCAGCGGGCAGCACGCAGGCCTCACACCTTCTCCACGTGGGGAGCTGGAATGCCCCAGGCCCCAAGAAATTCCCCACAAGTCTTCCCACTGGATAGAAGGTCACTTAACGTACCACAACAGGAGCTTTTTCTAATAGCACCTTACGGGGCTCAAAGTTACCGCTGTCCTGGGGGGGAAAAAAATCAATCCACCAACGGAGAACAAGTTTCAGAACTGGTTTACGTGCTCCAGGCTTCGCCCACACTCAGCCAGGGCTCAAACCAGTCAATGCTGGTAGCTTTTCAGGAAATCTCAGTTTCAGGCGGGGAGGGGACTAACAGGAGGGTGACTGTCATTCCCAGTTTCCGACTTCTGTGTCAGCACCAGTCTGGTGGACGGCATACCTGATCAATCCAGGGAACTCTTAGAAATTATAATGGCGTCCATGTAGCCATGGGCCAGGCAAACACAGTAACAAAGGCCGCCTCCCTCTCTTGGCCTCACTATGGGTGTCCATTTCGGGCCCCTAGGGCCTGCCTCTGCCCCCTGTAACCAGAGCCGGGTGAACAAGCAGCGGGCCTGCTCCTCCAGAAGGCTTGCCCCTCCACGGACAGAGAAACACAGTGCTAACCGGAGCGAGGACTTGAAAGGCAGAGATGCCAGCTGACGAATTAGACTCCTCCAGAAGCCGGTGTGCATAACCCAGAACAAGGCTCCCTTTGTTCACAGGATTTGGCTAAAGCAACTTTTCAGAATTCCATCTTCTTTTCTGGTCACAGAATAAAGCCAGGCAAAACCAAGCAAGGCTGGCATGAAGGAAAATCCACAGGTGGGAAACAATTTGTCTATCTGTCCTATTAAAGCAATCTAGACTTTTGTAAAGGCACTCCAGGATGGAGTCAGTACTGAAGAAAATAAATGATCAGAGCTGTGCCTATTCATTAATGGAACCACAATTGGTGTAGGTTCCTAAAGCTTTTGCCAGAGCTTCTCCTTGGCTCCCTAAGCCTCATGCTTCCTCCCTCCCCTAACTGTAACCTATCCTACCTTTTCTCGGGCTCCAGGAGACCTGGCTCCCCCTTCTTCTTACCCCACCCCCACCTGGCTAAATCTGGCTGCTTCTCCCACTCCCTCGGCCTGAGGGTGAGTCCCATCACGCCAAGATACGCCATACTACAAGGATTTCTTTCAAAAAGTATTTTAGTTATCCAGTTAGATATGCTCAGTTTTAAGAAACTCAATACTGAAACTCGAAAAAAATTTTTTCACTGAAAATCCCCTCTTCCCTCATTTCATGTCTCTCTCCTGGAATGACCACTTTTGCTTGGTGTGAATCATTCCAGTCTTTTTTATGCATTTATTTATACATATATTCATGTATTCAATTTTGAAGACATGTTTTTTAATAAGAATACCTTTTTTCAAGAATTGGAAATAATTTTCAGTAATATCAGTAGTAACTATTTCCTACAAAAGTATATTCATGATTTATATTAGACATATTTTACAAAAAAAAAATATTTTAGGTTACACAGAATTAAGGAGAACTGTCTGTATTCATGCTAACTTTTCCTTACTAACTTGATCTTATGGTTTCATGTGTCATTCTTTTTTTTTTTTAACATCTTTATTGGAGTATAATTGTTTTACAATGTTATGTTAGTTTCTGCTGTATAACAAAGTGAATCAGCTATATGTATACATATATCCCCATATCCCCTCCCAGCCTCCCTATCTCACTCCTCTAGGTGGTCACAAAGCAACAGCTGATCTCCCTGTGCTATGCAGGTGCTTCCCACTAGCTATTTTACATTTGGTAGTGTATATATGTCCATGCCACTCTCTCACTTCGTCCCAGCTTACCCTTCCCCCTCCCTGTGTCCTCAAGTCCATTCTCTATGTCTGCGTCTTTATTCCTGTTCTGCCCCTAGGTTCATCAGAATCTTTTTTTTTTTTTTTAGATTCCATATATATGTGTTAGCATATGGTATTTGTTTTTCTCTTTCTGACTTACTTCACTCTGTATGACAGACTCTAGGTGCATCCACCTTACTACAAATAACTCAATTTCGTCTCTTTTTATGGCTGAGTAATATTCCATTGTATATATGTGCCACATCTTCTTTATCCAATCATCTGTCGATGGACACTTAGGTTGCTTCTCATGTGTCATTATTCTTTATTTTGCCCTCTCTGTTCATTCTCAATCCAAGGAAGAGGGTTAGTGGAATCAGAAGATGAAAGAATAAGGTGCTTTTGTGTATAGTTAACAAAACACAAGCACATACCTGACTCTCATTTGGCCCTTCCTTTTAACCAGATGAAAGGAGAGAAGAGGATGTTAGAGTCAGTGACTCACCCATGCTGCTAGGAAAAAGCAGCAGTGGGACCTGAAATCGTACCTTTGGATTGCAAACTCTGCTGGGTAGGTGTTTTTAAGAAGAGGGGACTCAGTTTAAATGGTTGAACTAGAACACAAAGGTATACGTAATTGAACCCTATGGTCTCCAGGCTGTGTGTCTCCTATTTTGGTTAATCACTGGCATGCCTTACCTCCCCTGGCATCTGTTTGCTGCTGAAGGTCAGACAGTAAGCCACCCCTGAGAGCCAGACCTGAGCTGTGCACACACTACAGGCCCTCGGTAAACATCAGTGACGCCCTCGCTCTATGCCCCATTTCCTGGATTCCCTCCAGTCTGAGACTGAAGGAAGGAAGTGCCCACTCTGGCCTCCAGAATCACAGCAAATGATTTCAAAATTGAGAGATAACTGGAGGTGGAGGTAATGAATGGAGTCAGTAGGGCTGAGGCAGGGGAAGACAGCTGTGCAATAAAGCCAATCTCAGCCACAAACAGATTTAGAGGAACCAGGGGCCCAGCACTCACTAAGGGGAAGCAACTGAAAGGGACCTTAGAAATGAGCTCAGCCAAACCTCACATGGTGTAGCCAGAAGGAAACTGAGGCCCAGAAAGTAGGTGTAACTTGCAAGATAGCACTGCTAGCTAGCTATTCGAGAAAGCTGGCACCCCAGGCTCAGCAGTACCAAAGCAGGGATCTTTTGAGGGTTTCATGATCCCATTTGTGTGAACATAATGGGTGAAAATATCTACTAAAATATACTTTCATTGATTTAATATTTGCTATTTAATATATGTTATATTTGGAACTCTTTATAGAACATACAGATCCCCAATCCTTGTAAAAAATTAATAACTGACAGTGACTAAGGAACATCGGGTAGAGAAACAACTCATTATTAAGACTAGTTTCAAATCCTGCCTTCAGAACAAGGTTAATATGAACTTTTTTCGTGGATGGTAAAGTTATAGGAAATGCTATATGTATGTATTTTACTTATCTTTAACAATTTCTTTTTATCCATTTTTAGAACTTGAAACATGCAGAAAAGCTAAAAAAAAAAAAAACTTATATAGTGATATCACTTATCACCCAAAGACAACTACCATGGATACTGTGGTCTTTTTTTTTGAACAAACTACATCCTATTAGTTTGAAGCCTTTTTTTTCACATAACTTACTAATATATTGTGACATTCCAGCCATATCAATAAACATACTTCTACAGAATACATATGGGATTTGAAAAAGAAATTGTAATCAGCTCTACTCAAAACCTCCAAACTCCAAAAACTCGAAAGCAGCAACAAGAAATAAAAGAAGCCAAGCAAGCATGCAGAAAGGATTCATCAGATGAACTAAAAATATCTAAAAAGTTGAAATGTTCCTAAGCCCTTTTTTTTTTTTTTTTTTTAATTTATTTTTGACTGTGTTGGGTCCTCGTTGCTACGCATGGGCTTTCTTCTAGTTGCGGAGAGCGGGGGCCACTCCTTGTCGCGGTGCACGGGTCCCTCACGACGGTGGCCTCTCCCGCCGCGGAGGCGCGTGGGCCCCAGCAACCGTGGCACGCGAGCTCAGCAGCTGCGGCTCGCGGGCTCCAGAGCACAGGCTCAGCAGCTGTGGTGCACGGGCCTAGCCACTCCGCAGCATGTGGGATCTTCCCGGACCAGGGCCCGAACCCTTCTCGCCTAGCATTGTCAGGCGAACTCCCAACCACTGCGCCACCAGGGAAGCCCCCCTAAGCCCATTTTATAAGCGATTAGTAACTTTTATAATCATTCCACATTTCTTTATTTTTGCCATTTTTTTCTGTAGATACATGACCAAAGTTGCCAGTGTCAAACTACAGGCCAGACATTAAACCTGTGGTGGCAGGACACCATGAAGAAAGAAAATATTAGAAATTCGAGGACACTTTTCACTAAGAAAAGCAGGAACGATTTTGATTAATAAGCATTTGTCAATGCGTTTAAAACTCCACAAAGGAAAGCGAAATCCTTCACAGCAACACCCATTTTAACTAAAGCCCCCTAAGAAAAAGCACACAGTGGCAGCCACTACCGGTTGTCCCCCTGCTTCCTCTGGTTTTCCTCTAGGAAACACCTTCTCCCACTTTCTTTCCATGAGACTTAGCTGGTGTCAGCTCCATCCCAATTCAGGTGGGGACGTGGCCTAGGTCTGACAAAGCTGAGCACTGCCTCCCCCAGGCCATACTAGTACAGATGGTGCACATGGCCCACCTAATTCGGACCACTGAGAGTCAGGCTTGGATGTCTGTTTGAACTGTTGGAGAAAAGAAACTTCCTTTTCTGTTGGACTCAAGGTTGTGAGGCTGTGAAGTTGTGAAGCCTAGAAACCTAGAACTCCTGGCAGCCATCTTGTTACTACAAGAGAAGAAAAAAATCTATGTGAGACTGGATTCAACCCAGAGGAATGAAGATAAACTTGGTCCTACTGATATCATTTAAGGCACACTTGAAGCCAGATCTCTCCCTGTACTTTTTAGTTAAATGAGCCAGTACCTTCCCTTCCTTGCTTTGTTTAGTTTTGTTTAAGCCATATAGAGTTGGGTTTACTGTCACTTGCAACCAAAGAGTTCTGACTGATGAAATGTGTCAGCAAAGCAGAGTAAAGAGAGCCCACCGGGCAGTCATGAGCTCTCTTTTTTGGTTTCATCTCTAACAATTGACTCACTGGGGGAACTTGGGCCAGGTTTTTTGGCTGGTCCTCTGAGTTTCAAAATATGACTCCATATTTACTTGGGCTTTCCCTAGGGATATGCTGCATTCAAGTCCTTTGTTCTGGTAGTAAAGGATTCCCTCACACCCCTTGAAGGTGTATTTTAAGCAGAGCAAACCCTGAAATCTTTTCTTCTTTAGAATTCTCTTAACTGTTTTTACATGTGAGGCAAATCTATATCACTGCTTTAACATGAGTTTTATGGAACACTACAAATCTGCTCAAGCCACTTGAATGGCTTAATAAAAAACAAACTATTCAAGTTCATATATGGAAATCAGAGTTCTAACAAAGGAAAAGCAGGAATAGGAGAATCTTAAAAGAGAACTTTGGGGAAGGGGGTATATATTCATATATGTGTATGTATATGTGTATGTATATGTGTATATATATATATACACACACACACACACTTTTTTGTTTTTGTTTTTTTTTGGCTTTGTTGGGTCTTTGTTGCTGTGCGCGGGCTTTCTCTAGCTGCGGCAAGTGGGGGCTACTCTTCGTTGTGGTGCGCGGGCTTCTCACTGCGGTGGCTTCTCTTGTTGTGGAGCACGGGCTCTAGGTGTGCGGGTTTCAGTAGTCACACATTTTTTTTTTAAGTACAGGGATTTGTTACTACATGCTGACTATCTCCACCTCTTCACCTACTGTGACTGCTACTACCACAGCCAATTCTTCTCTGGCACCCCTCTTCCATAAAAACCAACACTCCCACTCCTTTATATTCTTTCTTTCTTAAAAATAATATATTATTTGTAAATAATTTTATGGTTCATACAATATTTCCATTTATATCTTGCATTTTTAAAAAAATGATCCTTACAATAGCCCTATAAGTCATGCATCATTAAGCATGAGTTCAAAGAGGCTAATAGGAAATAGTAGGTTGCAAATTCATGGCTTCTGACTCCAAATCCACTGTCCCAGTCCCAGGGCTACACTCTGTCCAGCCGTGTTTCCTCCCTGACACTCCTTCCTTATGGAAAGAACCTAGAGTTGTATTACTCATAATATACAAGGTTAATTCTTCTCACCTCCACCACTCAATCCAACTCCACTATGGGTCAATGAAGTGGAAGAGCCAGAAGGAGAAGAGATGACTAAATGAAACATTACTTATTCAAAATATACCTACCTTGTCCCTCCAGCCAGGAGACTTTGGAGTATACAGACTGGAGGGGATCCAAGCAAAGTGTCAGTTCTTTGAGAATCAAATGGTGGGAGGTTTCTTTGCAATGAAATTTGAGTGAGCTGTTTGGACCAAGCTCAGAAACACCAAGGCCAAATTTTCGAGCCAGAAATCATTGTGAAAACTATCTGAGGGGTTCAGGTGCTTTACAAATTGCTAACAACAGGGAGGAAGGCTATAGCCGGAAATTAAAACAATGCATAAACTCACCCTGCTGTTGGAAAAGGAGTAACTGCTTCATGGGATGCAGTAAGGCATCAAGGGACAATGGGAAAATGTCTGACTGGATGTCAAGAGGCCAGAGTTGCAGCCCAGTCTGCCCTCTGACTAAACAGTGTCAGGTAAATCTCTTCAATCCCCTGTGCTCGGGCTGCCTCATCTTTGGAACAAAAGATGAGTGGTGGTGAATGAGATGCTCTCTCAGAGCTTCCAAACTTAATATTCTACATGAATAAGGAATATGGGCAACCCCTACCCCCGCCTAATATCCCCATCATTCAGCTGTAATTATAAATTAAAATAGCCCTGAGAAACCAGAGTTAATTCCCATTAGTATACCCTTTAACTCATATGGAGAAGTGATTTCCTTCTTAAGCCTTGCTGAGAGACAAAAGACATAACTAATATGCTCTGACAGCAATATTCATAAAACAGGAAGTGCTTAGAAAAAGGAAGGCAGAGGGGAAAAGTCCCCAAACTGTGTCCTGCACCTCACAGCCTCTGACACAACACGTTTGGGAATTTCTGCACCAAGGTCTCTCTAATGGTTGAGAATTCAAACTCAGTCCAGTTAAAAGCTAAGATTTCAAAGACAGCTGCTCTTCTCTCATTTCTCCACTAATTTTAAGACAAACAAATCAAGAGACTTACACAGCGCAGGGATGGGATGGGAGGGCCCATGGCTCCTGTCCCCTGGACCAGGCCTAGACTAACAGGTTCTAAAGCAGCTCAGACGCCTGGGTCAGAAGGCCCTGGTCAGAGGGGCCCCACTCCACTCCACAGATGGCAGGTCACTATCCTCCCCTCCCCCTTCATAAGCTCCCTCCCCCACTTCCCACTGGTTTCCAAGCACTGCCAAACTGGTTGTTAAAGGGCTCTGCAAACAGCCTAATTCCATAGCTAGCCCCCTCCCAGCTATGTACACACAGGGAAAGAAATAAAAGGGTACTTTGTTCATTATTTAAGGCTCACAGGGGACACCACTAAACCCCAAGTTCCCAGTGTGTTTTCTTTAAGCGATCAGGAGCTGAAAATGCTCTGAGCTAAGTTGAGCAGTGAGATACAATCGCCCTCCAAAGACACATGGATGCTTCATTTGAAAGGGCTGGTTTCAAGTATATAATAATATGTATCCAGTGCTCAAAAGAGTTCATACCTTTTGGTTCAGTAATTCAGCTGCTGGAAATATATCAGAAAGAAATCTTTAAAGATACAAAAATGTATACACAAAAAATATTCACTGCATCATTTTTTATGATGCAGAAAAATTAGAACACTAAATAGTCAGCTACTGGGGTAGCATTGACTGTAGGATAGATATTAACAATTGTGTTCTGCAAAAACTTTGTAAGTGAACATGGAAAATGCTCATGATATGATGCTATGTGAAAAAATAGAATACAGTATGGTATCAACCATCAAAAGCAGTACTGCATAGAATAATGGATCTTGATCTTAAGAAACAAAGTGCTTTTAACATTTTACCAGTAAGTGTGATGTTTGCCATAGGTTATTTGTAAATATTCTTTATGTTAAGAAAACTGCCTCTATTCTGATTTTCTGAACAGCTTTTTGCATAATTTGATATTAAACATTATAAGACATTTTCTCTGCATCTACTTAGATCATAAGATATGTCTCCATTAATCTGTTAATATGAATTTTCTAATGTTAAATCAACCCTGCAATCCCAAGATAATACATTGCGAACAAACTGGATTTATCTTTTTAACACATTGCTAGATTTGGCCTGCTCAGGTTTTATGATCGTTACTTGGATATTTCTAAGTAAGTTTGGCCTATAATTTCCATTTCTCATATTGTTCTTGACAAGTTTTTATACTGAGGTTATCTCAGCTTCAAAAAATATGTTTCTATTCCCTGGAATGATTTATGCAAGTTTGAAATTATTTTTTCCTTGAGTGCTTGGTAGAACTTGCTCATAAACCCATCTAAACCTAGACCTTCCTTTATGGAGAAATATTTGACTAATGGTTTATTTAATTTAAAAATTATAGAATTATTTAGTCTATTTTTTCTAATTTAGTTTTAATAAGTTATACTTGTCTAGAAAGGTATTCATTTCCTCTAAGCTTTAAAATGTTTTAGCATAATGTATTTCATAATTTTTTTTACTATCTACAACATCTGCTTTTCCACTCCTAATATTGTTTAGGAATATTGTGCCTCTCTCCTCTTCTTTTGAAATCGGCCTCACCAGGTGTTCATCAACATTACTAGCTTTTACCAAGAGCCAAACTGTATCATTTTTGATCCTCTCCATTGAATAATATGGAATTATTATTATTTCCTTCCATCTATTTTCTCTGGGTCTATTTTGCATCTTTTTCTAACTCTTCAACTTCAACATCTAGCTAATTTTCAGGCTTTCTTCTTTTCTAATATAAGCATTTATACATGCTTTAGCTGCTTATCCCCACTCCAAGTCTTGACCCAAGATATTTTTGTTATCATTCAGTTAAAAATATGTTCTGATTTCCATTGCAACTTCTTTGATCCAAGGGTCATTTTGAAATATATTTCTATAATTATTCATAGTCATCTTTTGTTATCAGTTTCTAGCTTAACTGCACTGTGGTCACAGATCTGGTCTGGATGATATCAACCATTGTTCGCTGTTAAGACTTGCTTGATGACATAGTTTGAGGTCACTTTTTATAATGTTCTATGTGTGTTTGAAAATAATGTGTATTCTGCAGTTTTGAGATGCAATGACCTTCACATGTCTATCAGCTCAAACTTACTAACTGTATTGCTCATATCTTGTATGTGGTAGCTGACCTTTTCCCCTCTTTATCAAGTACTGATGAAGTATATTAAAATATCACTGGGAAGGGAATTCGCTGGTGGTCCAGTGGTTAGGATTCCATGCTGTCACTGCCGAGGGCCCAGGTTCAATCCCTGGTTGGGGAACTAAGATCCCACAAGCCACGCGGCATGGCAAAAAAAAAAAAAAAAAAATCACTGGGAATATATGTGTTTCCCATTGTAGTTCTCTTAATTTTTGCGTAATATATGTTGAGACCATGTATTAGAGACCACGTTTTGCGTAATATATATTGAGACCACATTTAAAAACCACAAAAGGTTTTTCTCTGATGAGTTCAAACTTTTGAACCAATATGACCTTCTTTTATCTCTAAAAATGCTTTTGACATTTAAAGTCTATTTCATCTGATATCAATATTGCCAGCTTTTAGTTTTTGATGTTAATAGTGACAGCTTTTAGTTTGTAATCACCCATTTATCTTTTTCTATTATTTTACCTTCACCTTTCTGTACCCTTATGTTTTAGACATGTCTTTTATAAACAGCAAATAGCTGAATTTTCATTTTTCATGTAGTCTAACAATCTTTGGTTTCTTTATAGTTGCTAATACATTGGATTTTATTTCTACATCTTATTTTGTGTTTGCTACTAGTCGCCTATTCTATATTTCTTTTCTCAACTTTCTTGACTTCAGATTTAATATTTTCTCATTTCAATTTTCCCTGTCAGAAAGTTATTCATTCATTCTTTTACTAAATTTTAGTGGTTGCCCTAGAAATTTTAACAGGTACACTTTACTTATCAAAGTATAAATTTAATCTGTAACTTTAACTTCCTCCCAAACTATACAGGAACTTTAGACGATACTGACTCCTTCTGCTTCTCCAACTTATTTATGTCACTTATTTTACCTAGTTCCCACTGAAGACATGATTATTACTTTATACAGTCAATGTGTGTTTTACTTACAAATTTTCCTTTTCTTTGTTCTTCATTTTTTGTTTCTGAGACATTCCATCTGGTAATAATTTTATTTTTCCTGAAATGTATCCTTTTTGTGAGGATCTGCTAGAATTCTAGGGTTTGTTGGGGGGTTTTTTGTTTGTTGGTTGGTTGGTATTAAGTCTGAGAGTCTTTATTTTGTCTTTGCTTTTTAAAGATATTCTTAATGAAAACTGAATCCTAAGCTGATAGTTAATTTCTATCAGGGCATGAAATTTAATATTCTACTGTCTTCTGGCTTCTATTGTCACACCGTCAGGATAATTTGTCATGTCTTTGAAAATAAGCTGCCTCTTCTCTCTGACCTTGCTTAAGATCTTCTCTTTATATTTTATGTTCTGCAATTTAATTATATTTTGTCTGTGTGGATTTTTCCTTATCCCGAATGGAATTCAGATAACTTCATGAATATGGAAAGTGATGCTTTTTATCAGTCCTTGAGAATTGCCAGTCATTATCTCTTTAAATGTTGCCTCTTCCTACTTTCTTCTTCTGAAATTATAATTAAACTTACATTGAGTCTGAATTCTCTGTCTTCCACATTGATTAACCTTTATTTTGGGTTTTTCATTGTCTTGCCTCTCTGTTGCCATCTGAAAATTTTCCTCAGATCTATCATTCAGTTGACAATTTCCCTGTTCAGCTTGGGTTAATCTGTTCAGAGTTCTTTTTTTTTTTTTTTTTCTCCCAAATTCTATAATATTTGGTTCTTTCTCAAATCAGCTTGGTTAGTCTTCCGAGTTTCTGGTTCTCAGCTTAAATCTTGTGCTTAGTGATTTTTTTCAAACTATGAGATGCTCATTTTCCTTCTATTGGGTAGGACAAAAGGTTCATTCAGTTTTTTCTGTAAGATGGCTCCAGTAGCACTTAGTTGTCTTTAACTTCATTTGAAACAATTTTGTTAAATTGTATGTGATAGCTGTCATATCAGTGTGCATTTAAAAAAAGACTTATCTAATAATTAGTGATGTTGAGCATCTTTTCATGTGCCTCTTAGCCATCTGTATGTCTTCTTTGGTGAAATGCCAATTTAGGTCTTCTGCCCATTTTTTAATTGGATTTTTTTTTGATATTGAACTCCATGAGCTGTGTGTATATTTTGGAGATAAATCCTTTGTTGTTTCATTTGCAAATATTTTTTCCCATTCTGAGGGTTGTCTTTTTGTCTTGTTTATGGTTTCCTTTGCTGTGCAAAAGCTTTTAAGTTTAATTAAGTGCCATTTGTTTATTTTTGTTTTTATTTCCGCTACTCTAGGAGGTGGGTCAAAAAAGAGAAATGTAAATCAAAACTACAATGAGGTATCAACTCTCATCAGTCAGAATGGCTATCATCAAAAAATCTAGAAACAATAAATGCTGGAAAGGGTGTGGGGAAAAGGGAACCCTCCTGCACCGTTTGTGGGAATGTAAATTGATACAACCACTATGGAAAACAGTATGGAGGTTCCTTAAAAAACTAAAAATAGAACTACCATATGACCCAGCAATCCCACTACTGGGCATATACCCTGAGAACACCATAATTCAAAAAGAGACATGTACCACAATGTTCACTGCAGCACTATATACAATAGCCAGGACACGGAACCAACCTAAATGGCCATTGACAGAGGAATGGATAAAGATGTGGCACATATATACAATGGAATATTACACAGCCATAAAAAGAAACGAAATTGAGTTATTTGTAGTGAGGTGGATGGACCTAGAGTCTGTCACACAGAGTGAAGTAAGTCAAAAGGAGAAAAACAAATACCGTATGCTAACACATATATATGGAATCTAAAAAAAAAAAAATGGTACTAATGAACCTAGTTGCAGGGCAGGAATAAAGATGTAGACAGAGAACGGACTTGAGGACATGGGGTGGGAGGGGGAAGCTGGGGCAAAGTGAGAGTAGCATCGACATATATACACTACTGAATGTAAAATAGCTAGTGGGAAGCAGCAGCATAGCACAGGGAGGTCAGCTCGGTGCTTTGCGATGACCTAGAGGGGTGGGATAGGGAGGACAGGAGGGAGGCTCAAGAAGGAGGGGATATGGGGACATATGTATGCATATGGCTGATTCATTCTGGTGTATGACAGAAACTAACGCAGTATTGTGAAGCAATTATACTCCAATAAAGATCTATTAAAAAATAAAAATAAAAAAATTTTAAAAGGCATCAAAATTGGTGAATTTTTAATAGCCATTTTAATATTGAAGATGGAAGAAAAAAAGCAACATTTTCCATACATTATGCTTTATTATTTCAAGAAAGGTAAAAATGCAATTGAAACGCACAAAAAGATTTGTGCAGTGTATGGAAAAGGTGCTGTGACTGCTCAAACATGTCAAAAGTGGTTTGTGAAGTTTCATGCTGGAGATTTCTCGCTGAACGATGCTCCCTGGTCGGGTAGACCAGTTGAAGTTGATAGTGATCAAATCGAGACAACGAGATCAACGTTATACCATGAGGGAGATAGCCGACATACTCAAACTATCCAAATCAAGCACTGAAAATCATTTGCACCAGCTTGGTTATGTTCATCGCTTTGATGTTTGGGTTCCACGTAAGTTAAGCGAAAAAAACCTTCTTGACCGTATTTCCTCATGCGATTCTCTACTGAAACGTAATGAAAACGTTCCGTTTTTAAAACAAATTGTGATGAGCGATGAAAAGTGGATACTGTACAACAATGTGGAACGGAAGAGATCGTGGGGTAAGCGAAATGAACCACCACCAACCACAACAAAGGCCAGTCTTCATCCAAAGAAGGTAATGTTGTGTATTTGGTGGGATTGGAAGGGAGTCCTCTATTATGAGCTCCTTCCAGAAAACCAAGCGATTAATTCCAACAAGTACTGCTCCCAATTAGACCAACTGAAAGCAACACTCAATGAAAAGCGCCCAGAATCAGTCAACAGAAAACGCATAATCTTCCATCAGGATAACGCAAGACCACATGTTTCTTTGATTACCAGGCAAAAACTGTTACAGCTTGGCTGGGAAGTTCTGATTCATCCGCCATATTCACCAGACGTTGCACCTTCAGATTTCCATTTATTTTGGTCTTTAAAAATTCTCTTAATAGAAAAAAATTTCAATTCCCTGGAAGACTGTAAAAGGCACCTGGAACAGTTCTTTGATCAAAAAGATAAAAAGTTTTGGGAAGAAGGAATTATGAAGTTTCATGAAAAATGGCAGAAGGTAGTGGAACAAAAGGGTGAACACGTTGTTCAATAAAGTTCTTGGTGAAAATGAAAAATGTGTCTTATTTTTTACTTAAAAAACCGAAGGCACATTTTGGCCCACCCAATAATTTCATTGGTGGGGATTCTTTGAAGTCTAGGATAAAAATAGATTCTTCCAAAGGAAGGGGAAAAATTGGTGTTCGCTCAGTACCAGGGACACTTGCAATGTAGGAACTCTTTAAATCAAATTTTCATCTTGAGGTTTTTCTGACCACCTAGGTATTATGATTCCAGATGCAAATCTGTATTAAAGCTGGCTCAGGATCACAAATTCTCAGGACCAAATAATCAGGATCTGCTCAGAACCGAGATTTTTGAAAGGTGATTTTCCTTACAATATTATAGGGTTAGAAAGAAAGTAAATAATTATTTTTATTTTTGTTTTTATTCTAATTCACCCTTACAATGAGGGAGAAGCCCTTTGAAGTCCTAGCTTTATGACCAAATGGGCCCTCTCAGATGTTTTAACTTTATCTCTTGTCCCCTGTGCCCTCAGGCCATGAAAGCAGAAGTTCAAGTTAACCTGGTTTGGCAAATGTCCTCAAGGCAAAAAGCCAGCTTCATTACTCAGTAGACCCCTCTTCACTTAGCATTTAAAGCCTGAATATTCATTACTTTCTTACAGGTTACTGCACTTAAGAAAATAATCTTTCTACTGTACCCAACATATTCAAATTGTTTCATCGGGAGTATTAGTGAACTATATTGCTAGAAACAGAATTCAAGCCTGGGAATTCACATTCAAAGCCACAGAACCTTGCAATCTGACAGTCAAATCAGGACCTGATCTAACCCAAAAGCTTATTAGCTCAGTGCCTGCTAATTTGTAATAACGGCTGATACTTTTTAGCACTTCCTATGTGCCAGGTACTGTGGTAAATATTTTACGAAATATTATTTTTTTCATCTTTACAGTGATCCTAAGGGCTAGGTATAATTATTATCCCCATTTTACAGATAGAGAAACTGAAGCACAGAGAGGTTAAGTAATTACCTAAGGCCCACAGCTATCAAGTGACGGCACTGGTACTTGAACTAAATAAAAATTAACTTCAGTGATTACACTCTTAAGAGCTATGTAATTTTACTCCCTAATAAATAATGAATATAAGACAGGGAAAGAGAAAAATACAATAAAAGAAAAAGAAAGGGAGCGAACGCACTACTAGGTATGGCAAACTCAGTAATGAGATCCAGACTTTTCAATGTACAATCTTTTCCAATTCCCTATGTTCATGTAAGGGTTGAGATATTTTTCATCTTTCTAAAAATATATTCTTTCATTTCAAAAGTGGGCACGAAGTGCAGATTGGAAATTAAAACTACATTAAAAAAAAAAACACTCAAAGGAATGACTGTTTGGTAATTAGATTTCAACTCTCAGTGGCCATCAGTCTTGAAATCCAGCCCAATATTAACACCTTTGATCACATTTAAAGACTATTCCTGATGACACACTAACAGCAGATATTTTTTTTCACAGTTCTAATTTTATTTACTTATGTGTAGGTCTAACATCCAAAAAATCCTTGATTTATACTAGTTGTCTCTAAACCAGTGACTTCCATACTTTTTGAATATTAGAAATGGACTTCAGAATAGCTCCACCCACAATTCCTTCATATATAAGGATGCCCAAAATTCAGTCTCAGAAATGGCAACCCCCAGAGAAGGGCAGATCCCCCCAGCTTTCCCAAGTTCATCTTACCCTCTCTCCTGTCCACTTCCCTACCCACCAGTGAGAGAAGGGAGCTTATCACAAGGAATGTGTTGGATTCCCAACTTTGCCTGCTTTCCCTAACCCTTCCACCCAGGAATATGAGCGTCTCCAACAGGAGATCTGCCTTGAACTGGGCAATTAAACCTCCAGTCAATACCTTCTCTCTTTCCCAACCACAGCAGGGTGAGTAGGGGAAGTGCCCCCCTTTTTGTGTTCAAAAATAGGAGCTCAGGACCCCTTAATGTGCAAAAAGCTATAATCAAATCAATTTATGAATCAAATAACCCACAAGTATGCTCTGGGCCCTACTATACGTACTGAGGGGATGGAGAGATGCCTAAACACTGTCCCAGTCATCAAGAAGCCAATGATCTAGACGGGAGAATAGTGCATAGATAGAAACAAAAGATTTATATAAAACTTGCACAGAAAAAGGCAGAATGTATGATTGGTGGCAAATGAAGCATACTGTAAAGGTTCAAAGAAAAGAAACCAAGGCTGTCAGGAAAGAGTTCCTGGACGGTGGGAGCATAGAGCTAGATCTCAAAGGATCAGTAGGTTTAAAAGAGGGAAGATGAGAAGGGAGGGGAATAGGAAGGGCAGTTTAGTAGGAAGGCACTGTGAATGCTCAAAATACTGCTCAGTTATCAAGGTAAAAATTACTAATTTACATTGTTAATATGATGTTTAAATACATTGTGATAGGGAATTCCCTGGCCATCCGGTGGTTAAGTCTCCCCCCCACCTTTCACTGCTGAGGGCACAGGTTCGATCCCTGGCCGGAGAACTAAGATCCCACAAGCTGCATGGTACAGCCAAAAAAATTAAAAAATACATTGTGATATAACAAAGTATATATAAGGAAATTGGCAAAAATAACATTTCACCAAGAATGCCTAAGCATAACTTATTCAGAATATAAATCCTGCAATAGACCTCTCTTTAAAAGGATGGTAGTGATCAAAGACAATTTTGCAAAGATTTCAGCCTAAGACAATGGTGGTAAAATTAAGAATTAAAGTTTAGTTTCTCTAAAGCCAGCAGAGATTTAACTTTCTAACTGTTCAACAGAGAACTTATATCAATGCAAATATAAGAATATCAGAAATTATAAAAAGGACAAGTAAAAGGTCCTCAAAGCAATACAGAAGGAGATGGGATATTAAACCTAATTTGCTCATATAAATTCTCAAGTTCAAAAGAACATCAAAAAAACTAGTCAAATATTTTAAATTGTGGAAACTCAGCTTTGTTTTTCATGTGCCGAATCCTTAATTTTTAAGAAGCTCTGGGGAAAAAAATCCGAAGCTGATGGAGGTAGCCCAAGTTAAATGCATCTAACACATTTCGTGTTAACTTACTCTTTTCAAGCTTATAAGTTCTTGATTCTTTAAGTCTAGGTAATAAACAGCCTGTGTGAAGTTGCCATCTGAAGAAAGGTGTCATAGAAAGCATTAATGAGAAAAAATAGGGAAATAAAACCCAAACAGTATTACAAATTCCTCAAATGAAATTTATAGTATGGATTTGGTGTTTCCTTCTTAAACTAGAACAAAATAGATTACAGACACAGCAACTAATTCCTGGTTATTTGTCACTGGCCTATATGTTTTCTATTATATTCTCTTGCATAGTGTCCTTCCCTTGAATAGCTAATAGGTTCCCACTAAAATCATGGGAACCAGACTGAGACACTATTCTACCGGCCAGGTCTTGGTTCACGGCCACCCTCAGAATCCTCCATTATTCCAAAAGAATCTCGTCCACATTCAAGGAAGAGCAGGGTTCTCCTGAGTGTCCAAACAAACAGAATCAGAACGCACTGAAGTCTGAACGCTCAACATTTCTCCTTTCCTTCAGTAATGCTAGGACACAAGAACCTGTGCAGCCACAAGAGACAATAAGGAATTCAACTTAGCTATGATCCCAGGGAGTGGGAACCAAGCAGTGCTACAGCCAAGCCCAGTGTTGACACCATCCTGCCAGGACTGGAGATATTTTTGGATTCCAAAGACACCAACTCTCCCAGACCTGGGGAGATGACTAAAATATTTGAGACTTGGAAGGAAGTGTGAAAAGCAACTAAATGCTTATCATATAAGAAAAGGAAGTGTGCTGACTCTGATCCTCCATCAGGCAGTGATCTGAAACCTATTCATTTGTTTCTTCAAAATTGATTTTTTAATCTATAATAGAAAGAATGAAGTGACACCTTCTATTCTGAGGCTCTGCTCAAAATGGAAATGTGTAAAGTCACCTGTAAGTGAATATGAGAAAAGCAAGTTTTATCTATATCAAGATGCTAATTTTTTACCTATCAGGTTAGCAAAAATCAATAAGTTTAATGACAAACTGTGTTGGTGAGGGTGTGGAGAAATCATCATGTAATACATTTCTGGTAAGGGTAAAAATTGTACAAATTCTACTGAAGTCAATTTGACGATATTTATCAAAATTACAAATGTACATACCTTTGACATAGCAATCCCACTTCCAAAAATATATTCTATAGCCATACTTGAACATGCAAACAGTGTATATATAGAGTTATTTACTGTACCATTGTTTTCAAAAGATCAGAAGCAACCTAATTGTCCATTAATCTGATTAAATTTTAGTATATCCATACATTGGAAAATATGTAGCCCTTAAAAAAAAAGTCCAGAATAGCCAACATAATATTGAACAAAGTTGGGAGACTGAAACTATCCTACTCAGGATTTACTCTAAAGCTACAGTAATCAAGACAGTGTGGTATTGAAGAAAGAGTAGATAAATAGGTCAATGGAACAGAATACATAGCCCAGAAATAGACCCACATAAATGGAATCACTGATCTTTTACAAACAAGCAAAGGCAATACTACGGAACAAAGACAGTTCTTTTCAAAAAAAATGGTGCTGGAACAACTGGACATCCACATGCAAAGAAATGAATCTAAACATAGACCTTATACCCTTCACAAAAATTAACTCAAAATGAATCACAAATCTAAATTTAAAACACAAAACTATAAAACTCCTAGAAGATAACAGGAAAAAAATCTAGATGACCTTGGGCATGGTGGTGACTTTTTAGATACGACACCAAAGGGATGAGCCATGAAACAAAGAATTGATAAGCTGAACTTCATTAAAACGTAAACCTTCTGCTCTGTGAAAAACAACGTCAAGAGAATGAAAAGACGAGCCACAGACTGGGAGAGGATATTTGCAAAAGACACATCTGATAAAAGACTATTATTCAAAGTACACACAGAATTCTTAAAACACAAAAAACCACCTGATTTAAAAATGGGCCAGAAACCCTAACAGACACCTCACCAAAGATATAGAGATGGCAAAGAAGCATACGAAAAGATGCTCTACATGATACGTCATCAGGAAATGCAAATTAAAACAATGAGATACCATTATACACCTATCAGAATGGCCAAAATCCAGAACACTCACACCACAGAATGTCGGTGAGGATGTAGAGCAACAGGAGCGCTCCTTCCTTGCTGGTGGGGATGTAAAACGGCACAGCCACTTTGCAAGACAGTTCAGCAGTTTCTTACAAAACTAAACATATTCTTACCATACGATCCGGCAGTTGTGCTCCTTGGTATTTACACAAAGGAGTTGACAACGTATGTCCACACAAAAACCTGCACATGAACGTTTATAGCAACTTGATTCGTAATTGCCAAAACTTGGAAGTAATCGAGATATCCTGCAGTAGGTGAAGGCAGAACACAGGATGTTTAGGGCAGTGAAAACACAGTGTATGATATCACAATGATGGATACAGGTCATTACACATTTGTCCAAAGCCATAGAACACACAACACCACGAGTTAACTGTAATGTAAACCATGTAATCTAGGTGACTATCATGTGTCAATGTGGGTCATCAATTGTAACAAATGCACCATTCTGCTGGGGGTTGTTGGTAATGGGGTGTCTATGCATGGGTGGGGCAGGGAGCACATGGGAAAGTCTGCACCTTCCCTTCAATTTTGCTGTGTACCTACAACTGCTTTTTTCAAATAAAGTAAAAAGAAAAAAGAATTAAGAAGCTCTATGTGCTGATATGAAATGATATATAAAATATATTGTTACAAGAAAAAATGCAGAATCATATGGATGGTACATTACCATTTGATTCTTAAAAGGAAGAAAGCATCCATATGTATTTGCTTGTATATATATATCTTTGAAAAAATACATAAGAAACTAATAACACTATTGGTCTATTAAAGAACTGGACGGCTGAAGGACAGAGGTGAGAGAATTTTCACTAAATGCCCTTTTAGCTTTAAAAAAAAAAAATTTTACACATGAGAATGTATGATCTATTCAGTTATTCTTTTCTAGCAAAAGTTACAGAGTAATAAGAATAATTCTGTGAGGAAAGAATGTTTCATTTACTTCACCAAATTTGAGATGAGAAATTTTCAAGAAAGTGCTGAGAGCTGACCCTGACTTGAGTTTTTGCTTTTGATTGAAACTGGACACTAAATAATAGATTTCACATTTCTCTTTTGACAAGTGAAAAAGAAGTTGGTACACAGTTTGTGTTCACTCTCTTCCAAGACTATATTTTAATGATTTACCCAGTAAACAGAAAACTACTTCCAATTCACAACCTATTTCAAACAAGAAAAGCTGTGGTTCACAATAAAACATTTGTACACAAGCTTTTTTTTTTTTCTTGTTCAATTTGAGAAGAAAAGATTCCTCTGACATTCACATTCAGACACTGCTCAGCAAAATAAAATCATCACATTATAGGGATTCCTCTATGGGGAAAAAAAATGGGGCAGGGTGTGGGGGGCTTTCTGGGCTTCACTCCATAAACACACTGCCAGCATAAGACAGGTTTAGTGACTCAGGAGTGGGACAGGTCTGATTCCCATTGGCCCACTAAGTCTGGGGGTAGCCAATACCTGATGCTCTATGAGAGGGAAGAAAACCATGAAAATTCAAAACAAACCTCCCCAAGCCCTGTTATTGAAACCCAGTGTTAAAAAACATTGAAAAATGACTAAATACAAAAAAAAAAAAAAAAAATTACCAAACGTGAAATTTGAGACTTAAAAAGATAGTAAAAAAGAGAATTTCTTTTCTTTGAAATCACTTTCCAGTTTCCTACTTCTACCACTTAGGATCCAGGAGGTGGTTACTTATTTCTTCATTATTGAAACCCAAGTATTGTTTTTCTTACTTTAATTTTACTTATTAAGTTTCAAATTCTAAAGGCATAAAAAGGTATACAATGAAGAGTTTACCTCTGGTATCTGTCTCCCAACTAACATTATTAGTTTCTAGTGTGTCCTTCAAGAAATATTCTATATGCATGGAAGAAAATCCTCCCTTCTTTTCTCAACCCTCCCTTTCTGTTTTACACAAATGGTTGTATGGAACCAACAGTCTTTACATTGAAATAAAAATCAAAGGATCTTTTGGGCTTCCCTGGTGGCGCAGTGGTTGAGAATCTGCCTGCCAATGCAGGGGACACGGGTTCAAGCCCTGGTCTGGGAAGATCCCACATGCCGCAGAGCAACTGGGCCCGTGAGCCACAACTACTGAGCCTGTGCGTCTGGAGCCTGTGCTCCACAACAAGAGAGGCCTGCGCACCACGATGAAGAGTAGCCCCCGCTCACTGCAACTAGAGAAAGCCCTTGCACAGAAACGAAGACCCAACACAGCCATAAATAAATAAATAAATAAACAAATTTATTAAAAAAAAAAAATCAAAGGATCTTTTCATAATCCTAACTCCTTTTTTTATAAAGAAATCTTTTTTAAAAAAAATTTCTTTTCAATCCCATATCACTCAAAGTTAAGAAAGAGTTGCTTGGCAAAAAGAAATAGGAGGTCTAGAGAACTAAATAACATACAATTACACAGCAAATTAACTCACTTAACTTCTGGTCCAGGATTCTGACACCTGAAAAAAAACATACAGGTCTTCAAAGTTCCCACCAGAGGTTCCACTAGCACTCCACAGGGACCTGTTCCAAGATCCAGCGGCTCCTTCAGTTAAATTGAAGAGGGAGAGAAGAGGGAAGTAGGAAGCTGAATTCAAATGTTTGGTTCTGGTGGACTAGCAACAAGGAAGTGAAGGCAGATCTAAGAGAAACCATGATTGCCTTAGATCAGTTAATCAGTAACTCACATGCGATAGCACCAAACTAGATCTTTCCGCCTTCCAGTGGCAATTTAAAGCTAAGGCATGGGCACCTGAATGGTTGGACAGGTTCTCAAGTCCCTTGCTAAATTCAGAAGACCGAGCCACAGAGAAAAGAGGCTGATAGTAGGATAAGACACAGAAAAACTCATGAATAAGGAAACTCAGAGCGCTCCAGGGTCCTATGCGTTGCCTCAAGCGAGGCTGGCATCCAATCTTCTGAAACCGTCCACCTTTTCTTTTCCCCTGGAGTCAGAGACATAGGGAGAAAAGAAAGCCCAGGATAGAGGTGTGCTTTTAAGGTGTGGTGTACTAATAAGGTCAGTAGACCAGGTGTCTGCTGGCAATGTCAAGGTTCAAGTCCCATTTCAGCTCTGTGAGCGTGGACATTCCTGAGCCTCAGTTTATTCATGGGTAAACCCACTCAAAAATACTGCAAATCTGAAACCAGCTTAGTACAGTCTCAACACCACAGCCAGAGTGGTTTTAGAAGCACCAAAACTCCAGATTCTAGACTAAGTTTAGAAATTTTCAGCAACTGTGCAAGTTGATTCAGGTCTCCAATTTGAAAAGCATTACAGAAAGACACCATCTGATTCTATCCAGCAGTAAAGTTTATGCAAGATAAAAATCAGCATCTAAGTCTTGGGATGCCGGAAAATACACATTAAAATCATGAGGGGTCCTCTTAGACCCAGCACAATTTGACAACACAATCTCAAAGTGATAAGTGGGCCACTTTGATGTGAAAAAGCATCTGCAGAAGAGAATCTAAACACCACTCACTTCTAAACAAATAGCCAACACAGTTTATAAACAAAGTCTTGAATGTTTTTCTGGAACCAGGCCTGAATTTATAACCTCCTAAACTCCATAGAGGGAATGCAGCTTCTCCACTCACCAAAAAGCTGATCAGAAAAACCTCTAAATGTCTATTTTGATTGGCATGGTGAGTTTGAAATGAAAACTCAGTATTTTTCATAAATTAAGCCTTGCTTTTCTGAGTGGCAACATGATGTAGCAGAGCACGTAGGCAGACAGACCTGGGTTCAGATTCCAAGACTATTCCATACTCACTTAGATCTTGGGCAAGAAACTAATCTCCAGGTCTCACTAGTAACATGGGATAATAATTCCTGCATCTTTTTATGTATTTTAAAGTGACCTAAAATAAATGCCCAGGCACATGGTTGGAATAAATCATGGCAGAATTCCTCAGGCCAAAATACATGCTGAAAAATCTCGCTTTGGCGTTTATGCACGTGAACCATATACATTCTCATGACATACACGTGGTTATAACCAAATATCAGAAGGTTCCCACTGTCAATTCCACGCAGTGAAATTAGATTAAGTCATAAAACATTGCTGGTGTTTGACCATTTTATAACTACAACTACAGCAAGTTCATATGGTTACAAATACCCAAAGTCTAGAGCAAGGATTTCCTATCAGTCCTCCCTAGATTTCCTAGAAACAGCAGGATCATTAGAAATCAGAACATTTTCACCCCGGTTCTTTCATTTATTAGCTGTATGACTTTAAGAAAATCCTTTAGCAACCTTGGGCCCTGGTGTCCTGATTCATATAATAAAAATAGTAGACGTATTTTTCTGCTCTGTAATTTCATGATGATCAGGAGGCACAAGCACTTAGTTTAGTGCATCTAAAATGCAGACTTGATGAGAATTTTAACTTTGCTATAAAAGTTTTCTTAGTTGTCCCTCTGTGTTCATCCTGTCCTCTTTTACTTTGAAGCACAGAAGACAGAGACCCTGAGGATAATAACACAAAGCTGTGTAAACTTCTTCATGGGCTTCTTAAAATGCACTTCTAATTCGGCACACCCTACCACAGCAGTCCTGGATTTCTCCTTAAACAAAAATGGTCACGGGTGTCAAAGAGATGTGAGTGAGTGTCCACTGAACTGTGTCTAAATGATTTTCCTTGTGAGCAAAGCCGGCCTGGAATAGCCCCTACTAGTGAGGAAAGAGAACATGCTTCCCAGGCCGAGGAGGCATTGTTCAAAGTAATGAGTTCTGCACCACTTGGGCCACAATTCACAGCTGAGTCTGATTTTCCAAGACAGAGAGCAATAACCAAATGGGGATGATCTTCAGCAAGCTTCTCTGAGCTGATAATAGTAGACTCATGAGGTGGTGCAGGAAAGGAGGCTACAGTCTCCCTAACCTTCTATGTCCTAGGAGTGACAATAGGAAATGTTGGTCAACCTTGGTCAATATTATGCCAGAGATTTGTCACTGCTGTAATGGATTTCAATAGAGTCTGAACTCATGAAAAATGCCTAGAAATTATTCCAGTTCAAAAGTTAAAATGTTCAAATGCCTTACTGTATTCCTTTTATCCGTCTACCATAATTTTGTATCCTTCTTTTTTTTTTTTTTTTCTGCTCAGAGAAATGATAGTCATGATCCTTCAAGCATGCAGACCAACACTATTCTTAGAAGGGAGCTGTAGGAGGTTTATTATGTCGTGAAACATGGAGCCAGAACAAAGGACTACTGAATCACTCACCTTATCTTCATCTAAGAAACCTGAGAATTACAGGATTCCTCTGTTTCTCCCAAACTCAGAGCTGCACTTGCCAAGAAGGAAGGTTTTAGGGCCAAGACTACATTACAAAAAAGTAAAAAAATAGGTGCACACAATGCTTCTTACCATATATATAAGATTCTTATCTAAAATGCTCAAAAACAATCTTCAGGGTTTTTTAAATCAGAATTTAAGCATTTGTTTCTGAATCTAGACATCTGATTACTTGGCACTTAATTAAGTGCTCCCCTTAAGAATACCAGATAGTATCTGTACCCTGAAAACCTGAAACAGGATTAGAATTATTGCAGAAGTCACGAGTCTTAGTTCATTGAGGACAGATATCTAGGTTTATTTGTCTATATCATATATAACTAGCTTTCAATAAATATCTGTTGACTAAATGAATAAATTAAGTAGAAAGCATGTAACAGTTTTCCTAGTATATTACATCAAAGCACCCTAACATAAAGCACCTTTATCATATTCTATTTCTATAATTCTATCCTTATATTTAGAAGACTGATTCTAAAAATAAGTTTAACTGATGTTGATGATGTGGGAAAATGTTATCAAACAGAAGCAATGACTGTAACAGCTTTTATGAAGAATCTGGTGCAGCGATAAATCCTGGCTCTGCCCATCAACCTTCCCTCCCTTTGTCTCATCCCATCGCTGCCACCCCCCAGCCTTCTCCCAAGCACTCCCAATCTCATTATCCCATGATCTGCTAAACTGCAGTTTATACCTCCTGGAACCAGCAGAAACACATGTCACTGAGAATCAGGGAACTGGAGGCAGTTACGAGCCACCAAATAGGGTCACAAAGTATCTGAACCTGGAAATTAAGAGGTTTTCTATTTTTTTAATTATGAAAAAAAAGAAAAATTTAATTGGACATTTTTAAACATTTGAGCTAGATGGATTGCATAACGTCTCGGCATTTATAATGACTGCGATGGGAGAGAGAACTTTAACAGCACGTTTTTTGCTAATCATCTGAAAAATCATATTACCGTTGACTTCATTTGCTGATGGTGGAAGGATATTGTCTGAAAACTTCTACCACTAATAAACATTTGCTATTCTTGAAGGCAGATTATTTAAAAATAGGATACTGCAAGACAGTACTCATGTGTTACTTCATCTAAGGTATTTTTATGCCACACTTTATCCCAGGAAGAGTAACTTCATTTTAAAACTTTTATTAGCAGTTAATTCTAACCAATGTTTAGTTAACAGCAACTAGGTATACCAATCATGCTGCCAAATATTGATGCAACCTAAGAAACAGTGAGCCACAGGAAGCTACAGCTCATTCTACATGCCCCTTAAGATGTGTACCCTTGCCAAATGCTAACCTGTGTGTAAACAAATGAAACTTTTAAAGGGGGATGGAGCTGTCAAGACTTACAATTTTAAGAAAAGGAAAACGACTCTCAATCTCTTAACAGAAAGCTTGAGGAATCTGACTGGTTCCTATCAAGGTTTCTTGAACATTCCCTGAAGATTAAACCCAGAAGTGACCAAAACACCGGAGCAACTGGAAAAGCAATCACTTCTTCTGGGAAAGCCCTTGTTTCTTTTCTTTGGCATTTTACTTTGGTCCATTTTGGAACGCATCTCGTTCTCATAAACAAGCCAAAAGGAAGACACAGGTGCTGCCAGTTTGTACGCGCCCGGCTCTCCACCTGCGGAAAGGCGGCGCAGGTCTGTCCCCTTAATGCTCAAGAGCAAACACCTGACCAATTTTTTTTTTTTTTAACTGCTTAACCAGTAAGTAAAAATATTTTATTGGTCTCCACTTTCAAGGGCTAGAAGAGAGGGGGAAAAAATCTCAAATACTGCCCTAATATGCAATTCCTCACCTCTTCCGTCTAAGATCAAAGTGGTATTGCCGTGGGAGGTGGGAGGAGTCCTCTTTTAAATTTTAACTGGTTATTGTTTGAATGCTTAATTCCTAACGTCAAAATGAGATCACAAACTTATTCCGAGTTACAAACAACAAAGGATAAGTCTGAGGGAGCGCGAAAGAGGGCGCCGCAGACACCCTGCAGGGAACAGGGCTTGGGGGCACGCGGGGTGGCGTCTCGGACTCGCGGTGCGGTCGCCATGGGAACCGCGCGCAGGCGCAGAGCGCGCCGCTGTGTGGCCGGGACTTGCCTCTACAGCTCAGCGCCGCGCCGCTCCGGTGCCCCCGGTTTATTCCAGGAAGGGGCAATGGAGTAAATCCTCCTCGCGCTGAGAGCACCAGGTCTTCTGCGAAAACGCCCTAAGTGGGGTCAGCGGGCGCAGGAAGAACCGTGAGACCCCAAGTGTAATGGACACCGCACTCCTCTTGCTGGGAAAAGCGGACCTGCTCTCTTTGCGGCGTCCGGCGGTCAGAGACCGGTCCCGGGGGTCCCGCGTGGGGGTGAAGCATCCTGCAACGAGCGATGCTTTACCCTCCACGGGGCGTAAACCCCACTCACCACCACAAGAGACCCGAGAATGAAATTCTGGTGCGGGCTCACACACCCATTCTGCCGAATTACGGAACCCCAAGACCAGCCGAGGTCCAGTTCTCCGCACAGGGGTTTGGGGGATCCCCACTCACACCACCACTCACACTGTCCTAAAGAGCGTGTCCCGGCCGGAACTGCAACGAGAGGAACTCGAGCCACCTGCTCACTTGCACACGGGGACTGCTGTAACAGTCCTCTTTTTCTTTCTCGTCCCCCCCCCCCCGCCTCATTCCCCCCCAAAGCACTGACCTGCTCAACTTCTGAGTGTTCGGGAGATGAAGGACTCCTCGGAGTCGCCGGCAGAGCAGCAACCTCCAAAGTGCTGGCGTGATGAGTTATTGGCCCCTGTGACTCCAACTTCAAAACCTTGTCGAGGAGCAGAAGAGCCCCCAAGAAGGGCCCTTCTCCACACCGGCCTGCAGAACCCCCGAGACGGGCTGGGCAGAGTGGGGCGCCGCAGCCACAACCTGCTTTCTCATTCAAATGCTCACGCTCACGCCGGCGCCCCCTCCCTCCCAGCCCCGCAGCTCCCGCGGAAATCAGGAACTGGAGCTCGGGAGAGCGGACTGGAGCTCCCGCCGCCACCACTGGGCCCAGCCGGCTGGGTGGAGGGGGCCGAGCGCCGGACCCGGACCCCTGGGCCTACACCTCCTTGCGGGGCTCGCCGGCAGGCAAGGGCCAGAAGCACTGGGAATGAAGTCTTTTTCTTCTTCTTCTTCTTCTTCCTCAAGTTTCAAAGGTTCCCAAACCCAGGGAAACCCCCTTGACACTCAGTTTGGGGCTGTGCTCCGGAGAGCGGTGGTGGGAAAGTACAGGAGTTTGGCGAAATGAAGTTGGCGAGGAAGGGCGCAGGGACTGTGTGCAGGTTGTACCAAAGTACAAAGTGTCAGAACTACATCTTAAATTCCGAACTGCCCGTTTTCTCTCCCCTCGCATTTTGTACGATTCTAAGAAAAATAGCATCTATTATGCTGCTATAACCAACGAGATCTGTTGTGAGTCAAGTCCAGCTAAGACTGAGGAAGAGAGAGGGTAGTTAACACTGCTTTTATTCCCTCCCGCCCCATCTCTTCTTCCAGATGCTTCTCCTAAGCGCTAACAGGCCAATTATTCAATCAGATCAATTTGATGGCAGGTGGACTCAAGCGGTGAATGAGAGCACGGCCCTGGCGGAGGAAAGCTTGCACACAGTAGGCACTCAAATGGTGCTGAAACGATGAAGTCTAGTGAGCGTCCTGACGTGATGAGTGACCAGGTCGCTGTGGCTGTTGGAACGCTGACCACCGCTGGCCCGGGCAGCAGCCGTGTGATCCGGCTTCGGGATTCCAGGATTTGCATTTATCAGCCTTCATTCAACCTGCCCTATTGTTAGTTCAAAGCCCGGCTGGGAGGGACTGGGAGACGCTGCTCCTCACTCACCTTCAGTTTAAAATTCTCCACCAATAAGAAGGTCCTAGAAAAGCTGGCAGCTTGGGGTTGGCAGGGATTTTCTGGGCTTAGTGGCAACATAAACTAAAGTCATTTTCTTTTTCAAGCGTGAATTTGCTCAGGAAGTTACAAATGAGTGCCGGAGCTCGGAGAGCTTGGCTGCCCGTCAGCTTTGACGGACAGTTAGTGTGAGGGGTGGTAGCACCGTGACCTCTCAGCACAAGATCTAAGGTTTCACCTTTTCATCCCACTTAGCCGATACCATAGAAACAACCCATTTGTATTATTCAATTCAACAGAGGCAATTACAATGTCACAGCAAAGCACCATGGGCAAGAAGAAACTTTATCCCGAAAGCAATCCTGGACTTTCAGAAAAAAGGAAAAAGCCACCAGAATAGTCACTTGGATTTCTTCCTGCCAGGGTACCAGGAAGAAATCAGTCTGGGAAAAGATGTATAAGGTCCTTTGGCTCCATAGAAAGAAACCTTCCCAAATTTTCTTGCCCAGCTGCAAATCCCCAGTTTATAAGAAATTAAACAGATATCCCTTCTACCCCTAGATTGCTTTTTGGAGATTTGTTTGACTGGTAATCTCCATGGTGAGTAGGAAGTCCCCCCACCCCCCACCAAAAAAAAAAAAAAAGAGAGAGAGAGAGAAAGATACCAAGACACCCCCTCACACAGCCACGGAAGTTATCCACCCCCCAACCTCCTGTGTTTGTCTTTCTCATATCAAAAACTGCAGATGCAAATGGTGAAATAAACTCATA
Organism: Balaenoptera physalus; assembly: GCF_965194825.1. NCBI lineage: Eukaryota > Metazoa > Chordata > Mammalia > Artiodactyla > Balaenopteridae > Balaenoptera > Balaenoptera physalus. The sequence continues at coordinate 37,156,759 of NC_138891.1, forward strand.
CAAAGTTCATAACAAGAGCACTTGTTTGCTGTGCATTCTTTATTTTGATAGTTTTAATCGATTTCCATAATTTTGAGAACTTTAAATTTTTTTTAATTATGCAATATTTCGAAACTACCAAAAACAAGGCAAACATGCATATCATACTCTCCCTCCCCCACCCCTTCTTTTTTAAATAAAGTGTTACAAATACAGGTAAAACCCCATCTCCTGGCCCTTCTCCCTCCCTTTCTCCTCAAAGGCAACCATTCTGAAGTTGGTGTGAATCATACTTCATCATGGTCTTAATGTATATATCCATAAATCTTTTAATGTAGCTTTTCCCTCTGAGTCTTTTTTTCACCATTAATCAGAGAAAAATTACTAACTAAAACAAAGAAAATGTTGTTGTTTCATTGCTAAGTTTTTAGAAGCAGGACAGAACCATTTTTCCCTGCTTGTGACAATCAGAGGGAACAATAACAAAGGGATTAGACAGTGGGTAGGGCATGGGTAGTAAACAGCATCTCTAGGTTACACAAACCCTTCCATGGTTACCGAACAGTCAATAGGAAAACAAAACAAATAATATCCCCTTCTGCATTCACTGGTTACAAGGGAATTGGAGAAAATGGGACCTAGGTTAACACTTCTTCAGGCAGGTAAAACAAAAGTCCTATATGGTAATAAAGTAGTTTTTTGACTGGTCTCTTGGTCACGTAAGCTGTAATCTTTTAGTAAGGATTTCCAAGTGTAAGGAACTCCTGCTGCTAGCTCAATTCAAGGTTGAAATCAGCCCTGCTGAAAAATCTGGGGTTGAATTCTCTCAGCTTCCCCATACACAGGGACCTCCATCCATGCAGTGAGTTACAGAAAGCCCTTTATAGCACTCCTTTGACTTAACCTCCTCCCAGCAGTAAAAGGGCTATGAAAGCACCAATTTTTCTTAAATGCCATTGACTGGTGAAAGACATCCTTCCCAACCCCCCTCTCCTCTTGCTTCCAGAGCGATGACTCTCATTAATTATACTGGCACAGCACTGCCTGGCCTCCCTTCTAAATAGCTGCCAGATTCCTACATATCACCTCTGCCTTGATACAGAATGTGCACTGACACCAAGATCACAGAAAATCCTGTAAAAGGTGCCTGATACACGGTAGATGATTGATGTGCCTCGTGGTGGGCCCGCTGTGCTGCATATCGTAAGGAGTTCTTAGAAAACTGCACTAGAAATCTGTGTTGGAAATAGCTTTTTCTAGCTGTACAAAAATCATGCTTTCAGTTGCCAAAATAGCTATATTTGAGACACTCAAATTTAGCCAGCAGTAATATGCGTGAAACAAGAGAGTGAAGGAGATGAATGTTATCCCTGTTTTAATCAATGCACCAAGAAATCAAGAGAATGACCAAAGAGCTTAACAACTGTCAAGGAGGAGTTACTGCTCTTTCAACACATATGTCTTAAGCACTTGCCATGTACCAGGCACTGCTTAAGTCTTAGCTGGAATATAGATAGTACTCCTGAAATACAGAGCAGTAGCTGTCTTTATGGCTTATTTAGATAAAAATCCAAAATCAAACTAGCTTGAGGGAAAAAGGCAACGTCCTGACTCCTACCTTAAGACAGGAGAAAGGATAAGGGCTTCAGTAATGACTGGATCCAGGCATTCAGAGTCACCATCACACTCATTCTCACTTTTGCTCCTACTCTTTTTCTCTCTCTGCTTTTTTTCAGTATTTTGATCGTATTCACTCCTACTACACACGAGCGTCCTCTACAGGCTGGTGGGGATGGAGCATGACCAGGGACAGCTCCAGACTTCTATCGTCTCAGCTAATGATCCCAGGGGAAGAGAGGCCTTCTTGCTTTTACCATCTGTAAATAAGATTGAAAGAGGGGCTTCCCTGGTGGCGCAATGGTTAAGAATCCGCCTGCCAACGCAGGAGGCACGGGTTTGAGCCCTGGTCCGGGAAGATCCCACATGACGCCAAGCAACTAAGCCCGTGCGCCACAACTACTGAGCCCGTGTGCCACAACTACTGAAGCCCGCCCGCCTAGAGCCTGTGCTCCCAAAAAAGAATCCACCGCAATGAGAAGCCCGAGCACTGCAACATAGAGTAGCCCCCGCTCACCACAACTAGAGAAAATCCTGCACGCCCCATCAAAGACCCAACGCAGCCAAAAATAAATAGATAAATAAATAAATTTATAAAAAAAAGAAAAGATTGAAAGGGATTCTAATTGACCTGGTTCAAGTCACATGTCCATCCTTAGGACAATTAATGTGGTCAGCAACAAATAGAGTATATATGTGGCCAGTTCCTGATTATATACCCACCCCTATAGGCAGGAAGGTGGGATACTATGAGTAGCAGCCCCACCAGAACTTGGTGGAGTCAGGGAGGATTTGCTCACCATAGTAAGGGGGTTGCTCTTCCCAAATGAGGATAGGAAGGGAATCTGGCAGATGAAAAAAGCAGGTGTTCCCTACAGTGCCCTCTCCTGAATGTGCCACTAAAGAAAGACAGGAACACCTTTTGTACAGATTCATATGTGTATGACAGAAAAATGAGAAGAGAAACTTCCTGAGTCCATCAGGAAGGATGGGGGGTAGGGAAGTAGACCAGTGTAAGTGCCACCAATCTTTCCCTCCCCCGCTGGAGAGTCATGTGTCCACATATGTGGCCAACCGTCATGCTGAGATGGAGATGGAGAGAAAGGAACATAAGCAGAATGGATGATCTTGGGAAGAGTTGCTTGGGTTTATGTTTTTTACTTTTTATCATGGAAATTTTCATACATACACAAAACTAGAATAGTATAATGAAGATCTATGTATTACCCAGTTTCAACAATTATAAATACTTTGCCAATCTTTTATCTATTCAGGATTATGGGAAATCCACTGGAATACTTAAATTCATAATGGAAGAAATGCATGCCTCCAAAATAACTAAACTAAATAAGACCAGTACATGTGAAGCTTCTTAGCAAAGTGTCTGGTACAAAATGAGCTCTCAAAAATGTCAGTTATCTTTATTGCTATTATTGGCAACCTGTTTCAAGCTTTAAAATGCTAACAAAGTCTACACATTGAAATGTACTTGGCCTACAAAAGAAAAAAAATTTTAAGGCTAAACTCTTTACCAATAGACAATAAATAACATTTTTAAATGATCCATTTTTAAATAGGCTATTCATATTCTTTTTTCTAAAAAGCCTTTATAATTGTTTCCCCTTTTATATGGAAATGTCAAAAATATTACAAGCAAATGCAATTTTCACCTTACAAATAAGGAGAAAATATAGGTTAAATTGTTTGTCAAGATCAGGAATGAGTTTGGACTAGATATCCAAATTCTAAATTCTAGGTTCCCTACTTTAATACCTTGGGAAAGAAATTCATCCTGTGAATGCTGGATGAAGGTAAAATAGCAGCGTTGTGGCTGCCTAAATTCTTCAGTTCAACTAAGATTTTCTTATATACCAGTTATACATCTCAAGAGAGTTTCAGTTCCCAGCATAGAATGAATACTTTAAAAGGCAGAAAGTATGCTAATTAAAGTGAACTTTTCCCATTTTCTATTTTTTCCCAACTTATTTCGTTGTTTTTTTCTCTTGGGGGTTGGGGGAGGGAATGAAGTATTTTACAGGAAACAATAGTGTCAGAGCCCCTTTTCCTTCCTCCTGAAAGCTTCACAACTCAGCTCTGTGTGTTTTGTTTCTAAAAAGACCTCCCACAGAGCCAATATCTACAACTTTCAAGATGGCCAGAGCCTGAGGGTCAGGACAGGCATATAACTGAAGTACTTCCTACAGCATAGGAAATAATATTAAAACTTTGAGATTACATGTTTCCATTACGGAATATACTGGGTTTCTCCCTCCTGTACCACACCATTGGAAATTCCTGCAGAATCCCATAATATAATCAAAAGAAAAATGAATCTTCTTAATCTAATTGCAGACCAGTCATCTAATGCAGCAATCATTTTTATAGACATTGAACAAAAGTTTAGGCAAATGAGCAAATTGTATTGCAGAGAGAAAATGTAGAAAGAAACTGGTAAGACAATACAAATTCTAAAACTTTGAAAGCTGGGGGCTGGACGAGGCAATTTACACCATGAGGAAAATTCTATTTGGAACCCTAATGAGGCATGCACTCTCTATTACTAACACTTGTTTATTTAAACCAGACAACAAGTGGTTAGGTTTTCCCATACAAACACAGTGAAAGGGAAAACTGCATTTTAAAAACCATATGTTAGTTTTTGTTTTATTTGCATATTTAAACTAAATATATACTTAGGGGGCTTGATTTGTCCAAAATAAATATCATGTTCAAATTTGACAAGCTTAAAAAATGTCCTTTCAGACTATTTAAGGCAAATTAATCTTCTTGGTGTAGGATCATGAGAGGTATAGGGGAAAATTAGACTGGGAAAATAGGTTTTGGTCAAAATGAGAAGGCAACGCTGTAATGGTCCACTTCATTCCTTATTTGATTCCTTTATTTAACAAATATTTATAGAGTTCCCCAGTGAGCAAGAAACTGAGCTAAATGCTGTGGAGGGAGCAGAAATGATCCAAAATTTATAAGGTATCGTTTGAGTAACAGGACCCACTATACCTTGGATGTGAAAGAAGACAGGCAGATATGCACATAATGTGTCAAGGGCTAAAATAGATATGTGTAGTGTTGTTGAAGAACAGAAGAGGGCGCTAATTACTCATTTCATTGATGGTTAAAGTCTCTACAAGATGCGTTTTGATAACCGAAACAAACACCCCAGTGAACTCAATTTTTGTAAAACCTCATTTCTGTCTGAATTAGCTGTGGTCCTAACTTTTGTTATATAAATCTGTTGATTTGGCTTCTTCAAGAGTGTGTGGACAGACTTAGAAAACAAAGTTATGGTTACCAAAGGGAAAAGGTGGGGTGGGGGAGGGATAAAGTGGGAGTTTGGGATTAACATATACACACTACTATATTTAAAATATAGTAGTACAAGGACCTACTGTATAGCACAGGGAACTCTGCTCAATATTCTGCAATAACCTAATGGGAAAAGAATTTGAAAAAGAATAGATACATGTATATGTATAACTGAATCACTTTGCTGTACACCTGACACTAACACTAACACAACATTGTTAATCAACTATACTCCAACTTAAAATAGAAATTAAAATTAAAAAATTTCAACTCCTTTTAAAAAAAAAAAAAAAAAAAAAAAAAGAGTGTGTGGAGAATGAGCGCTTCTGTCCTTTCAGTAACCCAAATATTTTTGCATTCCAAGCCAGTACACACATTCAAATATATTTGTAACAAAAAAATGTAACAAACCAACACTTATCTTTGCTATGTGCAATGCACTCTTATATATTATCTTCTGTTCTTTTATCTTTTTTTTTTTTTAATGTCCCTCATTGCCTGCAATTTTTTTTTTTTTTTTTTTTTTTTTTATTTATGACTGTGTTGAGTCTTCGTTTCTGTGCGAGGGCTTTCTCTAGTTGCGGCAAGTGGAGACCACTCTTCATCGCGGTGCGCGGGCCTCTCACCATCGCGGCCTCTCTTGTTGCGGAGCACAGGCTCCAGACGCGCAGGCTCAGTAATTGTGGCTCACGGGCCCAGTTGCTCCGTGGCATGTGGGATCTTCCCAGACCAGGGCTCGACCCCGTGTCCCCTGCATTGGCAGGCAGATTCTCAACCACTGCACCACCAGGGAAGCCCCTATCTTTTTTAATTGCTAGTGGCAACCCAATAAATTGATTCCCCATCTCACTAATTATAGTTCATGGCCTACAGCTGAAAAACACAGTTCCAATATGTCCTTTAAAAGTGAAAAGGAGGCAAAGCAGTAGTGTTCAGTACACTGATAGATATCAAAGCCATACAGAATTAAATCTCTGGGAGAAAAAAAAAAAAGGCATGTGATTGCTCAACCCTTTGGCCATGAACCCACATCAACAGAAAGGGGCTTCTAAAGTTGTCCAGCCCTCAAAGGGTGGATTCTCCCTAATGCCTACTTGTGAAGAGGCTATGGAAGATAAGGGCAATCTTCCGGATAGCAGAACTGGGCACCCAGAATGACTGAGAAATTCACACACTGCCAGGACTGGGGGTTACCACTGTCCAGCAGGGTGAGACATATGCTATAAACTACTGACATTCTATTTTCCCTCCACGTTGTAGATTGGATGCACTGACATTTGGCCTTAGGCTTCCAGATCATGAGGAACTACCCTGGGACCTAAGCAAAAGGAATTCGTACCACTCAGAGATTCCAAACTACGGTATGGACTTACTTCCTAAATGAACTCACCTTCTTTCCTGAGGAATACTGAACCCTAGAATCATCAGTATCTTAATCAAACTCTTTTCATCATAGTTTGCAAAACTTCAAAATATCTAGCTAATTAATGGCATTATTGATACACTGTTTTCCAACTTTGATACCATTTTTTTCCATTCTAATATTTGTTTGATATTTTGACATAATTTGAATAGAAGTTAAATGAGTGAGCTCAACAACCATCTTGAAATAGAAATACGGTTCTTTTTTTTTTTTTAATAAATTTATTTACTTATTTATTTTTGACTATATTGGGTCTTCATTGCTGCGCACGGGCTTTCTCTAGTTGCGGCGAGCGGGGGCCACTCCTCGTTGCGGTGTGAGGGCTTCTCATTGCAGTGGCCTCTCTTGTTGCGGAGCACGGGCTCTAGGTGCGTGGGCTTCAGTAGTTGTGGCTCGTGGGCTTCAGCAGTTGTGGCTCACGGGCTCCAGAGCGCAGGCTCAGCAGTCGTGGTGCTTGGGCTCAGTTGCTCCCCAGCATGTGGGATCCTCCCGGACCAGGGCTCGAACATGTGTCCCCTGCACTGGCAGGCGGATTCCTAACCACTGTGCAACCAGGGAAGCCCTATGGTTCATTTTTAAGCTTTTTTTTACTATTTTATTTTTAAATTTCTGTTAACATTTTAATTTCTAATCCTGGGTTTATTTTCTTCACTCTTTTCATAAATTTGCATTACTTTCTTCTTGCGATTGGCCTTCAATGAAATAGCTACCTTGGTAATGGCATTAGAAAAGTTCCAAACCACTGGTGGGGTTTGGGACATGCTACCCCAAAATATGGCACTTTAGTATATTGAATATTTTAAGCTGAAGGAGTTTGAGAAAACAGCAGAAGGAGGAAGTTCACTCTGACCTCCTTCCCTCACCCTTCTCCCCTGAAACAGGCCATAAAATCCTCACATGAGAAGTGCTGGAGGAAAGGAGCAGCCTTATCTCCAAAGACAAAGGGATACTGAGAGGAATCCTAACAAACAGGACTTGCTAAATTTTCCCCAGTTTACAATTACCTCAGACTCCTTTCCCTATCATATTCCTCCATGACTGTGTACTCCTCATCAAGCCTACCATGAAGTACTCAGGTCTAACTATTTCTTTGGGTCTTTATTTCCTTATGAAGGCTCTTGTATCATATAAAACTTGTATTGAATAAATATGTGTGCTTTTCTCCTGTTAATCTTTGTCAGTTTAATTTTCAAACCGAGCCAGGGACCCTCAGAAGGTCAAGGAAAACTTTTCCCTCCTCACACCACAAAAAAGAGCCAGAAAATCATCTCCACCCCAGCTATCCCAGCAGCAGTTGCTTCTCCTTAGTATGTCTGCCATCTCTTTCAATGGTGACTTAAGCAATAATGACTCTGCTGGTGCCCTGAACTTCTGAAATGCTGCTGTTTCTTGGCTTCTTGAAATATGCTGTCTCTTTATGAAAAGTCACTGTCTTCAAACCAATGCCATATGCAACCATTGAATTTAGGACAGACGGTCAACAATATGCCCCTTGACAGCACATGGAATTACATTTCTCCAGGGAGAGACTCATATCTCAAAGATGTAAACTTCACCTTGGTGAGGAATCAAATGATGCTGGAGACCCTTCTACACTGTTAGAGGGAATGTAAATTGGTACAGCCACTATGGAGAACAGTATGGAGGTTCCTAAAAAACTGAAAATAGAACTACCATATGATACTGCAATCCCACTCCATGGCATATATCCAGACAAAACTATTACAATTCGAAAAGATACATGCACCCCAATGTTCATTGCAGCACTATTTACAAAAGCCAAGACATGGAAACAACCTAAATGTCCATAGACAGATGAATGGATAAAGAAGATGTGGTACATATATACACAAAGGAATACTACTCAGCCATAAAAAAGAATGAAATAATGCCACTTGCAGCAACATGGGTGGACATAGAGATTATCACACTAAGTGAAGTAAGTCAGACAGAGAAAGACAAATATCCTATGGTATCACTTATATGTAGAATCTGAAAAAAAAAAAAGATACAAATGATGCTGGAGAAATCCAGAAGAGGATACAACTCTTGGCACACCATTGCCTGCCTGCTTCAGATGCAGTTAACTCTCCCAAAGCACGTTTTGCAAGTGTACCAGGTTGGTATGAGGTACTGACTGGGATCTTTACCATGCTCGGAGTTACCAGAGATGAGAGACAGCAAAAGTGTTGGGATCAGTGGCCCTAATTTTCCTTCGACTCCAGGTTTTAAAAGATGGCATTTCAGGCAGCAGATTCCCCAGGCTTTCCCAGGGGTGGGAAAGGTCAAGCCAATTTAGAAGGTTCCATGACCAGGAGATATAAGAGGTCTTGGAGTAAGGAGGAGTTGGGCAGTTAGTTTGTCAGGCAGCAACCATCCCTGCCCTCTCCTATCTACATAGGGGAGAAAGACTTGACATTAGCACTGCACTCTCCTTTCTACAAGACTGAAGGTGCCATGTATCCTGTTTCCACTAAGACTGGAAATAGTGATTATCTCTTTGCTCACATTTACTAAGCCAGCGGACCTCATTTTCCTAAGGAGAAAGAAGCATGATAAAAAAGAGGGAAGCAAAAGAGGAAATGCCTGGTGGTCAGTTTGTGACCACAGGAGTTTCCCGTAAGTTGGGCTGACATCACAGAAAGTGGCAGGGACGATCAGGCTTGCTAGTACAGCCCCCAACATACACGGTGAGCAGAGCAACCAAGCCCAGTCACCTTCCAGAAGCAAACTCAAGTGTCCTTCCCATCCCAGACGGCGAGAATCCAGCAGTCAAAGGCTGTGGACTAGACTGCCTTGGGAGTCAAGCAGGTGGGGAAAGAAGAGCTAAGACTCTCCCAAGCCTGAGGATTATGATAGTGAGCCCTTACGGAGCCCTCACTGAACAGTAATTGTCCCATGTGCTAGAGAAGAGCCAGTATTTGTCCCTCTGTCTCATGGATGGAACTAACAGAAACACCAACACAACAAACAGAAAGCAACATGTAAGGAGCCCTTAGTTGTCCGTTTTCTTCCTTTGGATGTTGCTGGAATATGCTTTTAGCTGCTAGTAATGACAGTGCTCAATGATACGTATGGGCATAGTTTTCACTCTTCTCCCAAGTTTTGTTCACCATTAATTATGATAAAGCTGGTATTGCTGTCAACATGGCATATATAAGAAGTATGATTGAAAAATGAAAAACAAATAAAACCCCAAAAAGGAAACGTGGATCTCAGACAAAATAGATTGGAAAGGGCCATAAAAATTCAACCTTTTAGAAATACAATAAGAACTAAACTCATTTGATAGAAATATATTTTAAAAGGGTTCTAAATACCCAAGATACCAAAAGGAAAAAAGGTCAAGGAGAAAACGGTGGTCATAGACCCTGTTGTTTTGAAGATAAGAGACTAAGAAGTAGTAAATCCCCTATTTGAAAAAAGTAAAGAACCTGGGCTTTGGTCAAAAATTCAGCCTAAAAGGACTTTTCCACTTTTTCGAATGGCCCTGTTATAACCATCTCCAGTGACAGAGATCTAGCCTCTCTGCAATTATCTAGTTCACCTTGCCCTTGGACCATCAAACAAACTGGTCTGATCAGGGTTCCCTACTATATCTTCAAGGGAAAGATTAGACCAGGTCACCTAGTCCCCAGAAAGACCTGCACCAGCCCCACATTCACACAGCTTAACTGGAAAGACAAAAGCTGGTAGAGGCCATCAGTGATAACTGTGATGAGATCTGACATCATTCGGAGGCAAACCAGGAAAAAAAAAAAAGGCTCAAGAGCTTGCCACAAAACTAGTTTAACATCCCTAAATAAAAATCTTGTTAAAATCTCTACATAAAAATAAAACATCCTCTTAAAACAAAACAAAAAGCTATTGAGGCATTAGATCCAGGCAGGGAATAAAAACTACCACATAACTTCCTATCCTACCCCAAAGATGATGAAATAAAGTCACACACACAAAAAGTATCTTTGGAAGATTTGAGACCTCACAAAAAATTAATGTTGTTTAATTAGAAAATGTTGAGAAATCTACTTTGCTATGTTTTAAACAGGAAAGCAGCAGTTTCCTGTTTTAATCAGGTAGCAGCAGTGAACTTCTCATTCTGTATTATTGATTCTGACAGGAGTCAACTATTTAGACCAGATGATACCTCTGACTTTGGTCAGTATCACAAGTCATTAAGAAAAACTTCTGGAGGGACTTCCCTGATGGTCCAGTGGTAAAGAATCTGCCTTCCAATGCAGGGGACACAGGTTCGATCCCTGGTCAGGGAACTAAGATCCCACATGCTGCAGGGGAACTAAGCCCACGTGCCACAACTACTGAGCCCACGCGCCTCAACTAGAGAGAAGCCTGCACACTGCAAGAAAGAGCCTGTGTGCCGCAACTAAGACCCGACGCAGCCAAAAATAAATAAATTAATAAATTAAATAATTATAAAAAAAGAAAAACTTCTGGACACATTGTGGGTGGATTATTGCTGGTGTTGTGAAAGAAGCTTATACTGTCAGGAGGATTTTAGCAGCAAGTATGTGTGTATATCACATCCTCAAACCAACTAAAACTGGCTTTAAAAATAAAGAAATTTACTATCTCGCGTAATAAGAAATTGGGAGGCAAGAGAGTTCAAGCCCTTAGGGGCTCGACAATGTCAGAAGGCATCCCTATTCTTTTTATCCTGTGTGCTGCCATCCTCGGCTCATTCATGATTTTGTCCTCAGGATTATCCCCCTCATCTAACAACAGGTAGAAATAAGCCACTCTTTACTAGTAGAAAATGGTCTAAGTGACCTTCTCTTGTAGCTCTGCCTCAAATTCACAAGCAGTTATAAAGCAGTGGAGAGAAAAGAGCAGCCTCAGACATTATGCATAAAGAGTCCCTTTATTATAAGTAATCAAAAGTAAACAAATACTCTCTTTAAACAAAAGTTAAATATGGCTGCCCAAAATGACTAAAATAATACAATGGCCAATAGTTAAACTCTCTCTTCATATATTATCACTACATGTATATCGCACTCAACCTGATAACTTTTTATAGAGCGTTTCATTTTTCCTAAAAAGATATTACATTAATCACAATTAATTTAAATTATTCTGATATTACATTTATAAGAATCATCTCTTAAATATTTAAATACATTAGAATGCAACTTTGATGATTTGGGGAAATTTCCCATTTCAACTCAATGAAAAATATCCATTATATTTATCCATTATATTTTATTCTTTTTGGAGTAGGTCACCTCCAGATCTCTTGGAATATTTCATCCTTTTCTACGAAAGTGTATGCGACTCAGAAGTTCTCTGAACTTCAGTATTAAGGAGTAGTTATTCATGTTTTCTTTCCATGTTTCATAAGTTCCTCTAAATTTGTCATAATAACTTTCTTTTTTCAAGTTGAAATCTGATCCAATTTTTTTAAAATAACTGTCTTTTTTCCATATTTCTCTCCAGGAGCCTTTGAATTTTTCCAAATAACTTTCTTTTTCAGATTCTTCCTTCCATATTCCTTCTCCTTTTTTTAAGGCTATTAATTCAGCTTTAAGTAAGTTTCTGTGAATTCTCCAATAGATTTTAGAATCATAATTTAGCCCTTTAACGAGAACAGTTTTGCCAAGGCCTCTTCTCAAAATTTCTTCATTCAGACTCACACTAAAATATCTACCCTTGAATAAAAAAATAACACAAGCCAATTATTTAATAAAGTTACTAGCATACCTGTAATACTTTATTTACTTTAAAATCAGTCATTCTGCAACTTGAGTCCTCCAAATAAAAGTCAAAAGTATAAATGCAAAAGGGTCCTTAAGAGCTTAAAACAGTTAACGCTAAATCCAAGAATTTCATTACTAAAAGAGACCATTGCTCAAAGACAACTGACTCTTTTATAACATATCGTTCTCTACAGGCTCACTGGTCTCCTACCCAAAAATGTGTAGAAGCAATAAAGTACGAAAAGGGTTTTTTGCTTTTATTGTTGTCGTTTGGAGGGGAAATGGAGCACACACCAGATAGTTAAAATGACAGGAGGCCACAGCAAAAGAGAAACTAAAGACAAGTAACGAAACTAAAAAGCAGACAAACACAAAATGAAATGAATCATCACTGAACTGTTAATTTAGGTTCAGAATTCCAGTGTTGAAGAAGGCACTGGCATGTAAATACATTTTTAAAAGATGTCCCGTAAAATAATGAACATAAAAATAGTCCTGGCCTTTGAATCTTCACCCTTCAGGAAATTTCATTCATACCTCACTGCCTAATGAAACCAGATAAATGGGATTTTTTTTTTCTCGCTAATTTACAGTGTAACGGAGATCCCGCTTAGCTATTTCCATAGTCCTTGTGGGATTTAAACCTAACAAGATTAATTTAAACAAAGTATTAGTAATTTTATAGCTTCATTAGACAAGTAATTCACAGTTAAATTTTTTTAATGTGAAAACTAAAGGTTTAAAGTAGGAAACATTTTCTAAGACTATCTAAAGGAATAAAGTAAACTTTTGTTACTTTAAATGCAGTAGCTTTTGGTACATGATTATAAGCGGCTAATAAATACAGTTTTAAAGGGATTATCATATTTGTCTCAGTGTTTTAAATTTAATGAGCTGAACCAAAATAAAAATAATTAAAATTCAACCTCACACTACAGTAAAATTCAACAGAAGTAAATTACCGAAATATGCATAAAGCATAATTTGGTCACCTTGTAGGAAAGAGTATAAGGTAAAGACAAATAAGGTGAAGTGTGGGCTCAGGAGCCAGGAAGAGCTGGGCTTGAATACCGGTTCTTCCACTTGGTTACCCAGAGTCCCCCCTGTAAATGGGAATAAAATGATTCCATAGGGGGGGGTTTTGAGGATAAATAATATATACTCCTCAATTGAAAAGAGAAGTTAATATTTTTGTAAGGCCTTTGGGATCTTTTATATACTTTTGTATTATCAACTTAGTCAAGTGTAAGATGCTTCAACCAATCAGTATTGGATAATTCTTATTTTGAAAGAACTGAATGTGATCTGGACATGCAAAAATTAATGGATTTCATTAGGTGTTCTATTAATAATTCAAAAAGCTTTTAATAATTAAAATGGTTACAATTCTAATCACTTTAATGTGAGGTTATTTTTCTCTTCAGATTATTCTTGTTTGTTATATAATAAGGAACTTTAAAAATAAGAAAAATTACCCTCAATCCTGTTATAATAACATTTCAACTATTTTATTTTTCCATGTTCTTTTTTCAGTAATTGTCCACCAAAAGAAATTTGGAAGAAGGCACATCGAAGGACTCAAGACATGACAGGGCAACAGTAATGAAGCTGTAAGGCATCCCCAGTTACAGAATGGCTAATGGCCAATCATAAAGGTAAGGAACCCGAGGCAATGTCTTCAGATGACTGACTACTGATCCTGAATAGTATTTAAATATGCCCAGTAGTATTAAATATGCTCAATGTTTTTAAGAATTCAAAGACTTATATGTTAAGGCATACCAATCTACAAGGTATTGGACCAGAATGAGCAATATTTGCCTTCAGAAAACACCCTTGCTCTTTGTAATTTCCAGTTGACAAGTCGCACTCAACAAGTGGTTTATAATAACAAGTGTGATATAATGTCCATAAATAAATGTATAAGATACTCCTTAAACTGGCAATGTCCAGAGTCATTAATAATTTGAAGTTTTTTTACTTTTTCTTAATTTTCTAGTTTTTCTATAATAAACATATAAACATAATTTTTTCTATAATAAACAAATTTTATAGCAAAATTTATATATAAAACATCTAGTTCTCTATACATAATCACGTGAGTAGTACTTTAAAAAGACAAAAAAGTTCAGTCTCATTATATATTCAAGGTTCTGATTAATGAGGAGTTTATGTATTAAATAATAAGAATAAAATATTGCTAGTTATTTCTTCACACTACTTACCTTATTCACTAAAAGGTAGCAAAAGAGTGCTGAATTCTCCTTTCCAAGAAGTTGGAACCATACTACTTGGGAAGGTTTTAGCTCTTTTTGTAACCACACCTTCCCAGTTTCAGTGAGTTCTACTCCAGCCAACTTAACCAGCAAAGCACCACATGGCTCTTCTAAAAGGGTTAGGTAGAAAAGAGTTTTAGCTTTAATACCACGTTACAAAAGCAAATTCCAAAGTCATTTGGGCTCCAAAAAATAACTGGATATATTATGTTTATTTATAAATACCCAGACTCTCTAGATACAGATCCATTCATTTCTAGAGTCAACTTGTCTTTTAAAACAATACAAGTATGTAACAGATGGAATAATTTCAAAAACTCATTTCAGTAAGCTCCAGAACAGGATGTGGGGTTTAAACAATTTACATTTTTTTTAAAAATCTGCCAGATTTATTTCTATGCACACATACACGTAATGCTACAAGATACGTTGTTCAATAATATAAGCTCCTACGACCAATAGGACTGTATAAACTGTGTTTTCACTTAATGTACTGAGGATACTTTCCCATCTCAATAAATATTAATATCAACATTATTTTTTTAATATACATTTTACAAAACTGACTTCCAGACAGGATTTTATCAATTTATTATCCAAGTAACATAGTAATAAGAAAGTTTGGGCAAACTCTTGATAAAATTTTAACCAATTAAACTTTAATAACAGGATTTTATTGTAGAAAAAGTTTATAACTTTCCATAAAGGATAATGGCTGACAAAAAAAAAAATCTTGATGACTTTTTTTGGAAAGAAATTATACATTTAACATATGTTAAACTCTTATACAAGTAGCTGAAAGTATAAAGTTAAGTTCATTTAATTGCTAGGGAAAAAGTAATACTTGAGTTCAGGAAGATATCCTAGAAGCTTGCCACAATATTATTTGATGATAGAAAAACATTTTCTTTAGGGCATGGGTTCTTGAAACCTGTCCTAGAGTTTCAGTTAGAGAAGTATCAAAAGTTGTAAGTAGGATTATGTCCTTAGAAAAATCTGTGACACAGTAAATACACAAATTAGATTAAGGCAGAACATATAATAAAGACTAGATGAATTCAAATCATTGGTACATAATGAGTTAAGGGAAGCCTGAAGATTCTGAGGTCTCTCTTCAATCCTTTAATGCTGCCATCAACACCAGCTGTCTTCCAATAAAACAACCTCTAGTCTTTAAGACCAAAACTTTGGGGACCAAAAACATGAATCTAAGTCAACACTATCAACCTTAAGTATTAATGTCCTAATTCTTCACTTCACAAAAGGTCACTGGGATTCCTTTAAAATTAGCAATTCCCCATTAAGCATTTAAAATATGATGCGGCCAATAAAAATTTAAAAATAAATCTTCCAAGAACTAATCTACTGAATAAGGTTAGTTATATCCAGCATATATTTTTGCCCAAACAGTTGAGGTTTTTTTGAAAAAGGAGATGCAACTTTTAATGCTTATGATGTCTAATTTTAGCTTTGTGTGAATCCCTCTATCTTACCAGCTCTTCAACAAATCTTTTATGCACATATTTTAAAAAGGCCTAATTCATACTGGATTGGATGACACAGATAATGCCAAAGGTTATAAGGGGACAGCAACATGGGCTCCAGTGGAAGAGCCCAAGAGCAGGACTTGGGTTTTGCAGAATGAACAGAGAGGCAGGAGGAGGAGGAGGAAGTGAGTATGTCAAGTAAGGGAAAGACCATGGGCACCTGGAGAAAACTGCAGACACAAGATGAATACTGAAGCAAATCACCACTAAGGGGTCTGTTATATTTCTGTTCCATCAGATGGGTCGGAAACTTCATGACTAAATATTCTTAAGGTTTTTATAAAGATAGTACATGATAGAAAAACAACTGATTTATACCCTCGATTTAGAAAACATTATAAGTGAATTCATGACAATGGACAATTTCACGAGACAGGAGTATCACATATGTCAAAAAGATTATTTTTTACCATCCGGGATAGGAGAAGCTTTGAGTAATATCCTCACTAGACTGAAGGTTTTGTGACTACTGTAGGATCACATCCACTGTTTGCCACTATATACTGAGACTGTGACAAAACAGCAGGCATTCAGTAAACATTTATTGAAGATATTAAGTGTCCTAAGAGTTTCGCTTCATAAAAATTTTCAGCTCTGTGTGTGTTTGCCTCCTCATCATACACACCAAGATAAGATCATGGAAGGAAGGGATATCACAGAATAATCATGAGGAAGGAGTCTTGGAAATATTATAATTCTCTTCTTTGATGGTGGTGGAAACCATAAGCCAAAACTAGAAACAGAACACAAGCTCTCCACGCCAATACACATTCTACTACACCACACAGACTCTACTCTGATGCAGTTATCTGAGCTAAATCTTTTTGGTTAGAATGGCCTTAACTTGGGGAGCCTGAATCTTAGCCCTCCTTACCATAAAATCAAAAGTCCATCCCTGGGACTTCCCTGGTGGTGCAGTGGTTAAGAACCTGCCTGCCAATGCGGGGGACACGGGTTTGATCCCAGGAAGATTCCACATGCCATAGAGCAACTAAGCCCATGTGCCACAACTACTGAGCCTGTGCGCCACAACTACTGAAGCCCGCACTCCCCAGAGCCCATGTGCTGCAACTATTGAGCACATGCACCACAACTACTGAAGCCCACATGCTCTAGGGCCCACATGCCACAACTGCTGAGCCCGTGTGCTGCAACTACTGAAGCCTGCGCACCTAGAGCCTGTGCTCCGCAACAAGAGAAGCCACTGCAATGAGAAGCCCGCGCACCGCAATGAAGAGTAGCCCCTGCTCGTCACAACTAGAGAAAGCTTGCGTGCAGCAACAAAGACCAACGCAGCCAAAAAAAATTAATTAATTAAAAAAATTAAAAATTAAAAAAAATAAAAGTCCATCTCTACCCTACAGGCCAGATAGTAAAAATAGTGAAAGGAACATAAGGAGCTTTCAATTAACAGCTATTTTTAAATGAAAAAGATTATGCTGTAACATCTTATTATATTATTCAAAATAATGCTTGGAAAGCAACCTTCTAGTTCTACAGCCATTTTATAAGTAAATAGGTTTAACTAATGAAAATGCAAAATGATCTCTTTAACATCAACAATTTATGTCAGTTACAAAAAGTATTAACACTACCGTGACATTTGTACTGGTTACCATCTATTGGGATGAATAAGACATGTCTGTTTCTTTAACTTTTGCATCTCTATACATAAAGTTGTGGACTGGGTAGCAGAAAATCTGTTTTCTACCTCTGATTTCATCAACTGTTAGGTAGATGGCTTCATACATGGCCTTTAACCTCTATAGAAAATATTTAAATAAGTGGGGGAGAAAAGTAAGTTTCCTTTCAGCTCTAAAATTTTGATTGTTTGTACCAACTTGATCAACATTTTTATTTGATGTGAAACCCATTAATAACAATATGTGTATATGGTAGTTAGAGTGCTGTGGCATTGCTCGACTTCCAGGGCAGATTCCCACTGAGCACCATCCCTGGAGCTGTGCGATGTACAGCCTGGACAATCACAAGTGATGACCTTGCTGTCTAAGCACTAAAGAATCATCACTATTTCAGACAGGAGAGATTTAAATTATTGCAGCATTATTACAACAACTGAGAAGGTAGAGGACTTATGAAGTATAAACCATGCTGAAATGGCCAACAAATAAACACCTCAGTTATCTTTCTTTAGGGAACAATACTGTTTGATTTGTTAAAGAAGTCAATCATGTCAGGTATGTTTGGGGGAAAAAAACCAATCTTATTCCTTTGCAGCCCTATCTAATTGAGCAGAGTGATATTCATTCATCTGAGGCTAAAGAAATAAGAACCCCTTTCTTCAAAACAGTAAAATAATATTAAGAAGATCTTTAAATATAACTCAGTTAATTCATTTGACAAATTTTGCCAAGTCTCTGTTGGCTAACAATTATTTTTCTAGGGACTGTGAATAATGAGATAGATAAGAAAAGTTCCCTGCCCACCAGGGGCTCACAGTTTAATAGAAGGATATAAACCTAGATATATAATTAACAGGACAATGTGTTTCAGTACTGTAATTGCAGTGTGTATAAATTGCTTGGGGGATAGGAAAGAAAGAGGCTAATTCTGCTTGGGAGTTAAGGAGAGCTTCACAGAAGAGCTGACATTTGAGCTAGACCCTGAAGAATCCACAGGAGCCAAGTCACTCTGGGCAAAGAACTATGCCCAGGGCACGAGAACACATGGAAGCAGCAGGCATGTCTGTGTGGCTGGGGGCTTTGCCACGAAGCAGGGAGAAATGGGAATTGCAGCAGCAAAGCTACGGTCTCTGCCCAGCTCTCCAGCCTCCTTTGGTGTCTCTTGTCCCCTTCTTCCCTATGCCCCGGCCAGACGAGCCTTCACGTCACGTGCTTACCAAAAGAGCCAACTCATCCCCACGCATATTCTTCCTAGCCAGCCCCCTTCCATTCTTCGGGTATCTGATTAAATAGCAACTCCTCAGTGAGGCCTTCTCTGACCACCATATATGTAGGTTCGCCCTTCACACAGCCTCCAATAATTCTCATCCTATACCCTGATCCTTTTCTTCATAGCTCTTAGGACAATTTTTCATTTGTTTGTTGCCCATCTTCCACCTGTACTATAAGCTCCAAGGGGTAGAGTGGTCTTGTTTATTTCACTCCGCACGTACGGCTAGCATAGGACCTAGAACATAACATGTGCTCGATATTTGTGGAATAAATGCTTGAATGCCTGAATGAACCACTGAGTGGTTGAATGAGAAAAGGAGGGAAGGAAGAAAAGAAATCTGGAGCCAAATTAAATAGTTCCTGTATGTAAGTCAAGAATTTGGACTTTCCCTCATAGATGATGGAGAGTTACTAAAAATTAAAATGACTTTTTTTTGCTATTTTTAAAATAACTTCTAATAAAGGAACATTAAAATAGTTATTTAGTGTTATTATTTTTGCACCTTACTTACTTCTCCATGAAGATAGAATAGGTAAAGTAATGGGAATATGTTCAATCTCTAAACCATTCTCGGTTATTCGGCGCAGTCGTCCTCGTAGTTTAACATTCCTTCTTATAAATTCTACTGGAATATCTGAAGAGCTTGTGAATTTTGATGTCTGTTGATTTACAAGGAGAAAAATATAACATTTTATTACTATTTTCATATTAAAATTAAGCATGTCAAATTCTCTAAACATTTTAAAGAAGATAAAACCACTGAACATTTTTAATTTGGTTCTTAATATTATATTAAAATTTTAATAAGATTTAACAGAAAGTGTTTATGGGAACATTATTTAGAAATCTTTAGTCATTATTTTACTATTTCAAGCTACTATATAGAGAACATTAAACAGACTCCTAACTTCTAAAAGCTTACATCCTCGAAATATGACACAATCCATCAAAAAGCAGTGAGTCTGAACATGGTACCACACAAATCTGGCTAAACAGTCACTAGCCTATACTATAGATGTACCATCTATTCATGCAGGTACTGCTGGGAGAACCTAACCAAAACTGAGGCAAGTTAAATTTGACTACTAATCAACAAGGTTTTTTTCCTTATTTTTTATCTCATAGGAGAAAAAGGCCCCTCCTAAAAGGCCAACATTAGGAATTTATTTAAATACCTAACACCTTGGAGTTAGTCAACATTTTATACCTGTGTCTTCCATATTAACAGTACTATAGAGACAAGCTTAATTCATAGTCATGGCTGGGTGAGAGCCTCATACAGGCAGAAGGATAAATGAGTACCCAACTTCCTAAGATAGTAAAGTTGGTCTAAACATTAAAAAAATTTTTTTCAAACAAGAAAAATATTGTAGCAGACAAATCCAGAATGTGGAACATTAAAAATGGGATAAATGACTTGGTTACTCTAACAAATCAATGGTGTAAAGGGGAAAAAATGGGGGTGGGGGTCTAGACTGTTATAAAATAAATGAGTCATAAGAGATATAACAAACAAACGCAATATATGGACCATGTGAATCCTGATTTGAACAGATCATCTATTGAAAAAAGACACCACTGAGACAATCAAGGAACTCTTAATATGGTCTGGGTATTAGATGATGCTAAGGGGTTGTTAATTATCTTAGATGTGATAATGTTCTAGGACAGACGGACACTGTGAGTCTCTTGATGCGGCACAACAGGAAGCAGTATACACCGTCACCTTCTTGTTCACACTAAATCTACCAAGGAAACACAAATCCAGACTGTGGGACATTCTCTAAGACAAGTGGTTTGGGCTCTTCAAAAATGGCAGTGTCATGACAGACAAAAATTAAACATAAAGATAAAGTGGGACTAAAAGTCTAGATTAAAGGAGACTAAAGAGACATGACGACTAAATACAGTGTGTGATCCTGGACTGAACCTTAGACTGGGGAAAAAAACAGCTACAAAGGATATTTTCAGAAGATAAATATGAATATGAACTGGATTTTAGATATTACTGCAAAAATGTTAAATTTATTAGCTGTGATAGTAATGTGACTACGTAGGAAAATATCCCTGCTCTTAGGAAGCACACTATGAAGTCCTTATGGGACAAGTTCCATCATGTCTGCAACTTGCTTTCAAATGGTTTCACTGAGGGAGAGAGAGAAAGCGCAACCATGGAAAAATGTTAACAACTGGTGAATCTAGATAAAAAGGAGGTGACTGCTTCTTCTGGAGAAAACACTGTGAGGAAAAAGATTCTGACGGTATGTACTGTCAGCATTCGGTCAAGAACGTGGAACATGCAGAATATAAACAAAAGGGAAGAGAAATCCTAAATCAAACACACATGAAAAGTTTGAGTGAGTCACCTGACAGAAGTTGTCTACGAAAAGTTTATGGGTAAGACAGAGAAATGTGGGCTAAACATCCACGCAGATGGCTCCCAGTATGGTTCTGGGACATCGCTAGGGTAGCACTGATGAGTTAATGTCAGTGGGAGGGGCACTCTAGGAGTAAGTAAGCCACGGGGCTCTGACCTGGATCCTCTCCTGTTTAGTATGATCACCAGTGACTTGAATGCGAGCATAAGGATCGAACATCAGCAGGTCTGATGCTTGGAAGGGTATGAATACTAAGTCAGAGTTAGTATTTAAAAAGATCCTGACAATTAGAATGAATGGCTACAACATAAAAGTCTGCCCCTGTATTCTCCCAAACTAAAGGATCAAGAGAATAAAGTAGCATATATGAAAAAGATTTACAGGTTTTAGTTAGCTGTGAACTCAAAATGAGTGAAAGTGTGATAAGGCTGCCCAAAACAAAAAGCGCAAACTCCCTCTCCTCTTCGCCCACCCCCTCGCCACTCCCCTCTGCAAAGTTCCACCCAAAGCAACATTATTAGGAGCAGGATCCAGAACAAGGGAGGTGAGGGAGAGAATACTCTAAATCAGGCTCTAAGTGGAATCTATCAGGCTGTTCTGGGTGTCATATTTCATAAAAGACTTCATCGAACTGGAACAAAGCCAGAAGAGGAGAAAAAAGATGGTAAGGAGCCCGGAAACTACATCACATGAGAAAACCAAGAGTATTTTGCACAAGGAAGGCAAGACTTAGAAGGAGTAGAGAGGGACGTTAAAGATGTCTTCAACTACTGAAGGTCCATCCTTTAAATTCTGAGGTGTTTTCATTACAGGATACACATAAAAGGGCAAAAGTGTGCCTTGATGCTTGGAGTTTTGGAAGTTATTAAGGAGCTAGCGGAGGAAATGGAAAAACGTAGACCCCAATGTTCTACTTCCAAGAAGCTCACAGTCTATGTGAAGAACCTCTAAAGGCAGATCCCACTGCATCTACCTCATGATGGGAGGAATCCAATAATCCCTCAACAGCCAAAAGTTCAGTGCAGCATTTCTGTGACACAGAAGGCATTATCTGGAAGAGGAAAAGACAATATGCATAAAACCAGAAAACAACTATAGAGCAACACGTGAATAGGTTTAATATAAAGTGTAAGTGCTATAGGGTCAAAATGGAAAGGATAGGAACACCTGAGGAAGACATCTTTCAACAAAAAAATCCTGAGTTTGTGATAAACACAGCCTGCTCTCCGGAGCAGGCAGAAAGATGATCCCACTAACAAGGGTGCTATGCCCAAGCTTCAGAGGGTGAAGGGCGTGTCCTAAAGGCAAACAGACAAAAGCTGGAAGCATCGCAGTGAAGAGAAAATAATAAGGGTTTTAAATTCAGGAAGATGTCATATGAAATCCAGTTCTGCCATGTACTAGCCGGATGATCTTGTGAGGGTTATTTCTTTGACCATCCATCTCCTCATCTATAAAAGTTAGGCATAAGAATACCTCTATCACAGAATTATTTTACCTATTAAATGAAATTATATATATAAAGTGCTCAGGACAGTGCCGAACTTAATAATCTTTTTTATTTTTTAAATACGAAATTTGGAATTGTCAATCTGTAATTGAAAGAATATGAGAAACTGATAAACTCTCAGAGGGAAGAAGGAGGAGAGAAAACCAGCAATCCAAAAAGAAAGCTGGAGAGGTATTATCAAGGCTCCTTGTGGCAAGATATCAATGCAACATCCGTTCCCAAATCCCTTCTCCCTTGCCAACATGCTCTGTATGGGGTGGAAAAGCTAAATGGCCACTTGCCCAGCCTACTTTCCCCAGCTAGAGGTGGCCATGTGACAAAAGGATGTGAGCAAAGGTCTACAGAGGGCTTCCGGGAACGTTTTTGCTTTTTGCATAAAAGGAAAAGATGCGGCTAGCACCTTCCTTCCTTTTTCCTCTCCTCCTGCCTTGAGCAGCCTGCTATAGCAGCCATCTGTGCCATGAGGAAAGGCAAGGAAAATCAGACAGTCCTAAATTCTATGTTACTGAGCCAGGGAAGCAACGCTAGCAGCCTCTAACCTCCAAACTTCTTGTGA
Source organism: Balaenoptera physalus (assembly GCF_965194825.1). NCBI lineage: Eukaryota > Metazoa > Chordata > Mammalia > Artiodactyla > Balaenopteridae > Balaenoptera > Balaenoptera physalus. The sequence continues at coordinate 37,179,999 of NC_138891.1, forward strand.
CATGAGAAAAATCAACTTTTTAATTGGTTAAGCCACTGTTGATTGGGGTTTCTCTTATTTCTAGCTAAACCTCTCCAACTGTTCTATAACAGAGTTTTTTATCCACTAATGTTCCAATGTTCTTTTTCTCTTCCTTAGTCTGCTCTTCTCATCACTATTATCAAAAACCATAAAATCTAAGAAAAAGACACCAAACTTAAGTCTAAAATAAATAACCTCATAACTATATATATATATATATATATATATATATATCATTGAATAATTTGCATAAGTCAATGATGTACCTAACATAAGCAGGATTAGGAGATGAAAGTCAATGAGAAAAGAAAAAAAGAATGAAAGTCAGTGAGAATAAAAGTGAAAATAATAAACAGTAACACACTGTGCTTTTAATATTACCAAAGTGAAGTACTGAACTATATACTAAAAATAACAAAAAACTTAAAATGATCTCTAATTGATTCATGTGTTTTTTTAAGGGCTAACAAGAGAAATGATCCCTCAGCACTATTTTCCCCTAAACTCCTAATCAGATAATTTAATATTTTGGCAATTTTGGAAACTTCAAAATACAGATATGTCATGGAATGTAGAGATATAAGAAAATGAAAAAAGTAGAACGAAAAGAACTAAAGTTTCAAAAGCTCCATTCTAGAAGAATATACATAGGCTAAAAATGAATGACTTACAAAATCATGGAGGTGTTATAAGAAAGAGCCTATTAAATATAAGGTTAAAAATGAGTTCAAGCCCCCCCCACCCCAAAAAAGACAGCCACTTCAGTAAATGGTGTTGGGAAAACCGGACAGCTACATGTCAAAGATTGAAACTGGACTACACTCCATGCACAAAAATAAATTCAAAATGGATTAAAGACTTAAACGTAAGGCCTGAAACCATAAACCTTCTAGAATAAAACACAGGCAGTATGCTCTTTGCCATCAGTCTTATATTTTTTTGGATATGCCTCCTCAGGCAAAGGAAACAAAAGTGAAAATAAACAAATGGGACATCAAACTAAAAAGCTTTTGCACGGTGAAGGAAACTATCAACAAAACAAATAGGCAGCCTACTGAATGGGAGAAGATATTTACAAATGATATATCCAATAAGGGCTTAATTTCCAAAATATACAAAGAATTTATACAATTCAGCATCAAAAAAACAAACAACCTGATTAAAATATGGGCAGAAGACCTAAAGATACATTTTTCCAATGTATACCAAAGACAGTATACAGATGGCCAACAGACACACGAAAAGATGCTCAACATCACTAATCATCAGGGAAATGCAAATCAAAACCACAATGAGATAACCCCTCACACTTGTCCCAACTGCTATTATCAAAAAGACAACAAATAACAAGTGTTGGTGAGGATGTGGAGAAAAGGGAATCCTCGTGTACTGTTGGTGGGAATGTAAATTGGTGCTGCCACTATGCAGAATAGTATGGAGGTTCCTCAAAAAATTAAAAATACAACTACCATATGATCAAGCAATTCCACTCCTGGGTATTTGTCCAAAGAAAATGAAAACACTAATTTGAAAAGATGTATGTACCCACATGTTCACTGCAGCATCATTTACAGTGGCCAAGATATGGAAGCAACCTAAATGCCTATCGATAGATGAATGGATAAAGAAGATGTGGTATGTATATATACAATGGAATATTACTCAGCCATAAAAAAGAATGGAATCTTGCCACTTGCAACAACATGGATGGACCTAGAGGGTATTATGCTAAATGAATAAGTCAGACAGAGAAAGACAAGTACTGTATGATTTCACTTATACGTGGACTCTGAAAAATAAATGAACAAATGCAACAAAACAGAAACACAGTCATACATACAGAGAACAAACAGGTGGTTGCCAGAGGGGAGGGGAGGGAGGGAAGGAAAGAAATAGGTAAGGGAGATAAGACTAGGAGATAAACTTCTAGTTACAAAATAAATGAGTCACAGGTATGAAGTGTACAGCATGGGGAATTTAGTCAGTAATTATGCAATATCTTTGTATGGTGACATGGTAACTAGACTCGTTCGTGGTGATCATTTTGAAACGTATTGAAATATCAAATCACTACGTTGTGTAACAGGAAGTAACATAGTGTTGTAGGTCAATTTTACTTCAAAAACAAACTCATACAAAAAAAGATCAGATTTGCGGTTAGGAGAGGTGGGGGTAGGGGAAGGGGGAACTCGGAAGGTACAAACTTCTAGTTATAAGATAAATAAGTACTAGGGATGTAATGTTCAACATGATTAATATAATGAACACTGCTGTAAGTTATCTATGAAAGTGGTTGAGAGAGGAAATTCTAAGACTTCTCATCACAAGGAAAAAATTTTTTTTTCTATTTATTTAATTTCGTATCTATATGAGATGATGGATGTTCACTAAATTTACTGTGGTGATCATTTCATGAGGTGTGTAAGTCAAATCATTATGCTGTACATCTTAAACTTACACTTTCACTGTATGTCAATTACCTCTCAGTTTAAAAAGATGAGTGCAAGGCACTAAAACAAAAAGAAGGGAAAAGAGAGACAAAAGTTTTGAAATTGGTGTCTGGGTGAAAAGGCAACAGTTGGAAAAGATATAGTATGATAAAGTAATGGGGTGTAGTCAATGATAATACAAAACAATATAGAGATAAGTGTAGGAAATAAATATTTATAGAAGCAATATATCCATCGCAGTTGGATGACACATGACACTGACACTGAACATGACACTGAAATTACATCCTATGATAACAATAAGGTGTATTAAAAAATACGTGTAAATCTTGAATTATCAAATGGATTTCCACAATGTCTATTATTAATACATTATTGAAAGGGCAAAAAAATACACTAAATGAAAGCATAAATTATTTAGTTCTAAGGGACATAAGTCAATGGCGATTTAAATTTAATACCACCATAGGAAACACTTTTGACTGTTTTCAACATCTGAAATGCAAATTTAGTGTTTACACTATTCTAGCAAATTAAATCCTTTTCAGATTCCTTTTTAAGCAGGAAGAAAAATGATTATGGAAATACAGGCTGTGCAATTACTTTCCATAAAATCCTGTGTATGTTACTTTTAAACCAATATCTTAAAATATGTTCATTGTTCTAAAATACTATTTAAAAGCTTCTAATATGAATAACAAAATGATATACTGCTTGAGATATCATCTTTCTCGTTTGAAGTGAGAAAAATTAACTGTCTGGTGCTTATCATAATGTCTTCTTCATTTTTTTAACTTACCAGTCGAACACTTCTTAGAAGTAACATTACTCCAGCTATGGCCATTACGGTGCTGATGTTCTTCAAAAAGAGATTTAATGATTAATCTTAAGTATTATTCACAATAGTGAAAGTACTAATTAGAAGGCAGAAAAAAAAATCCTCCCTGTACCTAACTGCCCAAATAAGGCATATCCTTCAACTAAAGGTCTACTTCTTCCAAAAAAACTAACTGCCCACCCGCCCATTAATCTTCCCCTTTTTCTCCAACCAAACTGGCACACACAGTAATTATATACATAATATGGTACTGTTCTCTATTGATTGTATTGCTTTAACCATGAGTTCCCTGAATGCATGAATTAGTCTAATACTTCTTCTGCAAGGCCCACAGGAACTCCATAACCCTGAGTCTGCAGGCAGAATTTAAGTACCTGGTAGAAAACTTTATCACCAAAACCTTAAAATATAGCACTTGGGAAATACATGTTGCAAACAGTTGGGGAAAACTTAGCGATGCCTTTAAAGTGCTTCGTTTAAACTGAAACAGACCTAAAGGAGTTTAATTAATTAATAAGGATCCTGTAATTCCCTCAACAGTGGTAATCTAACATGCTTTCCTTCAATAAATACAACTAAGCATATAAGAGATGAAGTTGAAAATATACACAAGGGTACATTCTGTGATTGGATTATTTGGAATGAAATATCCATGTGCTAACTTAACACTGTTTCCTCCCCAATGCTGATGAGGTTATTTTTTTAAGTTGTAATAACCAATGCATCTCTTCCTGCTTAACTGGAAGAACCAAGGCCTTGTCAATTAACATACGTGTGTGTATATTCACATATATATATACTGTATTAATGCTACAAATATTTATCTAGCACTTACTAAGTGGTAGTTACTACTCTAAGGACTGAGCTGTACTGGTGAGTGAAAACAGACATGGTCCTGGCTCTTGTGTTGCTTGGCTGCAAAGTATTTGCAAAGCTGATGATCCTACTCAACTTTCCAGCGGAATTCAACAAAGTTCATCATTCCATCTGAAAACATACTCTCCACTTGGCTTCCAGGACACCTGGTTTTCCTGATTTTCCTCCTCCTCCCTGTCTGTTCCTTCCTAGTCTTTGCTGACCTCCTTTTCATGCCCCAAATTCTAAATGTTAGAGAGGCCCCCAGGTCTCAGTTCTAGGGCTTCTTCAGGAGCTTTTCTGACTGGCTCCAAGACGTCATCCAAGCTTTAAATACTACTCAAGGTTTATGCAGCCCATTCCCAAAGTTATATGCCCAGTTCTGATTTCCCTTCAATACATGACTCCTGTCTCCAGTTGCCTAGAACATCTACAGCTACGTTTAGAAGTCTAATGACCATCTTCAAGTTCACACATCTCCATTTAGAGGTCTCATGGGCATCCTCAAGTTCACACGTGCAAAAAGCTCCCTAGATTTCCCTAACAATTCATTTATCCCAACTCCTCTATGTCATCAATTTCCAACACCATTCACGAAGCAGGCAGCCCCCTTTATTCCTCTCTTTGTTAGAAAGAAAGGAATCACCACAATCCTCTCTCGTCTAGTCGCCGAAGATGCAGCCCTCCTCCCCGACCCCCACCCCCGCCCTTTGTTGGAACTCCAGTGGCCTCTCACTGCATTAAAGAAACGAACTCCTCCACTCTCCGCAGGCCTATGGAGTTACGTGCCCTGCTTTGGTCTCTGCCCGGCCTTCCCCAACTGCCCCCGCGGCCCCGCACACGCTGCCCTGACCGGGCGGCCCTCGAGCTGCTCCCCCGCGGCCCTCCATGCCTCCCGGCCCGGCGGGTCCGCTGCCCGGGCCTCCCCAGGACGCGTCTCCCTCAGGCTCAGCCGCGCAGCCCGCGCCCACCACCTGCCCGACCAGCGGGTCTGCGGTACCCGGACAAGACGCAGGTGGTCGTCTGCCCATTGCGAGATCCACGCCACCACGTTGGGCGCTGCTCGGTCCCGGTCCGGCGGCGAGGTGCCGGCGGCCGCGGGCCGCCCCGCCATGTTGCCGATCTCCCGCGAGCCCGCGCCGCCTCTTTGACCGGGCGACAGGGGGCGCCGCTCTCCGCGAGCGGGCGGACGTGTTCGCGCTCCTCCGGCTGGAGGGAAGCTGTCCGAGCTGACCGCCGGGTCCCCTTTTCCGCAGCCTAGGAGTGGCCGGGGGCAGGCCTCCCAACCCGTAAAGAGATATCTTCACAGTGACCCCAGCATTTATGCAGGGTTTTCCCACAGCGCAGGAGATCTCTGTGGTACGGGGACAGGAGCTGCAGAATTCCTGGCCATGCTGATGGGAGATGATCACTTTCAACTCGCTTAACTCACATCAGTGTGGGTAGCATGTGCCACGCAAGAAAGAAAACTGAAGTAGATCATTCCTTCCACCTGCTCCCAAATATAACAAGATGCGTATTTCTTATAGTTAAATTGTTGCTTCCTAAGCCAAATATCAGATGCTCTAAATCTTTGAACTGTTAATTGATTAAATGTAGGGAGCTGACATATTCCAAAAATCAATACATGGATATTAACTTATTGTGGTAATCATTTTGCAATACATGCTTATATCAAATCATTATGGTGTACACCTAAAACTATGAAATGTTATGTCAATTATATATCAATAAAAAATCAATAGTGTATTTTAAAACAAACAAAAATAAGTCACAGTACAGTGCAAATTATATAATATTTATGTAAAAAAAATTGTGTGCCTGAACCATGAAAAGCTGTGCAAGAAACCTGTAACAGGGATTACCGCTGGGAGGAAGGATCTGGGGGTAGGAATGGGAGGGAGGTTTCACTATCTGCCGGCTCTAATAGAATATTTTGCAATGACAGAAATGTTCTGTATCTGCACTGTCCAGTTTCATAGGTAATAGCCACATGTGGCTATTGTGTGCTTGAGATGTAGCTAGTGCAACTAAGGAACTGAATTTTTAATTTTATTAATTTTGATTAATTTAAATCATCACAACTGGCTAGTGGCTATCGTATTGGACAGTTTTGTTTTACCGTATGCATATATTCCCTTTAAAAGTCAAAATAGAGTATGCTGTATTCCTAATAACACATATTATAAGGATTGCTTCAAGGAATGTATTGTCTGAGTACTGTAGTCAATGCAAAGTAAATACAATAGCTAACACTTAGATCTTGCTTACTATGTGCCAGGCGCCGTCCTAAATACTTTTCATATATTAACACCTTTGATCCTCATAGCAACTTTATGAAGTAGACACTATTATTCATCTCAGTTTTAAAGAGGAAGTATTTACAGAGTGATTAAGCCAGTAGCCAAGGTCCCCCAGCCAAAAAGTGGTGAGCTGGGACGTAGTGCTGGGATTCAACTCAGCCAGCTGGCTCTGTCTGTGCACTTAACCACAACACTGACTCCCACAAAGGCAATCAGCTAAATCACATAAATGCTTATAAATTTCCAGTGAAGGTACAACCCAAATTATATTGGGGAAAATCCAAAAAAAAGATACACTACAACCAAAATCTTTAATCACTATTTCAAATAAAAACAAAAGTTCTGTATATTAATAGATTTTGAATAGCTTTAGTAAATAAATGAAAAAATAAGATTTGGGGCAATTATGTGTCTAATTCTGCTTCCTTGGCTTTTCCAATGTCCTGTATCTCTTACCTCCTTTCTGCTCCCACACTCACTGTCCTAGTTGAAGATAACTAGTCTGTTCTCCCTACTTTCCATCCCAGTCTTTTTTTCTATACCCCAGATATCAGCCACCTGGGTGTCTCTAAGACTTCTCAAAAGGTCCTTCTCAATAATATTTCAGCATCGTCCCACTAACCAGTGATGTGGGAAGTATAGTGCCTGCCCCAGGATTTCTGCAGATTAACCAGCAATTTAATATTCTCCTGGGGTAGCTCCACCAAGGAACCCTGCTCCTTTTACTGCTGGTGACCTCTGAGAACTCACTGGATATGTTGCTTAGGCGAGTAGAGAGGTAGGCACAAAAAGGCACACTTAGATTCTCTGCCCATCCCTTAATTTCTCACAATACCACAGACACAAAGACTGTGTCTATAGTGACTTTTTGAGGAAAGTTTGATATTAACTAGGTACAATTACATTTTTAAAAAATCAACTAGATATTAAAGTGAATGTTCCTAGAATCCAAAGAAAAAGGGGAAAAAAATTGAATGGGACCACTTACAAAAACCCCCCAGTTTCTATCCTTGGCTTCTGAAATCAGGAAATGAGGTAGTAAAACTCTGAAATGTTTGCCTCCTGGGGTTATCACTACAGTCCTTAGCTCTTATTAAATTTACATGCACTGTTTACTTTCACTTCAGGGCATTAATCTGGCAATTAAGTCTATGTAAGGAATTTCTGGCAGATCATTGCAAATTATATACAGACAAAATCTTTAATATATTAATATATATCCCTAATTTTAGCCTTTGCGGTAGAACCATATTTATTTTATTGAGCTCTTTTGTTGGCCAAGAACAGAGATTTACTTTGTCTACCTCAAATAAAAGAAATCAGGAATTCTCTTACTGCGGTTGGTATGTAGATTATGCAATGAACAGAGACTGCTGGAAAATGTGACAAGATCATGAAGATAATATGGAGTTTATCACTTAGGGGAAGCAATTTACTCTAAAGAAGAGTTCATAATTTCTGATTGCATTTTGGAAGAACACTATAATATCTGTAGTGAGGAATATAGACATAGTAGAACTGAGAGTAAGAAGAACCATCACACCACGATCAAGTGGGATTTATCCCAGGGATGCAAGGATTCTTCAATATATGCAAATCAATCAAAGTGATACACCATATTAACAAATTGAAGAATAAAAACCATATGATCATCTCAATAGATGCAGAAAAAGCTTTTGACAAAATTCAACACCCATTTCTGATAAAAACTCTCCAGAAAGTGGGCATAGAGGGAACCTACCTCAACATAATAAAGGCCATATATGACAAACCCACAGCAAACATCATTCTCAATGGTGAAAAACTGAAAGCATTTCCTCTAAGATCAGGAACGAGACAAGGATGTCCACTCTCACCACTATTATTCAACATAGTTCTGGAAGTCCTAGCCACGGCAATCAGAGAAGAAAAAGAAATAAAAGGAATACAAATTGGAAAAGAGGAAGTAAAACTGTCACTGTTTGCGGATGACATGATACTATACATAGAGAATCCTAAAACTGCCACCAGAAAACTGCTAGAGCTAATTAATGAATATGGTAAAGTTGCAGGATACAAAATTAATGCACAGAAATCTCTTGCATTCCTATACACTAATGATGAAAAATCTGAAAGAGAAATTATGGAAACACTCCCATTTACCATTGCAACAAAAAGAATAAAATACCTAGGAATAAACCTACCTAGGGAGACAAAAGACCTGCATGCAGAAAACTATAAGACACTGATGAAAGAAATTAAAGATGATACCAACAGATGGAGAGATATACCATGTTCTTGGATTGGAAGAATCAACATTGTGAAAATGAGTATACTACCCAAAGCAATCTACAGATTCAATGCAATCCCTATCAAATTACCAATGGCATTTTTTACGGAGCTAGAACAAATCATCTTAAAATTTGTATGGAGACACAAAAGACCCCGAATAGCCAAAGCAGTCTTGAGGCAAAAAAATGGAGCTGGAGGAATCAGACTCCCTGACTTCAGACTATACTACAAAGCTACAGTAATCAAGACAATATGGTACTGGCACAAAAACAGAAACATAGATCAATGGAACAAGATAGAAAGCCCAGAGATTAACCCACGCACCTATGGTCAACTAATCTATGACAAAGGAGGCAAAGATATACAATGGAGAAAAGACAGTCTCTTCAATAAGTGGTGCTGGGAAAACTGGACAGCTACATGTAAAAGAATGAAATTAGAATACTCCCTAACACCATACACAAAAATAAACTCAAAATGGATTCGAGACCTAAATGTAAGACTGGACACTATAAAACTCTTAGAGGAAAACATAGGAAGAACACTCTTTGACATAAATCACAGCAAGATCTTTTTTGATCCACCTCCTAGAGTAATGGAAATAAAGACAAAAATAAACAAGTGGGACCTAATGAAACTTCAAAGCTTTTGCACAGCAAAGGAAACCATAAACAAGACGAAAAGACAACCCTCAGAATGGGAGAAAATATTTGCAAATGAATCAACGGACAAAGGATTAATCTCCAAAATATATAAACAGCTCATTCAGCTCAATATCAAAGAAACAAACACCCCAATCCAAAAATGGGCAGAAGACCTAAATAGACATTTCTCCAAAGAAGACATACAGACGGCCATGAGGCACATGAAAAGATGCTCAACATCACTAATTATTAGAGAAATGCAAATCAAAACTACAATGAGGTATCACCTCACTCCTGTTAGAATGGGCATCATCAGAAAATCTACAAACAACAAATGCTGGAGAGGGTGTGGAGAAAAGGGAACCCTCTTGCACTGTTGGTGGGAATGTAAATTGATACAGCCACTATGGAGAACAATATGGAGGTTCCTTAAAAAACTAAAAATAGAATTACCATATGACCCAGCAATCCCACTACTGGGCATATACCCAGAGAAAACCGTAATTCAAAAAGACACATGCACCCGAATGTTTATTGCAGCACTATTTACAATAGCCAGGTCATGGAAGCAACCTAAATGCCCATCAACAGGCGAATGGATAAAGAAGTTGTGGTACATATATACAATGGAATATTACTCAGCCATAAAAAGGAACGAAATTGAGTCATTTGTTGAGACGTGGATGGATCTAGAGACTGTCATACAGAGTGAAGTAAGTCAGAAAGAGAAAAACAAATATCGTATATTAATGCATGTATGTGGAACCTAGAAAAATGGTACAGATGAGCCAGTTTGCAGGGCAGAAGTTGAGACACAGATGTAGAGAATGGACATATGGACACCAAGGGGGGAAAACTGCGGTGAGGTGGGGATGGTGATGTGCTGAATTGGGCGATTGGGATTGACATGTATACACTGATGTGTATAAAATTGATGCCTAATAAGAACCTGCAGTATAAAAAAACAAACAAAACAACTAATACTAAACTTTCATTGGGTTATTTGTATGGAAATATGTTAATATAAATGTTTCAGATATTACATGAAATTTCTAAAAATCTTATATTTGTATTTGTATGGAAATATGTATGGAAATATGTTAATATAAATGTTTCAGACATTACATGAAATTTCTAAAAATCTTATATTTGTATTTGTATGGAAATATGTATGGAAATATGTTAATATAAATGTTTCAGACATTACATGAAATTTCTAAAAATCTTATATGTTCTGGTATAATAAAAAAAAAAAAAAAAAAAAAAAGAACCATCAGAAGGCTATTGCACAATCCTAGATTGATAAGCACCTCAAAAAATACTATGATATTCACCATGAGGAGTATGAGTTTTAATAACAAAATTCCAACTCATAATTTTTTTTCTTATTTTTATCAGGACTGGAATAATGAAAGTGTACCATTAGATTGTTTTACAGTAATAAATGTTAATTTTTAAAAAGAAAACTATTATCTTCATCCTGCCTTCTCCAGAACTTTGTCCTACAAATTTCCCCCTTTCTCCTTTGCACCCTTAATGGGTTCATTTCCCTGGCTCACTCACTGAACTCAAGAGAATGCTCAAGTCTCAATTCCTTCGGAAAAAATGTTTGAAACAAGTCCCTATTTACACTCATACTACCATCTTCTGATTAAAACTGCCTTCTCTTTCAAAGCTGCTCCCCCATCCACATTTCCTACATCATCTACACTCAAAAGTTCATGTCCTTGCTTCCTATAGTATCCAACTGTCCTTGCAATTCATCTTCACAAACGCTGGAATCAATTTCCTCTTTAATATTACTATTCTAGTTTGGTCCCTGTCTATTCTGAAGGCCTTTAACTGATCTCTCCTCCAATTTCATTTTATTAGAAATTGGCAAAAAAGAAAAGAAAAACATCACTAATAAACCAATGCTTATAGACTGCAAAATCTTAGCTTTTGCATTCTCTGACTATATATATACCTTATGATCCATGTATACGTCAATCTCAGTGTGGGCAGTATCTGATTAGCAATTTTAAAAAAATTTGAGGACTGAAAAGAAATGAATTTTTAAAAAACACTCTACTTTTGGTGTGGAGAAAAGGGAACCCTCCTACACTGTTGGTAGGAATGTAAATTGGTGCAGCCACTATGGAGAACGGTACGCAGGTTCCTTAAAAAACTAAAAATAGAGCTACCATATGATCAAGTAATCCCACTCCTGGGCATATATCCAGAGAAAACCATACTTGGAAAAGATACATGCACCCCAATGTTCACTGCAGCACTATTTACAATAGCCAAAGCATGGAAGCAATCTAAATGTCCATTGACAGATGAATGGGTAAAGAAGCTGTGGTACATATATATACAATGGAATACTACTCAGCCATAAAAAAGAATGAAATAATGTCACCTGTAGCAACATGGATGGACCTAGAAATAATCATACTAAGTGAAGTAAGTCAGACAGAGAAAGACAAATGTCACATATCACTTATATGTGGAATCTAAAAAAGTTATACAAATGAACTTATTTACAAAACAGAAACAGACTCACAGACTTAGAAAATAAATGTATGGTTACCAAAGGGGAAAAGTGGGTTGGAGAGAGGGACAAATTAGGAGGTTGGGATTAACATATACACATAACTATACACAAAATAGATAATCAATAAGGACCTACTATAGAGCACAGGGAACTCTACTCAATACTCTGTAATAACCTATATGGGAAAAGAATCTGAAAAAGAATAGATATATATATAACTAAATCACTTTACTGTACACCTGAAACTAACACAACATTGTAAATCAACTATACGCCAACATAAAATAAAAATTTTAAAAACTCTACTTTTTCTTTTATCAGAAGTTATTAACCTAGCAAACAAAAAAGTTCAAAAAACTGTAAAAGTTCAATTCTGAAATGGCTTCACCATTTCTTTTTTCTTTTTAACCCAGAGTTAGTTGTTTCTGCTTTTGTAATAATTTTCATTTCCTGACTTACAGGGTCTGGTTTCTTCACATATAACTTCCAGTTTTTGCCTCAGCTCATACCTCACTACTGAACTACTAGATTTACAATTTCCTCTACCCACAGGAGTGGACTTTTTTATTATCACCTTAAATTGAATTACTTAGATAATTTGCCCCATTTAGCCTAGGAGAAAATATAAAAGGAAACATCTAATCACTTGAGACTGAACTCTGGCTTCTAAGACACAGGTTTTCATAACCCCAGGCCTCTGACCATAATATAACCAAAAAATGTGAATTAAACAGAATTCAGTTTCAAGAAACATCAGCTAATACATGTCTGTTAAGTTATATTTATCCACATTGTACTGAAAGTTATATTTATCCACATTGTACTGAAAGTACAGTTTCTGGAGCAGCGACAGATTTAATTATTACTTTTAATAACCACACTGGTTTCCCATAGTCTAATTCTCAATTCTCACCTGTGCTGTGACTAGTAAGAGCCAGACTGATAACAGCTTATCAGATTGATAACAGCCTACATATACTGGGTTTAGTACTATCGATGAGGAACCTCAAAATATGAATCTGGGGCCCTATATAGGACAGCTGTATGGAAGCCCTCCTCTCTTCCAGAGAAAGGAAGATAAATCTTACCTCCTTAATTTAAATAAATTCTCCTTGGGAAGGATCCTGTACTCTTACCCTTTGGAATGTAAATATATGTCTTTAGGGGCAAGACAAGACTTTTGTCTCCAGATTTACAGCCCAGAGATGTCTCCATGGTCTCCATTCTCATACCCTCTTGAACTGTGCATAGCGGAAATGTGAACATCTGTGTTATGGACTGAATTGTGTCTTTCCAAAATTCTTATGTTGAAGCCCTAACTTCCAATATGACTGTATTTAGAGATAGGACCTTTACAGAGGTAAATAAGGTTAAGTGAAGTCATAAGGGTGGGTGCCTTATTCAATAGAACTGGAGTCCTTGTAAGAGGAAGAGACACCTCGGATGTGCATGCACAGAGGAAAGGTCATGTGAAGACAGCAAGAACGTGGCAGTTTCCAAAACAAGGAGAGACCTCAAGAGAAACCAAACCTACTGCCACCTTGATCTTGGACTTCCAGCCTCCATAACTGTGAGAAAATCATTTCCATTGTTTAAGCCTGTAGTCTGTAGTATTTTGTTATGGCAGCCCTAGCAAACTAATATATACTCTGGATGGTTTTTCACTATCTATTCAGTCACAATTTAACTTTGAAGGCTTCTCTTTGAGCCCAGGTTCCAAGTCTGAGTAAAATTTGCTCAGAAAGCTCTAACTCTGCAGAAGCAAAATATTTTATCTACAGTCACAAATTGTCCTTTAAAGAAATAACTGTAACTACTGAAGAAGCCATATCCAAACACGAATGTTTCAAGGGAAATTCTTTATAATCCCAAACTATCCATACATCATTTCCTCTTGAAGGAGAAGTGTTGTGCCTCCACCTATTCTCCATTTTGCCCAGGTTACTAATAGTACAACCAATAATTCAGGCTGACTTCATAAAAACAGACAAAAGATTTGGTGGAAAGCGTACATCTCTTGAAATTACTGTATTTGTTTTTAATTATATAATGCCAAGCTAGTATAATTTTGATATGAATGATTTGAAGGTAAACTTGGTTATTACGTAATAAAAATGAAAATAAGAATCTTTCTTTAATTTTTTTTTAGAGATTAATTGTTAAGCAATCATTTTGAGCATTTAAATAATCCTTTATATAAAAATCTGGAGAATTTATACCAAATATACTCTAAATATTTAAATACTGCATAAATATCAAGCTTTAACACACATCTTTTAATAACTTAGCCAAATAAACATTTCACATATACTAATGCTAAACTATCAAAGCTAATGCTAGATCTTCCGAAAATGATAATAGAAATGATTTCGGACTGTGCATTTTTAATTCAAAACTGGACACAGGTACAATGATTCCATAAAAACTTCAATAATGACAGCTTTCAACATTGCGTATTTTTTTCAATTTTACTCTAATCCTTGCAAAGGCACTATCTGAGGACAACAATAGATATAGACTCACCAATAAAACTTGACAGTGGTAATCTATCAATTTATCAGATATGCCAAACTAACTTTTTAAATTAATCAAATTTCCCAATTTTATATTTTCCTAATTGTATAGTTGCATGTGATAAAAAAATTTCAATTTCATTAACTATAAGGCTATAAAAAGTAAACTTTTCGCAACATTTAAAGTCATTTTGGGGACTTCCCTGGTGGTCCATTGGTTAAGACTCCACACTCCCAATGCAGCAGGCACGGGTTTGATACCTGGTCAGGGAATTAAGAATTACTGCATGCCACACAGCAAGGCCAAAAAAAAAAAAAGATAAAGTCATTTTGATGAAAATAAGAAGAGTCTTTAATACTCATATTTTATAATATTGACTGATTTAATTGTAACTAAGGTGCTAAATTTTAGATACTTAGGATAACTCCCTAAGAATTATACCAAAACCTTGTTCATTTCAATCACACTCTTTACTCATTATTCTTCACACAAAATTGTTATAAAAAGTTAGGTCTATATTGACAAAAAACTATTAAAATGTAGCAACATTTTTCTCTATGCTTCAAGACTTCTTATAAACTATGCATATTAATATTGCTGATATTTTAAGATGATCTTTTAAATTATACCCAGCAACATTTTTTTAAAAAAAGGAAAAGTGATTAATCATACAATTTTCATCCTGCTATATAAAACTATTTTCTCCTACAAAATGTCTGCCCCCCCAAGGTAAAAAACAAAACAACAAACAAACAAACAGACCTCCTTAAAAGCAGTCTTTATAATCCAACAGTCAAAGTTTCTCTTAGCTTAAGGGAGAGGACATGAGTCCTGTACATTAACTATTCTGCCCTGATACAGGACTTGCTTCTACCAAAACAGAATTCCAGGAAGGAATATTAGCTCTCCATGGCCATTTTACCTTGCTAACAATTTAGAGGACTTAAATGAAGACTCTAATAGTAGTTTTGACAGGTAGGAAATGTAAAGGCTCTCCATCCCAAACTAAATAGTGATTACGTTAAAAAATTGGCACTGTCAATTCAGGCAGAGATTAAACTGAAGTGGAAAAGTACCTATTATAGATACTTTAAATCTTCTAAGAGAAAATCAAATAATTATGCCTTACTATCTACCAAAGACATTGGTTAAAAAAAAAAAAGTAGTTACAATGCACTATATATTACCTTCCCTTCTGTAACTAAAATGGCTGTCAAATATATTAATCCTATTTATTATGAAGTTATTTTTAAAATTTATTTTCTTTCTTTAATACTAAAGTAAAATACATTTTGGAAATCTGCATGGAATGTTCCCAACAGGTTGGTTCTTTATTTTTAGCAGGGTCTGAGTTTTATAGTTTTACTCATTATTTCAAATACATGAAAAGACATCATCTCCCAAAATACAAAAACAAATCTGGTCTTGTGTTATATTAAATAATGATCTCAACCATTTAATATAAAGCAACATACTTTTGGGGGGGTATGTTAACAAGGCAAAATAGAAGTTGTTTATAGGAGGAAAAGGATTTAATGACTAAGATATGTCTTTTGTGAAATACCATTCACCCTTATGTCCCTCTTTTACCAGTAATGTCTTATCTGCTCTAATCCCTTCACGATTCAAGTTCAGTACTACAGACGCAGAGATTTTCCAGTTTTCAGCATAGATTTTTCTTTTAACATTGTTTTCAGAATGCTTTAAACAATTAGTTTTACAACTATTATCTCAAATATATGTTTAAAATTCACAGTACAGCCCATATTCAATAAGGCCATGGCTTTTACATCTTTTTGGATCACAGACCATTTAATATTTTAATAAGAACTCTCTCCAAGAAAATTAAAAATTACATATCCAGAGTTTTGCGAGTAGTACAGGGGTTTCAAGGCTCCACTGACAACTGTTTAGGATAAAAACCCTTGTCATAAAAGGATGAAATCAAACAATAGGTTTAGATTTCAAAGGTTTAATTTTTTTTTTTTTTTTGGGCCGTGCCGCGCGGCTTACAGGATATTAGTTCCCCAACCAGGGATTGAACCCGGGCCCTCCGCAGTGAAAGTGCAGAGTCCTAACCACTGGACCCCAGGAAATTCTCTCAAAGGTTTAATATTTTTAAAAATAGAGAATTTGGGACTTCCCTGCCGGTCCACTGGTTAAGACTTTGAGCTCCCACTGTAGGGGAGCGCCCTACAGCTCCCACTATAGTTCCCACTGTCCCTGGTCGGGGAACTAAGATCCCACATGCTGTGCTGCATGGCCAAAAAAATAAATTAAAAAAAATTTTTTAATAAAAATTAAAAATAGAGAAATCTATTTTAGGTGTTGAACAAATTTTTTATGATTGATCAGGCAAAATTAAAATATTTACAAAGGAGTACCGTGCAGCTTGCGGGATCTTCCCCAACCAGGGATTGAAACCAGGCGACCACTGTGAAAGCCCAGAATCCTAACCACTAAGACACCAGGGAAGTCCAAGGAGGGAGTTTTCAGTTTTAGTCTCAGCTAATCTTAGTTAATCTTATAAGAGCTTTTCAAACTAATCTTTTGATTTAAACGGGTTGCAACCAACGTGCAAATGGAAATACTGATATAAACAGATGTATATATATATATGTATTTATAAACGTATATATGTATTTATATTCAATATTAGCCAGTAAATAAATAATTCATTAACTGGAGGAGTTAATGTTCATACTTGAGGGTACAGTTTATCAGGATCTCTCAGTAAGGAAAAACACAAAAATAGGCAGTATTTTCTAGCAGATTTACAATAAACAGATCCTCACATTCAGGTAGATCATTTATAAGATGCCATCAGTGATCAGTGTATGCAACATTGATATTAACAAGTCATTTTTTGGCAAACCTTACAAGCATGTATCCAAATAACCAAATGACTACAATTCAAAGCAAGTGTTCATTTCTAGAGCAAGTGCAATTAATAGAATGGCTTTCACCTTACAGTTAAGGCTTAAAATACATTTTAAAACTTCAAGTCATCAATGATTTATAAACTTAAAGTACGTTTGAAAGTATGTATAATTTGTAATAATATGGGGAAAAGATAAAGGTAATTATGGCAACGTGAGCTTCTTAATCCAGAAGTTAAAAATCAAAATACATTTCACATATGAGAGTTAGTGGGTTTTCTTTATTCAAGTAAACATTTTGATTATAATACATGACAAAGGACAACACACGTGACAAAGTACTGTAGTCTATGGTTTGGTATGTCTCTAGGACGATTTTCCAGGTGATTCTTCAGGATCTGACAGCGATGCCCGACACAGGGTTTCCAATGGCAATGCACGAGTTCTAGAAGCCACTGCCGCTATCTTTCTTCAGATGCTGAGTGCCATTTTCTCCCACCCATTTTATCCTCCATTACTTATAAAAACCCCACTCTAAAATTCAACCTATGTTATAAAATTAACAAAATCAAACATTAGTATGTATTTTCCCACAAAGATAATAATTATTAAATAAGAGTCAACTGATATGGGGACACATGTATAACTGATTCACTTTGTTATAAAGCAGAAACTAACACACCATTGTAAAGCAATTATACTCTACTAAAGATGTTAAAAAAAAAAGTCAACTTAATATCTCTTTTTCTCTAACTTTTGAAGGCTTTATGTAATCTCTAAAGAGTCCGAGTACCATACAACACAAAATATGCAAAGAACCTTATTACCAGGTACACATAATATGTTGGAAATTGCTAAAGTACTCAAAAGCTTAATTCTCCTGGGATAGCAACTCTCCACTAGAAACTATAGTTTACAAACAGAAGGTTGTGTTTTAATAATAGGAAACATAGTACCTGATTCTGTATAATTGTGAGAGCTTTTCTCATTAGGACAGTGCTTAATTAAGAAATCTTTTTCCAACACATAATTTGTCAAAGGCACAAAATGTCTTTGTCTCTCTTTTCAAAACAGTTTCTAAAATTACACTATTATTCATTTAAATTTTTCTTAATCAGTAAGTTTTACTGTTTTTCTCTCAATAATAAAAAGAAAACTACTTGAAGAAAAACGTTTAATTTTTATTTTCAAAACTTTGCCATGAACATACATACAACATTAAATTTGAACCACTTGTGAGCTGTCCATGTGCCATGAAGCACTTATGACAAAAAACCATATGTAAGCTTTAGGGTAAAATTAACAAGGAATCAAAATATCTTCCAAAAGGGGGGAAGGGGGAGGGGAACCAATAAATTAAAGGTCATAGCTTTCATTTTATAAAAAATAGTTCGAATAATCTTCCTATAAATCTTTAATGCTTACAAAAGCAGGAAATACATTTAAAATAGTCTTTTTAACACAGATTCATTAGCACAATGTGGTTATGGTCAGAAAAATTAAAACTAAAATGATATTTCAGTAGTTTATATTCTCTTCTCAAGAAATTCCAGATAAAATTTAACCAATTTGCAATTCAAAATAAGATTGAACTGCCAACAAGGCCAAACTAGTTGTAGTTAGTACCTGAATATCAAGCTCTGTTCCATTTAATATATTTTACCAAACATTTTAATATAGCTCAATGATAGGTACTGATAACAATACTTGACTGCATGGTTACCGCCCATGACTACTGCATTGCAGCTTAAAACATGCTTTGGTCAGTAAATTAAAAAGACATAAATCAAATAACAAGATCAGAAAAGTTGTTTTAGTACCAATTTCCTGACCTTAAGTAAACTTTAAATACATTGACAAGGCAAGGAAAAGTATATTTAAATATACAGAGAGGTCCCTATATTTTTAACCATTTGGCATTTTATATTAATAATTTCCTGTTTAAAATAATATTTTATACTCCTGTACACTGATTATCGTAACTCTCTGAGTTAAAACTAAACTAGAGTTACCTTTCTAGAATGTCCAGTAGTGAATGCATTACTTGCTCCTTTTGCACTTCCATGAAGATGGTCCTTCATCCTGTAACTTTTTAAGTTTTGGACCAAGAAAGAACCACCAACCAAATCCAATAAAAACACAAATAATGGACTCCACATAATAACCGTCCAGTGCTGTAACACATGAGCCACCGAGTTTTTTGCAAAGCTGTAAAAATAAAATAATCATATCAATAAATACTCCACAATTTCAAAATGTAAGTATTCAGCAATTTACATGTTTCTACTTTGTGATTTAAAGGATTAATCAAAATATACTTTTGTTAAAATATTTCATTCACTCCAAGTGACAAAACAAGTTAATGTATCTTAATCTCTCTAATGCTACTAATGGTATTAAAAACAATTTTCAGCTCTTGCTGTAAACAATATTCATTTTCAAGATACAGCTTTTCATATTTGGAAATGTGAGGAAATTTCCAAGGAATTTACTCTAGAAGTGGGTTGTTACTTTGAAATAATTTATCAACAAACTACTAACCATTCAGTTTTACCTCCATTTGTTATATGAATAGCCAATGGAATTTTCCTTCTTCTATCATTATATACCTTAGCTATTAATCATGCATTTATTAAATGCCTAGTGTATAAGGACAATGGTACACAAGGTGAAGGAGAGAGAGACTGCTCCTCCCTTGCTGAGAAGCAACTTCAAGTGAGCTTCACTTACTGATGTGAGTGTGTTTATACCCTCAGTTATGATGGGAAAGAAAAAACTATTAGAAACTATGGGCAGATACGATTTTAAAAAGATGTAGTACTCCTAGAGGCAAAAACGAGGAAATTAATATCTTAATATTACCTTAACATTATCTAAAATTGCAACATACTTACCTCAACAGCATCATGTGTTCGGCAATTCTGGTTTGATGCTCCTACACACTCTTTCACTGTGAGGGGATCTACCAGCCAAAGAGCTACTGTAGAAGGCCAGTTTCCTCCCAGGTTGGACACAGTATTTAAAAGGGTCATATATGTTCCGCCAATAAGTGGATCACTAACCTTCGCATTGAAAGCCATTATGGAAACATACATGCTATACAATGTAACCTACAGGGAAAATGTAAAACATCTTCAGTACAATTAAACTTTAAAAAGCTATGGTCTAAATTAAGAACATTGAAAGCATAAACTGGAAAATTAATTTTCATGACCCTTATTAAACTCAATCAACAAACATTTATTGAGCACCTACTACAAGCCAGGCTTTACGTCTGGTCATGGCAATACAAAGATGAATAAGACACAGTCCCTCTGTGCCCTTGAAGAATTTATTCTAAGCTGGGAAAATAGGGAATAAATAATTATGATGAAATGTGGTAAGTACTGAAAAAAGAAGTATACACAGTGTGCTATCATGGCCTAAATATATGGGAGATTAATTTCATCACAAGTAGTCAAGGAAGGCTCAGCTGAGAATGACAGATGAGGTAGTAATGAAGGATCCATATAGTAATAAGCAAAACACTATATTTATACTATACCTAAATATATCATATGTGTGTATAGTATATATGTATTATACACAGAAGCACTCAAATATTCAAAGGGAATATGAATATATAATTATATGTATATAATTTTCTTATATATAATTCAAAATTTATGTGACAAACTGAAGAGAAAAATCTCCTTGAGAGGCAAAAAGTGCTTAAGAGGCAAGAATTAACCCTTCATTTAGGAACATGAAAACAACCCATGTTTCTAAAATAGAATTCCTTTGAATACTGTTCCATGGGATGTTCATAGAAAAAGGAGTTCCAAAGTCAAATAAGACTGAGAAACACTAAGTTATACAAAATTAGACTGTAGGCCTCCTGAAAGCCTTTAGAATATAAACTCCTTAAGGGCAGGGATTCTGGCATGATTTAGTCACGCTTTTATTTAAGTACTTACAATGGTTCCTGGCATGGAATAGGTGTATTCACTTAATATTTGCTAAAGGAATGATTAAGATGCTACATAAAGAGGGGTTATGTCAGGTATCATTTCTCAAATTTACTTGGCCTTGTAATTTTTTTACCACAAAGCATCTGGTTTTCTGAGTTTTAATGACTACACTTTGAAAAATTCTCTAATGAAATCCAAAGCCAAACAAATGATTTTTGGACAACTACATCATATTTTTCTTTACTTACTCAAGAAGTGAAGCATTACTAAGCTAAACTACTTCTTTTAACTTCAATTTGGCACCTAGCATTAACTATGTGCAAAACAGAAAAAAAATTATATTTGACACCTTAGCCTCAAGTTTTTACATACAGCTAGTCAGACATGATCCACTACAGAATTCTCCTAAATGATATAAATGTATGCAAAAAATTATTGAGGTTACCTGGTAGCCATATTTTTAGGTTTCATTTAAAAACAGTGAGGAGTTGGTAAATATAATTTTCAAAGAGTTTAAACTAGGTACTATAGAAAAATCCAAAGTGAATCTGAAACACACATTAGCAATAACTGCAACTGAGTCCCAAAGGTTACTACTGGGCATCTGCCATTTATTTGAACCATTTATTCCCAGGGAAAGAAAAACCCATTCTGCAACAGCAGCTTGGGTGAGACTATGGAAAAGTGGAGATCAGTTCTTTTGTGGATTACAAACACATTTAATAAAGAAAAAAAAGCAGATTAACACGCAGCTTCTAAAACCACAAAGAGTAAGTCATAATTTTTAATACAGGGAATTCCCTGGTGGTCCAGTGGTTAAGACTCCATGCTTTTCTGCCAAGGGCCCGGGTTCAATCGCAGGTCAGGGAGGGAAGAAAGGAAGGCAAGGAAGGAAAGGAAGGAAAGAGAGAGAGAGAGAGAAAGAGAGAGAGAGAGAGAGAGAGAGATAGAAAGAGAGAGAGAGAGATAGAAAGAAAGAGAGAGAGAGAAATGAAAGAAAGAAAAGAAAGAAAGAAAGAAAGAAAGAAAGAAAGAAAGAAAGAAAGAAAGAAAGAAAGAAAGAAAGAAAGAAAGAAAGAAAAAGAAAGAAAGAAAGAAAATTTAATACAGAATCTAAACCAAAAACCTGGGACCTATAATCTAGAAGCTGTCATTATTTCTCAATACTTTCAGAAAAAAGAAAATATAGGGACTAGAAGAAGGAAAGAATCCAAATCTAGGGATGAACTGAGGGATACTTAGCAAGGGTAGAATTCCTAACTAACTTTGGAATAAATCCTGAAATGTAACAAATATTTGTAGAATGAACAAAAGAAAAAAAAAAATGAAGTGAATGAAGAAGAAACTCTCTTTCCACGAATAAAACTCATTAAAATAAAACCCCCAAAATAAAAATATTTTTTTAAAAAATCCACAAGGTTTAAAGTTCACTGTCAAATAATTTCTTCAGAAACAGATTCGTGCTTAAATCTTAAAATTTATTATCATTATTTTAAGGCAATTGTAGAAGAACTTCTTCTTTATTTTACATAAGACAGTTTATTCCCTGGGAAAAACCATGGCAAGCTTACCTGATGTAACGCATAACTGAGCAGCACTATAATATAGTAATATATAGGGAATCCCCCTTGATGTTCTACTTTAGGAGTCCACCAGACCAGTAGAGCATATTCTAATCCAAGCAATAATCTATAGAAAAAGAAAGAAAGGTGGAGCTGACTTCCATTTTAGGTTAAAAAACAGAAACAAAAACAGAAATCTGTGTGCCTACCATATGAAAGAAGCCTGTATCTAAAACCTGTTAGGAAGTTAAAAAGAGATAAAAGTGCATATAAATGATACTGAAGTTAAAAATGTTTTTCAAGCCTTTTTCCATATACACACTATACACAGATATTAGTGATACTGATGACTGCTCCTCATTTAACCTCTCTTATTTAGTAAGGTTTCATTTCATTTTTACCTGTAGGGCATGGCTTTGTAAAATATGTTTAGTGGCTGGGGACCTGCAGTATATTTGCTGATAATCAGAGGCAATATTATTTGCAAAGGAACCATTGGAACTGCCAATAAGGCTAAATGTTCTTTGGGTACTCCCTCTTCTACCAATTTCAGTCCTGTTACTGCATCTGCTGCTGAAAAACCAATCTGCAATATAAAAACAAAAAAATATTTTAATTTGTGACTTATGAAATATTTTCCTCCAAGCATATGTAAGTAATTTAAGAACCTCAGTCTCATTATTGACCCATGCCAGTTACAAGTAAGTATCATATTATTATATCTGGTACAACAATCAAGTTACGCAGGCACACTTTGCCCTTATGGTCTACTAACAATATGAAGTAAAAACAAGTGAAAATTCAGCACTCTTAGGAATTGTAATTTTAATTACAACTACATTTCCATTTCAAAAAGTTCTATATCTTACAATAAACAATGTCCAAGTCCAAACCTACTGATTTGTATATTTTAAGTTTAAAAGAAAAGCCTTTGATTCCAAATAAATCTGGTTAAAATGAAGCATCATTGCCACAAACCATACACATTTTTGATGATTTCTGACTGACAACAAAATTTCCAAAAAGTCATCTAGCTTTTCAAAATTAATTCTGAGAAAACATTGTATCTAAGAGGTTGAGTTAAATGAGGGGCAAGGAAAGGTATAGTTAGATTAATTCTCAAAAACAACAAAAACAAATAAGAATGCTAAAAGTAATGGGTAAAAGCTTGAGGTGAAATAAGATATTTAGATAGCCTCAAAGTATTTCCCCACAAATTAGTTTTTAATTACAAAAGGAAAAATAGTAACTTTGCAATGGATTAACGAGGTAATCAAGGTTAACAACAATAATTAATGGATAAAGGGACATGATATGGCTCCTGATATAATTCCCTGAAGATGTCACAGTATTATTTCTGTGATATTTCTGACATATATACACAGCACGAACCTAAACATGAAGAAACACTAGACAAACATAAATGGAAGGCCATTCTACAGAATAACTGGTCTGTCTTCTTTAAAAGTGTCCAGGTCACCACACACTACTAAGTATAAGGTAGATAACCAACAAGAACCTATTATATAGCACAGGGAACTCTACTCAATATTCCACTCTACCTATATGAGAAAAGAATCTAAAAAAGAATAAATATATTGTATATGTATAACTGAATCACTCTGCTGTACACTTGAAACAAAACATTGTACATCAACTATATGCCAATAAAATAAAATAATAAAAATTTTTTTAAAAAGTGTCCAGGTCATGAAGGACAAAGAAAGGCTCATACTAAATAAATGCAATGTGTGATCCTGAACTGGATCCCTGACCAGGAAAAAATAAAGTTATAAAGGCTGCTCTGGGGACAACTGGTGAAATCTGGATATGCACTGTGATTAGAAAATAGTACTACATCAATTTAAATTTCCTGACTTTTTATTAAGTTGTGGCTTTGTAAGAGAAAGTCCTTGTTTTTAGGAGATACATACTTAAGGTATTTATGGATAAAGGGACACGATACGTACAAACTACTCCCAAATACTTCATAAGAAATATGTAAAATAGCACAATTTACAGAATAAAGAAAGTGGAGCTAAATGTTAACAATCACAGAATTTTGATAAACATATATGGACATTCTTTCAACTATACAAGTAAATTTTCAGTAAGTGTGAAAATATACAAATAAAAAAATTTTTTTTAATGATAAATATTACTTTGAATACTTTTAAATACTTTAACTTCTCGGAATGGAGCCAAAGCGCAAATTTCACATAAAAAGTTAAAGGTCAGAGATATTTCATTTAAGTCCAGAAAAGAATTTCACTTATACTTAACACATTCTCTTTGTAAACATTAGATATACAAACTGACTTCAACATTTACTCTGTCTTAAAAGTGGTACAGGAGATATTTGTAATACACATATCTAACAAAAAAACTCATATCCAGGATATATAAAAAATAAAAATTCTACAAATTTAGAAAGAAGGGTAACTCTGGATATTCAAATGGTCAATAATCATACGAGAAGATGCTCAACTTCTTTAGTCATCAGGGAAATGCAAATTATAACTATAATGAGATGCCACTACACACCCACCAGAAAGGCTAAAATTGAAAAGACAATACATGTTGTTTCAAGGCTGCGTAGTGATTAGAACTCCCTTATAGTGCTGGTGGTAGAGAAAATTGGAACAATCACTTTGGAAAACTGTTTGGCAGTATATACTATGCTTTTCTTAATGACCAGCAATTCTACTCCCAGGTATTTACCCATCAGAAATGTTCACCTATGTTCCCCAAAAGTAATTTACACGAAAGTTCATAGAAGCACTATTAATAATAGTCCAAAAGTAGAAATAACCTAAATATTTGTTGATAGAATGGATAAATTGTGGCATATTCATACAATGGAATATTATAAGCAATGAGATGAACAAACTATTGCTATAAATAACAATATGGATAAATTATACAAATATGATGTTGAGTGAAAGAGTACAAGAGCTAGACATAAGAATACATACTGGATATTCCATTTATATAAAACTCAAAAGCAGGGAAAACTAATCTATGGTGTTAAAACTTAGGAGAGATGTTATTTTTGGTGAGGTTTACTCCACAGGGGGAACATGGGATTCTAGACTCTGTATTTGAAGCAACTCCGTATACATTGCTGGTGACAGTATAATTTATTATTAAAATCTTTTAAAAACCAATTTAACAATCATATTCACTGATCCATTAATTGCTCATTTAAGAATCTATTGGAAGGAAATATTCAGAACACCAAAGAGTTACACACAAAAATATTCACTAGTGCATTTTTATAATTAAAACACATGGCAAATTAAATATACAACAATAGAAAAATGAGTACATTATGGCATATTTATATACTGTGACAATTTATAGCTATTAAAAAGTATATTATAAAATATTATTTAATGATACAAGAATATGGAACAAGAAGACAATAACAAAATAAAAAATTATACACAGTATGATCCAATTCCACTTTTGAAGTATTTGTGTGTATATAAATATATTAATATTAATTCTTAATTATAATTAATGTATTAATTATGTATGTCAAGTTTATGTACACACATGTGCATGCACACACATACATACATAGGAGAAAAAAGGAGGCTGGAGGGAAATACACCAAAAATGTTACCAATGGTTATCTCTAAATGATATAATTAGATAATACTATTATCTTCCTTGAACCTTTTAGCATTTTCTAAAGTTGAACCTTAAGTTTAAACCTTCCTAACATTTCCTTAAAATTTAACTCTCTTTATCCTTAGAGAGGAGGAAAAACTCAGTACTTCAAAACAATGAGGCTGTAATTTTTACTTTAGGGTTATCAAAAGATAGCTGTGAAAGTGTTTATGTAGGTAGGTTTAAATATAATATGAAAATCCTATAACTGATTTTATATTTTAGGATATTAATTCCAATACTAGCAATAGTTCACTATAACAAAATATACTTACCTTTCTTCTAACATAATCTCTTTAAAATGTTTTAGAACTATAAAATTAAGACATCTTAATACAGAAAACACAGAATTCTTAAAGTCACCAAAACCCCCCTTTATTTGATAGTATATTTCCTTCTAACGTTTTAAAATAATTCAATTGATTTTTAAATGGACTTCTAATACTCATACATTTCCAAATCTTTGTAAATTACATTCTAAGTAAATAATTTTAACACCTTTGACATTAAGTATATACTCATTCTAACAGTAGAGAGCTATTATTTTTTAAGGTATTCATTTCCATTCCAAGCATTAATATCATTCATTTAAAAACTCACATTTATTAGAAGTACTTCAAATTGGCATAATTTTTTTCAAGATCTTAAGACATTTAGCTTACTTTGAAGTTATGGTCGATTTGCTATCATCACACCTTTTAAAACACATTTAATAAACAAAGTATACTAGTTTTTATTGTTAAATTCTAAAATTAGTGGAAAGGGACTTATGAAAAGGCAACAGAAGTATGCCATGATATTGGTAATTTTAACAGAATGGGGAATTTGCTTTATAAATCTCTTACCTTTGCAGTTAGAATCAGAAGGCAAAATGTCAGAACTGCAGGCATTTTTATAATTGCAAAAAGCAGCTTGTAAGTATCTGTGATCCCTTGGGTTTCTTCTTTTCCTACTGATACTTCTTTGTGTTCTTTTTTCAGAAGGGCAACTAAAGTCGTTGTTATCAAAAATACAGTTCCCCAGAAGAAAAGGAAGTCTGAAATTTAAAATGTTTTAAATCTATAATTAACCTTTGAAATAACATATCTTCATTGATACTAAATTAATTCTGTACACAACTTTTCCTCAACTAAAATCTGTTAAAAAAAAAAACAAACACATAGGGCTTGTCACGTTCAAGGCACCAGATGAGGCACAGCAGATGAATAAGACAGTCCTGTCTCTGTTAAACATAATTACATAGACCCAGAATAGACAGTGATACTTAACAAGGAAAAAGGAAAGGGTTTAGTGGGTTGAATGAAATAAAAGTTACCAAACTGTGACACCTGCTGTGTTATTTTATTCAAGGAAACTGCTTAAGGGCAGGAGATGATTTTCATATCCCGTAAGATCCATCAGTCATACTTCTTAAGCACTTAAACCATTTCAGCTCTTTATTAAATTTCGACAACTTAAGCAACAAACAGATGATCATTTACATTAGATTTTCTGCCTTTTGTTTTTAAACTGTTTTTAATCTGTTTAAGAATAACCCTCTCTTTCAATACTATGATACATAAGTAATTTTCTCATACTTGTAGATGCACAAAAAAGACACATGAAGAGTACTATTTGGGTTGTTTCAGTGAAAGATGGCTGGGCCATTAGCCCTTATTGCAAACAAATTAAGCGGAGGGAGTGAATAATGTCCTGGAAGATTCTGCATAACAGCTAAAAATAATAGTAATAATAGAGGCACCATTTCTTGAGTGCATACCATGTGCCATAAATGTGCTAAGCATCTTACATATATCATTTCCTTTACTACAATAATACAACAGGGGAAGTTATACTAGCCCCAATCTTCAGATGAAGAAACAGGCTGAGAGGTTACATTGCCTGATGTTACATTTTAAGTCAGTGCCTCATACAACTGATTTCAAAAACCTGTGTCTCCTTAACCACCCTAAGAAATGCATCTTATTTTGTCTCTATAAAACTTTCTCCAATACCTGTATTTTATGCTACATGTAACGGAGTTGAACCTTTTTATTATTTAGTAATTCCTATAATATGTTCCTATACTTTTCATTTTCAAGACTATTACTCTATTGTTTCATGGCATTTCTAGAAATATATCTCCATGAGATATGTACTTTGTTTCATATTGAAAAGTATAAAATTTACCTTTAAATTCCTGTGTGTGTATCCTATGGTTATCCGCATGTATTATTTTTCATTATTCTAATAAAATTTATTTTAAAAAACCCAAAACTTAGTGGATAACCCTCAGTTTCTTCATCTGTAAAATAAGAGCTCCCTAGAAAATCCCAGATGTTTTCTAGCCCTAACACTCTAAAATCATATTCAGTTTTAAATGTGTTTGCTTTTTATTTTATTGCTCATGCAGCATAACTGACTGTTCATGAAGCCTAGTCACCTTTTTCCAAAAAAAAGTCGACCATTCTTGAGTCAGGGTTTCCCTCTGTATTCAGTCTTGCTCGGCTGCTGTGCTGGGTCACTACGGCTTAACTCTCACTTATGATGGAGGCAGAGAGCGTCATTCATTTAGATCAACTTCCCTCATGCATAGACCAAATTCACCTTAGTATTTAAATGTTCCTTTCTTATAAGTTATTTCATTTGATTTTTGTAGTAAACACGTGAGACAAGCAAAGTAGGCATTATTACTATGCAGAGACAAGGAAAAGCTCAGAATATTTCAACCTTTGCCAAAGGTCAAATTATTAACAGGCAGAACTTTAACCTAAATCTTCTGAATTTGAGATTCATACTCCTTCCATTATTTCACAGTGCCTATATAAAGACTTTTTAAAATTAATGTTGAATTAAGAATCTATTAGAATTGGCTAATTGTGTAGTCTCCACAAGCCTAACCAAAAACAAGGCTCTGCTATTCAAATTTTGCAAATTAAAGAAGCTAAACTGCTTCAAACACATACCGAAATGTGTATTCTGAGGTGAATTCTTTTCTCCATAATGTGAAATTTATACAGATGGTCCCCGACTTATGAAGGCCTCACTTGAGATTTTTCAACTTTATGATGGTGTGAAAGCGATACGCATTCAGTAGAAACTGTACTTCGAATTTTGAATTTTGGTCTTTTCCCAGGCTAGCGATACTCAGTATGATCCTCTGTCATGATGCTGGGCAGCACCAGAAAGCCACAGCTTTCAGTACAGTATTCAATAAATTACATGATATTCAACACTTTACTATAAAATAGGCCTTGTGTTCGATAATTTTGCCTCACTGTGAGCTAATATAAGTGTTCTGAGCATGTTTAAGGTAGGCAAGGTTAAGCTATGATGTTTGGTATGTTAGCTGTATTAAACGCATTTTTGACTGATGATATTTTCAACTTATGCTGGATTTATCAGGACATAACCCCATGAAGAGTCGAGGAGGATCTGAAATTAATTTCAGATATCAGAAGAGAAACAGGAAACATTCCTAAATGCAAAGGTTTCCATTTTAAAATGCACTAATAAATACAAATCTTATGATTAAAGTTCATTAAAATAACATGATAACATAATTTCCAGTTTATGTTAATATAGTGTTTTGGACTCTGATTCAAAAGGAACGAACAACAATTTAAGATTATTCTTATAAGTGAGGCTAATGTTCACTATTTTTACATTCTTAATTTCATCTGTGAAATGTGACAAATAATGACTTGTTTACAGAATTTCATCTACAATATTACTCTCATTGAGGAAGTTTTTGTTCATTATTTGGTTTAAACTGGCTCTTTAAGAAATCCTGAAAAACACTTTCACTGTCACCAGAAATTTCAATTAATGGTCTCTATAAAAATGTTAAGGGGTTTCCCTGGTGGCACAGTGGTTAAGAATCCGCCTGCCAATGCAGGGGACACGGGTTCGAGCCCTGGTCCAGGAAGATACCACATGCCGTGGAGCAACTAAGCCCAAGCGCCACAACTACTGAGCCTGCGCTCTAGAGCCTGCGCTCTAGAGCCTGCGAGCCACAACGACTGAGCCCACGTGCCACAACTACTGAAGCCCGGGGGCCTAGAGCCCGTGCTCCACAATGAGAGAAGCCACCACAATGAGAAGCCTGTGCACCGGGACAAAGAGTAGCCCCCGCTCGACATAACTAGAGAAAGCCTGTGCGCAGCAACGAAGACCCAACACAGCCAAAAATAAATAAATAAAAATAATAAATTTTTAAAAAATGTTAAGTGAAAATTAAAAGTTTTCAGTTATATACTACTTTCAGCAAAGAAATTTTTTAATTTGCTTAGTATACATTCCCAATTTTTTTTTTTTTTTGGCTGTGCCACAAGGATTGCAGGATCTTAGCTCCCCGACCGACCAGGGATTAAACCCGTGCCCCCTGCAGTGGAAGCGTGGAGTCCTAACCACTGGACCGCCAGGGAATTCCCTATTCTCCCAATTTTAATGAACAAAATCTTCATCTGAATTTAAACTCCTTGATACCAGTACCAAGGGAAATAAGATTAAGAACAAGTTAAACAGGTCTCAGTATTGTTTGCAGATAAGATTATTTCTAATTTCTTTGTGCTTTGAGGGTAAGATAACAGTACACAAGAAAGAAGAAAGGAGTGACAATAGGTCATTCAGAGCCCTCATTCAAAGGCTTTCCATTGCTCACAGAGACTGAAGAATGAAGTAATAGCTCAGAAAGAGAGGCTTAGCCACTGCCAGAAAATATATTAAGATTTATGAATGCAATTACCATAAATACTATTATTAGACTATTGGCTATTGTTTATTAATACTGTTTGGATCCTACAGAACATCCATAGTCTGATATACCAACCACTGTAAAGATATTATTAGCAAGAATAATCTAAATATTTCATTACTAACATTTTGGTTGATTCTGATTTATATATTTTATCTGCAAAAGCATTGTGACGTATATATGTATGATCAAGATGTCAGAGCTGATGTTCAAGTTTCTTAAACATGATTTTGTGCAAAGACCTGTAAGACAAGTTAAATATTCTGAAGTGGCTACTAGATCTTACCTAATGCTCCAATGCGTGCAAAAATTAAGAGCATGTAACAATGCACCAGTAATCAAAAAGGATATAATAGCCAGCACCTGAGCTCCTATTATGCCAAAGCAAAACACAGGACAGGGCAATAACCCTCAAACTCACTCTCCAAGACAAGCATTATTATTCCTGTTTTATACTCAGTGAAAGAGAATCACAAACCAGGAAGTGCCAGAGGTGGGATTCAAACTCAGATCTGACTCTAAAACAAGAATGTTCTTCATTATACTACCCAGATGCTCAGAAACACCTACTGCAAGTAGGCTCTCTTCCTACTAAACAGATACACCTGACAAAAAGGTACTTATTGCAGCTCCAATCATGAAGTCTGGAGCATAGACACTTGAGAATACTTCTTTGAACTGGTGACTTGTATTCCCCCCTCCCCACCTCCATCTCCCCATATGGTGGTATGCCATAGTGTATGCAAACCAAACATGGTCCATCTTCATAAACAGTTCATTAACTCAATAACTTAGAAACATTTTCATGAAAAACATATATTATAGAGAAGGCAAAATTTCCATGAATTTTAAAGATAAAACATTAGATTTCAAAAAAATTTCAAGGGGCTTCCCTGGTGGCGCAGTGGCTGAGAATCTGCCTGCTAATGCAGGGGACACGGGTTCGAGCCCTGGTCTGGGAAGATCCCACATGCCGCGGAGCAACTAGGCCCGTGAGCCACAACTACTGAGCCTGCGCATCTGGAGCCTGTGCTTCGCAACAAGAGAGGCCGCGATAGTGAGAGGCCCGCGCACCGTGATGAAGAGTGGCCCCCACCTGTCACAACTAGAGAAAGCCGTTGCACAGAAACGAAGACTCAACACAGCCAAAAATAAATAAATATAAAAAAAAAAAATTTCAAGCTTTCAAGACTTTGGACCAGGCCCCCAGACCCTTCGTGGTATAGGTTCATTCTCTTCCACCATCAGAAGAGGTAGAAAAATTAAGAAGCACTGTCTGATACAACCATCCTTGGCTCAGACCAGGTTCTCTCTCTAACTCTCACACTATGGAAATGAACTTTAGTCCTTCAGAAGTCGCAGGAAAACAAACTTTCAGTTTCTGTTCTAAATAACCGTCAGGCCTTCCTTTCATCTTGCTTTCAGTACAGCTTTCTCTACTTCACAAGTTAGAGCATGAAGAGAATTTAGACACCTATCGTCAGTCCACTGCTCTCACTTTCACAATGGAAGAAACTGAAATAGAAATACTATGTATCTGGCCCTGGGTCTCCAGCTAAGTCTCAGCAAGAAACAGAATTTTCTTCTATGTCACAAGTCTCTCCCTTTTAAGCATTTGCTCGAAATATCTATGCTGAGGAGCACTCGCAGAAAATTCTGTTTTGATTATAATACAATATAGTCATATCTTATTTGGGGATTAGATTTTTGAAAGACAGCATGCAATGCAAAAACTGACTAAATACAAAGCTAATTTTGAAAGCTTCCTAAGTGTTTAGTTTTCCTAACCCCTTAGGAAGGTGCCATGTTTAGATCACATACTTTTTCATTAACTCCAACAATGTCAGGTTCTCCTCTGGGGTAGAAGAAACAGTTTCTTCAATCAAGCACTAGATTAAGCAGCTGTCTGACTATCAAGATCCCTGTTGTCCCAAAACACTAGACTTAAACTCAGCCCAGGATGCAAGACTGAAGCTGAGAGGCCAACAGGTTCAATGCTCCCACCTCATGCTAAATCTGGGGCCTGTATCACTGAATAGATGGAAATGAATCACTCTTTCCATTTTTTAAAATATGTTCAGGCCAAGCACAAAATCCATTTTAATTAAACATGTATGATATTATCTCTACTCTGATGCTATGATAGAAGGTTCTTGCATTCAGCTTTTGTAAAACCTACATCCTGACACCCCTAAATCACTTTTTGTAAGCTGAAAGCTGAATTCAGACTTTTATAAAACAGTTGACCGTGAGCATTCCAAACTATCACATGAAGATGCAGGGTTCATCAGAATAGCTAAAATGAAAAATAATGGTAACATGAAATGCTGGCAAGGATGCAGAGAAACTGGATCACTCACATATTGCTTGTGGGAAGATAAAATGA
This sequence comes from Balaenoptera physalus, assembly GCF_965194825.1. NCBI lineage: Eukaryota > Metazoa > Chordata > Mammalia > Artiodactyla > Balaenopteridae > Balaenoptera > Balaenoptera physalus. Next base: position 37,213,618 of record NC_138891.1, read on the forward strand.
CATAGCCACTCTAGAAAAAAATTGGGCAGTCCCTTTCAAAAGTAAAAATGCACTTAACATAAATGAGCATTTGTACTCTTGGGCATTTATCTGAAAGAAATGAAGACTTACTTTCACATAGCAATAGCCAAAAACTGGAAACTACTCAAATTGCCTTCAGTGGATGAGTGGTAAAATATACTGTGGTATGTCTAACAAATGGAATATTTCTCAGCAGTAAGACTGAACAAATCACTGATCCATGCAACAACTTGGATGAACCTCAAAGAAATTATTCTGAGTGAAAAGAGCCAACCTCCAAAGCATACAGACTGCATGATTTCACTTATCTAACATCTCTGAAATAACATAATTATAAAGATGGAAAACAGATTAGTGGCTGCCAGGGATTAGGGATGGAGAAGTGGAAATGGGTATAGCTGTAAAGAGGCAACACAAGAGTCTTGTGGTGATGGTACAGTTGAGTATTTTGATAGTGGTGGTGGAGGTTATATAAAGCTACACATGTGATAAAATTACATAGAGCTATACACACACACACATAAATGAATATATGTATAACTAGTGAAATCTAAATAAGCTCTATGGATTGTACCAATGTCAATTTCTTGGTTTTGATATTGTACTATGGTTATGTAAGATTTTAACAATGGATGCTAGGGGAAGGGTGCATGGAACTTCTGTAAACATTTCTCTGCAACCTCCCGTGAATCCATAATTATTTTTAAATAAAGTTTTTAAAAACTAATGGGAAGGGCTTCCCTGGTGGCGCAGTGGTTGAGAATCTGTCTGCCAACGCAGGGGACACGGGTTCGAGCCCTGGTCTGGGAAGATCCCACATGCCGCGGAGCAACTAGGCCCGTGAGCCACAACTACTGAGCCTGCGCGTCTGGAGCCTGTGCTCCGCAACAAGAGAGGCCGCGATAGTGAGAGGCCCGTGCATCGCGATGAAGAGTGGCCCCCGCTTGCCGCAACTAGAGAAAGCCCTCGCACAGAAACGAAGACCCAACACAGCCAAAAATAAATAATAAATAAATAATAGATAAATTAAAAAGAAAAAAAAAGACTCAACACTTCCACTTCAGGGGGCACGGGTTTGATCCCTGGTTTAAAAAAAAATAAATAAAAGAAAGAAAAGCAAAGAAAAAAAAAATTGTCCATGCATATTCTTTAAAAAAAAAAAAAAAAAACTAATGGGAAATTTAAGAATGCAAAAGTTCTACGGCTGTGCTAGGAATAAGAAATGTAGGTCTCAAATACAAGACAATATAAAATATCTAAAAAGAAAGAAATCTTTAGGTGTTTTGAAATCATGTATTCTGTAGCCTTAACTGATGATGATTGGACTTCAGCTATCATGTGTTCAAAAGTAAAGGGAAGGGACTTCCCTGGTGGCACAGTGGTTAAGAATCAGCCTGCCAATGCAGGGGACATGGTTCAATCCCTGGTCTGGGAAGATTCCCACGGGCCGCAGGGCAACTAAGCCCATGTGCCACAACGACTAAAGCTGTGCTCTAGAACCCGCGAGCCACAACTACTGAGCCCACATGCCACGATTGCTGAAGCCAGCGCGCCTAGAGCCCATGCTCCGCAACAAAAGAAGCCACCGCAATGAGAAGCCCACACACCGCAATGAGTAGCCCCCACATGCAGCAATGAAGACCCAATGCAGCCAAAAATAAATAAATAAATAAATAAAAGTAAAGGGAAAAAAATTAAATTAAAAAAAATTTTCTTAGATAACAGCAAACCAAGAAATAGAAATTCTGTAACGGAACCAACATCTTGCTTTTTGCATATGCACCCCATCCTTAATAAATGTTTCAGCATGCACACTCACATATAAAATACATACTTGTATTGACACATACACACTACTATATATAAAATAGATAACTAATAAGAACCTACTGTATAGTACAGGGAACTCTACTCAATACTCTGTCATGGCCTATGTGGGAAAAGAATCTAAAAAAGAGTGGATATGTGTTTAACAGATTCACTTTGCTGTACACCTAAAACTAACACAACATTGTAAATCGACTATACCCCAATAAAAATTAAAAACAAAAATATGTATTTGTGACCTCCTATACTAAGATATATATATATATACATTTTAAGATAAAAACCCCACATTAAAAAATATGAAATAATAAAAAGAATGAAAAGGACATGTATAAAATGCAACATTTATCCAAAATTGTATTTAAAAGAACAGGTGAAATCAGGGGTTTTATATTTTTCATTTTTTAAAAAAATTAATATTTATTTATTTTTGGATGCATTGCGTCTTCATTGCTGTGTGAGGGCTTTCTCTAATTGCGGCGAGCAGGGGCTACTCTTCGTTGCAGTGCGCAGGCTTCTCATTGCAGTGGCTTCTCCTGTTGCAGAGCATGGGCTCTAGGTGCCCGGCTCAGTAGCTGTGGCTCGCAGGCTCAGTAGTTGTGGCGCACGGACTTAATTGCTCCACGGCATGTGGGATCTTCCCGGACCAGGACTTGAACCCATGTCCCTGCATTGGCAGGCGGATTCTTAACTGCTGTGCCACCAGAAAAGTCCCTATTTTTCATTTTTCATTTTCTAGGAGAACATCTTGTATTAGGTAAGTCTATTTTGCTTTCTCCAATTAAATTATAGTTTTCAGGAACACTATAAATGAAAGTAGGAGACTGCTTGTAATTAGTGAGGTTCTGACTGTTTTGTTGATAAATTTACATAGTAAAGGCTAATTCAATTGGCCTCCAAATAAATTTCAATAAAATTAGAAGTGAAATTCAGAGTAAGACATATGCCAAATAAAATCAAATACTTTTTTGGTTTACAGTGTATTTTGTAAATTGGCTTTTATGCACCCCATCCACAAAAGCTATTCTACAGTTCTTTACTGGACAAGGAAAGCATACAGTACCATTTCTCCTTTGCTTTGTTTTAAAAAGAAAAAAGGCTTTAAACCTTCTTTCTGGGGTATGGTCTCCAGTTTTTAATATTTAATCTCTCCTGAATCTAGCAGCCCCAGTATTCCTAGCTATCTCACTTTACTACTAGGGCCCCAACATTTGAAAAGAAGCTCACTTCTTCCTTTGTCTATACTGAGATGTGAGATCCACCAGATTTATGAACTTGTTCCATTCAAGGCAAAAATAGAGTGAAACTCAAGGACTGTATATCATACACTGTGTACGACATTTACCCAGGGATTAACTTGTAAGGTAATGGATTCCTTTTTAAAATTTTTATAAATCTTAAGTAATTATACAGTAAAACAATTTTTTGGTGTACAGTTCTATGAATTTTAACACATGCATAAATTCAAATCACTATCACCATAATCAAGATACAGAACAGTTTCAACACCCCCAAAACTCCTTCATGCTATTTATTTATAGTAACCTTCTCACCCACAACCCCTAGCAACTACTGATCTGTTTTCTATCTCTATAGTTTTATCTTTTGAGAGTATAAGGGAACGTTTCAAGCCTAGATTTAGATGCTAAAGAATGTATTACAGCCTATATAAGAATAACTGATCTAGAAATGGGTCAGTTAGTTCTGCCCAAATTCTAAATAGTATTTCTAGTCACGTAAAATATATTAATGAGTACTGCTTCAGAAAGCAAGACAAAGAAATTTGTCACTAAGTCAGAATTAATAGTCCTGCTCTCTTCCTAATTCAAAGCATGAATATCATGAGTCTCCCTGGTGGTCTAGTGGTCGGAATTCAGCACTCTCTCTCTCAAAGCATAAATGTCTTAAAAATAATGTTTTTACTATTATTATCATCAGTTTGATTACCTTCATACTTAGAGCATCTGTTTTTTCAAAGCAGCATTTCATTTTTCTCTGACTTACTCCTATATGTGCAGGCCTATCTATAGATAAACAGATTCATAGCTCTAATATGTTTGGCCCTCTTCTCCACTATCAGACTATCCTGCTCCCTGTCTCAAAACCCAAATATACTGCTCCCATACCAATCACTTCTATTCATTATTGTTACCACTGCTTCTAATTTTTTTCCCCCTTTTTTTGGCCATGCCATGCGTGTTATATGGGATCTTAGTTCCCTGACCAGGGATCGAACCTGCGCTCCTGCAGTGGAAGCACGAAGTCTTAACCCCTGGACCACCAGGGAAGTCTCTACCACTACTTCTAGAGGAGCAGGCCTCGACTACCAGTTCTCAGGCTGCATCTGGCCTAAGGACATATTTTATGATTCTAGCAAATGTTTTTAAAATGAGGAAATAAAAAGGGAATTTCCAGCTTCTCCTGAATACTATATTATATATACTCCTGATATTATATCTAGCAATCCTGGGATCCTACTGCCACAAGACAACAATTTATTGGAGATGAAGCTACCTGCCTTTAAAAGGGCATGAGTTTTTCAGGTCACCACTGTCCCCTCCAATACCTACAGTCCTGCACCAACTCATCATTTTGGTTTGCAAACCTGCACTATAGACTATAAATTCCTTGCAAGCAGAGAATGTCCAGGTTTTATTCATCAAATTGTAACACCTATCACATGACCAGTACCAAACAGGCATTCAATGCTGAGTAAATGAATGACATGGGTCACTTCAAAATCAAAATAACAACACAACAACAAGAAACCCTTAGTCTGTCACTTCTGGGCATCCGGCATTCTGGCAGCATGTTGATGTGTTTTAGACATCAGCAGTCTGAGTGCTGATTTCTCTTATAGAAAAGCCCAATCAGCACATATTATATTCAGGTTTTGAGGCTTTTTTTTTTTTTGAAGTTTTTCCTAGTTTCCTACCAACTGGCGGCAAAACACCAAATAAGGAGTCAGGAAACCTAAGCTGTAGGTATATCTATCTCTACCTCTAACTAGCCAGTTGGAATTTCCTGATCAGTTTCCTCATCAATAACAATGAGGAACTGAAATATATGATCTTTTCAAGGCACAAAACTTTATGTTCTAATCTCTGTTTTCTACTGGGTTATTCTCACATTGCTTGAAGCTTAAAAGGTTATCTCTTTTTGCTGCTAAAGATCCTTGAAAACCAAGGGGGCAGGAGCAAAAAAAGGCTACCTCTGAGTTAAGGACTGTTCTGTATCCCTTAAGGTACCAAAAAGCCAATCTCAGCATAATCAAGGTTTTCTTTCTAAGGGATTGTATTTTCATCCTCTCCTTCCTGTTCTAAATTTACTATTTAGATTGCTGCTTTCTAGATGGCAAAAACTGTTCTTTCTCAATATAGTCTATCTCTATGTATCTGTAACTCAAAACAAGGTGCTAATCACAGAACGTATTTCAGAATTTTAAAAAATAATTATGCCTCTTTTTAATTTCCTCATTTTGTAAACATCTGCCTCAGTGTTTGCCTCTTCTTTTATTACCTAAGCAACTGTATTTCCTTCATGATTCTTTCTGTGCTCTCTAAATTCCTCAAAGCCACTGGTTACTCTTAGTTATACTAAGTTCCAAAAAAAAAAACCTATAAATGTGATACGTACAGTCATACAAAGGAGAATGAAAATGCAGGACTCCTCAACTCTTAACTTATTAAAAAGTAAGCTATTTTTACAATTTCCTGGAGAACAAAGTTCAAATTCCAGAACAAACAGCTATTCAAAATAATAAATCAGTGTAAATAAAAATCCAGTGCCACAATTTTGATCTTCCCATAGGGGAACAGTTAATGGCATTCTCTGGAATGATATTTTATTAATCACTCTTATCACACTTACGAGAAAGCTCTAATTTACTTAGTAATTTAGTTTCCATAGTCTCTTCAATCTTGATTTCTTTACTGAGACTTCCCCATGTTAAGTAACACATCATCCTATTAGCCCTTTTTGGTGACATGAACAGTCCCGGTAAAAAAGGAAAAGCAAGACACATAAAAAAGCAACGATGCATTCATTAAGTATTTGTAAGCAGAGAATTATCCATATAGCAGGAGTGGGACCCCAGAACACTCAGAGACAAATCTGTTTAGGTGCAAAGCAGTATCTCTCAACCATTTTTGGCCGTAAACCAACTGAGGAAAAGTATAACTATTATTTCATCAGTAGTAGTGGCTCACTAGCAGTTTGAGGAGGTAGAAAGGGGGTCACTTATAGGGTGGAGGGGTGTGGAGGGGGTGTATATGATTTCAGTAATACAGTTGGGAATCCCTTCCTCCCTTCCCTGAATATTATGATATAGCCCTTAAACTTCCCTCACCACACACCTTGCCCTGACATTTACCCTATTGGGAACCCCCTAGTGCTAGGAAGATGAGAGAAAGTTTAGCTGTTTAAACTTCAAGAGACAGTCACGTAAACTGATCACTACCAGAATGAAGAATTCTATTATATTCCCAATGTTGGTCATTCCTGATATTGGTAATTTTACTGTTTCTCAGTTGTTAGGAAAGTTAAAAAACAAAACAAAACAAAACAAAAAACCTCAAAACGTTACAGGGCCTTCTGTTGTGCTCATGCAGAAAGAGGGGGAAATCTGTAGAATTTACACCCTATTTCCTACGGGATAAACTTTAAACTCTTACAGCAACTAAGGAACTTGGTCGGGCTTCCCTGGTGGCGCAGTGGTTGAGAATCTGCCTGCCAATGCAGGGGACACGGGTTCGAGCCCTGATCTGGGAAGATCCCACATGCCGCGGAGTAACTGGGCCCGTGAGCCACAGCTACTGAGCCTGCGCGTCTGGAGCCCGTGCTCCGCAACAAGAGAGGCCGCGACGGTGAGAGGCCCGCGCGCCGCGGTGAAGAGTGGCCCCCACTTGCCGCAAATAGAGAAAGCCCTCGCACAGAAACGAAGACCCAACACAGCCATAAATAAATAAATAAATAAAAATTAAAAAAAAAAAAAAGAATTTGGTCAACAACCTTTAATTTGGTCACAACCTTTCTTTCAGCACCATTTTCCAAAATCAGGCCCCACAATGACTGCTTCAGGCACTTTGAACATTGTATGTACTGTCTTGTATCTTCCTGTACTTTGCTGCTTCAGTGCATTTTCACCTGGTGTTTTGTGCATTCTGGAACTCCACTTACCCACTTCATGAAATCTTGTAATTCAACAACAGCAAATGCCAAGCCTGACTCTCACAAGTTGTTCTTGTGGGCGGGAATTGGCTTTAATCATATGAGGCCCTTTGAACCCTGTCACTTAGCCTGCTCATTAATGTTTGAATGAATTAACCCTGTTCCATTCACCAGAAGGCTAGATGAGGGCTCTTGGTATAAGGGTAGGGGTAGAAATGGACCAGGAAACATGGAGCTAGAAATCTCAGTCTAACAAAAAATGAAAGGAAAATTCTGAAATAAGGCTGGGCTCATGTCGTCACACTAGCCAGTCTTCTAAAAAATGTGCATCTGAGTATTATTAGGCAAGTACCAAGGTATCCCTAGACTCAGAGTTTTGTTTGCTATGACACAACAACGTTTACTGCATGGGTTGCCTTTCCCTGCTCACTTCAGAATACTGATCAATTATGATTGCTCTAATGTAATCATTCTGGCTGAAGCTCATTTTAGTAGAACAGAAAACTTACCTCGGATTATCTCCCATAAAATGATTTCCAGTACATTAAATAATGGTTCCTTCTAACACGACACACACTGTCGAAAGGATTCATAAACGTACAATAAACCTAACAGCATAATAAATTAAATACACTACCTGAAAGAGTAACGATTCCCCTGGGTTGAGGTTGAAACCGCAAGTATTTGTTACAAAAGTCGGCAGATTCAAGGGCCAAAAACAAAACATTGCCCAAAAAGTAACCGGCTGTTTGGCCCACTGAATTGCAAGTAGAAGCGTAACCCACGTTTTCCCGGGATAACATAGTTAACGCCCAACCATCCACAGCGATGTCCTGAGTAGCTGCCAGGAATTCAAACAAAAAGAATGTCACTGTGAGAGCAACCACATCGGGGGTTCTGCCATCTGTATTTCCGAGCAAATGGTCCACTTGAGTAGAGAGATATATCATGAAGAGTCCCAGTATATACTGTGTAGGGACAAGCCAAGATTTGCGACGACCGAAGTTCCTAAAGTAAACCGCATCAACCAAAGGGGCCCAGAGCAATTTGAGACTGAAGGGCCAAAAGACAAAACTGAAGAAAGCTTGATCTGTATAGCTAACATTTTTGCTCTGTAAAATGAGTGGGATGCTTCCCGCCAGGCCCAGTGGAATGCCCTGAAGCACGTAAAGAAAGAGCAACAGCAAAATGCTGCTTAATTCCGCCCGGCAGCTCCGTGGGGGTTTTGAGAAGTCACTAGCGCCGATATCCCGCAGAAGAGCTTCTTTGTCCCCTTCCCCGCCAACCAAGTCCGGATAATTATCCCAGGCGCCCGGCGGCAGAGGACCGCTCTTCATATCTAGAGAGTGGTTAAAAGTCCCTGGCCGTCGTTGCCGACTGCTGTCCTTGTGGGAGATGGTGGGTGACATATCAGAGACGATGCAGAGCCCCGTCTGTAGGAGGCCAGGGCTTAGCGTCTTGGATCCGTCTAGTCCCAGGTCCAAGGCTGTCGCTCTGGACCAGGGTCTCGATGGCTCAGGGAGGGGGACACGGCGCGGGTTGATAAGGGCACTTCTTACAGTGGCCCGGAGTGCTGAAGCCGGGAGCCAGTCCCCCGGCGGGAGGCCCTGGCGATGCCCAGGTAGATGCCCCTTGGAGCGGCGTCAAGGAGCCTGAAGGAGCCCCCCGGGCAGCCACACCGGGGTCTGGGCTGGAGGAGGGGGCCGTGGTGCTGCGATGGAAACGGGCCCCTAGCTGCGGCGAGACCAAACAGCCAGTCCGCCGACCCACCGCCTGCCCTAGCCGCCACCAATGCGGCAGCCGGTACTTTCTCCACGGGACTCCAGAGATACCAGATAACTTCCTGTCTCGCGCTTCAGGAAGTGGTCCTAGTCTCAAATGAGTCCTCAGCCCGCCTCCAAAGCAAGCCAATCTGGAAACGCTCTCCTGGCCAAGTTCGGAAACAACGCTCGGTAGGAACCCGCAGCCCCAGCGGCTGGGACCTCATGGGAGGATTAATGCGGCCGCACCGTGCGGCCGGGGCGGGGCGTTGCGCGAGCTCCGGTTCTGTGAGCACATGCAGCGGCCTGGAAAGCGTGGGCCTCCGTCATTGGGCCCCTGCGGCCACGTGATGGCGGATTCAGCTAGGTCGGCCCCCACCGCCGAAGGTTAATACGGTTCAACCTTACAAGCCCGGGCGACGTTGTGAGGGCTCGTCACTAGGCTTGGGTGGGTAATACCCAAGCTCCAGGCTGGGAATTTTGTGATGCTCCTGCTTTCGTGGGCCGGGCAGAAAGAGAGGAAGGGGATTGAAGTTTACGGAATTCCCTAATCAGCCGGCAGGGGAGCTTTGTGCCCCCAAAAGGGTAAAAAAGGCCTGGCTAAAAGGTGAAGCGCGTCCCTTACAGTGCCTACTTATTCATGGAATGAATGAAACTGCTTAAGAAGCGCTAGGTTTCTTTGTAGTCCGTTTTTCCAAAGTGGTGAAAGAAGTGTAGGGGAACTGGTGTCTGCGTAACAAACTAGTTACATTGGGTAGATTGGAATGATAAGACTCGTTACATCCCTCTATTTTTGAGCTATTGTTAAAGGTCTTGTAAGGGCCAAATATTAAAATTGTGTTTCATGTTAACAGGTGTGAGTTATTGAAATGACCCTGCAGAGAACTTAACCTTGAGTAACCAGTATCGTAATTTGTAATGTATAGAAAATACGTTACCTATACAAGTTACATATATACATATATCTGTATATATGTTGCTTTCCATTGGGTAATTAAATACTGAAAACAAAAACTTAAAACCTATAATTAAATTTAGGGCGTTCCCTGGCGGTCCAGTGGTTCGGGTAGGGCCCTTTCACTGCGGTGGCCCAGGTTCAACCCCTGGTTGGGGAGCTAATATCCCGGAAGACGCGCAGTGTGGCCAAACCCCCCCCCCCTCCTCAAAACAAAAAACTGTAATTAAAGTTAAACCTCACACCATTTAAAAGGTAAAACATGTTATAGCTGGCCTCTTACAAATATAAATGCAAATGTTGAAATAACTGTTCATCTCAAAATTATTTGGAAAAAAAGATTAGCTTCCTGAAGATGGACATTAAAATTTGAATACAATATTGTATCTTGATCAATAACTCCAGAACTTGAATAGAGAGTTCTTGTATTTTATACATGAAAGTGCCATCAAACCTCACATTCAGTCATGAATTACCCATACTGGTTAAGATACCACCTACATTGTTAGTTCAATGAGAAAGAAAGAAAAAGAAGTAGGAAGGGAAAGCAAGATCATTTTAGGCTTCTATTTTCTTGAACTCCCATAGCCAATTAATTGGTCACCTGTAAAACTTCTTGAAATATATCCTCATGACCCATTTTATGAAGAGTTTCCTGGCTATTCCTAATCTCTAGAAAATGTGGTTATTCTGAACTGTTATCACTTTGCTTTAAAGCTTGCATTTATAATTTTTTTTCCTGACTTCTTTCTCTAAACTCATTTATGTCAGGGCCTATGTTGTCTTCATGTTTGATTTTATAGTGGCCAATACAATGCTGACACATGGTAGGTATCCAGTAAATATTTGTCAAGTGAATTGTGTCATAAGGTATCAGAAGCTGAGTTAATAATATGGCCTTTTCAGAAATTGGCAGTATGACCAGGGATAAATTTCTTCGTTTATTTTCAGTTTCCACATCTATCAATTGGGAATGTGCTGTATTATTTATCTTCAGCAAAGAGATGTTGAATGATTAACAAAGTCATTTAAAACAAAAATGAAGTGCTGGAGAAATGATAATGAATTAGATTATGGAACTTGGAAAAAAAATTTGAATACAAAAAGTTACACACTTATTAAATGTAACCTAGAGCTTACACAGGAAACCAAACTATACAAATAGCACATTTCTGAAAACTAACATTATGCAATGTTTCAGGAAAGTTTTTGCAGGGATGGTAGTTCTTAAGTTTCATTTGTGGGCATCAAAGGTCTATTCACTTGCTGAGAAATTTTTTAAATACATATTCATAGTAAGTGACAAGTAAATACTTGCTGAATGATGAATTATGTAATAGAAAGTTTAATACTAAGCTATGTAAATATGTAAGTGAAAATTATTTGTATTTCAAGACTAATTTTATAGCATATTACAAATTCCCATTCATATTGTCAGCATCCATTTAGATTTTAATATTGCAAAATAGCCTTTTGTGTGTGTGTGCTTTTTTATCTTGCCTGTAAGATCTTGGTAGAGTCATGAGTAAATTCTATTCAATTTTTATATGGTTAGAGAATTTCTTCAATTATTTTTTAAGATAGGATGTATAGGTAAATTGAATCTTTGCTTGTCCAAAAATTGTAGTTGTTGACTTCCAACTTCTATTACTGATAAGAAAGAAATATTCATCTTATTTTGTTTCTTTTGTAAATAGCTTGTTCTTTCTGTCTGCTGCTTTAAGATTTTTTTCTTAATTTCTAGATGTGCCTTTTAAAAAATAAATATTAATCCTTCCTGGTTATATTCATTATCTATTGCTGAGTAACATATTACTTCAAAGCTTAGCACTTTAAAAGAGCAAACATTTTATCTCACAGTTGTTGGTTAGAATTCAGAAATGGCTTAGCTGAGTGGTTCTGCCTTGGTATCTCTCATGAGGTTGCAGCGAGATATCAGCTGGGGCTTCAGTCATCTGAACGCTTGACTGGGGCTGGAGAATCCACTTCCAAGATGGCACACTCACATGGCTGTTGGAAGGAGGCCTCAGTTCCTTGCCATGTGAGTCTCCCTGTAGAGCTGATTAGTTTTCCAACATGGCAGTTGGCTTCCTCCAGAGCAGGTGATCTAAGAGAAAGAGCAAGGAAGAAGTTACAATGCTTTTATGACACAGTCTCAAAAGTCACATACTGTCACTTTATTTATTTTTTTTAAATCTCCACCATATTCCTTTCATCAGAAGCAAGTCACTAAGTCCAGCCTACACTCAAGGGAAGGAGAATAAAGCTCCACCTCTTGAAGGGAGGAGTATCAAAGGATTTGTAAACATAGTTTAATACTATCACACTGGGTATCAGTGAATCATTTCAATCTGAAGATAAAAATCTTTTTCCAGTTCAGCAAAGTTTTCTTCTATTATTAAAAAAAGAATTACATGTAATAATTTACTTGTAGATTTTTAAAGGTTTTTAAAATTGAGACATTTTCAGGAAGGAAAGGTGCAATTTTGGCTTAACTCAGATGTAGGTGCCAATGGAAGGACTTTGCTATATTATAAATCATTTGAATTACAATCTGCTATTGTATTTGTCATCTAACCCCTAAATCCATAGGTTACTATTAGAGTTAATACTAACTATAGTTATAAATATAGTTATATATTAATTTATAACTATATATTATTATTGTTAATATTACTAACCCCAACACACCTACTCTGTATCTCTGATACTGATATTACTACTGTTAGTGATGTTTCCTAGAGCCTCAAAGAAACTCCAGGGATGTCAAGGATAAAAAAAAAAAACCATAGGGGCTTCCCTGGTGGCGCAGTGGTTGAGAATCCACCTGCCAATGCAGGGGACACGGGTTCGAGCCCTGGTCTGGGAAGATCCCACATGCCGCGTAGCAACTGCTCCCGTGAGCCACAGCTACTGAGCCTGTGCGTCTGGAGCCTGTGCTCCGCAACAAGAGAGGACTCGATAGTGAGAGGCCTGCGCACCTCGATGAAGAGTGGCCCCCATTTGCCACAACTAGAGAAAGCCCTCGCACAGAAATTAAGACCCAAAACAGCCACAAATAAATAAATAAATATTTTTTTAAAAAAATTTTTAAAAAAACCATAGACTACTGAAATATGCTATAGTCCAATTATTTTCTTAGATATTCAGATGCTACAACAAAATATATTGAAGTCCACCAGACCAAATAAATTTATATAGTAATTGGTACTTGTGGATTACTATAAATAAAAAAATTGTATCTCCTTAGTGTAAACCCTCAGGACTATTCTTGTGTATTCAGATGGTCTTCATGTACTTACTCTATCAACTGTGACCTGTAGTTTGGACAGGTAATCCTGCACTTCCAATTATTCAAAACAAACCTCTTAGTAACTTATTATTTTTTAAAGCTCAGTTAACTTATCAGGAGGAGTCCAGGACATAGGTGTCTACACTGACTAGAAGTTTCTAATCTAAAACAAGTGATCATACTGACCATGATACCAAAAACACCCCAAAAAACAAGAAATTCAACAACTAATATAACTGTGATGTCTAAAATCACCCAAAATAATACAATTGCCCTTGACTATTTTCAGGCCAGCCAAGAGAGCCATACAATAGCTAGTATATCTTGTACCCATCAAAAAAAAAAAAAAAAAAAAAAGATGAAATGATTAGTCATTGTTTTAAAAGGCTGCTTGGTTAACTAAGGTTGATCAAACTGATCCTTGATATTTTAGTCTCCTGATTAGGTAGAGGCTACCTAAAAAATTAAATACAAAATAGTTTCCAAACGTCTCATGATATTTATAATTGTCCTCATTATGCCATTCTCCACAATCTGCCAGAGGTTTAAGTGTTACTACATGGCTATCCAGAGCTGACATTCAACTAATAATGCTGCATCAAAACCAGCCAAATCCCTCTTGGTCAATTCCTCTCATTTAAGAGCAGAATTTTGACCAAAAGCACTCTGAGGGTGAGGGATAGTCAAGAAATTCTGATGTAGGATATGGTGCAATCTTGGTGTAATTAAGGTGTAGGTAGCAATGTAATACAATGCCAGATATTACCCATAGTAAGCCAGCTGGTCATACATAATGTATACTCCACATTGAGTATCTAAACTCTTGAGGTTTTTTAGAGGATCCAACCCTAACCCTAAAAATATATTATCTTCCCTGAACTTGATAGGGCAGTTTTAAAAACATAGCTTCCAAATTCTTTACCATTTCTCCCTTTGAGAGGTAGAGTCTATGTCTCTTTCCTTGAATCTAGGCTCTGTGACCAATAGAATACAGCTTAGGTGATGCTGGAATAATTTCCAGGCTCAAGTCTTAAGAAACTGGTAGTTTTCACTTCCTGTCTCTTGAGATAATCACTCTTAGAACTGAGTTCCACGCACTAAGGGAAGGGCCACCTGGAAGGGAACAAAGGCCCGTGGCTCTCAGTGGGAGCTGAACTCCCATTCAACAGCACCAACTTACCAGCCCAGTATGTGAGCTATCTTGCAAGTGAATCTTCCAGCCCCAAGTTGAGCTGCCCTTGCTGACATCATGTGGAGCAGAGGCAAGCCATGCCCAAATTGCTGTTTCCTCCTTGGAAGGCCTTGTGGTAGTCTTCCTGCAGGACAGACTGAGACACTCCTCTACAAATCTGGAAGCACTCCCCCACCAGGCTGTGTACCTCAGCAAATGGGGAACAACTGTCACTACCACTATGAGCATAAGACTGCTACAGCATGGAACTTTCAGCCAGTACTGTCATGAGCAGCTGCTCTTTTTGCATATTCAGTGCCCCTTACTCACTTCTGTTAACATCATTCTCCCTTTTCTTTGGGAAACTGGTCTTCCTTGATTGGTGTGTTCTGGTAGAGCTAGTGAAACTGCCAAACACAAAACCCTCCCGGTGGTAGCCATGATCCTTATTTGTCTTCAGTTGCCCCACCCCCATCCTCCATTGCCTACACCTGAATGACCTTAAGAGTGAACACAGTGTCCACACTGGGCCTATCAGAGTCCATTGTATGGATTTGCTAAAATTTACCAACCAGGCTCATACTTATGATACTGATGACCATTTAGGTTCTTTCTGGTTTGATGGTTTGTTTTCCCAATACTCTCCCAAATACATACATAAAATATAAAATTTATATCAATATTATAAATGTGTATAAAAATAAAACACATATATTTTAGAAGTGAAACTTCTGGGTCGAAATATATATTTAAAATGTAATATATTCCCAAATAGTCCTCCAAAAAGCTTTGTACTAATGTATACTGTTTTGCTGTGATTAATTGGATTTGCTTGCCCCTCATCTACCCTTCATATTTCAAACTTGTCAGTCTACACCAATATGAAAGCACAAAAATGTGATGTTATTTTAATTGTAATCTATTAATGATAAAAGCATATGTACATGTTTATGATATCAATTTTTTTAAATTTTATTTCTTCTTTCCTGTGACTTGAGGCTGAAGCTCTCAAAAACAAGATATGAATTACACCAAAAAAAGTTACTTATAACATATTTTTATATTATTGTTGTTCACTATTGCCAACAAAAAAAATGTCACTCACCATCTGGTTCTACAAGAATGAAGTCACTAGCCACTGTAGTCACTGACCTTTAACACACCCTGAAAGGAGTTCAGGGTGGAGATCAGAAATGAGGCACCCTATGCTCTGGGAAAACTGGCAGAACAGGCCTTCTCATAGTGAAATATTTTCAGGAGAAAATTTTATGAACCAAATTTCTTGCATCTTCTCTTACCTAGAAAAGCACTAAAATCATTAACGGAGACATCTGCTCCTCGTGACTAGCAGCAATCTTCTACTGAGATGTGTGCTTGATTGCATATACCTCTTTGCCAAAATCACACATATACTGACCTCCCCACCTTACCTCTTCTGAGCGCTTCCTCAGAACTCTCTGAAGGGCTGTCTCCCAGGCTATAGTCTATAGTCTTCAGTAACTCCCCAAACATAACTGAACTCAAGAGTTCTCACATTGTGCTTTTTTTTTTCCTTTCAGTTGACACCATCAATCCATTTTTGTTCCTTTGCTGGTATCCTGTTTTTCCATTTGGAAGCTTGTGGAGTTTTCTTTTTTTTTTCAGAGTTCAGAATTTTCACCAGAATGTGTGAAGGTATGTGCATGTATGTTTTTCTATGAATCTTATTCAACATTTATTAGGTCTTTTTGAACAAAGTTACAAATCTTTCATGAATTAAGGGAAATTTTCTTTTATAACATATTTGATTTTTCCTTTTTTTCTTTCCTTTTCATTAACTCCTCCTGGAAATCCTAGTAAACTTTTAGTTTGTTTACTGGACTTATCTCTTTAGTCTTCTCTTACAACTTTCCCTTTTCTTTTTTGCTTTATGTTATTATAAACTTCCAAAGTAGGTCTATCCAAAACAAATTGGAATTGTATAGTTAAAATTTGTGCATTTTGCCAGGGGTTAGGGAGAGGGAGGAATGAATAAGGGGAGCATAGACAATGTTTAGCTAAGTGAAAATACTCTGTATGACACCGTAGTGATAGTTATATGTCATTATGTATTTGTCCAAACCCACAGAATGTATGACACCAATGTAAACTATGAACTTTGGGTGATAATGATGTGTCAGTATAAGTTCATCAGCTATCACAAATGTACCACTCTGTGATGTTGATGATGGGGGAGGCTGTGCATGTGTGGGGACAAGGGGCATATGGGAAATCTCTGTATGTTCTGCTCAATTTTGCTGAGATAAAATAAGCCTATTTTTTAAAAACCTGTGCATTTCAAAATAATGTAAATTTATCTCATTAGAAAAATGACTGTAGAAAACTATTTGCATGAGGGTTGGAAGTGATGAAGGTTTGATGAATTAAGAATGGCAGATTATCAATAACTATGACGTTTGGTGATATTGGAGTTCATTATACCATTCTGTTTATTTCATACATGTTCAAAATTCTATGTAATGAAAAGTAAGAAGAAAAACAAAACAAAACAAAAGTTGGTTAACAGCCTTAGTAGTTCTGCTATTTGGTCTGTTTCAGAAAACAAAAACAAAAGCAGAGAGAGAGAGAGAGAATTTAACTGGAAGGATATTGATGGCTTCCTAGAATCAGTGGAAGGCTGGGAGACTAGCTTAGCAAAAACACAGAAACCAATGCAGCTTAAGGCTTGACAGCAGGAGTTATAGCTATGGATTTATAGGAAATTTTTGAAAAAAACTGCTCCAGGCCTGGGATCTCTGAGCTTCCAGCGTTTCCTGGGCTCTATTATAAAAATTAATACCACCATCTAGTGGCCTCTTCCTAAACCTGTGTGTAGTTGCAGATTCTTGACTGGTTTTCCAGTTCACTATCATTCATATGCTAGTGGACTGGAATCTTCTATATATTCTTCAGACTTTTTTAATTGCTTTTTTTTGGGGGGGTAAGGGGGATCAGGTTTACTGAGGTATAATTTACGTACAGTAAAACTTTAGTGTACAGTTCTATGAGTTTGGACAAATATAAACCATTTTCACAAATAGTTGTGTAACCACCACCACAATCAAGATATGGAATAGTTTCATCACTCCAAAAAATTCTCCTGTGCTCATTTGAAGCCAGCCTCTCCAGCCAGCCCACAGCCCATGGAAACCCCTGATACGTTTTTTCTCCCTATAGTTTTGTCTTTTCCAAAATGTCAAATAAATGGAATCGTACAATATGTAGCCTTTGAGTCTGGCTTCCTTCAGTCCACATAATGCATTGGGATTCATCCATGTTGCCACCTGTATTGACAGTTCCTCCCTGAGTACCCCCCTACCCCCCATTTTTTTGGCTGAGTAGCCTTTCATTGTATGGATGTACCAACGTGTGTTTATCCATTCACCAGTTCAAGAACATTTGGACTATTTTCAGTTTTTGGAGATTATGAATAAAGTCACTATAAACACTTGCATATAGGTTTTTGTGTAAATAAAAGTTTCATTTCTCTTGGGCGCTTACCTAGGATAGGATTGCTGAGTTGTATGGTGTGTGTATATTTAACTTTATAAGAAACTGCCAAAGTATTTTCTAAAGTAGTTGTGCCATTTTGCACTCCTGCCAGAAACATTTTTCTCTGCTTATGACCTTCTACCTGTTTTTCCAATATTGCCATATTTTACTTAAAAATTTTTTTCTTCTCTCATTTTATGGGATTTCAGAAGGCTGGGAAAATGATGCCAAAATATTTAAAATAGCATATCATGTTTATTAACTATTTGTACTGCCTAATTTGTGAATTTTGTCTCTACCTTTCTCAATTGGGGTCTTGGTAATTTTTGTTTTTATTTATTATAATGTGCTACATATACTTTAGAGATTAACATACCTGTTCTTCTGCTGTTAAAATTTCCCTATCTCTTGTCATGTTCCAAAGTACATGGTTTTAAAAATTAGGACAGAGTATATAATGCTTTACTAAATCATTGGGTACCCACAATGTGCTAGGCAGTGGAATATATTCTGAAAATAACTAACATTTTGTACAGTGTTTTATCATTTACAGAGTGCTTTCATATATATTATCTAATGCTATATAAGAAAATTAAAGGAGAAGAAACACAATTGAAACAGGAGGGAAGGGGGCAGGGTACAACATTTAAAAGAATGACATAGCCATTGAGGATACAACATAAATTGATTAGAACCAACTAGGTCCAAGATGGCAGAAGATTTGCCTTCCAGTGGACCTTGAGCCTCATTATATGCTCACTGTAATACATTAGCATATGCTAAATGACACACCCACCAGTGCCATCACAGTTCTGAGGCTGACCATAAAAGGCTAAAAAGCAGGCGGTGGCCCAAATCCAGGGCCTCTATTCCAAAATAGTTGTAATAATCCTGCCACTCATTAGCCTATGAAATTACCCAGCCCATAAAAACTAACCACCCCATATTTCGGGGCCTCTCGCCTTCTGAGATGGCTCACACTCTGTCTCTGGAGTGTTTTTCTTCCAGGGCCACTCTTGCCTTTTGAGATGAGAGCATTCTGTCTATGGAATGTATATCTCTCTAAATAAATCCCTTCTTACTCATTACTTTGTCTCTCGCCGAATTCCTTCTGTGCTGAGACATATAGAACCTGAGCTTCATTAAGTCCTGAGAGACCAGGTGTGCAATCTCAATTAAAAGACAGTGGGTTCAAGTCCCAGTCTGGGTTTTGGCTAGGTTCGAGTCCCATTTGAGTTGTACGATTTCACAATCACCCACAACCAAACATTCTTTTCATGTATATATTGTGGACAATTAAAGGGCACAGAGAAATGTCAAAATGAACAATAGAAGGACAGTCAAAAGATGTGTTGAATTGGCTAAGGAATGAAGAAAGTCGGAGAATGAGGTAACAAATGTGTGAGTGGGAGGCTGGCAAGTGGAGAAAGGAAGGCCATTCAAAGATGTTGGGTAAACATTCCCTTGGGTATCTTTACAATATACTTTCACATTTTTAAATAGTCTTTTGAAATGCTGCTTACCTATCTTTTCCAACAAGTTGTTCCCAGAGAAGGAATTTTACTTTGGGCAACTAACACCGCCACTAGGGGAAGAAATCTTAGGTAAAATGGGAGTAGGTTTGAAAAGGCAGACTTTGTGAAGTTTCTCCTTTCAGGAAACGCATCTACTCTTGTAACAGTCCCTAAGTAAATTTGGGCGACGCTGCTTTTTTTTAGCCTCAGATTTGTGGTGTCTTGGTTGAACTGAGGCTCTGAATGTAGAGCTTATTACCAGGAAGATGCAGAAGTTTAAAGACATCAAGCTATTGGTTACAAATTGAGCCCAAAATATATGCAAAACTGAGTCCCCTTAAAACTGAGCTCCCCTGCCAAATTTATGATTAACCTCTGTACCCAAAACTTGATTCCCTTTCTTGTCCCACTCCTGTCCCCCTCAGGATTGAGAAGTATCAAAGAAAAGGGGGGATTGAAACTGAGCAGGACCATGCAGGGCCCTCGCAAGTACGAAGGCCCCTCCTGTCCCCAGTTCTTTTTTGTTGAAAAAAAGAAAAAGGCTTTGGCCTCCTAGGCCTTCCCTGAGTTCCAAAGAGCAGACTCAAGCAGTTATTAATTAAGGAAGTGAAGGAAACAAAGGAAAAGCAGTTAAGAAACAATAGTTTAGTGATAAAACAGAGTCCCAGTTCCTTCTCAAGGGCTATACATAACAATCTGACACATATTTTGAGTTGTTCTGCAGGAACTAAGACCCCCACCCAGGCGAAGGATGGTGGTTACCTTCTGAGCACAAGCACTAGGCCCCAGACTGGTTGGAACCAGAAGGTTGGTGACTGAGATTCCTGAAACACCACCCTGTTACCTCACCACCAACCAATCAGAGGAAAGGCAGGTACCCTGCAGTCCTCATCCCAAATGTTGCCTTTAATAACCCTTCCCTGAAAGCCATAGGGAAGTTCAGGGGTTTTGAGCATGAGTTGCCCGTTTTCCTCACATGGTACCTGCAATAAACACTGTACTTTCCTTCACCACAACCTGGTGTCAGTAAATTGCCCTTACTGTGCGGCAGGTGATTGGACCCAAGTGCAGTTCAGTAACATATGTACTTGTATAAGTATTATGATTCCTATTGCCAGAATACTAAATTCATGGACATTATGTAAAAAGTGATTTTGACATATAAAAACAGCTTAAAGTCCTCAATTTAAAAATTCCATGTAGGGACTTCCCTGGTTGTCCCAGTGGGTAGGACTCTCTGCTCCCAATGCAGGGGGTCCAGATTCAATCCCTGGTCAGGGAACTAGATCCCGCATGCATGCCACAACTAAGGAGTCCACACACCGCAACTAAGAAGTCTGCATGCTGCAACAAAGATCCTGTGTGCTGCAACTAAGACCCAGCGCAGCCAAAATAAATAAATAAATATTTAAAAATTCCATGTAAAGTGTTATCATTACTTATACAAGAACAGAAAGCATACTACATTTCAAAACCTGAAGAGCTTCATTTTCTTCACCCTCACTGTGAGCTATTTTATGAGTTATCATGTTTTATTCTTATATTTTCAGTTTTCAATATATGAACATGCCAATAGCAGCATTATTCACAATAGCCAAGATGTGGAAGCAACTCAAATGCCCATAGACAGTTAAATGGATAAACATATGTATATATATTTCATATAAAATAGAAATTTATTCAGTCTTAAAAAGGAAGGGAATCATTTCACATGCTACAACCTGGTTGAAACTTGAGGACATTATGCTAAGTGAAATAAACCAGTCACAAAAAGACAAATACTGTATGATTTGAGGTATTTAAGGTAGTCACATTCATAGAAACAAAATGGAATGGTGGTTATCAGAGGCTGAGAGGAGGAGGAAATGGGATGTGTTTTTTGCAAAATGAAGAACTTATGGAGGTTTGTTGCACAGCAATGTGAATATACTTAGCACTATTGAACTGTACACTTAAAAATGGTTAAGATGGTAAATTTTATGTTGTGTATTTTTTTACCACAATTAAATATATAAACACCCAGTGAATTTGTGCCATGAATTTTGTTAAGGATAACCAATTCAAAAAAATTCATCAAAAGCATGGCACTGCAAACAGATGAAAGAAACAGTGGTAACAGGGCCATTACTCTGCTTTAAAATGTGCCCAGTAATACGTGTGGCTTTAAAGATTGGCAATGTATATTTTGAATATTTAATAAACAATAAAAGGCTAGAGCCAGTTGGCCTGGTTTGAATCTCAGTTCTGTGGTTTACTGTCTATATAACCTTAAGTTAGTCTCTCTCTCTGTCTTCTCAATCATAAAAGGACAATGAGAAGATAATAATAGTACCCATCTCATAGGACTGTTATGAGGATTAAATGAGTTGACATATGTAAAGAATTTACAATAGTGCCTTGGCCTATAAAGTGCTATGTAAGATTTACTACTTACTACTACTACTACTACTACTACTACTACTACTACTACTGTTAACGGTTTTCTTCATCACCAGATTTAGAAACTTGTCAAAGGCAAGACACCAAAAGTTGCATTCTTCCTTTTCGTAGAGATGATGAAGGGACAGGATTTGGCTGAATCAGTTCTCACCAGGAGGATGTCAGTTTGGCTCTAAGAGAAGGTGACCAAAATTTGAGAGAACAGTTGAGACAGAGGGCATAGCAGAGGTAATCAATAAAAATATAATTATGATAACATTCAATGATCTGCTTTAATAAAATGTGACATTCAAAAATATGATTGTATCATATATGGGTGGTTATTCATTACACAATCATCTGTTGCTTTATGAAAGGATTAATCATAAGATTTTTAAACAACAAGCTTCTACGGTGTGTCTTATTATTTTTATTTATTATTTCAAACTTATAGCAAAGTTGCAGTAAAGAGCTCCCATAAACCCTTCTCTTAGAGCATTCAAGGTTTGCCAACTGACCCAATAATACCCTTTAGAGCAAAAGTTTCAATCTAGGTGCATGTATTTCTCTCAGCTTCAGTCTAGAACAGTTCCATATACTGACCTTCATTTTTTTAAGATTACTGTAGCTGATTGTATTTTCCAAGCATTGCACCACATTTGCAGTTCCATACGCTCTTCCAGAACCCTCTCCTTGAATCTGGACAGGCCTTGTGACTTATTCCATGAATAGAATGCAGAGAAGTAAACGGTGACTTCAAGTCTAGATAGAAAAGGCCACACAGCTTCTACCTGGTTCTCACTAGTTCTTTCTCTGTCTTGCTCTTGTGTGTGTCTCTCTCTCACACACTCACACTCCCTGGGAGTCCTGAGCTGACCCATAGGAAATCCAGTTACTGTGAAGCTGTGGTAATGGAGAGACCACATAGAGACAGAGATGCCAGATGGGCTGCAGGTGTTCCAGCTCTCAGTTGTTTGAGTCTCCCTGTTTAGGTGTTAGAGATGTGAGTGGGAAAGCCTTCACATGATTCTAGCTCCCAGCCTTTGAGCCACTCTAGCTGAGGTCTAGTGGAGCTGTGCTCTGGACTGTATTAGCTGACACATTAGGGCAAAGAAGAGCTGCTCCTGCTGAACCTGTCCAAATTGTAGTAAAATGAATAATGTTGTTTTAAACCACTAGATTTAAGGGTGTGTGTTGCAAAGCAAGAGATAACTGGAAAAATTACAGACCTGTTATTTTTTTAAATGTGCCTCCATTTGGGTTTGCCTGATGTTTACTCACCCTTAGTTTATACATTTTAGGCAAGCACTACTGAAGTAATACTATGGTTGCCTCATTGCATTCATCAGGTGACACATGTTGTTGATTTTTTCCTAACTTCGACCACTTGAGTAATGAGGTATCCTCAAGTTTTTCCACTGTAAAGTTACTATTTTCCTTGTATAATTATTATTTTGTAGGGAGATACTTTGAGACAATGTAAATAAAACCTGTTCTTGATCCTACTTTCATCCACGAATTTTACCATCCATTGATGGTTTTTGTCTGAATTTATTATTTGTGTGATGGTTGCCAAATGATGACTTTCCTTTTTTTAAAACGAATTCTTATTTTATATTGGGGTATAGTTGATTTACAATGTTGTGTTAGTTTCAGGTGTACAGCAAAGTGATTCAGTTGTACATATACATATATCCATTCTTTCTCAGATTCTTTTCCCATATAGGTTATTATAGAATGTTGAGTAGAGTTACCTGTGCTACAGTAGGTCCTTGTTGATTATCTATTTTACATAGTGTGTACAAATGATGATTTTCTAACTCAATCATTCCTTTGAACTTTATTAGTTGATACTCTATTATACGGAATGGTTTTCTCTCCATTTAGTCATTTATTTATATCATCAGAGACTGATGGATTCCTAATTTAATCAGAGCGTACAATCTGTTTACCATTGCTATTTTGATATATTGTTCCAGATTTGGCCAGTAAAATCTTTTCAAAGTGACTCTGTGTCCCTCTGAAATGTGCCCATCATTCTCTGAGCACTTCCTAACTTCCTGGCACAAAAAGATGTTCCTGGTCACCTTGTCCCTGCCTCAGTCCTGAGATCAGCCATTTCTCCAAGAAGTCCTGGTTCTTCTTGCTGGAGACCGGTATTTAGAAACCAGTATCTGGGTGCTAGGTTTGCTTGTGGCTCCTGGATGTTACTGTTTCCAGGGCTTTTCTGTGGACAGAGACAAGTGAACAGGTAAACACTGTAGAGGGTGATGAGTAATGATGAAGGGGAAAGGATTATGGGGGCATAAAAGAGGAAGAGACATCTAACCCAAGACTTCGGGGTTGTGGGGAGGGGAACAGAAATATTCTAGACAAAAGACATTTCTGTGCAAAAGGCCCAAGTCAAGAGAGATCATGTCATATTTAAGGAATGAAAGAACTTTAATATGGCTAGAGAGTAGAGTGAGGAGGGCAGTGGTAATAGCAGGCTACAAGGTATTCGGGCTGGTCAAATTTCCAAGTACCAAGTAAGCAATGTTAGAAGTTTTGGAGTTTATCCTGAGAGCAATGGGGACCCATTAAGAAGATTCTGGGCAAAGGATGTATGATCAAATTTAGAACAGTTGTCTTCAAGGTTGTTTTTGTTTTCTAACTCACATACCATCCTAAAAGGATTTTGAAAAACTATGTACTTCCTTCCACATTTTAAGTTAACATCTAATGTTCTTCATAAGTTTAAAAGTTAATTTTTTTGTTAATGGCAGATTTAAAATATTAAACATTTGAAAGATGAAATAAGATGACCATGGATTATACCTGAAATAAATATTTTATGATATGATACTCATCAAATCTGAAAAGTCAAGTAAATTTTCTCTCTGTGGATTTTCTGAAATGTTTCTTTTAAAATGTATTGGTCCCAGAAACCACACAATTACATTTATAAGAATCAGCATCACTATTCTATGTTGCCTAAGTTGTTTTGAATTCAGGGCAATCTTCACCCTTAACCTTAATAATCATATAAAAATATGATAGGACAGGTAACAGAAGGAAGACCTTACAGGTTTAAGATGCCTCAACTAATCATTAAAATACTTCCACTTCTGCCAGAATGGAGTAACGAACTGGATGCACCCTCCTGGAAACAACAATAACAGAAAACTCGGACAAAATATATGCAACAATGGTTGCAAGATACTGGATATCAAGCAACAAAGGACAGATCCCTGAGAGATGGGAAGCAAAAAAGATGAGCCCTTCAACTGCCTCAGCTTACTGCCTTGAGAATCTCCAGATTAAAGAACTAAACTTAACCATATCAATAATCACATTAAATGTAAATGGTATAAACACTCCAATTAAAGCAAGACGTAATTATGTGCTGTCTACAAGAAACACTTTAAACATAAAGACACAAACAGGATAAAGGGTTGCAAAAGATATATCACGCCAAGAACCAGTCAAGAAAGCAGGCATGCTATTTTGGACACAGTAGATGTCAGAGTGAAGAATATTACTGGGGATCTAAAAAATATCATTTCATAACTATAAAGGGATCAATAATGATTCTAAACATTTATGATCCTGAAAACAGAGCTTCAAAATACACAAAGCAAAAACTGATAGAACTATAAGGAGAAACTGATAAAATCACAATTACCGTTGGAAATTTTAGTGCCCCTCTTTCAATAATTGATATATAAAATGAACAGGAAATTAACAAGAATAGTCTTGAACAACGTTTTGTTTCAGACTTGAGTTTGGGACCCACTATGACATTTAACATCTAACTGGGGATGTACACAGTAATAGGGACCTGGAGCTCAGAAGAGAGAGCTGTCATCACATACAGCCTATTAAGGTGTTTTTAAGCAAGTCTATATTTTTAAATAAGTGCCCCAGGGAAACACAGGTGAAGAATAAGATGAGAAAAGGCCTAGGAATGGAAATACTGAAGAAAACCAATACTTAAGTTTCCTCCTATAGGAAAGATATACAAAGAGGGACAAGAAAAGGTGATGGAGAACAATCATGGAGGTAAAAAGATACCTCTATGGTGCCCTATAAGGACATCCAGTTTCAAGAAGGAGGAAGGGGTGAATAGAGTCAAAAGCTGCAGAAGACTTAAGCTATAAGGATTCCGGTACATGCTGACATTCTTAGCCATAAACACAAGTGACCACTAGAATATATTTAAATTAGACATTATCTAATACAGATGGGGTTTAGCCAATCCTTAATGCCGTCACATCACATGCCATTCCATTCCAGGTGGATGTTAATGCAATTCTCCTATTGGTTACCACACTGTTCTCTGGATTGTTCACTCAGACCTATCAAGAGAACACAATCTCCATGGCTTTAGAAAGTTCAAGTATCCATTTTTCACTTCGAAAAAAGGTAAGTAAAATACTTTCCTTGAGTGTGAGGTCCAGCAGGGCCTTGGGCCTTTTGATCCTGTAAATATTTTACTAACAAACTGTCTATCCCTTCCCAGGTCAGGTACCCCTTACCTCCTATATAGAGAGGCAAAAGCACATAATCTCACTGGGCCTCAAATTTCTTATAAGTAAAAGTGGGTAAGAACATCAATCTTACTGCACTACTTCCACGGGATTATTTAGAATAAAATGAGTTTTTGGAAGTCAGGGCAGTCTCACTCTAGCTCCTTAATACCTGAACTAGAGCTTGACACACAGCATGAGCTCAGCAAATATTGGCTGTATTATAATATTAACTGAATATCTGTTAAAAGGCTTTGTAAACGGAAAGCCGCCCCAAGTGTTACTATTTATTCCCCAACCCTGATTTAGACCCACAGGTGACCAAATTCAAGGTACTGTAATACTTGCATTGACGGGTACCAGTGAGTAGCTGGAGAGACTACAGTTCCTCCCTTTCCCACAAACAATCCAAATAAAAATATTGCTGTGCAAACAGAGCTCTACTCCGCCGGTCCAGTTTCCCACCAGGTTGCCGCTCCCAAACCCCTTCCTTTGGGAAATTCTGCACCCGCTGTAGAACTTTTGAGGGACCTAAGTGATCAAATGTCACTTTTAAGTCCACGTTGAAGTCACCACGAAACTCTTCAAAGCAGCCTTGGCCTTCCCCCTGACCCGCAACCTGGGATGAGGCCGCACCACCGGGTAAGCGTTCCCCAGTGACCCAGCTCTCTGCAGGCCTCCTCTTCAGTGCCACCAGCCTCTCGCATCAAAGGCTGCGGGCCGGCGGGCCAAACAGTAAGCGCACTGCGGCTTG
Source organism: Balaenoptera physalus (assembly GCF_965194825.1). Lineage (NCBI taxonomy): Eukaryota > Metazoa > Chordata > Mammalia > Artiodactyla > Balaenopteridae > Balaenoptera > Balaenoptera physalus. The sequence goes on from NC_138891.1 coordinate 37,240,517, forward strand.
GGTTTTTCTCCGAGGCCAGCTTTAGCGGCGGGGGTGGGGCAGGGCGCCACCGGCCTTCTTCTCAGCGCCTGCTGCCGGGTACGGGGGCGGGACCGGGGCAGCTAAGCTGGGCGCCGCGGGCTCCTCCTCCAAAGGGCGGGCCAGACAGGGCCGGGGGCGCGGCCAGGTGCCGCAGGCCCCTCCTCTTGTGGGTGGGCAGGCCCGAGACCCGCGGGTTTCTACTCCCGGGGGCGGGCCTGGGCGGCCCGGACGGATCCGGAGGCGGGGCCGGGCGCCGAAGTCCCCGCCTCCAGAGGCGGGCTTATTGGGCTGCAGCGGCGGCGGCAGCTGCGGGTGTACGCTGCTCGGCAGCCTAGCCACAAGGGCTCTGGCTCCTCCCAGTGGCCGGCCAGTGCGGAAGCAGGAGGCGGGGGCAGCGTGCGCGCTGCTGGTCTGCTCTCCCGCGGCGCTGGGGCCCGCGCTCCGCGGCTGCTGCTCCACTCGGCGCTTCGCAGGCGGTCAGCTCCTCTCCGCGCCTCCCGCCCGCTCCTCGACCAGGCCTCCTCCTCAGCCCCGGCCCGTGGCGTCGACCCCCACCGGCCCTCTCCCGCCCCGTCTCATCTCTGGCCGCCGCCGCCGCCGCCCCAGCCCCGATGGCTCTGTGCAACGGAGACTCCAAGGTCAGTCTCTGGCGTGGGGGGTCCCTGGCTCACCGCTTCCGGACGGTGGCAAGGCTCCGGGTCCGGGGAGCCACCGCGCGGGGCCCTTCCCCGCCTCCTTCCCCCAGCCCGCCAGCGGAGCCCTGCGGCCCTGGCAGCGGCGCGTCGGAGAGCCCCCAGTCGGGGCCTGTGGCATGTTTTCTCCTCGGGAGCGGCAGGTGCTTTGTTGATTTTTGTCTGCGTGTCGGGGTTCCTGCGCCCGCCGAGCTCCTGGCGTCGGGGAGGGCGTCAGCTTCCCGTGGTCGCGCCGCTGGCCCCAGCCTCCCCCGCGTCGCTGTGGGGCTCAGAGCCCGCGGAGCGCGGTCGGAGGGTGGGGGTAGGGAGGCGAGCGGGCGTCTGTGTGTGTGTGTATGTGTGTGAGTGAGTGTCTGTCTGTCTGTGAGGGGGGCTTCCTCAGCCCTCACCCAGCCCCTTCGAGAGTCGGGCAGCCTTTTGTGGAGCTCCCGGGGCCCGCCGAAGGCAGAGCGGGGTCGGGGCCTCGCGTGCGGCGTTGGAGCTGGGCGGGCCTCCCGTCTTCCCGCCACCCCGTTTCCCGCCTGCCCTCGGTGGGTCTCGCCGGGTTCCCCCACGTCGGCCTTGGGGTCCGCGGCGGCGAGGCCGGCTCTGGATGAGGCCGCGTGACCGCGCGCCCTCCCCCCTTAGCCCCCGTCAGCGCCCTCCCGGGGTCGGGGCCGGTGGCCGGAGGGTCTCTCACTCCGTTCCCCTCCCCCCATCCTTCTCTGAGGGAAGGAGCGTGTGTCCAGCCCCGCCCCCATCCCGCTCACTCCTTGTTTTTCAAGTTGGTTTGCGATGGGACCCGCTCCCGGTTTTGCGAGCCCCTTCCGGGACGCAGGCCGCCGCCACCGCGCCCGGGAACTGGGGGGGTCGCGAGTCCCGGGTGCGGGAGAAGTTAACTCAATGTGCCGAGTGGAGGGAGTAGTTTGGGCCGCCTCTGCGTTTCTCGTCACCTCCGACTCACTTCTTCAGACCCTCTTCTTTCGTGTCGCTTCTGAATTGAGCACCTTCGCTTTCACTTCTGTGTTAAAATTGTCGTTGGCCTGGAGTTCTTTCAGACCCGCACAATCAGTGTTGTCAGCGGGAACCCGCGCGGTTTTGAATTGCGATTTAAGCGAAATTTACCTCCCACACGCTGTTTAGGGCCTGGCTATAAGAAATTACTTCATTACGTTTCATTCAGGATGTGTGGAACTTTAAACATCAGGTGGGAATTGGTGTTCTAAGTCAGGTAGAATTGTCTTTTCGGCAGTATTCTCTTATAAAGGTGGTGCCTAGTCACATCTTAGTGGGTCCTCTCCATGAATAATTGCTTACTCTCTAGTAAACATTCAAAGAAATATTTGTTGCACAAATGAGTAAAGATTAAGGTAGCTGATAAACTCCTTTAAACCGAGGAAAACTAGTGCTCAGACTAGTTGGAGCTCTTTCTCAAGATTGTAAACGTGAATGAAGACACGCTAACCTTTAGTTTTTGACCTCAGAAGCTTATGTAAACCTCAACATAACAGCTCTTTCCTGTACACTCGTTAACTTACAAAGCATTTTTCTTCTCCCTTTAATTTTGAGCCGTAAAATCATTGAAAAGATTCATCTTTGTGCTGGTAGAGGAAATGACTGTGTTATTAGGAGGATTCAAACCTAATTTACAGACTTTGAAAAATATGTGCTGATTTGAAAACAGTACTTACGCAAAATTGAGTGACAGCAAGAAGTTAAAAGATTCAGTTTCCAAGTTACCTGACTCCAGTGTACAGAACATACAACATACAGTATTTTTCATAGCTGGTATGTTTTTTTTTTGTTCAACTTGAATTTTAAAGAGAATCTTATCAGTTTGATATATTTGAGACCCAGGTGAATTGCTGGTTACCTTATTTTTATTTCAAGGTTCTTTATGTTTTGTAGCATAAGCAAGCATGTGTCTTTTTTTCTTTCTTTCTTTCTTTCTTTTTTTTTTTTTTTTTGGCTGTGCTGCTCGGCTGCTTGTGGGATCTTACTTCCCAGACTAGGGATCCAACCTGGGCCCAAGCAGTGAAAGCGCCGGGTCCTAACCACCGGACTGCCAGGGAATTCCCTTTTTTTTTTTTTTTTTTTAACTTTACTAACAATTAAATGTAAAACAAATTGAAAGCATTTTCAAGAGGAGCAATCCAAGAAAATAACATTTCATCACATCTATGATTATTTCATGTACTCCTAAGGAAGGGAAAAAAACCCCTATAAGTAAGCCATGATATGTAAAAACTTTCTGATGATGTGATCAATGATATGTCATTGATTATAAGGAACATTTAAAGTAAAGAGATGTTTAAATATGGGGGGGTTTGCAGAGTAAAGTAAGTGAAATATGATATTCTGAGAGGTCCACCCAGAAATCTAAGTAGGCACCTATTTTCCATAGCTTACCACTGAAACCACCTTTCCCTCTGGTGTGAAATACAGGTACTGGACCCAAGCTTCCGTTGTATATCTATTGTGCTTCTGACAGTTGTGTGTAAATCTTAGTTGATAAAGTGGGGAAAGAGCTCATTCTGATTCCTATTCTGGTACATCTCAGTATTTTTCGGGGTTTTCGAAAAAGACATTTCTGCATGATAGAAATTAGGGAGAGACCTACCTAAATTCTGTAAAAGGATTTGGGCTGTTTTCATTAGTTTTACCCACAGAGTATCATTTTAGAGCTGGAAAGGACCTTTATGAGTTCTAGCTTCCTAAGCTGAAAAAACATAGCTGGCTTTTCTTTTTCTTCAGGGCTACTTTGGTTAACCATCCAAGGCAGAGATTATTCTTTTCCTTAAAGAGCTGATATAATGTTATTTAGTTAAGATCTTATCTCATATAAACAAGAGCATAGGCAGTCAGCTTTTCTTTAAAAAGTTTTTACAACTATTCAGTGTTTTATATGAATATATGTATGTAGCAAACATTAGACATAGTAACTTTTTTCAGTTTTATTAAGGCAAGACTATGAGAGTAAAGTTCTTTGGACTACTTGTCAAGTTTCCCACTTTTGGTCCCATCTAAGCCTTAGACTTTTTTTTTTTTTAAACATCTTTATTGGAGTATAATTGCTTTACAGTGGTGTGTTAGTTTCTGCTTTATAACAAAGTGAATCAGCTATACATATACATATATCCCCATATCTCCTCCCTCTTGTGTCTCCCTCCCACCCTCCCTATCCCACCCCTCTAGGTGGTCACAAAGCACCGAGCGGATCTCCCTGTGCTATGCAGCTGCTTCCCACTAGCTATCTATTTTACATTTGGTAGTGTATATATGTCCATGCCACTCTCTCACTTCGCCCCAGCTTACCCTTTCCCCTCCCTGTGTCCTGAAGTCCATTCTCTACATCTGCATCTTTATTCCTGTCCTGCCCCTAGGTTCTTCAGAACCTTTTTTTTTTAGATGCCATATATATGTGTTAGCGTACAGTATTTATTTTTCTCTTTCTGACTGACTTCACTCTGTATGACAGTCTCTAGGACCATCCACCTCGCTACAAATAATAATTCAATATTGTTTCTTTTTATGGCTGAGTAATATTCCATTGTATATATGTGCCACATCTTCTTTATCCATTCATCTGTTGATGGACACTTAGCTTGCTTCCATGTCCTGGCAATTGTAAATAGTGCTGCAATGAACATTGTGGTACATGACTCTTTTTGAATTATGGTTGTCTCAGGGTATATGCCCAGTAGTGGGATTGCTGGGTCATATGGTAGTTCTATTTTTAGTTTTTTAAGGAACCTCCATACTGTACTCCATAGTGGCTGTATCAATTTACATTCCCACCAACAGGGCAAGAGGGTTCCCTTTTCTCCACACCCTCTCCAGCATTTATTGTTTGTAGATTTTTTGATGATGGCCATTCTGACTGGTGTGAGGTGATACCTCATTGTAGTTTTGATTTGCATTTCTCTAATGATTAGTGATGTTGAGCATCCTTCCATGTGTTTGTTGGCAATCTTCTTTGGAGAAATGTCTATTTAGGTCTTCTGCCTAGTTTTGGATTGGGTTGTTTGTTTTTTTGATATTGAGCTTGCATGAGCTGCTCGTAAATTTTGGAGATTAATCCTTTGTCATTTGCTTCATTTACAAATATTTTCTCCCATTCTGAGGGCTGTCTTTTCATCTTGTTTATGGTTTCCTTTCCTGTGCAGAAGCTTTTAAGTTTCATTAGGTCCCATTTGTTTATTTTTGTTTTTATTTCCATTTCTCTAGGAGGTGGGTCAAAAAGGAGCTTGCTGTGATTTATGTCATAGAGTGTTCTGCCTATGTTTTCCTCTGAGAAATTTATAGTGTCTGGCCTTACATTTAGGTTTTTAATCTATTTTGAGTTTATTTTTGTGTATGGTGTTAGGGAGTGTTCTAATTTCATTCTTTAACATGTAGCTGTCCAGTTTTCCCAGCACCACTATTGAAGAGGCTATCTGTTCTCCATTGTATATTGTTGCCTCCTTTATCAAAAATAAGGTGACGATATGTGCATGGGTTTATCTCTGGGCTTTCTATCCTGTTCCATTGATCTGTATTTCTGTTTTTGTGCCAGTACCATACTGTGTTGATTACTGTAGCTTTGTAGTATAGTCTGAAGTCCCAGAGCCTGATTCCTCCAGCTCCGTTTTTCTTTCTCAAGATTGCTTTGGCTATTCGGGGTCTTCTGTGTTTCCATACAAATTGTGAAATTTTTTGCTCTAGTTCTGGGGAAAATGCCAGTGCTAGTTTGATAGGGATTGCATTGAATTTGTAGATTGCTTTGGGTAGTATAGTCATTTTCACAATGTTGATTCTTCCAGTCCAAGGACATGGTATATCTCTCCATCTGTTGGTATCATCTTTAATTTCTTTCATCAGTGTCTTATAGTTTTTTGCATACAGGTGTTTTGTCTCCTTAGGTAGGTTTAGTCCTAGGTATTTTATTCTTTTTGTTGCAGTGGTAAATGGGAGTGTTTCCTTAATTTCTCTTTCAGATTTTTCATCATTAATGTATAGGAATGCAAGAGATTTCTGTACATTAATTTGTATCTTGCTAGTTACCAAATTCATTGATTAGCTCTAGTAGTTTTCTGGTAGCATCTTTAGGATTCTCTCTGTATATTATCATGTCATCTGCAAACAGTGACAGCTTTACTTCTTCTTCTCCGATTTGGATTCCTTTTATTTCTTTTTCTTCTCTGAATGCTATGGCTAAAACTTCCAAAACTATGTTGAATAATAGTGGTGAGAGTGGACAACCTTGTCTTCTTCCTGATCTTAGAGGAAATGGTTTCAGTTTTTCACCATCGAGAATGATGTTGGCTCTGGGTTTGTCATATATGGCCTTTATTATGTTGAGGTACGTTCTCTCTGTGCCTACTTTCTGGAGGGTTTTTATCATAAATGGGTGTTGAATTTTGTCAGAAGCTTTTTGTGCATCTATTGAGATGATCATATGGTTTTTATTCTTCAGTTTGTTAGCATGGTGTATCACATTGATTGATTTGCATATATTGAAGAATCCTTGCATTCCTGGGATAAACCTCACTTCATCATGGTGTATGATCCCTTTAATGTGCTGTTGGCTTCTATTTGCTAGTATTTTGTTGAGTATTTTTGCATCTATGTTCATCAGTGATATCGGCCTGTAGTTTTTTTTCTTTGTGACATCTTTGTCGGGTTTTGGTATCAGGTTGATGGTGGCCTCGTAGAATGAGTTTGGGAGTATTCTTTCCTCTGCTGTGTTTTGGAGGAGTTTGAGAAGGATAGGTGTCAGCTCTTCTCTAAATGTTTGATAGAATTCACCTGCGAAGCCATCTGGTCCTGGGCTTTGGTTTGTTGGAAGATTTTTAATCACAGTCTCAATTTCAGTGCTTGTGATGGGTCTGTTTATATTTTCCTTTTTCTTCCTGGTTCAGTCTCGGAAGGTTGTGCTTTTCTAAGAATTTGTCCATTTCTTCCAGGTTGTCCATTTTATTGGCATATAGTTGCTTGTAGTTATCTTTAATGATCATTTGTATTTCTGCAGTGTCAGTTGTTACTTCTCCTTTTTCATTTCTAATTCTATTGATTTGAGCCTTCTCCCTTTTTTTCTTCATGAGTCTGGCTAGAGGTTTATCAATTTTGTTTATTTTCTCAAAGAGCCAGCTTTTAGTTTTATTGATCTTTGCTATCGTTTCCTTCAATTCTTTTTCATTTATTTCTGGTCTGATCTTTATGATTTCTTTCCTTCTGCTAACTTTGGGGTTTTTTGGTTCTTCTTTCTCTAATTTCTTTAGGTGTAAGGTTAGGTTCTTTATTTGAGATGTTTCTTGTTTCTTGTTGTAGGATTGTATTGCTCTAAACTTCCCTCTTAGAACTGCTTTTGCTGCATCCCATAGGTTTTGGGTCATTGTGTTTTCATTGTCATTTGTTTCTAGGTATTTTTTGCTTTCCTCTTTGATTTCTTCAGTGATCTCTTGGTTATTAAGTAGTGTATTGTTTAGTCTCCATGTGTTTGTATTTTTTATAGATTTCTTCCTGTAATTGATATCTAGTCTTACAGCATTGTGGTTGGAAAAGATACTTGATACAATTTCAGTTTTTTTAAACTTACCAAGGCTTGATTTGTGACCCAAGATATGATCTATCCTGGAGAATGTGCCGTGTGCACTTGAGAAGAAAGTGTAATCTGCTGTTTTTGGATGGAATGTCCTATAAATATCAATTAAATCTATCTGGTCTGTTGTGTCATTTAAAGCTTATGTTTCCTTATTAGTTTTCTGTCTGGAGCACCTGTCCATTGGTGTAAGTGAGGTGTTTAAGTCTCCCACTATGATTGTGTTACTGTCGATTTCCTCTCTTATAGCTGTCAGCAGTTGCCTTATGTACTGAGATGCTCCTATGTTGGGTGCATATATATTTATAATTGTTACATCTTCTTCTTGGATTGATCCCTTGATCATTATGTAGTGTCCTTCCTTGTCTCTTGCAACATTCTTTATTTTAATGTCTATTTTATCTGACATACGAGTATTGCTATTCCAGCTTTCTTTTGATTTCCATTTGCATGGAATATCTTTTTCCATCCCCTCACTTTCAGTCTGTATGTGTCCCTAGGTCTGAAGTGGGTCTCTTGTAGGCAGTATATATATGGGTCTTGTTTTTGTATCCATTCAACCAGTCTGTGTCTTTTGGTGGGAGCATTTAATCCTTTCACATTTAAGCTAATTATCGATATGCATATTCCTATTACCATTTTCTTAATTGTTTTGGGTTTGTTATTAGGTCATTTCCTTCTCTTGTGTTTCCTGCCTAGAGAAGTTCCTTTAGCATTTGTTGTAAAGCTGGTTTGGTGGTGCTGAATTCTCTTAGCGTTTGCTTGTCTGTAAAGGTTTTAATTTCTCCATCAAATATGAATGAGATCCCTGCTGGGAAATGTTGGTTGTAAGTTTTTCTCTTTCATCACTTTAAATATGTCCTGCCACTCCCTTCTGGCTTGCCGAGTTTCTGCTGAAAGATCAGCTTTTAATCTTATGGGGATTCCCTTGTATGTTATTTGTTGTTTTTCCCTTGCTGCTTTTAATATTTTTTATTTGTATTTAATTTTTGATAGTTTGATTAATATGTGTCTTGGCGTGTTTCTCCTTGGATATATCCTGTATGGGACTCTGCTCTTCCTGGATTTGGGTGGCTGTTTCCTTTCCCATGTTAGGGAAGTTTTCAACTATAATCTCTTCAAATATTTTCTCAGTCCCTTTCTTTTTCTCTTCTCCTCTGGGACCCCTATAATTCGAATGTTTGTGCATTTAATGTTGTCCCAGAAGTCTCTAAGACTGTCCTCAATTCTTTTCACTCTTTTTTATTTTGCTCTGCAGTAGTTATTTCTACTATTTTATCTTTCTATCTATCTCAGTAGATAAAATGGATAAAGTCACTTAACCATTCTTGTGCCTCAGTTATTCTGCTATTGATTCTTTTTAGAGAATTTTTAATTTCATATTGTGTTTTTCATCGTTTGTTTGCTCTTTAGATCTTCTATGTCCTTGTTAAACGTTTCTTGTATCTTTTCCAATCTCTTTCCAAGATTTTGCATCATCTTTACTATCATTACCCTGAATTCTTTTTCAGGTAGACTGCCTATTTCCTCTTCATTTGTTTGGTCTGGTGGGTTTTTACCTTGCTATTTCATCTGATGTGTGTTTGTCTGTCTTCTCATTTTGCTTAATTTACTATGTTTGGGGTCTGCTTTTCACAGGCTGCAGGTTCGTAGTTCCCGTTGTTTTTGTTGTCTGCCACCAGTGGCTCAGGTTGGTTCAGTGGGTTGTGTAGGCTTCCTGGTGGAGGGGACTAGCGCCTGTGTTCTGGTGGATGAGGCTGGATCTCGTCTTTCTGGTGGGCAGGACTGTGTCCATTGGTGTGTTTTGGGGTGTCTGTGACCTTATGATTTTAGGCAGCCTCTCTGCTAATGGGTGGGGTTGTGTTCCTGTCTTGCTAGTTGTTTGGCATAGGGTGTCCAGCACTGTAGCTTGCTGGTTGTTGAGTGGAGCTGGGTCTTAGCGTTGAGATGGAGATCTCTGGGAGAGCTTTCGCTGTTTGATATTACGTGGAGCCGGGAGGTCTCTGGTGCACCAGTGTCCTGAACTCGGCTCTCCCACCTCAGAGGCACAGGCCTGACACCCGGCCGGAGCACCACTACCCTTTTGGGAAGTCTGAGGTCTTCTGCCAGCGTTCAGTAGGTGTTCTGTAGGAGTCGTTCCATATGTAAATGTATTTCTGATGTATCTGTGGGGAGGAAGGTGATCTCCATGTCTTACTCCTCTTCCATCTTGAAGGTCTCTTCCTAAACCTTAGACTCTTTTGGAGTAGATGTAGGACCTGCCCCACCACCTTCACTGAGATGTTGACTAGGGTATATCATACTTGGATTAAAGGTTTTTTATTGTAAATACTTGTTGATTGCATGTGATATAGAATCTTTAATGACATCTAATGTTGAAAATTTAAATTTGCCATTTTCAAATTTAAGTTTTGAACTGAATGAAAAGATGACCTGAGATTTTTATTTGGGGTGCATTGAGAATGGAAAAACTATCCTTCTATGATAACCCTATAGTACATTTTTTTCAAAGGTCAAAGTTGGATATTTTTTTTCCCTCCAGATTTTGTCCTATCTGTTAAGGAAGAGCTGTTACAGACAAAAGGAATGGTTTTTATTGTTCTCTGTTCTTAGACTTGAAAGGTTTTGAGATTCCTCCAGGAACCTCAGATCACCTTGGGCCAACTTGTCTCTTAAGGAAAATAATTGTCTTTTAAGAATTAAAAATATACATAGTTTTGTCCTATACTCATTCAAATGTGTTTGATACTTTTTAAGGCTATTTAATGGTATATTTTAAAGGATGCCGTTTGAAGTAATGAATGATTATTTGCTATCCAAAACCATGGAGTTTTTCTTTGTTAAGGTACTTAAACTGTTTTCATGCCTCCTTCTAACCTAAACTCTGTTTAGATGCTCAAAGTCAATGAAGTCCTCAGGGTTAATATGTGATTCTGAAGCACTTTATGATTCTGAAGCACTTTATGAATCAACGAAGAAGTAATAGAACTTAGAATCTTTGTGTCACATATATAGTTCTAGGTTGTGTAGAATGTTCTTCCCATGTAGAATTGGTGGGGTTTTTTTGTATTTGTTTAAGAATCACAGCAGTTCAAAAATAGCTTTACTATAGTAGTAGTGTGATATTAGTTAGTTTTCTGGTTGGCTGACTCTTGCCATCCCTTCGGGTTCATGGTTTTGAGGACCCAGGAGATGCTTTGTGTAGTTATGTCTGTAAATTCACTCATGTAGTCCACTACAACTTGATAGGGAATAAGGTCTTTGTTTATTGTAGTGTGACCATATACTCTTTGTGTAAACTGGGGCACTTGAGCATAAAAGGAGATGCTAAAAATAATTTAAATTTATAATAATTGCTGTGAAATGTTACCAAATAAAATAAATATTTGCTGTATCGTGTAAATCCAGTTAAATAAACAGCAAAACTACTGTAGCATTAAGTGCAGATTACTCTCTCTGTACATTATGCACAGGAATACACAGAGTCTCTTTCCTACATGTATTTCATGAACATCTTACATATCCCACTGACCCAGCTGATGGAGGCCTGGAGGTTATGCGCATTTTGCAAGCTGAAGAATGGCTGTGGCACAACTAGCATGTACACCAAGTGGCTGGCCGGGACAGCAGCTTCAAACACTCTGCTATCAGCACCCACAACTGGATAGCGTTAGTGTCCAAGTGTACTTCTTTGATCAGGAAAGGGTCAGGAAAGAGAGAGATGGGTTCTCAGTGGTTGGCTTTTAGATTGAACCAGAAGTTGAAGTGAGAACTCTGTTAACTGCACCTGCACTCCACAGAGTACTAGGCAAAGCCATGGTAGAAGGTGGAAGTATAAAGTGGAAATATAGCAAACCCATACTATCTTACTTTAATGCAGTTATTCATAATAATATTTAAAAAATGAAAAACATGAGACAGTTGTTAAGTTGGGTGGGATGTGGGAATAACAGCTGTAAATTAGTACAGTCCTGGGCAAACTGGGCCATATGGTCACTCCAGTTACAGAGTACATATCATCCTGAATTTGGATCTTGATTTCTCTAGTGACATGTATTTAAAATTTGGCTGAAATTCAAGCCTAATGTGTATACATTAAAATAGTTTTTTTCTGAATTAGTAACTATTCTGGGAGTTATTCTAAACTTCTTAAAAATTGAGTGTCAGGACTTCCCTGGTGGCGCAGTGGTTAAGAATCTGCCTGCCAATGTAGGGGACATGGGTTCGATCCCTGGTCTGGGAAGATCCCACATGTCGTGGAGCAGCTAAGCCCATGCGCCACAACTACTGAGCCTGCGCTCTAGAGCCCGTGAGCCACAACTGCTGAAGCCCGTGCACCCTGGAGCCTGCACCGCAACTACTGAGCCCACCTGCCACAACTATCGAAACCTGCTAACTTTAGGGCCCGCATGCCGCAACTACTGAGCCCGCATGCTTCAACTACTGAAGCCTGCGTGCCTAGAGCCCGTGCTCCGCAGCAACAGAAGCCACCACAATGAGAAGCATGCGCGCCCCAACGAAGAGTAGCCCTCGCTTGCTGCAACTAGAGAAAACCCGCACGCAACAACGAAGACCCAACACGGCCAAAAAAAAAAAAAAAAATTCAGTGTCAAATTACTTGCTTTCTAAAACTTGAGAACCAGCAATGTTGAAACTGACCAAAAGGTAAAATAATCTGCTCTAGTCTGCCATAACATTTGCAGAGGATGTTTCCCAAACATTTAAAACTGCCTGGACATGTAAAATTCCCTATTTGTCGTGTTTGTCAACAGGAGAACAGAACCCTTTTTATTCTCAAAACTCAACGGAGGTTTACATAAAATTAAGTCACCCTCACCTTGTTTATAATTTGGAGAACTAATTCTTATCCTCTGAGTTTTCGTTGTGAATGTAAATCAGGGACTCCAGAATTCTAAAATCTGCTTTGGACAACTTTTGGGTGAACAATCCCTAATTAATTTGGGAGACTCTTGATGCATAAAAATGGTTGTGGATAGATCATTGTTTTGGTATATTATTGGTAATAGTGAAACTTTTTTATGCTGTGATTTTTCCTGCTTTTAACATTTCATGAAAAATTTCAGACAAGCAAGTTAAAAGAAATTTTAGTCAACATTTGTGTCCACCACCTAGATTCTACCATACTTTTCTCAAAAAAATTTATTTTTGTAAAAGCTTAATTCAGATATAATTCAAATACCATAAAATTCTGCCCCCCGCATTTAAAGGGCACAATTCAGTAGTTATTAGTATATTCACAGATTTGTGCAGCCATCACCACAGTCGATTTTTAAACATTCTCATTACCCCCAGAAGAAATCCGGTACCCTTTAGCAGTCAGTCCTCATTTCCCCCACCCCCCGCCTCTCCCTCCCAACCTTAGGCAACTACTAATCTATTTTCTATAGATTTGCCTACTTTGGACATTTTATATGACTAGAATCTTACAATATGTGGTCTCTTGTGACTGGCTTCTTTTACTTAACATAATGATTTCAAAGTTCATACATCTGGTAGTATGTATAAGTACTTTATTCCTTTTTATTAGCAAATAGTATTCCATTGTATGAATATAGCACCTTTTATTTATCTATTCATCAGTGGATGGGCATTGGGTTGTTTACATTGTTTGGCTATTATGGATAATGCTGCTATGAATATTCCTGCATAGGTTTTTATATAGAAATAACTTTTCATTTCTCATGGGTATATACCTAGAAAGGGAATTGCTGGGTCATGTAGTAATTTTATGTTTAACCTTTCGGTGAACTGTCAGACTGTTTTCCAAAGCGGCTGCAGTATTTGTTTTCCAAAGTGGCTGCAGTATTTTACATTTCTGACAGCAGTATATGAGGTTCCAATTTCTCCACATCCTTGTTAACACATGTCTTTTTTTTTTTTTTTTTTTTTATTTATTTATTTATTTTTGACTGTGTTGGGTCTTCGTTTCTGTGCGAGGGCTTTCTCTAGTTGTGGCAAGCGGGGCACTCTTCATCGCGGTGCGCGGGCCTCTCACTGTCGCGGCCTCTCTTGTTGCGGAGCACAGGCTCCAGACGCGCAGGCTCAGTAGTTGTGGCTCACGGGCCTAGTTGCTCCGTGGCATGTGGGATCTTCCCAGACCAGGGCTCGAACCCGTGTCCCCTGCATTGGCAGGCAGATTCTCAACCACTGCGCCACCGGGGAAGCCCTAACACGTGTCTTTTTGATTATAGCCATCATAGTGAGTATGAAGTGGTATTTCATTGTGGTTTTGATTTGCATTTCCCTACTGAAGGATGATCATGAGCATCTTTTTGTGTGCTTATTGACCATGTATATTTTATTGGAAGAAATGTCTGTTCAGATCTTTTGCCCATTTTGAAGATGGGTTATTTGTCTTTTTATTGAGTTATAAGAATTCTTTATTTTAGTGACAGGTCTCATCAGAAATATGATTTGCAGATATTTTCTGCCGTTTTGTATGTTGTTTTTCACTTTCTTAATGATGTCTTCTGCCAAATAAAAGCTTTTTAAAAAAATTTTTTTTTAAATAGGCCTAGTTAATTATGTTTATTTACTTATTTTATTTTATTTTTGGCTGCGTCAGGTCTTAAGTTATGGCATGCGGGCTTCTCTCTAGTTGTGGCGTGCGGGCTCAGTAGTTGTGGTGCATGGGCTTAGTTGCCCTGTGACATGTGGAATCTTAGTTCCCTGACCAGGGATCGAACAGGCGTCCCCTGCATTGGAAGGCGGATTCTTAACCACTGGACCACCAGGGAAGTCCCATAAAATCTTTTAGTTTTCATGAAGTGCTACTTATTTTTTAAAATTTTGTCACTGTGCTTTTGTTGTCATATCTAAGAAACATTCTTAATTCAAGATCCTGAAGAGTTTGTGCAATTGCCTATGCTTTTTAAAAGTTTTATAACTTTAATTTTTATATTTAGGTCTTTGATCTATTTTAGCTAATTTCTGTATATGCTATAAGGCAAGGTACCAACTTCATTTTTTAAATTTTTGGCTATCCCCTTGTTGCAGTACTGTTTTTTGAAAAAACTATTATTTTACTTTTGAATGACCTTGGCACCCTCCTCAGAAATCAGTTGACCGTTTATTTTTGGACTCTCAGTTCTGTCCCATTATCTGTATGTCTGTCCTTTTGCCAATATCACATTGTCTTCATTTTGTAGCTTTGAAATTGGGACATGTGAGTCTGCCAGCTTTGTTCTTCTTTTCTAAGCTTGTTTTGGCTATTCTGGGTCCCTTGACTTTCTATATGAATTTTAGGATAAGCTTATCAATTTCTGCAAAGGATTTTGATAGAGATCACGTTGAATCTGTGGATCAGTACGGGGATTAGTACTATCTTAACAGTATTAAGTTTTCTGACGCATACGTGGGATGTTTTCCCACTTATGTCTAAATCTTCCAGTAGTGTTACATAGCTTTTTAAGTATAGGTTTTGTACTTCTTTAGTTAAATTGTTTTATTCTTTTTGATGATATTGTAAATGGAATTTTATCTTAATTACATATTTGGATTGTTTATTACAAGTGTATACAGTTGATTTTTGTGTATTTATTTTGTATCCTACTACCTTACCAAGCTTATTTATTCTAATAGTATATTAGTGGAACTCTCAGGATTTTCTTTATATAAGATCATGTCATCTGCAAATAGAGATAGTTTTACTTTTCCTTTCCACTCTAGATACTTTTAATTTCATTTTCTTGCTTAATTGCCCTGCCTAATACCTCATACTTTTGCACAGAAGTGGTGAGGGCAGAAATCTTTGGGCAGAAATCTTTGTTCCTGATCTTAGTTGGGGGGAAAGCATTTTGTCTTTATCCATTAAGTGTAAAGTTAGCTGTGGGTTTTTCATATATGCTCTTTATCAGATTGAGGGCATTTCCTTCTGTTCTTTGTTTGTTGATTGTCTTTATTATGTTAAGATGTTGGATTTTTGACAAATGCTTTTTCTGCATATATTCTGATCATCATATGGTTTTTGTTCTTTATTGTGTGGATACGTTAGATTAATTGATTTTGAGATATTAAACCAAACTTGCATTCCTGGGATAAATCTCACTTGGCCATGGTGTATAATCCTTTTTTGTAAGTTGCTGGATTTGGTTTGTTAATTTTGTTGATTTTTACACCTACATTCATAAGAGATAATGGCTTGAGGACTTCCCTGGTGGTCCAGTGGTAAAGAATCTGCCTTCCAATGCAGGAGACACGGGTTCGATCCCTAGTCATGGAACTAAGATCCCACATGCTGCAGGGCAAATAAGCCTGTGCGCCGCAGCTACTGAGCTCGTGTGCCACAACTAGAGAAGAGAAGACCTGCACGCCCCAACTAGAGAGAAGCCTGTGCGCCGCCACGAAAGATCCTGCGTGCCACAACTAAGACCCGATGCAGCCAAAATATAGAAAGAAAGAGATAATGGCTTAGAGTTTTCTTGTGATGTCTTTGGTTTTGGTGTCAGGACAGTACTCTGGCCTCATAGAATGAGTTGGGATACCATTCACTTTTTTTTTTTTTTTTTTTGGCTGTGCCCAGCAGCACGTGAGATCTTAGTTCCCTGACCAGGGATTGAACCCATGACCCCTTCAGTGGTAGCAGGGAGTCCTAACCACTGGACCACCAGGGAATTCCCTACCATTTACTTTTTACTAAACTTGCTTTGTGTGATCAGTTTCTGGACTGAGACCCTAGTTTACATTTTAGTGGATCATTTTCATATTAATGCATTACTGTATTGAACTGTGAGATACGTTCCTCCCAAGTCCAGCATCTGATTGGGCAAAATAAGGCACAAGACTTAGAGCATCACACTGAAGAAGATAGCTCTTTTAGAGGTAATTGGTATACTTTGAGTGGATGTAGCTTGAGTTAGACTAAAAATTTTTAGGGATAAAAGTATAAACTTTTAATGGATGATTAATCCATCCACATAAGTGGATTTAACTTGATAGGTTTTTGGTTTTGAAACAGGAGTGTCTCTTAGGTTTGAGTGACTGTTGGCCTTGTTATTGACACCATGGCAGAGCTTGACCATCCAGTGCCCCTGAAGGCTGAGGGTAACAGTTGCTTATTGTAACATTGTCTTTCAGTTTGTGGAGAGAAATGGTAGTTTGAAAAAGGTCACAAATAGGTGATTTATTTTGCTTGTTTTTGTAGAGGTAAAATGTACATGTAGTGAAGTGCACAGATCTTTAAGTGTACAATTTGAGTTTGACAAATATATATCCCCACATAACCCCTACCCCAATCAAGATACAGAACATTTCCATCCCTCCCAAAGTTCCCTCATGCCCCTTGGAAGTCAGTTCCTCCACTCCTTCAGCAGCAGCCACTGTTCTGATTTCTGTATCTCTACATTAGTCTTGTTTCTTTTTGAATTTTATATCAGTGGACTCATACAATGATTCTGGCTTCTTTTACTCAATATAACGTTTTTGAGATTTATCAATGTTGTGTGTATCAGTAGTTTGTTCATTTTTATTATTATGTAGTATTCCACAGTATGGATATACCAGAATTTGTTTATCCATTCACATATTGATGGCCATTTGGATTGTTTCCAGTTTTTGTGGACTTGGGTGTTCATTTCTCTTGTATAAACACCTAGGAGTGAAATTGCTGGAACAGAAGATAGCCCCTGATAGGTTTTGGTATTCCCCACTTCCTACAGCTTGGAATATTTAGGCTGTAATAATAGGTACTTGATGCCTGGAAGAGATAAATCTTGATATAGTAAAACAAACTTTTAAAAAGTTGCATTATAATATTTTATCCTTAAGGATATTTTTAAAGTATCTTGCTCAGCTGTATTTTAATCAAAATAATATGTGGTTTGTGGACAAACAGGCTACTTTTAGACAGGTTTATAAAAACCAGTAGAAATGAACGACTACTTTATTTGGTAGTAGCAATTTGAATTTTAAATTAAAAAATAATTTGACAGTAAAGTTGATAAAAAATAAATAGAATTTGAAGCATTCTGGATTTAACAAGTTAGAATGTTTTAAAAATGCAACCTTGGATTTGGTGTAGTATTTTCATAGAAAAGCTATTTTCAGGTACTAGATAAGAAAATTTGTATTGGTTTGTCTGTGAGGCATATTATCCTGTCTAGTCTGGTACCTCTTGAGTTCACCAGCCCTAGCTCTCCAGAGATTATTTAATAGTGCCTCTAAGTGGTTTCTCTTCCCTGATGTCTTTCCTTCATTAGTTACCCCCTTTAAAAAAAAGAGGTAAGTATGCAGTTATATTTTAATCTCTAAAGCCAAAGGTTCAGTATAATGTATATTTTGAAGTCAAGGTCGTAGAGAACTAAACGTAATGGTAGCCATTTTGTACAATTTCCCCTACATTCTTATATATTTCTGCTATATATGGCCAGGGAAAGCAGAATCATAATTTGTTATTGATTCATAACCTGCCGTGGATGCTTTGGTGTTAGATGGTTTTTTAAAAATTTCACTTTAGGTAGTATTAGAAACATTTTCAGAAAGACAAGTGATGCTTACTTCTTGCTTAGGAGTTTGTGGGTGAGCTCGGCTGAGCTTCACTACTCTCATCCTTTGCTTGGATCAGTAAGTAGGCTCTTGGTGTTTTCATGATGATGGCAGAAGCACAGGAGACAAGGAACATTAAAATGGCTTAAGGCTTGGCACACTATCACTTCTGCCCTCATTACATTGGCAAAAGCACGTCTCGTGGTTGAGCTCAGTGTCAAGAGTGATATATTCTGCCTATAATAGGACAAACTGCAAAGTGACATGACAAAAGGCATGGATATAGGGAATAGTGAAGAATTAGGGCCAATGTAGTGTTACATATGGAAAATTTAAAAACATGCACAAGTAGAGCAAAGAGTATAATGTCTCTGTCACTCACCTCAGCAGTTATAAACCTGTGGTCAGTTTTCCTTCACATACGTTTACTTAGTGCCTCATAGTAAGAATTACATATGTCTGTAAATCGTATCAGTGTTTTCTTAGGTCAGTCTCCCAAGGCAATAGAAATAAAAACAAAAGTAAACTAATGGGACCTAGTCAAACTTACAAGCTTTTGCACAGCTAAGGAAACCATACACAAAACGAAAAGACAACCTATAGGATGGGAGAAAATATTTGCAAATGATGCAACTGACAAGGGCTTAATTTCCAAAATATACAAACAGCTCACACAACTCAACAACAACAAAAGACAACCCAATCGAAAAATGGGCAGAAGACCTAAATAGACATTTCTCCAAAGAAGAAAGACAGATAGCCAACAGGCACATGAAAAGATGCTTAACATTGCTAATTATTAGAGAAATGCAAATCAAAACTATAGTCAGGTACCACCTCACACCAGTCAGAATGGGCATCATTAAAAAGTTTACAAATAACAAATGCTGGAGAGGGTGTGGAGAAATGGGAACCCTCCTGCACTGTTGGTGGGAATGTAAGTTGGTGCAGCTACTATGGAGGTTCATCGTAAAACTAAAATAGAATTACCATGTGATCCAGCAGTCCCACTCCTGGGCATATATCCAGACAAAACTCTAATTCGAAAAGATACATGTACCCCTATGTTCATAACAGCACTATTTACAGTAACCAAGACATGGAAGCATCCTAAATGTCCATCAACAGATGAATAGATAAAGAAGATGTGGTATATATACACAATGGAATATTACTTAACCATAAAAAAGAGCAAAATAATGCCATTTGCAGCAACGTGGATGCAGCTAGAGATTGTCATACTAAGTGAAGTAAGTCAGAAAGAGAAAGACAAATACCACATGATAACAATTATATGTGGAATCTAAAATATGACACCAAAGAACCTATCTACGAAAAAGAAACGGACTCACAGACATAGAGAACGGACTTGTGGTTGCCAAGGGAGAAGGGGGTTGAGGGAGGGATGAGTGGGAGGTTGGGGTTAGCAGATGTAAGCTCTTACATGTAGAATGGATAAACAACAAGGTCCTACTGTATAGCACAGGGAACTATGTTCAATATCCTATGATAAACCATAATGGAAAAGAATATAAAAAAAGAATGTATATATATGTATAACTGAATCATTTTGCTGTACAGCAGAAATTAACAACATTGTAAATCAACTATACTTCAGTTACAAAAAAAGAGTTACATATGTCTTGTCTCTATTTTCGTAGGTTAAGATTGATCGGTTGATTCAGGGTGTTGCCATCTGATTCATCTGTTATCAAATTTCTCATCAGTCTTTAACCTCATGATTTTAATAGCCAACACCTAGTTCAGTGCTTCTCACAGATCTGCAATAAAGATCCAGTTTTTAAAAAAAATTTCCAATCCTACCGTGACTGCTATTTTTACAAAATACAATAAACTTTTAGACAAAAGAAATTTAAAACTCTAAGACATAGAAAGTAAAAGCCCCAAATTTTTATTATAGATTCAAGGAAATAAAATTACTGTCAACTTGTTATATAAGTTTATGAATGCTTATATAAAATTTATGTACCTTTTGTTATTATGAACTGGCAACAGTTTGCATACCAGCACTGATCCTTTTGTGGGCCACAGTAGCCTTAAATACATTATTTTATGAGAGATTGCAAAATGGTGATATTCTAATTCTATTCTTTCTGGAACTGTTTATAAAGAACTTTCTTTCATTTACTGTGTGGTTACTTGCGGCAGAGTTGATACTAGAAAGGCAGAATGCATGCTTGATCCCTTCCCTAACTTTCACCAATTTTGTGCATAATTTTTTCAAGTTCTGTTAACTCATTATTTTCAACAAAGTGTAGTTCAGGCACATGTTACAGTAGAAAGGGCAAGATGTAGAAAGGAGTTTGGGTTTATGAAGTATAATAGTTGTATCTTGAAAAATGGACCATGTGCTAAATACCTGTGAAATGGTAACATTCTACGCTTAAACTTTAAAATTTTTCTTAGGAAAAAATGTATAGATCTAAGCTAAAATTACTTCTTAAAAGTATTTTAGGAAAAGTAATTAAAGGCAAAATTGAGTCTGTTCACAAACTCAGTATATTTAGGAAGAGAAAGCCCTTTGATTATCTTTCATCTCTGCATGAAAAGTGTCATCTGAGGTTATCTTTAGTATACTGATAGTATGGGGAGATGAACTGAAGAGAGGCTGTTTAGGTATGTAAATCTATAATATTCTTTCTATTTCTTTGTCTCTTTACAAAGAACCTTTGGTTCTTGTTCATGTGAACAGGCAACACACACTTGAATCACCATCCAAAGAAGTATTTTTTGTTAAAGTAGTAGATCTCAGTCACAATTGGAATGCAGTCAGTCAGGAAAACTAAAGGTCAATATAAAGAAAAAATCTGTGAGTGTAACTAAACAGATAAGAGTGAACATGGTTCAAAACTTTTCCTTCTAATATTTTAATGGTATGACAACAGTTGTTACTGAATGTTGTTTCTGTGTGTGTGTGTGTGTGTGTGTGTGTGTGTGTACATTGCCAACTGTTAGAAGTAGGATGATTTGGGCTAATTAATAGTGGGTTAGATTTATCTAGAGATAACCTTGTTCCTCCGTTGGCTAATGCTCATCATCAAATGGGAAAAGTAGCTATAATAAAACTTTGAAGGATTGAAAAATCATAAGGTAAAGGATAGTGTACTTTGATTTTAGCCAACAGTGCCAAGTTTTCTTAATTATTTAATTTAAAACTGGCTACATAAATATAGTTTGTCAGCCAAATAACATTGCTATAACTTTCTGGAAAGACTCTTTTAGGGTCATTGAAATCCAAGGGGAAAATATATAATTGATTTCAAAAGGTTTAAAACTTGGAATTAGAAATTGTGACACTGGAATAAATTTTTATTTCCCCTGAAGTTGGAAAATAAAGGTAATAAACTGTTGTGTGTTTATTTTCTTACCCAGTGATCATATGTATCAATTAAACCCATTAGAACTATATTTAGCATTAGAACTATATTTAATTTACCTGAGAAGTTGAAATTCCTTAACCATTTCCACGGTTTTAGAGTTTGTGTACATGGGGTCTGGCTGTCTTTAAGTGGGTGCTAGTAGTAGTATCTGAATCCAAGCTAAACCGCTTTTTAATTCATTGATTTAGATAGTACATTCAGACTGTTCATTATGCTCAGCAATAGTGCCCACTTGAACTTGAAAGGAACTGTTGGCACCCTTATACATAAGGGGAGAAGAAGGTTTGGAATGACTTTGAAGAATCAAGAGACATGTTTGTTTATTCAAAAGAAGATGAAGTTGTAATCAGAACTACTACAAATTGGTTCAGTAAAGGAGAAAAAGTAATTAAATTAGAAGCAATATGGAATTCATAGTAGCATGATCCCACATAACATGTAGAAACAAAGCAGGAACATTGAATAACTACTAGCTTGAAATCTCATTAGGGAAAAGTGTTTCCTCAACATATGAACTCATTAACAAACCAGGAGCAGTAAAAGGCTAAGACAGTGCTCTATGTCACTAGGGACTTGTATTTCCCAAACCTGTTGAACACTGAAAACTTAAAAAAATAGTAATTTATTGAAGATATTTACTGAAGAGGTCTATAGGTTGCATACTTAGATTAAACAAGATAGAGAAAAATGAATGCAGACGAATTGAGTGATCAGAATTTTTGCTTATAATGCTTAGTATCTACAAATGTATTGAAATTATAAGACAAATGGAACAAAACTTAGTGATCATAATTTAGGCAACATGAAATAGTTGATGATAAGTAAGCGCTGCTTAACCAGATGTATGACATCATTTCCTAAAGGCATTTTATACATTTATTATGTAAAATGAACAACTGTATGTCACCTGTATTCAATAATTGCACCTAGAATTTTTTATATATATTTCAGAGACTTAGACTTTTTTAGAAGACTTATGTACTACTTAGGTATAGATAAAACATGTCTATATATCTATTTATATGAAATAAATTAGTTTTAGTATTTCTAAACTTTCTTCATGTTTAGCCTGACTCTTCTGAATTATTTTTTGACTTGAGTTGTCCAGGTCCTGTTTTTCCACAGATCTCTTATTCCATCAAGAATTTTGATGATTCATTATTCCTTGTGAGTACTCAGTTACTTCTGGGATTTTCTTCCAGGCCACTGAGAACTCATTCTGGAATTTTTGACGCTAGCACTTCTTTGTTCTTACCAGAAGATGTCAGTGGAAGTTTTTCAGGTAATAACCAGAACTCAGTCAGTCCTTCTTCAAATGGTTTTTATTTTTATTTTTTTAAATAAATTTATTTATTTATTTTTGGCTGCGTTGGGTCTTCGTTGCTGCACGCGGGCTTTCTCTAGTTGCAGTGAGTGGGGGCTACTCTTCGTTGCGGTGTGCGAGCTTCTCACTCCGGTGGCTTCTCGTTGTGGAGCACCTAGGCCCGCCTAGGTGCACGGGCTTCAGTAGTTGCAGCACACAGGCTCAGTAGTTGTGGCTCAAGGGCTTAGTTGTTCCACGGCATGTGGGATCTTCCTGGACCAGGAATCGAACCTGTGTCCCCTGCATTGGCAGGTGGATTCTTAACCACTGCGCCACCAGGGAAGCCCGGTTTTTAAATGTTTTGCTGACTGAAGTGTTAAGGGGTTGCACTTGTCCAGGCATACCACTAGGAATAAGGAGCCACTACACTTTCCAGGGATCTTACTCATTCTTACTGTTCACAGAATGCATAAAGAAATGGCGTACTTGGTGAGTTACATAAAGCTCCAGCATGTCTATTCTAGATGACTTTCAGCCATGCTCACCTGTATTTCTTTCCCTGAACTCTTGGGGCATCTTTCTGCTCTAAGGGAGATTTCCTGAGAGATTCTGGGAATCACTTTCCCTTAAAGGATTTTATGTCAAGTTGTACATAACTATGACCATGGCAATGACAGCTTTGTATTGGGCTAATGGAAAATTTAAGATATAGCATGATTTCAGGGATGTTTTATTTCTTTCAGTTGACATGTCTGAGATTGATTCAGAGAGGACAGCATACTACTCTGTGGGACTGTGGAGAGTTTAAAAGAGCAGTTTAGGCTGAAGAGTAGGCCAAGGCCTCATAGGACTTGGAAAGTATTTTGGACTTTATTGAACTTTATTCTAAGGGAAAGTCACTATAGGGTTTTAAGCAGGGGGAGGACTTGAATCAGATTTTTTTTTTCTTTCAAGCACACAGTCATGTTAACCAAGTGATCAAAGTCAGTATTACCAATAGTGGAACAAAGTGACATTGTGTCCTTGCCATTGTATGAGATCAGGAGAAGGCAGTGTAAAATCATCACTCATGTAAAGTTGTTGCCAAAAAAAAATGTTTATCTAGAGTCTAATCATGAGACAGGAAACCCATCCTGGTGGTGGGTCATTCTACAAAAAGCTACTCTGAACTTTTAAAAATGTCAGTGTCATGAAAGACCATAAAAATGTGAAGAGGTGAATAGTTCTAGATTAATGTGTGTGCAAAATGTGTGTGGTCTTTGATAGGGTTCTAAAATTAAAGGAAAAAAAAGCCATAATGGTATTTGTGACATTTGGGAAAATTTGTTTATAGATACTATCAGTGTTAAATTTCTTGGGTGTGAAAATGGTATTGTAGTTATGCAGGGGAATGTTCCAGTTTGTAGGAGGTCCATGATGAAAAGATTTTTGGGGAGTGAAAAATCTACAATTTACTTTCCAGTTGTTCAGGGGAAAAAGTATATATATATAGGTAGAAATAAACCCAATGTGGCAAAATGTTACTAATTGTTAAATTTAGTTGGAAGATGCTGTTCATTGTACCATACTTTCAACTTTTTGTAGGTTCAAAATTTTTCAAAATAAAAGGAGGGTATAACAAGCATATGGTAAGGTCAAGAGCTATAGTCTCTTTGTTTTAACCCTTTAGTTGTAGGCTCAAACTTCGTTCAGCATTGTATGTGAGGTGATGTGGGCTCTTATGAAAAACCTTTGGTGAGGTTGATTCATCTAAAGTACCTGAGATGTTGGATAATTTTGTGAAGAAACTGTACTGTTTTTTTAGTTATAGGTGTGGTGAGATTAGATAGATAAACGTGGTCAAACTTCCAGTAGCCTTTTGATAATGAAAGGATTATTCTGAGTAGTTGAGAATCTCAGATCACCAAAATGGGTGTGGGTGGGTAATTTTAAAATCTTTCTTAACCCTAAAACTTTTAATTTTATTTCAACAATTGAAGGCTCCTAATTTGAAAGGGCTTTTAAAGGCAACTACCTGAATAAGTTTAGTATTGATGAAATTCAATTTAAAAAATCATTTATATAGTATAATAGTTCTTTTCTTAGAGACGTCAACAGAACATTATTTCACTCATGTAAGGAAACTTTTTAAAGTAATAAAGCTTACCCCTTTTAAGTACCAAAATATTAAAAAGTAAAATAACTTTGAAGGTAGTCTTCCAGAAATATAATGCATATTTACCCACTTTTCTTCTGCAGTGCTAATTATTTTGGGGTTTGAAAAGACTTACATTTTAGTCCTATCCCCAGGCAACTGACATTTTCTTCATCTGTAAAACAAATACATTATGAATAAGAAAATATGTAAGACACCTGAAATAATAGGTACAGACTCTTAGTTCCCTTCTTTTGCTTTATTTAAAAAATCTTTATTGTAAAATAAGACACATGCAAAGAAAACTACACGCAACAAATGTGTAGTTGAGTTATGTTTTGTTTATTTATTTATTTATTTTTTTAAATTTATTTATTTAATTTATTTATTTTTGGCTGTGTTGGATCTTCGTTTCTGTGCAAGGGCTTTCTCCAGTTGTGGCAAGCGGGGGCCACTCTTCATCGCGGTGCGCGGGCCTCTCACTATCGTGGCCTCTCTTGTTGCCGAGCACAGGCTCCAGACGCGCAGGCTCAGTAGTTGTGGCTCACGGGCCCAGTCGCTCCGCGGCATGTGGGATCTTCCCAGACCAGGGCTCGAACCCGTGTCCCCTGCATTAGCAGGCAGATTCTCAACCACTGCGCCACCAGGGAAGCCCGAGTTATAAGTTTTTATCCAATATATTCAAAGGTTTTTTTTCTTTAAAGCCAAATAATATTGTTGAGAGTATGTCTTGGGATTGGTCTTTCTGGATTTATAGTCTAATTTTGATTCATATTCTTTCATGCCTTGCATAATTTTAATACCTTTTAGCTTATTTAGAAATAGCACATTCCAGTTTTCATCTGTTGTTTGAGTTTGTCTTTCTGTTTTGCTCTCTTTAGAGATATTATTCTATTCCTTATTTCCTTTTTCACTTTTAGTAACTTTGTATGGAATTTAACTTCTATGCTTACTGATTCTCTTCCATGCAAACTTAATTTCTTGCATTTTACTTTTTTTTAATTTTTATTTTATATTGGAGTATAGTTGATTAACAGTGTTCTGTTAGTATCAGGTGTATTTCTTGCTTTTTTTTTTTTTTTTTCTCTTGGCTGCCCACATGGATCTTAGTTTTGGGACCAGGGATGGAACCCGTGCCCCCTGCAGTGGAAGCGTGGAGTCCTAGCCATTGGACCACCAGGAAATTCCTAGTATTTCTTGCATTTTTAGAATACCTTCTAAATTTTCAGATACTTTCTACGAATTGATAGAGCTCCCTTTTCTGTTAAAATCATGGCAGTTTGTTTTCTGAGCATTCCTGGCACTGATTCCTCCCCACACTTCAGTCTGGCCCTTCTGTTTTCCTTATCTTATTTTTTTTAATTTTTGAAATTTATTTTATTTATTTTTTTATACAGCAGGTTCTTATTAGTCATCCATTTTATACACATCAGTGCATACATGTCAATCCCAATCGCCCAATTCATCCCACCACCACCCCAACCCCCCCATGGCTTTCCCCCCTTGGTGTCCATACATTTGTTCTCTACATCTGTGTCTCAATTTCTGCCCTGCAAACTGGTTCATCTGTACCATTTTTCTAGGTTCCACATATATGCGTTAATATACGATGTTTTTCTCTTTGTGACTTACTTCACTCTGTATGACAGTCTCTAGATCCATCCACGTCTCAACAAATGACCCAGTTTCGTTCCTTTTAATGTCTGAGTAATATTCCGTTGTATATATGTACCACATCTCCTTTATCCATTCGTCTGTCGATGGGCATTTAGGTTGCTTCCATGACCTGGCTATTGTAAATAGTGCTGCAATGAACATTGGGGTGCATGTGTCTTTTTGAATTACGGTTTTCTCTGGGTATATGCCCAGTAGTGGGATTGCTGGATCATATGGTAATTCTATTTTTAGTTGCATTGAATCTGTAGATTGCTTTGGGTAGTATAGTCATTTTCACAATATTGATTCTTCCAATCCAAGAACATGGTATATCTCTCCATCTGTTGATGTCATCTTTAATTTCTTTCATCAGTTTCTTATAGTTTTCTGCATACAGATCTTTTGTTCTCCCTAGGTAGGTTTATTCCTAGGTATTTTATTATTTTTGTTGCAGTGGTAAATGGGAGTATTTCCTTAATTTCTCTTTCAGATTTTTCATCTTTAGTGTATAGGAATGCAAGAGATTTCTGTGCATTAATTTTGTATCCTGCAACTTTACCAAATTCATTGATTAGCTCTAGTCGTTTTTCTGGTGACATCTTTAGGATTCTCTATGTACAGTATCATGTCATCTGCAAACAGTGACAGTTTTACTTCTTCTTTTCCAATTTGTATTCCTTTTATTTCTTTTTCTTCTCTGATTGCCAAGGCTAGGACTTCCAAAACTATGTTGAATAATAGCGGTGAGATTGGACATCCGTATCTTGTTCCTGATCTTAGAGGAAATGCTTTCAGTTTTTCACCATTGAGAACGATGTTTGCTGTGGGTTTGTCATATATGGCCTTTATTATGTTGAGGTAGGTTCCCTCTAGGCCCACTTTCTGGAGAGTTTTTATAATAAATGGGTGTTGAATTTTGTCAGAAGCTTTTTCTGCATCTATTGAGGTGATCATATGGTTTTTATTCTTCAGTTCGTTAATATGGTATATCACATTGATTGTTTTGCGTATATTGAAGAATCCTTGCATCCCTGGGGTAAATCCCAGTTGATCATGGTGTATGATCCTTTTGATGTGTTGTTGGATTCTGTCTGCTAGGATTTTGTTGAGGATTTTTGCATCTATATTCATCAGTGATATTGGTCTGTAATTTTCTTTTTTTCTAGTATCTTTGTCTCATTTTGCTATCAGGGTGGTGGTGGCCTCATAGAATGAGTTTGGGAGTGTTCCTTCCTCCACAGTTTTTTGGAAGAGTTTGAGGAGGATGGGTGTTAGCTCTTCTCTAAATGTTTGATAGAATTCACCTGTGAAGCCATCTGGTCCTAGACTTCTGTTTGTTGGAAGATTTTTAATCACAGTTTCAATTTCATTACTTGTGATTGGTCTGTTCATATTTTCTATTTCTTCCTGGTTCAGTCTTGGAAGGTTATACCTTTCTAAGAATTTGTCCATTTCTTCCAGGTTGTCCATTTTATCGGCATAGAGTTGCTTGTAGTAGTCTCTTAGGATGCTTTGTATTTCTGTGGTGTCTGTTGTAACTTCTCCTTTTTCATTTCTAATTTTATTGATTTGAGTCCTCTCCCTCTTTTTCTTGATGAGTCTGGCTAATGGTTTATTAATTTCGTTTATCTTCTCAAAGAACCAGCTTTTAGTTTTATTGATCTTTGCTATTGTTTTCTTTGTTTCTATTTCATTTATTTCCTCTCTGATCTTTATGATTTCTTTCCTTCTGCTAACTTTGGGTTTTGTTTGCTCTTCTTTCTCTAATTCCTTTAGGTGTAAGGTTATATTGTTTATTTGAGATTTTTCTTGTTTCCTGAGATAGGATTGTATTGCTATAAACTTCCCTCTTAGAACTGCTTTCGCTGCATCCCATAGGTTTTGGATTGTCATGTTTTTGTTGACATTTGTCTCTAGGTATTTTTTGATTTCCTCTTTGATTTCTTCAGTGATCTCTTGGTTATTTGGTAAAGTAGTGTTTAGCCTCCATGTGTTTGTGTTTTTTACGTTTTTTCCCCTGTAATTCATTTCTAATCTCATAGCGTTGTGGTCAGAAAAGATGCTTGATATGATTTCAATTTTCTTAAATTTACTGAGGCTTGATTTGTGACCCAAGATGTGATCTATCCTGGAGAATGTTCCGTGCGCACTTGAGAAGAAAGTGTAATCTGCTGTTTTTGGATGGTATGTCTTATAAATATCAATTAAATCTATCTGGTTTATTGTGTCATTTAAAGCTTGTGTTTCCTTATTAATTTTCTGTTGGATGATCTG
This sequence comes from Balaenoptera physalus, assembly GCF_965194825.1. Classification (NCBI taxonomy): domain Eukaryota; kingdom Metazoa; phylum Chordata; class Mammalia; order Artiodactyla; family Balaenopteridae; genus Balaenoptera; species Balaenoptera physalus. The sequence goes on from NC_138891.1 coordinate 37,269,060, forward strand.
TCCATTGGTGTAAGTGAGGTGTTAAAGTGCCCCACTATTATTGTGTTACTGTCGATTTCCTCTTTTACAGCTGTTAGCAGTTGCCTTGTGTATTGAGGTGCTCCTATGTTGGGTGCATATATATTTATAATTGTTATATCTTCTTCTTGGATTGATCCCTTGATCATTATGTAGTGTCCTTCCTTGTCTCTTGTAACATTCTTTATTTTAAAGTCTATTTTATCTGATAGGAATATTGCTACTCCAGCTTTCTTTTGATTTCCTTTTGCATGGAATATCTTTTTCCATCCCCTCACCTTCAGTCTGTATGTGTCCCTAGGTCTGAAGTGGGTCTCTTGTAGACAGCATATATATGGGTTTTGGGTTTTTTTGTGCCCATTTGCTGCTGTAATTGATGGTTATCAACTTTTTTTTTTTTAAATGTTAAGATGTTGTGATCATTATTTATTTACTTATTTATTTTAATGATGATGAAAGCTTGATGGTATTCACATTGCTTAATTTGTGTCATGCTTTATTTATTTATTTATTTATTTATGGCTGTGTTGGGTCTTCGTTTCTGTGCGAGGGCTTTCTCTAGTTGCGGCAAGCGGGGGCCACTCTTCATCAAGGTGTGCGGGCCTCTCACTATCGCGGCCTCTCTTGCTGCGGAGCACAGGCTCCAGACACGCAGGCTCAGTAATTGTGGCTCACAGGCCCAGCTGCTCCCCAGCATGTGGGATCTTCCCAGACCAGGGCTCGAACCCGTGTCCCCTGCATTGGCAGGCAGACTCTCAACCACTGCACCACCAGGGAAGCCTGGGGTCTTGTTTTTGAATCCATTCAGCAAGCCTGTGTCTTTTGGTTGGAGCATTTAATCCATTCACGTTTAAGGTAATTATCGATATGTATGTTCCTATGACCATTTTCTTAATTGTTTTGGGTTTGTTTTTGTAGGTCCTTTTCTTCTCTTGTGTTTCCCACTTAGAGAATTTCCTTTAGCATTTGTTGTAGAGCTGGTTTGGTGGTGCTGAATTCTCTTAGCTTTTGCTTGTCTGTAAAGCTTTTGATTTCTCCATCGAATCTGAATGAGATCCCTGCCGGGTAGAGTAATTTTGGTTGTAGGTTCTTCCCTTTCATCACTTTAAGTATATCATGCCACTCCCTTCTGGCTTGTAGAGTTTCTGCTGAGAAATCAGCTGTTAACCTTATGGGAGTTCCCTTGTATGTTATTTGTCGTTTTTCCTTTGCTGCTTTCAGTAATTTTTCTTTGTCTTTATTTTTTGCCAATTTGATTACTATGTGTCTCGGCTTGTTTCTCCTTGGGTTTCTCCTGTATGGGACTCTCTGCGCTTCCTGGACTTGGGTGGCTATTTCCTCTCCCTTGTTAGGGAAGTTTTCGACTATAATCCCTTCAAATGTTTTCTCGGGTCCTTTCTCTCTCTCTTCTCCTTCTGGGACCCCTATAATGTGAATGTTGTTGCATTTAATGTTGTCCCAGAGGTCTCTTAGTCTGTCTTCATTTCTTTTCATTCTTTTTTCTTTATTCTGTTCTGCAGCAGTGAATTCCACCATTCTGTCTTCCAGGTCACTTATCCGTTCTTCTGCCTCAGTTATTCTATTGATTCCTTCTAGTGTAGTTTTCATTTCACTTATTGTATTGTTCTTTTCTGTTTGTTTGTTCTTTAATTCTTCTAGGTCTTTGTTAAACATTTCTTGCATCCTCTCGATCTTTGTTTCCATTCTTTTTCAGAGGTCTTGGATCATCTTCACTATCATTATTCTGAATTCTTTTTCTGGAAGGTTGCCTATCTCCACTTCATTTAGTTGTTTTTCTGGGGTTTTATCTTGTTCCTTCATGTGGTACATAGCTCTCTGCCTTTTCATCTTGTCTATCTTTCTGTGAATATGGTTTTTGTTCCACAGGCTGCAGGATTGTCATTTTTCTTGGTTCTGCTGTCTGCCCTCTGGTGGATGAGGCTATATAAGAGGCTTTTGCAATGGGAGGGACTGGTGGTGGGTAGAGCTGAGGTTTGCTCTGGTGGGCAGAGCTCAGTAAAACTTTAATCCGTTTGACTGCTGATGGGTAGGGCTGGGTTCCCTCCCTGTTGGTTGTTTGGCCTGAGGCAACCCAACACTGGAGCCTACCTGGGCTCTTTGGTGGGGCTAATGGCAGACTCGGGGAGGGCTCATGCCAAGGAGTACTTTCCAGAACTTCTGCTGCCAGTGTCCTTGTCCCCATGGTGAGCCACAGCCACTCCCCGCCTCTGCAGGAGACCCTCCAACACTAGAAGGTAGGTCTGGTTCAGTCTCCCCTGCGGTCACTGCTCCTTCCCCTGGGTCCCAATCCACACACTACTTTGTGTGTGCCCTCCAAGAGTGGAGTCTCTGTTTCCCCAGTCCTGTCAAAGTCCTGCAGTCAAATCCCACTAGTCTTCAAAGTCTGATTCTCTAGGAATTCCTCCTCCCATTGCCAGACCCCCCAGGTTGGGAAGACTGACGTGGGGCTCAGAACCATCACTCCAGTGGGTGGACTTCTGTGCTCTAAGTGTTCTGCAGTCTGTGAGTCACCCATGCAGCAGTTATGGGATCTGATTTTGCTGTGATTGCGCCCCTCCTACTGTCTCATTGTGGCTTCTCCTTTGTCTTTGGATGTGGGGTATCTTTTTTGGTGAGTTCCAGTGTCTTCCTGTCGATGGTTGTCCAGCAGCTAGTTGTGATTCTGGTGTTCTCACAAGAGGGAGTGAGAGCACGTCCTTTTACTCCACCATCTTGGTTCAGGCTTATCCTATTAATTTTGATTCTGATCGCAGCAGTTGCTCCTTATTGTGAGCCCTGACCCAGAAGGGGTCCTGGCCTGTCAGTTTCAAAGGTTCAGGGGAATTAAACCCATTCCACCCTTTAGGCTTTACCTTAGGTTCTCTTGCTGCCTCTGCTCCATTGGAGTGGCCACACCTCCTCCCAATGCAGCTGCTGTTCTTCAATTGGCCCCTGTGCCTTTTAGCTACCCCCTGTTGGCCATTGTGGAATTCTCTGGTTTTCTTTAATGAGTCCTGGTTGCTTCCGACACAGATGCTGTAACACCAGGGATTGTGGCTCTGGTAGTTCATTCCCACCAGCTTGTATTTTGGGTTTCTTGGAGGAATAACTTGTCATTTAGTTATATGATATATGTCTTGGGTTCTGGTTTTGCTATCCAGTGGTCAGTGATATGAGGAGATTCAGGAAGATCCAAAAATGATGCCATTTCCATCTTTATAGAATCTGCAAGATTCTTTTGCCTTATTCTTAAATAGGGTGCTGAATATGGTTTAGTTTTTACTTAACATTCTTGCTATCATAAAAGATATGAACATTACTTACTTTATTATGATGACTTCAGATCACCTGAGAGGGGTAGCCTTCGTCTTTAGTTTTAAATCAATTTTATAAAAAGATACAGTAGGTTTTTATGTCTTGTGATGTTGAATTTCATTTGTCTCGACTACTGATGTGACTAATGAGCTATTTTTCTCTTTAAGGTGCTCTTTCTAATCCCTTGAAGGTTTGGAAGCCTAATGATCAAACTTTTTAACTCTGTGTGAAGTAAGAGTAAATAGATTCAAGGTTTTCAGGGAAAGAAACTTTTACTTTTATTACTGGTGACCTTTTTGCTTTTCCCTGAGTTGTTGAAGCTTTTTGCTTGATAGTCAAGTTGATAGCTGAGGTAGAAAGAAGTGAGGCAAGGATTCAGTGTTTCCTCAGTGATCTCTGATGTCATTCGATTGAACAGTTTTAAAACGTGCTAAGAAAACAGTATAAAATTTTCTTTTAAAACTAATTCATTTAAGAAAAAAATGGTTGGGCTTCCCTGGTGGCGCAGTGGTTGGGGGTCTGCCTGCCAATGCAGGGGACGCGGGTTCGGGCCCTGTCTGGGAGGATCCCACATGCCGCGGAGCAACTCGGCCCGTGAGCCACAATTACTGAGCCTGCGCGTCTGGAGCCTGTGCTCTGCAACAAGAGAGGCTGCGATAGTGAGAGGCCCGCGCACCGCGATGAAGAGTGGCCCCCGCTTGCCGCAACTAGAGAAAGCCCTCGCACAGAAACGAAGACCCAACAAAGCCATACATACATACACACATACATACATACATAAGAAGAATGTAAGCAGACAAGAATAGCATTAAAAAAATAAAAAAATAAAGAAAAAAATGGTTGATTTAAGGAAAAAGACAGTCCTCACTGTGTGATAGTAAAATGATTGTAAAAATGGACCTGCAAGCTGAAACCATGCAAAGCAATCATATAATCAGTAGGAAAATTATGATGGTTTTGTGACGTTTTAAAAATTTTTGTTGAAATATTAATTCTTACTGTTAATTTTAAAGAATAGGGAAGTAGTGAAACTACTATTTAGTATAACTTAAAACTTTAGAAACATTGAGAATTGTGTTTTATTTCTTTTTAAACTACTCTTTATAAGTTTTTTACACAGTACTTCCCTTCACATCTTTCCTGTGCTCTGATGGCTTTCAACATTTTATCCTTTGCACTTTGAATATCATGAAATATCTCCAAGAGTTTCTTTAATTTGTAGTATTTTCTCAGAGTGACTTCCTCTGGGACATTGTTATCTGTTTTATCACAACCACTCATTGATGTTGATAAGTTGCCTTCACTAAGTTCCTCTGACTGCACATCTAGAGGGGCTTATACTGCAGCAGTGTCAGCCTTGCCACGGCCAGCTGTTTCTTCTATAATTCTATTTACATTGGATTCGAAATTCACTTCTAGCATATCACTTTTAATTTCTTTGCTGCATTTTCATCTTTGTTGATTATCCATATGTGTAAAATGGCATGTGGATTTATCATTGGCCAACAAGAAGGCAGCACAATTGCACTCTCGGCTGTTCGTTGTTGCAGTGACTAATCACCAGTAGACTTTTAGAGAAGGGACATGATTGGCTACTGATTATGATGTTCATCTTATTTATGTGATGATTTGTGGACCGAGGAGCAAAGTTTGTACTTTATGTAATTATTATATGTTAATGTATGTTAAATGAAATTGGAGCCATGATATTGGGGACTGTTTGTTGTTAACTAAACCCTGGTATAAAGCATGGCATGAAATTCTTGCGTATCAGAATCATGCAAAATGAGAACTCTGCCTGTAATATGAGAAAACAGGTTGTACTTGGATTTGGTGAAAATTGTGAAGGTGATAATGGACCTAAATCTGAGACATTTACACAATAACATAGTGGTCTTTAAAAAGTACTTTATTCTTTACAAAAAATAAATTTAAAAATTTTTAGATAAATTCCTTAAAGGGAAATGTGTGTGTATATACGTATACTAAGACTAAGGGTAAAGGTGTGAAAGGAGAAAGTTTTAGCATTTCTTGCATTAATATATTCTATAAACTTCTGTTTTCTGTGATCTGATTATTCTACATTGCTTGATATTCTTATGATTAAAACCTTCATTTTGTGATCTGAGGAATTCCTTCTGGCCTGTGGTTGGGTTCCTCTCAAATATCCTCCTCTGTAGATGCTTATGATTGTTGCTTTTTCATTACTGCAGTGACGAAGTGTTAGTGGTGTTGTGAAGCCTGCATTTGTTTTTATTTATTTTTTAAAAAAATATTTATGTATTTATTTATTTGGCTACGCTGGGTTTTAGTTGTGGCACATGGGATTTTTGTTGTGGTGTGAGGAATCTTTAGTTGCAGCCTGCAGGATCTTTTGGTTGTGGCATGCAGGCTCTTAGTTGTGGCAGGCGGTATCTAGTTCCCTGACCAGGGGTGGAACCTGGGCCCCCTGCATTGGGAGCGTGGAGCCTTAACCTCTGGACCACCAGGGAAGTCACAGTCTGCATGTATTTATTCACTTAAATGGAGAGGGAAGAGGGATGAAAGTGTTACACAGATGCCTAAGGGGCTGGCTTGTTTTTTTTGTTTTTTTTTTTTTTAATTCACGTTCTTTTATTTATTTATTTATTTATTTATTTATTTATTTATTTATTTATTTATTTATTTATTTATTTATGACTGTATTGGGTCTTCGTTTCTGTGCGAGGGCTTTCTCTAGTTGTGGCAAGTGGGGACCACTCTTCATCGCGGTGCGCAGGCCTCTCACCATCGCGGCCTCTCTTGTTGTGGAGCACAGGCTCCAGACGCGCAGGCTCAGTAATTGTGGCTCACGGGCCCAGTTGCTCCGTGGCATGTGGGATCTTCCCAGACCAGGGCTCGAACCCGTGTCCCCTGCATTGGCAGGCAGATTCTCAACCACTGCGCCACCAGGGAAGCCCTGGCTTGTTTTTTTTTAGTGTGCAAATTTTACAACTGGAGGGGGAAAAACTACAAAAATATATCTATTGTAAATATTTGAACATACTGAAGAGCATAAAGAAAAATTTTAAATCACCTACTATAGTTCCGTTAGTACTCAGATACTGCCTCTGTTAATATTTTGGTGTATATCTGTCTATACATTCTTTTTCATACATGTACATACACTTGCACTTTTACACAAAATGTTTTAAAATGGGATCATATTGTATATGCTTCCTCCAAGTGGATTTGCAGGGTACATACACATTTTAAAGCTTTTCCTTATGTAAAATATACAAAAACAGAATTGAGACTAAAGTGAACACAATATATGTATCACCCAGCTTCAGCGGTTTCAGTACCTATAGTCAATCTTGTTTCATCCATACCCACCTACCCTTGCATTATTTTGAAGCCAGTTCCAGGTAAATATTTTAGCACACTCCAGATAAATATTTCAGCACATATGGTTAAAATTTTATGTTTTGCCAAATTGTTCTCCAGAAAAGTGTTTTCAATGTAGACTTGTCAGAGATAAGATTAAAAAACATTTTAAAACTTTTAGTGTTATGAGTCAGATACATACATATTTTTTCCTCAGGTAATACAAAAAATCCTAATAAAGTGAACTTGGGTATGCTTTTATACTCTGGCAGGAAACTTTCAGTTCCTCATCAGTATGTCCCTCATAGGAATGCTGTGACAATTAGATAGGGTGATCATATAATTTATTGCCCAAACTGGAATGCTTTTGAGATTCAAAGGAGGCACTATTAATAATAATGCCAGTATAACAGGCATGGCATAAACCAGTACTGTATTTTGGCACAGCTGGACTGTATGCTTACCCTAGTATTGGATAATGTGCATAAGATGCATTAAACATAAAGTGACTATATCATGTAGTCAGTAGATGGTAACTTTTATTTATGCCTGTGTATGGATATCTATAAAAATCTTTTCTTAAAGAAAAGAAGTGTTTTGAATTGGCAACTCAAAATCCTAAGTTAACGGTTTCTGTGTGTTTTTGGAGCTGACAGTGACCACAGTTTTTAAAAGTAGCTCTAATTTTCATAATTAAGAAGACATTTGTGTTAATATTTGCAGCTGGAGAATGCCGGAGGAGACCTTAAGGATGGCCACCACCACTATGAAGGAGCTGTTGTCATTCTGGATGCGGGTGCTCAGTATGGGAAAGTCATAGACCGGAGAGTGAGGGAACTGTTTGTGCAGTCCGAAATCTTCCCCTTGGAAACACCAGCATTTGCCATTAAAGAGCAAGGATTCCGGTAGACTTTTAACTTACGTTTTTCTGAGGAGGCTGGGCTTAGATTGTAGGATATTTTATTATTAATTTGTTTGGGCACTGAATTACTTAATGAAAATAAGACATGGAATGGCTTTACAAGAAATTTCCCATGGCTCTGGGAATTAAAAGGAATTTAAATTAAAGGAAAAGATTACATTAATTTTATTTGCATAGTTTTAAGAATTTATCATTTGAACATCTTATGTTTCATAGGATTTCTGGATCAGACTTAGATTTGGCTATTATGGTCATTCATTCATTCATTCATCCCAGAGCATTTGATCAAAGGAATATATATGTATAATGGCTAGAATACCTAAATTAGAGAGTTCTGTGTACAATGAGTCTCTTTTGCTTCCTATTCCACGAAACTAGTTTCTAAAGTATGAAGACTTCTAATTTAAGGGCTAATTCCATAGTTTGTACTCTTAAAACTAGTCAAAATGACATCCAACTTGTAACTTCTTCCTTTAACAACTATTTCTGGTTAATGCTGTGTCTTTTCTCTTGGAATTAATGTTTGTTTTTTTATTGAGTGTTATTCAGAAGCAAGCAACTGCAGTTTATATCCTTAATTAGCTCTTAAGCCTTAATGCTGTATTTCTTCCAAAATATAATGTGTTTAATTTTTCTTAAAAACATAGTGTTTTTCCATTAGACAAATGGTTAACTTTTAAAAACTTCACAGATGAGTATACATTATCCTTTGTTTCTTGTTTTTGAGATAGAGTGAATTGCAAATCAGAAAAGGCAGGTTTACATTTAACTCTGTTCTAGTTTTAGGATGTAGATTAAAAACAAGTATCTCTTTTAAACTGTAGAATTTTGGAGTAAGAAGTTTATCTAATTCAACTGTCTTGATTTGCCAGTGAGAACCAGTTTTAAGGGAATCAAAAACTGCAAGAAATCTGAATGGCTCTCTTGTCAGATCCAAGTTCCATCATTCTCCCAACCCAAAACAAACACAGAAATCCCCAGCAAACTAATTGACCACATGTTTTGGAATAGGGTAACCAATATTGGCAATAGAAGTCTGATTGTTTTTCTTGTCACCTGATTACCTGATCATCAACAGTTTCTAGGTCCTGCTTATGCCTATAGCTTCTTTTCTCTGTAGAAGAATAGGAACTATAGCACTGTGGCTTTCATTACTATAATCCTTTCTGCTGAGATAGTTATTTGACCACCCTTTTTCTAGAATAAATTTTAGGTTTATGACTTGAGAGACATCTTAACCTACCTGTTTTTAGAAACTTGATTTGCTTGATACATAAAATTGGTATCTGGAATGCCTTAGGACTTCGTGGGCCTTGTAATTGCAAGTTGTTTCAAAATAATAGCAGGGTAGAAATAGAAAACTCAGAATGAGTGATTAGCTCTTCTCAAGACTTACTGAGATAAGAATTTTCATAATTGGCTTAAGTGCAGCTTGAGTTTTATCCTTGACTAAGTCCATTGCCTTTTCTTTTTAATAGTATTAAGAATCTTTATAGCCTTGAGTTGTTTAGCAGATTAATGAGGGATGCTGGGCAGTTGCATGGTTGTTGTCCTTTATAAAACTAAATACAAACTAAATACTGAAATTCTAGAGATTTTGATTATTAAGTATGTTTTAGAGAGTTTTAGCTTCTGCATTTTTAAGAGGCTAGGTTACATATCTACCCTTAGGGCTACCCCATTCCCCTTTAAAATTGTTATCTTAAAGATGTCACGTTTATCATCTGAGTAGATTATCTTCAGTCTGTTTTGCAAGAGATAAGCTGACTGACATAATGTATACCAAAATTCATGTTACCAATACAAGGTTTTAAGAGTAGGGCTTTTGTGCTCACTTAAATTATTGTTATATATTTTTAAAAAATACATTAGCTTGTTGAGTAATTTTTATGAATTTGACTTATATTATTTTTCTGGATGTATTATAAGTCTAGCATTTTAATTTATATGTTTTTACATGGCAGGCAGCCACTAATTATAAGGTGAATTGTAATCCAATTTTGTTTGTAAGTAGATTTTGGTTATATCTTGGAATGCATTTTCCTTTAGAAATATAGATAAATTAGGATTCCTGCAAACTCAAACTTAAAATGAGTTTGAGGATACCTTAAATTGATTAAAGGGCATAAGTATGCCTGTATTGTGTAAACTGGAGAGCATGAGTAGTCTGAAGGTGCAAGTCTCTCTGTGATTCCAGTTATTTGTGGCTACGTAAGGGTGAAAGTCCAATATTAGCAGATTTTTTCCCTTGTTTTTCCTAAAGACAATCTAGAAATCTGAATGTTTATGTAAAAATCATAACATTAAAGTGTTCTAAAAGTTTTTGATTGAATGCTGAGGACCAAAGTTAGCTGTATTAGAGGCCAGGTGAGGAATATAGGCCTCAATTTTCAGCTTTCTTTATATGAATATTTCTATTCCCAAGTTAACCGATGGAATGCTCTATAAATTGTAATGCAGTTAAGTGATAATACTGACCACGGTTCTGAGAGCAGGGCATGTGAGGCAAGTCGTGTTAGCTCTTATTCCTAGGTCTCAGGTAAAATTGTTGGGACTATTGGACAGGTTTTAAACAGGCAAAGTTAGGTAATTCTTCACATTTTCTGCCATCCTTTATTATAGAGTATTTTGCCCTGCGTAATCCAGGGCGTTCATAATACCTTCACTTGTCCTACTGTGACCTGCTTCACTCCTGACCTCTCAGGAGACCTGTATTTTCACCATCTCACTTTAGAATTCTCATTTACTTCCTCCATTGATGAGGAAACAAAACAAATACAGGCTAACCTTCATAGATTGAAACATTGGTTTTATATATTTGGAAGTTTGTACTTATTAACAAGTGTTTGTTGAATTGATAAACTTCCATGTATTGCAATAAAGTAGAGTAAAAATAAGTAAGCTGTGTAGAGGACTTCCCTGGTGGTCCAGTGGTAAAGACTCTGCGCTTCCACTGCAGGGGGCGCGTGTTCAATCCCCGGTCAGGGAACGAAGATCCCGCATGCTGTGGCCAAAAAAAAAAAAAAAATTAAGCTGTGTAAGAGGCTGTTAATAGGCTGATGGAATCTGGATCTGCTATAGCATACTGAAAACATAACAAAACCTCTGAATCTGTATCGAGTCTCCCTCAGTGGTACAAGCAAGAGAGGGCATAGACCTTGTATAAAAATTAGCAGTTAGAGATTCTTCATTACTCTCTTCCTTAAATCCACAGTGCTATTATCATCTCTGGAGGACCTAATTCCGTGTATGCAGAAGACGCTCCCTGGTTTGATCCAGCAATATTCACTATTGGCAAGCCTGTTCTTGGAATTTGCTATGGCATGCAGGTATATACATCTATGAATTTGCCTTAAGAGTTAACTTATTCTGCTTGTGACTCCTACTGTATTAGTATTTTCTATCTTTAGAGTAAGTAGGATATTTAGTTATATGAGATAATTTGTTCATATTACAACTGTTTATGAGTTGCTACACTAGTATGGCAGAACTGACTTCCGTGGGGATTTTCAGAAAAGGAACTATATTACTGCTTACAACAAAACACTGTCCATTAAAAAAAAAAACTTAGACATTTAAATACACATAAAAGTTGCAGAAGTAGTTCACAGAGCTCCTGTATACTTTTACTCAGTTCCCCAATTATGACATTTTAAACCATTTTGAGAGTAATTTGCAAACAAGGTGTTCTGTTACTTGTTGTATCCTCAGTACTAGAATTCTGTCCTACATAACCAGAGTACAGTTATCAAAATCAGGAAGTTAACATTGACTCAATGTTAGCATCTGATCCACAGACTCCATTCACATTTCACTGTTGGTCTCGTTAATGTCTCTTGTAATTCATGAATCCAGTCTAGGACCATGTGTTGTATTAGGTTGTCATGTCGCTTTACATTACTTTAGTTTGGAATCATTCCTCAATCTTTCCTTCTCTTTCATGGCCTTGGCAATTAAGAAAAAAGTACATTCCAGTTACCTTGTAGAGTAGTCCTCAATCTTGGTTTGTTTGATGTTTACTCATTGTTAGATTCAGGTTATGTATTTTTGGCAGGAATACCACAGAAGTAATGCTGTGCTCTTCTCAGAGCATCTCATTAGGAGGCACATGATGTCAATTAATATCATGATAAGTGATGTTCATTTTGATTATTTTGTTAAGATGGTGTCTGCCAGGTGTCTTCACTGTAATGTTAATTAAATATATGTAGGGGAGCGGCCAAGATGGTGGAATAGGGAAACCCTGAGTTCACCTCCTCTCATGGGCACACCAAAATTACGACTATTTACAGAGCAACTATTGATGAGAATCTAGCAGAAGAGGTCTTCTACAGCTAAAGATATAAAGAAGGAACCACAATGAGATGGGTAGGAGGGTCAGAGTTACAGTCAAAACACAGCCCTGCACGGGTGACCCACAAATGGGAGAATAATTACAATTGCAGAGGTTTCCCCCAAAGTCAGAGCCCCATATTGGGCTCCCCAGCCCAGGGATCCTGCACCAGGAAAATGAACCCCCAGAACATTTGGCTTTGAAGGCCAGTGGGGCTTACTTTTGGGAGAGACAGAGGGTTGTGGGAAATACAGATTCCACTCTTTTTTTTTTTTTTTTTAAAGGAATTCCTTTATTTTTATTATTTATTTATTTATTTATTTATTTTTGGCTGTGTTGGGTCTTCGTTTCTGTGCAAGGGCTTTCTCTAGTTGCGGCAAGCGGGGGCCACTCTTCATCGCGGTGCGCGGGCCTCTCACTATCGCGGCCTCTCGTTGCGGAGCACAAGCTCCAGATGCGCAGGCTCAGTAGTTGTGGCTCACGGGCCCAGTTGCTCCTTGGCATGTGGGATCTTCCCAGACCAGGGCTCGAACCCGTGTCCCCTGCATTAGCAGGCAGATTCTCAACCACTGCGCCACCAGGGAAGCCCCAGATTCCACTCTTAAAGGGCGCACACAAAATCTCACACGCTCCAAGACTCAGGGCAGAAGCAGTAATTTAAAAGGAGCCTGGGTCAGACCCACCTGCTGATCTTGGAGAGTCTCCTGGAGAGGCAGGAGGCAATTGGAGCTCACCCTGGGGACATAGACACTGGAGGCAGCTATTTTTGGGAGCTTATTCTACCATGAGGACACCAGTGTTGGTGCCATTTTGGGATCCTCCTCATTTTAGTAGTGAGCAGAACAGTGAATTGTCTTTTTTTAAACAACCTGGTTGAAACTTGTGTATTGATATGAATAATGCACAAAGGGAAGCTATTCAAAAGTTAGAAAGTGAACAGACCAATATATTTTCTAATAGCTGTCTCTGGAGCTTTCAGTAAAGGAAGGAAACATAAATCAATGTTCACGTAAGAATGTGAATGTTTTTATTATTCCTACTCTTGATACAAGGGCAGACTATTAAAAATCACTGGTCTGCAAAACAACTTTACCAGATTTTGCTTCTTGTTAATTGATTGTTATGGTTTTCCACTGATTTAGAGGAAATGCTGAATATAAATATATAAAATACAAAATCTGTAATAATGGATATTTTCTTATCTAGGCAACAAGAATTTTATAGTAAAAGGTTCTTTTTCCCCTGTAATATGCTCCGAAAAGTCAACTGGTGATTATAAATTTGACTTGGATAATAGCTTATTTTTAGATTTTCCCACCTAGTATTCTAATATGTTTTCTCATAAGAGCCTGTTTCCTGATCAGATTTAACATTGGAAATTGGCTGACTTTTTTTTTAAATATGTCTTTGCCCCATGATGTAATGTATTTACATAATTTATTGATCTTCCTTGCCTGAGTAGTCAATATTAATCATAAAGCACAACTAATAATTACAATTTAAAAAAAAGAAATTTTTGGCCATACCACACAGCATGTAGGATCTTAGTTCCCCGACCAGGGATCGAACCTGCCCCGCTTGCGTTGGAAGTGTAGAGTGTTAACCACTGGACAGCCAGGGAAGTCCAGCACAACCTGTAATTAAATGGTTTTTAGTGTATTGAGAGGCATTATAACATTTTGTAAGGAAGAGTCTCACAAGATATTTTTTTGGCACCCACTTAGAGGGAAATAGGTCTGGAAAATGCTCCCTTAATTTAAATGATAGCAGCTGACTGTTTCTCCATTATGTCAGTACCCCCTTATAATTGTAAGACCACATTTTTCTGTCATTCAGTAGGGGTCTATGGTAGCCAGAGCCCGGCCTGCTTATGTTAAATGCATAAAAAATTTTGCCTTTGTCATCTGTACTTTCATAGTAGTATAAGGGAATAGGCTGATCTTGGTCCTTTGGGCAGAAATTGTCTTTATATAAAATATTGATAAATAAATAAATAATACCATGTAGCTAATATGCTGTTTGTAAAGGACTACCACTTCTTAGTGACTCTTAGTTGAGTAATTTTAGCACCAAAGGTCTCACTCTGGTATATACCTTTGCCCCCTCCATGGCATCCTGAAATTTTAGTTATTTCAATGTCTTCTGTACCATCTGTTGCCATTAACTCTTGTCAAGAGTCTTTCTGATTGCTTCCTGGTAGTTCTTTGCTTTGGAAGAAAAAAGTCTGTCCTGCTCCTTGCTCCCATTACCTCTATTACCATTTATGCCCCACTCAGCATAAGAAATAGAACATTAGTAGAACTTTTAAAACTCTTTATGCTTTTTTCCATTCTACATTCTTCTCTCTTCATGCAAGAGGTAACACTTTCCTGAAATGTTATTCATTCCCTTTCTTTTCTTTGTAGCTTTATACATATTGTATTTCTAAATAATATTTTACTTAGTTTTGCCTGTTGACCTTAATATAAGTGAAATCGTACTTCGTGTATTTTCATTTTTGGTTTTGAGATTAATTAATTTTATTTTCACTACTGAGTTTTTTTGTTTTTTTTTTTAAATTAATTAATTTATTTATTTATGGCTGTGTTGGGTCTTCGTTTCTGTGCTAGGGCTTTCTGTAGTTGCAGCAAGCGGGGGCCACTCTTCATCACGGTGCGGGGGCCTCTCACTATCGCGGCCTCTCTTGTTGCGGAGCACAGGCTCCAGATGTGCAGGCTCAGCAATTGTGGCTCACGGGCCCAGTTGCTCTGCGGCATGTGAGATCTTCCCAGACCAGGGCTCGAACCCGTGTCCCCTGCATTGGCAGGCAGATTCTCAACCACTGCGCCACCAGGGAAGCCCTTCACTACTGAGTTTATTGTTTGAATGTAGCACAAATTAATTATACATTCCACTGTTAGTATTGCTGGTCTTTTCCCAGGTTTTTGCTATTACAGATACTGCCATGAATATTTTTGGACTCTTCATCTGGTATTGTACATACACAGGCTTTTCTCTAGGCTAATCATTAATTGAAATACCGAGTCTCAGCTTCACTAGGAAATGATATTTGCCCCCAAAGTACATTCCCAGAGCAGCATATAAGTATATAAAAATTTCTTCTGCTCTATATCCCTGCCAGGCCTTGACAAGGTTAGCTTTTTTTTTTTTTTTCCCTGAATTTGCCTAGCTGAAGAGGTGTTAAATGACATCATGTTGTAGTCTTAATGGTCATTTTCCTTATTTTGAGATTCATGTGTTTATTTGCCATTAGTCATTAGTGTCTGCTTTGCTGTAAAAGCTTATTTGTGATTTTTGCACATTTTTCTGTTGAATTTTTTAGATTGTTTTTATATATGCTGGATACTAAACTTCTGCTAATCATATATATTGCATATACTTTCTAGATTGTGACTTCTCTCTTCACTATAATTTCATTTTTTTTTAAAGAAACATCTTTATTACAAGCATTTGGCTTCTTTATACACTCCCACAGGTTTTGTCAAATTGTTTTTATTGGTGGAATTTCCTTCCATTTCCCCCTCCCAAATCTAAGATTTATTTTAAAACCTTGACATATAAGACAGATAAGAGGGAAGCTGACCCAGTTAGAGTGGTAGACCTAGTAGACTTACAGGGTTTTTTTTTGAGGCATTAAGGACCTCGAGGTTATCAGGAATCCATACTGAAAACCATTTCCTTAGGTCAAAATAGAATATTAAAACAAAATTTTAACAAAGTAAAGTGTTTTACTCTACATAAAGTTATTCCCTCCTCCCACACACACACTTAGCTGGTCTTTCAACTCCTTGTATTTTCACCCTTAAGTAGCATACATAGTCAGGAACCAAGAATAAGCATGAAAGCCTTCTGAACAGATGAGATAGCTTTAAATTTTACTTCAAGTCTTTGGCTTTGTAAAAGCCTTTAATTTAGACTTTGTGGACTTTTAAATTGTGTAGAGTTCCAACAGCTTTGGTTATCTTGATCATTCAGCTGTCTTCTAATTAAGAACTGCAAATTAGAGGAGGCAGAGGTGCACAGGGTTCATTGAGTGGTGTAGAGGAAAACATCCATTTTTCATTCAGCAAATTTGAATGACTGACTACTCTGGG
The DNA here is from genome assembly GCF_965194825.1 of Balaenoptera physalus. Taxonomy (NCBI): domain Eukaryota; kingdom Metazoa; phylum Chordata; class Mammalia; order Artiodactyla; family Balaenopteridae; genus Balaenoptera; species Balaenoptera physalus. The sequence continues at coordinate 37,285,087 of NC_138891.1, forward strand.
CCACATACTTTGTTAGGCCCCTGGGACTGTGAAGAGACCTGAAGAGAATGACAGGGAAGATGAGAGGTGAAATTAGATGGGGGCAATGTATTGAAAAGTCTGTGTTCCATATAAGGGACTTGGACTTTATCCTGTAGACAAGGGGCCAGCAAACTACAGCCTGCTGCCAAAGCTGGCCCACTGCCTGTTTTTGTATGACCTGCAAGCTAAGAATGGTTTTTATGATTTTAAAATGGTTTTTATGGTTGGAGTTGAAAACCATTAAAAAAAAAATTACATTTTGTGACATGTGAAAATTAAGTGAAATTCAAATTTCAGTGCTCATAAATAAAGTTTATTGGAACACCGCCACATCCAGTCCTGTAAGTATTGTCTGTGGATGCTTTTGTGTTAACGACAACAAGAGTTGAACAGTTGCTCCAGAGACAGTAGGGCCTGCAAAGGCTAAAATACTTACTCTTTGGCCCTTTACAGGAAAAATTTACCAACCCAGATGTAGATGATAGAGAGCCATTAAGAATTTAGTAATGGACTAACACAATCATATTTATATTTTAGTAGCTGACATTCGTAGATCTCTGGAATATAGGCTGGAAGATAGGCAAGACTGGAGGCAAGGGGACTGATTAGACTGCAGCAGTGTTTCCTAAACTGTGTTGGTTAAGGTGCTGCAGAAAGTGTTTTACTTACGAGTCTTTAGTTTGGGAAATACTGGGTTAAACAAGGGTCAGCAGGGTTTTTTTTAATTGCTGGACTTAACCCAAACCTTTATTGCAGGAAGGTTAATTGTGAATGTCTGAGAGGAGAATGTAGGGGGCAGCATTTGCTGATGGTTTTGAAGAATATGCCATTGTGCATCACAAGAATGAACATTTATTTAGCCCTCTGCCTGCTTTCCTGTTGGGGGCTGGGTCAACCTGCATCACATATTGTTGTGGCAGATATCTTATGACACCTGTTGTGGAACAGACATACCAAGATGGGTTGTAATGATTTTATTGATGCAAATTTAATGTTCCTAAAAATCTTGTGTGTATCTGTTTGGTGTTGGGGGTGTTTGGACATATGTAAGTGATAAATAAGAAGATTGACACAGGAAGGGTCAGAATGTAGAGACCACTTAAAATAAAAGTCTGTAGGTGTATGGGATTTGAACAAATAAATTTAATTGAATGAAAGACCAGATTTTATTGCTTATCCCATCTCCACAGCACAGCCTTCTACAGACTTTTAGACTATTCCTTTGGGGCCAAAGATTAAACAGTTTGGAGGAATTTATATCTGCCTGGTTTTTAATACCAACTAGGTACTTTCTAAGCTCAAAGTGCCTTTTAAAATTCTTTAAAATTAAATAGATGTAAGTGTTAAAGAAATCCCTGTTTTTAACAGATGAATTAAAGTACACTAAATGGAAAATTTGCCAGTGTTTAGGAATTTGACCTGAGGTTAATATTTATTAATCTAGTTTTGTTTTATAACTATGCCTTTTAAGAACTTTATTATTATATATAATAACACCAAGTTATCTACAGTTATCAGACTTCCTTTATTTTTTGGGCACAAACATAACAGCTATCCTAAAAATAAGAAACGTAAATTATTAATGTAAGAAATTGAGTAATTTTCTTTTGATTTATATTAACATCAATTTATTTTCTCTTTGAACAGATGATGAATAAGGTATTTGGAGGTACTGTGCACAAAAAAAGTGTTAGAGAAGATGGAGTCTTCAGTATTAGTGTGGATAACACATGCTCGTTATTCAGGTATTAAAGATATTTTTAGATCAATAAGAATGTTAGTAGATTAACTAACTTACAGCTGGGTATGTTATTCTTCAAAATTGGAGATTCTGTAATTCTTAGACAAAATTAAGGCCACAGTAGTGGCCAAAGGTGTTAATTGTCATATTTGTCTTCCAATTGAGTGTCAAGACAGCAGCAGATCGCAGTGATGCTAATTAGGGATAAGAAAAGCACTTAATGACATAATTTAAAAGCACCTGTGCAGTCTTGAACCCCTCTTTGGGACAGCATATTGTGATGCCAACATTTGTAGTTTTCCCTTTTCACTCTTTTAGTAGAGTGTGATTCTAAACATTAGTATGACAGATGTGGCAAATGGATAACGTCTTAAACTGTCCTGCATTTGTATACTACCTCTTCCTCTACCATGTTCTTGCTCTGGGTACTTAGCAAGCTACCCATTGCTGGACTCATTACTAAATATGTGTTTTATTTCCCTCTTCCTCACTTTCTGTACTGTATCTGAGCATAACTATACTTGGTGTACTGTCTTTAATACAATGAATGTATTAATTGATTTTATTGCTAGGTGATAATAGATTAGGTACAGTAGCTCTAATGTGTTTGAAGATTGGTGAATGAGCTGTTCATTGGCTTTCTAGAATCATTTATCTTCTGCCTTACTAAAAAAAATAGCTGAGTTTTCATTTAGCTTCCTGAAAGACCAGAAAACTTAAGTTTTAGTCACTTGCTTTCTTTTTTGGGGTTTTCCCATGTTTTGGATATAGCCCATTTAGGTGGACTATTGATAGAGTTACTCACTTACTTTTTTTTGAACTAAATTTCATATTTATTTAAAAATCACATTTCTCCCTAACTGCATTCAATCTGTAGAACACTGGCTGATGTCAATTAATGTGCACATGTTATTTTTATTATCATTTCTTATAACTGTGCTAATTATTTTTATAGATTTGTTTTGTTTATTAACATATTCTTACAGCCTCCATTGAGTTGTGCCTAAATTAATTCTTAATGAATAGTGTTCTCTAAATTGGACAGATCAGAAATTTTAAAATTCAAGTTAAGAACTTTTATCTGAAATGGAGATTTCCCAGTTTTTATACAGAACTGGCTGTGGCTGGCTTTTCTTTAATACTAGAAAGAACAAAAATAAGTATATCTGTATTCAAAGATTCTTGTTTTCAAAGGGATATTAATAAAAAAAGCCGGAGTTGCTCAAAATAATTTTATAAACTGAAGCTGCTCATTGCCAAAATACATTTTTGAAATCCAGTGCCTGTTCTACTTCATAATGGAGAGGTGTTGCTTACATTGATCTGTATCTCAAGTGACTACTCTTGAGAACTACTTCAGGAATCTTGCTGGTAGAAGGTGATACTACAGGAGGCTTTAAATATAAAGATCTGGTTAACATTTAAAGTTTTTCTGTCTTTATAGTTCTAAAATCCTGGTACTCAGTTACAACCTACACTAATCCTAAGTAATAGTGATGACAATAATAACAACTGCAAAACATCCTTTTGCTTTTAAAGTACTTTATCTTCTTGCTTTATTTAAAATTTTTTATTTCTTAATATTATTTAATACCAAGTCCTTGTTCAGATTTTTTCATAATGTAAAAAATATCTTTTTATGGTTGATTTGTTTGCATCAGGGTCCAAAGAAAGTCCACACAATTGCATTTGATAAATGTTACTTACATCTGTTTTAATCCATGCCATTAATTGCTTCTGTCCTTAAGATAAATTCCAATAGAGATATAATTTTGAAATTATTATCTTATAGCCTCTTGAAATTGTGTGTGTGTGCTGGGGGGGCGTTATATTACCAACTTTATTTATTTATTTTTTACTCACAGACTTAGAGAACGAACTTACAGTTACGGGGCGGTGGGGGGGACGGGCTGGGGGTGGGGAGAGTCAGGGAGTGTGGGACTGACATGTACACGCTGCTGTATTTAAAATGGATAACCAACAAGGACCTACTGCATAGCACAGGGAACTCTGCTCAATATTATGTAACAACCTAATTGGGAAAAGAATTTGAAAAAGAATAGGTGCATGTATATGTATAACTGAATCACTTTGTTGTACACCTGAAACTAACTCAACATTGTTAATCAACTATACTCCAACATAAAATAAAAAGTTTAAAAAAATAACAACTTTATATATTGTTTCAGTTTTCAGTTTTTATGGATTGTCTTTTTTTTTTTTTTGAAATTTATTATTGTTATTTGCTTTATAATGGACAGAATAAGTTTAAATTCTAGCAGTGTTGCACTGTTACATACTTTCTCTCTTTTCTTGATTTACACACAGAAGAAGCTAGTATTTCTAAAGCAAAAAACTACCAATTATAAGATGAATAAGTTCTAGGAATCTTATGTACAGCATGATGACTACAGTTAACAACACCGTATTGTATATTTGAAAGTCGCTAAGAGAGTGGATCTTAAATGCTCTCACCACACACAAAAAATGGTAACTGTGTGAGGTGGTGGATATGTTAACTAACTTTTACTATAGTAATCATTTCACAATATATATGTATATGAAATCATCACATTGTACACCTTAAACTTACATAATGTTATATATGTTATTATATCTCAATAAAGCTAGAAAAAAATAAAGAAAAAGAATCCATTAATCATGTCTAATAATTAAGCTATTTGTCTATTGTTTTATTTTTTTATTAGGGGCCTTCAGAAGGAAGAAATTGTTTTGCTTACCCATGGAGATAGTGTAGACAAAGTAGCCGATGTATTCAAGGTTGTGGCACGTTCTGGGAATATTGTGGCAGGTAAAAATTCTAAAACTTGCAGATTTCATTGTAAAAAATTTATCTGAGAAGCCTATAAGCATATGTTTCTGTATGAGGTACTGTTTTTGATGTTTCTTATGTTTTTAAAGATATTGTAAATGTCGTAGGGTCAACCATTAATTTATGAAGGGTATTTAATAGTAGAAGGATTATCTAGAAGTCACTTACTAGTTTGCTCTGAAATACTTTTAAAAATATTTATTCTAATATGTTTTTCAGACATAAAATACAGCTATTACAACTCAGGAAAAATCTGAGAACTATTCACCTCTCCAGCATGCTGTATTCATAATTGTCCTTTGTTTATGCTTTTCTTAGGTATATATAGGCACGTATCTTGGATGCTATAAAACACCAGACTAAGCATTCAGGGCATTTCTCTGAACCAGGGTTGGCAGACTATTACCTGTGGGTCAAATCCAGCCTGTAGCCTGTTTTTGTATGTTTAGGAACTAAGAATGATTTTTACATTATTAAAGGGTTATAATAAACAACAGGGACTATATGTATGTGTCCCACCAAGCTTACAGTTTATACTATCTAACCCTTTGTAGGAAGTTTGCCAGCGCATGCTCTAAACCATTTTTTGTTCTCTGTTTTTTTTGAGGAAGAGGAGTTAATTTTCTGGCAGTTTGTGATTTTTTTTTTTTTTTTACTTGCTTACTTGAATAATTGTAATGTAAATAATCACTGGTAATCCTGGATATCTGCAAAAGAAAAAAGTGGGGTTATCAATAAAGTTCTTGTTTGATATGCTACACCTAAAAAGTTGAAAAAAAATTTGTAATGGATAAATTGAATTGAGTATTCTACCTGCAGTTACTTAACAGATTAATGTATTAGCATAGGAATTATCAGGAATGGTTTTTATATTGACAGGTTTTTATTTCGTATACGAGATCAATAGTGGTAGATGAGCTTATGTATTTTAATTCATTCAACAAATATCTGAGTACCCACATGTGCCAGGCACAGTTCTAGGTGCCAGTGAACAAAATGGACAAAACCTCTGTTTAATGTTATAGTTGGTGAGGGCAGAGATGGGGGAGGTGTGGGACAGACAGAACACAGATAAATACAAAATAAGTCGGGTGTTGGACCCGTTTAAATGCACTGAAAAAATAAATAGAAGAGAAGAGTATTGTGGAATGTGTGGTTAGGACTGTTACTGTTTTAGATGGGTTATTCAGAGATGGAGATGGTGTTCCTATTAGATGATATTAGACATGGAGGAAGTAAGTGCTGACCCTTTTGGGTATTTGGGGAAAGAGTAAATAGCAGTACAGAGTTCCTGGGATGGGACCTTGTTTAAGGAACAGCAAGGAAGCCACATGGTTACAGCAGAGTAAGCATGGAGTGTGTGGTAGAAGATGAGGTCAGAGAGGTTGTTGGGAACCAGAACACCAGGACCTTTGAGGCCATTGTGAAAATGTTGGCTTTACTCATAGTGAGGTGGAGTTTTGAACAAAGGAGAGAGAGACACAATCTGATTTCAGGATTACCCTGGCTACAGTGAGGAGGAAAGAGACCATTAAATGTAGAAGCAGAGACCAGCTAGAAATCTATGGTAGTAATCAGGAAAGGAGACTGCGTAAGGAACCGGGTGGTAGAGGTAGAAGTGCTTAGGAGTGATTGGGTTCTCATATAGATCTTATACATATTTTGTTAGATTTATACCAAAGTATTTCATTTGGGGGGGGCGTGCTAATGTTAATTGTATTTTTAATTTAAATTCCACTTGTTCATTGCTGGTGTATGGGAAAGCAGTGAACTCTTGTGTGTTAACCTTGTATCCAGCAACTTTGTTGTAATCATTTATTAGTTCTATTTCCTTTTCTTGTCCTATGGCATTAGCTAGGGCTTTTATTATGATGTTGAAAAGCAATGGTGAGAGGGAACATCCTTACTTTGTTCCTGATCTTAGTGGGAAAGTTTTGAGTTTCTCATGGTTAGGTATGATGTTAGCTGTAGGCTGTAGAAGATAGTCTTTATCAAATTGATGTCCCCCTCTATTTCTAGTCTCCTGAGAGTTTTAATCATGAATGGGTGTTTGGATCTATTTCATATGCTTTTTCTGCATCTATTGATATGATCATATAATTTTTCTTCTTTAGCCTATTGATGTGATGGATTACAGTAATTGGTTCTATTTCTGACAGAAGGATGTTGAAGTATCTTAACTGCAGTAGTTGATTCATGTATGTCTCCGTATAATTATATCAGTTTTTGCCTCATCTATTTTGATGCTTTCCTGTTAGGTGCACACGCATTAAGGATTATTATGTCTTCTTTAGGAATGAACCCCTTTATCATTATATATATGCCCCTCTTTATCCCTGATAACTTTTCTTGGCTGAAGTCTTCTCTGTTTGACATTAATGTATTTACCCATGCTATCTTATAATTAGTGTTATCATGATATATCATTCTCTATCCATTTACTTTTGATCTGTGTCTTTATATTTAAAGTGGATTTCTTGTAGACAACATATATAGTTAGGTTTTCTTCTTGATCCACTATGACAACCTCTGTCTTTTAATTGATGCATTTAGACTATTGGAGTTTAAAGTGATTATTGATAGTGTTGGATTAATATCTACTATATCTGTTACTGTTTTCTATTTGTTGTCCTTGTTCTTTGCTCGTATTTTTGTCTTCTATTCTTTTTCTCCCTTTTGTGATTTTAATTGAGCATTTTATGTGATCCCATTTTCTCTTTTCTGCATATCAGTTCTATTTCTTTTTTTACTTTTTTTAGAAAAAGTTGCCCTAGATTTTACAATATACATTTACAACTAACCCAAATTCTCTTTGAAATAACACTGTACCACTTCACAAGTAGTGTACCTTATAATAACAAAATAAACCTAATTCTTTTCTCTCATCCCTTGTACATTGCTGTCAATTCATTTCACTTAACAAGTAAGCATGAATAAGCCTATCTATCTATAAGCATACATAATTGTATCACTGTTGCTATTATTCTGAATAAAGTTATCTATTAGATCAATTAGGAAGAAGAAAGTTTTAATTTTACCTTTATTTATTCCTTCTCTGATGCTCTTTTTTATGTAGATCCAAGTTTCTGATCTTTATCATTTTCCTTCTCTCTAAAGAACTTTTTTTTTTAATTTTTGAATTTAATTTTATTTATCTTTTTTATACAGCAGGTTCTTATTAGTTATCTATTTTATACATATTAGTGTATACATGTCAATCCCAATCTCCCTATTCATCTCCCCCCCCCCCACAACTTTCCCCCCGTGGTGTCAATACGTTGGTTCTCTACATCTGTGCCTCTATTGCTGCCCTGCAAACCGATTCCTCTGTACCATTTTTCTAGGTTCCACATATATGCATTATTATACGATACTTGTTTTTCTCTTTCTGACTTACTTCACTCTGTATGACAGTCTCTACATCCATCTACATCTCTACAAATGACCCAATTTTGTTCCTTATTATGGCTGAGTAATATTCCATTGTATATATATGTACCACATCTTCTTTATCCATTTGTCTGTCGATAGGTATTTAGGTTGCTTCCATGACCTGGCTATTGTAAATAGTGCTGCAGTGAACATTGAGGTGCATGTGTCTTTTTGAATTACGGTTTTCTCTGGGTATGTGGCCAGTAGTGGGATTGCTGGGTCATACGGTAGTTCTATTTTTAGTTTTTTAAGGAACCTCCATACTGTTCTCCGTAGTGGCTGTATCAGTTTACATTCCCACCAACAGTGCAAGAGGGATCCCTTTTCTCCACACCCTCTCCAGCATTTGTTGGTACATTTTCTGATGATGCCCATTCTAACTGGTGTGAGGTGATACCTCATTGTAGTTTTGATTTGCATTTCTCTAATAATTAGTGGTGTTGAGCAGCTTTTCATGAGCCTCTTGGCCATCTGTATGTCTTCTTTGGAGAAATGTCTATTTAGGTCTTCTGCCCTTTTTTTGATTGGATTGTTTGTTTTTTTTACTGTTGAGCTGCATGAGCTGTTTATATATTTTGGAGATTAATCCTTTGTCCATTGATTCGTTTGCAAATATTTTCTCCCATTCTGAAGATTGCCTTTTTGTCTTGTTTATAGTTTCCTTTGTTGTGGAAAAGCTTTTAAGTTTCATTAGGTCCCGTTTGTTTATTTTTGTTTTTATTTCCATTACTCTAGGAGGTGAGTCAAAAAAGAGGTTGCTGTGATTTATGTCAAAAAGTGTTCTTCTTATGTTTTCCTCTAAGAGTTTTATAGTGTCTGGCCTTACATTTAGGCCTCTAATCCATTTTGAGTTTATTTTTGTGTATGGAGTTATGGAGTGTTCTAATTTCATTCTTTTACATGTAGCTGTCCTGTTTTCCCAGCACCACTTATTGAAGAGGCTGTCTTTTCTCCACTGTATATTCTTGCCTCCTTTATCAAAGATAAGGTGACCATATATGCGTGGGTTTATCTCTGGGTTTTCTATCCTGTTCCATTGATCTTTATTTCTGTTTTTGTGCCAGTACCATATTGTCTTGATTACTGTAGCTTTGTAGTATAGTCTGAAGTCAGGGAGTCTGATTCCTCCAGCTCCGTTTTTTTCCTGCAAGACTGCTTTGGCTATTTGGGGTCTTTTGTGTCTCCGAATTTTAAGTTTTTTTTTGTTCTAGTTCTGTAAAAAAATGCCACTGGTAATTTGATAGGGATTGCATTGAACCTATAGATTGCCTTGGGTAGTACAGTCCTTTTCACAATATTGATTCTTCCAATCCAAGAACATGGTATATCTCTGCATCTGTTTGTGTCATCTTTGATTTCTTTCATCAGTGTCTTATAGTTTTCAGAGTACAGGTCTTTTAACTCCTTAGGCAGGTTTATTCCTAGGTATTTTATTCTATTTGTTGCAGTGGTGAATGGGATTGTTTCTTTAATTTCTCTTTCTGATCTTTTGTTGTTAGTTTATAGGAATGGAAGAAATTTCTGTGCATTAATTTTGCATCCTGCAACTGTACCAGTTTCATTCATTAGCTCTAGTAGTTATCTGCTGGCATCTTTAGGATTCTCTATGTATAGTATGTCATCTGCAAACAGTGACAGCTTTACTTCTTCTTTTCCAATTTGTATTCCTTTTATTTCTTTTTCTTCTCTGATTGCCGTGGCTAGGACTTCCAAAACTATGTTGAATAATAGTGGCGAGAGTGGATATCCTTGTCTCGTTCCTGATCTTAGAGGAAATGCTTTCAGTTTTTCACCATTGAGAATGATGTTTGCTGTGGGTTTGTCATATATGGCTTTTATTATGTTCAGGTAGGTTCCCTCTGTGCCTACTTTCTGGAGAGTTTTTATCATAAATGGGTGTTGAATTTTGTCAAAAGCTTTTTCTGCATCTATTGACATGATCATATGGTTTTTATTCTTCAATTTGTTAATATGGTGTATCACATTGATTGATTTGCATATATTGAAGAATCCTTGCATCCCTGGGATAAATCCCACTTGATCGTGGTGTATGATCCTTTTAATGTGTTGCTGGATTCTGTTTGCTAGTATTTTGTTGAGGATTTTTGCATGTATATTCATCAGTGATATTGGTCTGTAATTTTCTTTTTTGCTAGTATCTTTGTCTGATTTTGGTATCAGGGTGATGGTGGCCTCATAGAATGAGTTTGGGAGTTTTCCTTCCTCTGCAATTTTTTGGAAGAGTTTGAGAAGGATGGGTGTTAGCTCTTCTCTAAATGTTTGATAGAATTCACCTGTGAAGCCATCTGGTCCCGGACTTTTCTTTGCTGGAAGATTTTTAATCACAGTTTCAATTTCATTACTTGTGATTGGTCTGTTCATATTTTCTATTTCTTCCTGGTTCAGTCTTGGAAGGTTATATCTTTCTAAGAATTTGTCCATTTCTTCCAGGTTGTCCATTTTATTGGCATGGAATTGCTTGTAGTAGTCTCTTAGGATGCTTTGTGTTTCTGCGTTGTCTGTTGTAACTTCTCCTTTTTCATTTCTAATTTTATTGATTTGAGTCCTCTCCCTATTGATGAGTCTGGCCAATGTTTTATCAATTTTGTTTATCTTCTTAAAGAACCAGCTTTTAGTTTTATTGATCTTGCTATTGTTTTCTGTTTCTATTTCATTTATTTCTGCTCTGATCTTTATGATTTCTTTCCTTGTGCTAACTTTGGATTTTGTTTGTTCTTCTTTCTCTAGTTCCTTTAGGTGTAAGGTTAGATTGTTTATTTGAGATTTTTCTTGTTTCTTGAGGTAGGTATGTATTGCTATAAATTTCCCTCTTAGCACTGCTTTTGCTGCATCCCATAGGTTTTGGATCATCGTGTTTTCATTGTCACTTGTCTCTAGGTATTTTTTGATTTCCTCTTTGATTTCTTAAGTGATCTCTTGGTTATTTAGTAACTTATTGTTTAGCCTCCATGTGTTTGTGTTTTTTATGTTTTTTTTTTCCCTGTAATTCATTTCTACTCTCATAGCTTTGTGGTTGGAAAAGATGTTGATATGATTTCAATTTTCTTAAATTTACTGAGGCTTGATTTGTGACCCAAGATGTGATCTATCCTGGAGAATGTTCCGTGTGCAAATGAGAAGAAAGTGTAATCTGCTGTTTTTGGATGGAATGTCCTATAAATATCAATTAACTCTATCTCGTCTATTGTGTCATTTAAAGCTTGTGTTTCCTTATTAATTTTCTGTCTGGATGATATGTCCATTGGTGTAAGTAAGGTGTTAAAGTCTCCCACTATTATTGTGTTACTGTTGATTTCTTCTTTTATAGCTGTTAGCAGTTACCTTACGTATTGGGGTGCGCCTATGTTGGGTGCATATATATTTATAATTGTTATATTTTCTTCTTGGATTGATCCCCCCTTGATCATCCTTCCTTGTCTCTTGTAACATTCTTTATTTTAAAGTCTATTTTATGTGATACGAGTATTGCTACTCCTGCTTTCTTTTGATTTCCATTTGCATGGAATATCTTTTTCCATCTCCTCACTTTCAGTCTGTTTGCGTCTGTAGGTCTGATGTGAGTCTCTTGTAGACAGTATATATATGGGTCTTGCTCTTGTATCCATTCATTGAGCCTGTGTCTTTTGGTTGGAGCATTTAATCCATTCACATTTAAGGTAATTATCGATATGTATGTTTCTATTAACATTTTCTTAATTGTTTTGGGTTTGTTTTTGTAGGTCCTTTTCTTCTTTTATGTTTCCCACTTAGAGAAGTTCCTTTAGCATTTGGTGTAGAGCTGGTTTGGTGGTGCTGAATTCTCTTAGCTTTTGCTTGTCTGTAAAGCTTTTGATTTCTCTGTCAAATCTGAATGAGATCCCTGCTGGCTAGAGTAATCTTGGTTGTAGGTTCTTCCCTTTCATCACTTTAAGTATATCATGCCACTCCCTTCTGGCTTGTAGAGTTTCTGCTGAGAAATCAGCTGTTAACCTTATGGGAGTTCCCTTGTATGTTCTTTGTCGTTTTTCCCTTGTTGCTTTCAATAATTTTTCCTTGTCTTTAATTTTTGTCAAATTGATTATGTGTCTAGGCGTGTTTCTCCTTGGGTTTATCCTGCCTGGGACTGTCTGCTCTTCCTGGATTTGGATGGCTATATCCTTTCCCATGTTAGGGAAGCTTTCAACTATAATCACTTCAAATATTTTCTTGGGTCCTTTCTCTCTTTGTTCTCCTTCTGGGACCCCTGTAATGCGAATGTTGTTGTGTTTAATGTTGTCCCAGAGGTCTCTTAGGCTGTCTTCATTTCCTTTCATTCTTTTTTTTTTATTCTGTTCTGCGGCAGTCAATTCCACCATTCTCTCTTCCAGGTCACTTATCTGTTCTTCGACCTCTGTTATTCTGCTGTTGTTTCCTTCTAGTGTATTTTTCATTTCCGTTGTTGTATTCTTCATCTCTCTTTCTTTGTTCTTTTATTCTTCTAGGTGTTTGTTCTTTAATTCTTCTAGGTCTTTGTTATACATTTCTTGCATCTTCTCGATCTTTGCCTCCATTCTTTTTCCGAGGTCCTGGATCATCTTCACTATCAGTATTCTGAATTCTTTTTTTGGAAGGTTGCCTGTCTGCATTTAATTGTTTTTCTGGGGTTTTATGTTGTTCCTTCATCTGGTACAAAGTCCTCTGCCTTTTCATCTTGTCTGTCTTTCTGTGAATGTGGTTTTCCTTCCAGAGGCTGCAGAATTGTAGTTCTTCTTGCTTCTGCTGTCTGCCCTCTGGTGGATGAGGCTATCTAAGTGTCTTGTGCAAGCTTCCTGATGGGACAGACTGGTGTTGGGTAGAGCTCTGTGTTGCTCTGCCTGGCAGAGCTCAGTAAAATGTTAATCTTCTTGTCTGTTGATGAGTGGGTCTGGGTTCCCTCCTGTTGGTTTTTTGGCCTGAGGTACCCAGCACTGGAGCCCACCCAGCTCTTCAGTGGGGCTAATGGCAGACTCTGGGAGGGCTCAAGCCAAGGAGTAATTCCCAGAACTTCTGTTGTCAGTGTCCTTGTCCCTATGGTGAGACACAGCCACCCCCCACCTCTGCAGGAGACCCTCCAACACTAGTAGGTAGGTCTGGTTCAGTCTCCTATGGGTCACTCCTCCTTCCCCGGATCCTGACGCACACACTACTTAGTGTGTGCCCTACAAGAGTGGAGTCTCTTGTTTCCCCCAGTCCTGTCGAAGTCCTGCAGTCAAATCACGCTAGCCTTCAAAGTCTGATTCTCTAGGAATTCCTCCTCCTGTTGCCGGACCCCCAGGTTGGGAAGCCTGACGTGTGGCTCAGTACCCTCACTCCAGTGGGTGGACTTCTGTGGTATAATTGTTCTCCAGTTTGTGAGTCACCCACCCTGCAGTTATGGGATTTACTTTTATTGTGATTACGCCCCTCCTACCGTCTCATTGTGGCTTCTCCTTTGTCTTTGGATGTGGGGTATCTTTTTTGATGAGTTCCAGTGTCTTCCTGTCAATTATTGTTCAGCAGTTAGCTGTGATTCCAGTGCTCTTGCAAGAGGGAGTGAGTGCACGTCCTTCTACTCCGCCATCTTGAACCAATCTTCCTAAAGAACTTCTTTTAATATTTCTTGCAAGGTAGTCTCCTGGCAACAAACAGCCTCAATTTTTGTTCGTTTGAGAAAGTTTTTTATTTTTCCTGCATTTTTGAAGTGTAATTTCTCAGGGCACAGAATTTTAGGTTGGTGGGTTTTTTTCTCCCAACTGTTTTTAAAATTTAACTTTTCCAGCTTTATTGAGGTATTATTGACAAAATTGTAAAATATTTAAAGGGTACAATGTGATGATTTGATATACATTGTGAAAGGATTTTTCCCCACTGAGTTAATTAACCCATCCATCACCTCACATACAGTTGATCCTTGAAAAACACGGTTTTGAACTGTGTGGGTCAACTTATACGTGGATTTTTTTCACTAAATGTGTCCTTCAGTATTATGTGATCTGTGGTTGGTTGAAACTGTGGATGTGGAATTGTAGATCCAGAGGACTGACTGTAAAGTTATATGCAGATTTTTGACGGCACAAAGGGTAGGTAACCCTAAGCCTTGCATTGTTCAAGGGTCAACTGTATTTACTTTTTTTTGGTGATAACATTTAATTTCAACTCTCTTAACGCTGTATTGGATCACTGAAATTTGCTATCAGCTATAGTCACCATGTTATACATTAGATCCTCAGACCTTATTCATCTTAAACCCAAGAATTTGTACCCTTTAACCAACCTCTCCCTATTCCCCTCATCCCCCAGTTCCTAGGTCACCACTTTTCTACTTTGCCACTTTTGATAGAGATTGAATTCAGTCTGTAGATTACTTTGGTGAGAATTGACATTTTAGTAGTAGTAATTCTTCTAATCCATGAACATGGAATATCTTTTTATTTTTTCCTTCCTCAGTTTCTTTCATCAAGGTCTTACAATGTTCAGTGTACAGATCTTTCACCTTTTTGGTTAAATTTATTCCTAAGTGTTTTATTCTTTTTGATTTTGTTGATGGCAATGTTTTCTTAATTTCTGCTGCTGATAGTTTGTTGTTGGTACACACACAATTGAGTTTTGTAGGTTGATTTTCTTTTCTGCAAGCTTGCTGAAATAATTTATTAGTTCTAACAGCATTTTGGTAGAATCTCTAGGGCTTCCTAGAGACAGTGTTGTGGCATCTGCAAATAGAGACAGTTTTACTCTTTCGTTTTAAATATGGATGATTTTATTTCTTTTTTCTGGCCTGACTGGTCTGGCTAGGACGTCCAATACTTTGTTGAATTCTTGTTTTGTTCCTGATCTTAGAAGAAAAGCTTTTCACCACTGAGTATGTTAATTGTGGACTTGTTGTATATGGCATTTATTATGTTGAGGTACGTTCCTTCTCTACCCAGTTTGTTGAGAGTTTTTATCATGTATGATGTTGAATTTTATCTATTGCTTTTTCTGTATCTATTGAGATGACCATATTTTTATCTTTCATTTTGTCAGTGTGATATATTATATCACACTGATTGTCAGATGTTGAAACCCTGGAATAATATCTCAGAGCCATAGATACGGGGAAGTACATGTCTATGTAAAACATCTAACCTAACATCTGCTGCTTTATAGATGATAAAGTATCAGAAACACATTAATCAAGTCAATGAAGTTATATTTGGTTAATAGTACCCAAGAAAGAAACACTTAGAATATTCTGATAGGTTTAATGTATGAGGATATTCTAATATAGAAAATTGGTACCTGCACATTGCATGTGAAGGCATATGGGACCGAGATCTAAAATCGAGTTATCACTGCATTAAATAGACAAGACAATTGCAGTGACCTAGGTAGAGAAGTGAGGGTACTGTGAATTATCTCTGTAGGACTTATTTCAAGGTCATGTAGTTCATTAATTGCTGTATAAGGAAAGACCTTTATAAAGCTGAACCATGGCAATGTAGTTTTTATTTGTATTTTTTTTCCCCATAGCTAAAAATCCACTAATTTGTATCAGTTTCCACATTTATGGAGGAAGAAGTTGTGAGGAATTACTGTGGGTTCTGGTTGAGTCTTTTCAATAGGAAAATTTTTAAATTTATGATTATTTTCTCTATAAAGGTATAGCAAATGAATCTAAAAAATTATATGGAGTCCAGTTCCACCCTGAAGTTGGCCTTACAGAAAATGGGAAAGTAATACTGAAAAATTTCCTCTTCGACATAGCTGGGTGCAGTGGGACCTTCACTGTGCAGAACAGAGAACTTGAGTGCATTCGAGAGATCAAAGAGAGAGTCGGCACATCAAAAGTTTTGGTAAGCAATTTACATCTGAAAGTCTATAAATTTATGTCAGTGATATTAGAACTCAGAGTTGGCTTACTCAGCATAGCCCTTAAATTTTGACTGGGTGATCATGTGCTTTTGAGTTGCACTGTTTCAGAGTGCTCTTTCAGTTACCATACATACCTTTTGTACAGACAGTGGTTGTTTTTGTTTTTGTTTTGTTTTGTTTTTTTGGCTGTGCTGCACAGCTTGTGGGATTTTAGTTCCCCGACCAGGGATTGAACCTGGGTCCTTGGCAGTGAGCATGGAGTCCTTACCACTGGACCACAGGGAATTCCCCAAACAGTGTTTTTAGGTAGTAATTTAAGCTGATAACTTTTATCTTCTTTTTCCTTATTCTACTCAGTTTGACTTTTCATTTCACCCTGTAGGTTTTGCTCAGTGGTGGAGTAGACTCAACAGTTTGTACAGCTTTGTTGAATCGTGCTTTGAACCAAGAGCAAGTCATTGCTGTGCACATTGATAATGGCTTTATGAGAAAACGAGAAAGTCAGTCTGTTGAAGAGGCCCTCAAAAAGCTTGGAATTCAAGTCAAAGGTATTGAACTCCAGAAAAGTTAATTTACGTGTCAGAACTTGTTTAATCAAATCTAACGTGTGATTAAGTGAGCACATTGCCTTAACCAAGTACAGTTTTCCCACTAAGCTGATGGTTGAAAATGTTTTTTATTTTTACCTTGTAATTACTTTTGGTTCAAGAGGGGTCACAGTATAAATTTGGAAACTTGATTACTCCTAATGTTATATATACATCAGTAAGTTACCATTTTCCAGCTACTATTCTGTTCTTTTTGTTCATCTTCTTAGGCCTTAACTGCTTTTACGTTTGTGGATATCTTTTATACTTTAAAAAAACAAGATGTAAGCAATAGCTATAGTGAAATTAAGTCAGTAGTTTAATGATATAAACTACATATTATTGATTTAATTGGAATTGATGCCAAAAGGTTGAGTATAAAATGAAGAGTTGTAGTTAAACATGAAGTAAAGATGAGTCTATTTCTTTCTCCTTTGGAAACGTCACTAAAATAACAGTACAGTCATAAAACATGTATAATGCCAGAAAGATGAGGAATAGGGAGGAGGTAATAGTAGTCTGATGGTTTCAACAAAATGTTGGAAAGTGAAAAGCAGATGGATTATGCAGATTTTGTCTGTTAAGCTAATGAAGCTTAAATTTCAGGACTGCTCACTAGCCAAGCCTTTCCCAAAATCTGGGGAAGGACCCTAGTAGTGTCTTCTCATAGTTACAATTTTTATGCAATTTGCAAGTAAGATATTTTAATAATTTGCAGTTAAGTTAGATTACTTTTTCTTTCCAGTCTAACTTGCTCTCTTTTGGGTGGTTTTGTAGTGGCTGCAGGCATTTTGGGATTGCTCTAAGAAAACATTGAGTTGGGGATACATTTAGTCCGGCTTTGGTGCTATATTTGTGATTTGCAGTGTTTCTGTGTATAGTTGATAGTTTATGTTAGCCGTGCTAGTATTAACTTGTGATTTGAAAAATGCCTGATTTGTTATTCTTTTTCTTGAAGGGGGCATCCAAATTGTTTAAGTTTCAGCCCCACAGAAATCTGCATCTGTCCTTGTTAATTGACATAGTAGAATAGAGGACTCCAAAACCTTGGGGTGTGGGGTGAGGGAAGGAAGGCAACAAAACAGAAGACTTATGTGTAGGCTCAGGAGTTGGAAACATTGGCTCCCCTATGGGGCCTGGTTCACTGGGTTAGCCTAAAATGGATTGGTTAAAAATCTGAGAAGCAGATCCTTTTTCCTGAAAACAGGAACACACTGCTGCTATCCCTCCTCATCAGAAGACTGTGGATTTATTCTCTAGAGACTCTAGGCTAAACAAGAGAGATTTTGGTCTTGGGCATATCAATACCAGGCATAGCTGAGGGTGGAAGTAAGATTAAGTAAAAATCTTATGTACTGAATTGTATCTCCCTCCCCCTTGCCACTTCCTCTATTCAAACTATCACAATGCTGATAAGCAGGAAATCGTAGGTGTCTTCTCTGGGTAATTGACCAGCTTAAGAGAAAGACCTACAAATTGACTGATGTCCTCCAGTGAAGTAGCCAGGTGCCTTGGCATCTTATAGTGAAGCCCACCAATTGTTCAGCCTTACTACCAAATAAAGATCCTAGTTTTTTTAATTCTTTGCTCTTTAAAAGGACAGCCAGGGGTGACGTTTGAGTGGGAGGCGGGGCCTAGGCTCAGGACACATACAGCCAGAAAAGACCTTCGGGGCAGGGCCTAGGCAGGGCGATATTCAAGAATGGGGTGGGGCCTCTGCTTAGGACCTCTGCAGAAGGGGAGAGGCAGCACGGCCAAAGGGGGGCCTCTGGAGTGTGGGGTTTGGAGAGACAGCAGAAGGTAGAAGAACTACAATCCTGCAGCCTGTTGAACAAAACCCACCTTCACAGAAAGACAGACAAAATGAAAAGGTAGAGAATTATGTACCAGATGAAGGAACAAGATAAAACCCCAGAAAAACAATTAAATGAAGTGAAGATAGGGAACCTTCCAAAAAAAGAATTCAGAATAACGATAGTGAAGATGATCCAGGACCTCGGAAAAAGAATGGAGGCAAAGGTCGAGAAGATCCAAGAAATGTTTAACTAAGACCTAGAAGAATTAAAGAACAAACACCTAGAAGAATTGAAGAACGAACAGATAAACAATACAATAACTGAAATGAAAAATACACTAGAAGGAAACAATAGCAGAATAACTGAGTCTGAAGAACAGATAAGTGACCTGGAAGACAGAATGGTGGAATTCACTGCCATGGAACCGAATAAAGAAAAAAGAATGGAAAGAAATGAAGACAGCCTAAGAGACATCTGGGACAACATTAAATGCACCAACATTCACATTATAGGGGTCCCAGAAGGAGAACAGAGAGATAAAGGACCCGAGAAAATATTTGAAGAGATTATAATCAAAAATTTCCCTAACATGGGATAGGAAAATGCCACCCAAGTCCAGGAAGCGCAGAGAGTCCCAGGAAGGATAAACCCAAGGAGAAACACGCCGAGACACATAGTAAGCAAATTGACAAAAATTGAAGACAGAAATATTATTAAAAGCAACAAGGGAAAAATGACAAAGAACAAGGGAACTCCCATAAGGTTAACAGCTGATTTCTCAGCAGAAACTCTACAAGCCAGAAGGGAGTGGCAGGATATATTTAAAGTGATGAAAGGGAAGAACCTACAATCAAGATTACTCTAGCCAGCAAGGACCTCATTCAGATTCGACAGAGAAATCAAAAGCTTTACAGACAAGCAAAAGCTAAGAGAATTCAGCACCACCAAACCAGCTCTACACCAAATGCTAAAGGAACTTCTCTAAGTGGGAAACATAAGAGAAGAAAAGGACCTACAAAAACAAACCCAAAACAATTAAGAAAATGGTCATAGGAACATACATATTGATAATTACCTTAAATGTGAATGGATTAAATGCTCCAACCAAAAGACACAGGCTCGCTGAATGGACACAAAAGCAAGACCCATATATATGCTGTCTACAAGAGACCCACTTCAGACCTACGGACACAAACAGATTGAAAGTGAGGGGATGGAAAAAGATACTCCATGTAAATGGAAACCAAAGGAAAGCTGGATAGCAATACTCATATCAGATAAAATAGACTGTAAAATAAAGAATGTTGCAAGAGACAAGGAAGTTCACCATATAATGATCAAGGGATCAATCCAAGAGGATATAACAATTATAAATATATAGTCACCCAGCATAGGAGCACCTCAATACATAAGGCAAATGCTAACAGCTGTAAAAGAGGAAATCGACAGTAACACAGTAATAGTGGGAGACTTTAACACCTCATTACACCAATGGACAGATCATCCAGACAGAAAGTTAATAAGGAAACACAAGCTTTAAACGAGTTAAGTGATATTTATAGGACATTCCATCCAAAAACAGCAGATTACACTTTCTTCTCAAGTGCACACAGAACATTCTCCAGGTTAGATCACATCTTGGGTCACAAATCAAGCCTTGGTAAATTTAAGAAAATTGAAATCATATCAAGCATCTTTTCCGACCACAGTGCTATGAGAATAGAAGTCAATTACAGGGAAAAAAATGTTAAAAAACACAAACACATGGAGGCTAAACAATAAGTTACTAAATAACCAAGACATCACTGAAGAAATCAAAGAGGAAATCAGAAAATACCTAGAGACAAATACCAAAAAAACCACGACAATCCAAAACCTATGGGATGCAGCGAAAGCAGTTCTAAGAGGGAAGTTTATAGCAATACAATCCTATCTCAGGAAACAAGAAAAATCTCAAATAAACAATCTAACCTTACACCTAAAGGAACTAGAGAAAGAAGAACAAACAAAACCCAGTTAGTAGAAGGAAAGAAATCATTTTCAGATCAGAAATAAATGAAATAAAAAAGGGGGAATGCTAACAAAGATCAGTAAAACTAAAAGCTGGTTCTTTGAGAAGATAAACAAAATTGATCAGCCTTTAGCCAGAGTCATCAAGAAAAAGAGGGAGAGGACTCAAATCAATAAAATTAGCAATGAAAAAGGTAATTTACAACAGACACCGCAGAAATACAAAGCATCCTAAGACACTGCTACAAGCAACTCTGTGCCAATAAAATGGACAACCTGGAAGAAATGGACAACTTCTTAGAAAGGTATAACCTTCCAAGACTGAACCAGGAAGAAATAGAAAATATTTCTATTTCTAATAGAAAATAGAACAATCCAATCACAAGTAATGAAATTGAAACTGTGATTAAAAATCTTCCTGCAAAGAAAAGTCCAGGACCAGATGGCTTCACAGGTGAATTCTCTCAAGCATTTAGAGAAGAGCTAACACCCATCCTTCTCAGACTCTTCCAAAAAACTTGAGAGGAAGGAACACTCCCAAAATCATTCTACGCGGCCTCCATCACCAGATACCAAAACCAGACAAATACACTACAAAGAAAGAAAATTACAGACCACTATCACTGATGAGTATACATGCCGAAATCCTCAACAAAATACTAGCAAATAGACTCTGACGACGCATTAAAAGGATCATAAACCATGATGAAGTGGGATTTATCCCAGCGTTGCAAGAATTCTTCAATATACACAAATCAATAAATGTGATACACTATGGTAACAAATTGAAGAATAAAAACCATATGATCATCTCAATAGATGCAGAAAAAGCTTTTGACAAAATTCAACAGCATTTTTGCTAAAAATAAAAACTGTCCAGAAAGTGGGCATAGAGGGAACCTATCTGAACATAATAAAGGCCATATACGACAAACCCACAGCAAACATCATTCTCAATGGTGAAAAAATGAAAGCATTTTCTCTAAGATCAGGAACAAAGCAAGGATGTCCACTCTCGCCGCTATTATTCAACATAGTTTTGGAAGTCCTAGCCATGGCAATCAGAGAAAAAAAATAAAAAGATACAAACTGGAAAAGAAGAAGTAAAACTGTCACTGCAGATGACATGATACTTATACATAGAAAATCCTAAAGATGCCACCAGAAGACTACCAGAGCTAATTAATGAATTTGGTAAAGTTGCAGGATACAAAATTAATGTACCGAAACCTCTTGCATTCCTGTACACTAACAACAAAAGATTAGAAAGAGAAATTAAGGAAAGAATTCCATTCACTATTTACAACAAATAGAATAAAATACCTATGAATAAACCTACCTAAGGAGTTGAAAGACCTGTACTCAGGCGGCTAAGAGTGCGGACCCCAGAGATGGGCATGAGACGCTAAGGCTGCTGCTGCAGCCACCAAGAATCCTGTGTGCAAGCACAGGTCACTATCCACACCGTCCCTCCTGGGAGCCTGTGCAGCCCGCCACTGCCAGGGTCCCATGATCCAGGGACAACTTCCCTGGGAGAACACACGGCATGCCTCAGGCTGCTGCAACGTCCCTGTGGCCTCTGACACCACAGGCTCACCCCGCATTCCGTACTCCTCCCTCCCCCTGGCCTGAGTGAGCCAGAGCCCACGAATCAGCTGCTCCTTTAACCCCGTCCTGTCTGAGTGAAGAACAGATGCCCTCAGGTGACCTACACGCAGAGGCGGGTCCAAATCCAAAGCTGAACCCCAGGAGCTGTGCGAACAAAGAAGAGAAAGGGAAATTTCTCCCAACAGCCTCAGGAGCAGTGGATTAAATCTCCACAATCAACTTGATGTACCCTGCATCTGTGGAATACCTGAATAGACAAGGAATCATCCCAAATTGAGGAGGTGGACTTTGGGAGCAACGATATATATATATTTTTTTCCCTTTTTCTCTTTTTGTGAGTGTGTATGTGTATGGTTCTGTGTGTGATTTTGTCTGTATAGCTTTGCTTTTACCATTTGTCCTAGGCTTGTGTCTGCCCGTTTTTTTTTTAATTACTTAAAAAAATTTTTTTTAATAATTATTTTTTATTTTAATAACTTTATTTTATTTTATTTTATTTTATTTTATCTTCTTCTTTCTTTCTTTTCTCCCTTTTTTTTCTGAGCCTTGTGGATGACAGGCTCTTGGTGCTCCAGCTAGGCGTCAGGACTGTGCCACTGAGGTGGGAGAGCCAAGTTCAGGACACTGGTCCACAAGAGACCTCCCAGCTCCACGTAATATTGAACGGCAAAAATCTCCCAGAGATCTCCATCTCAACACCAAGACCCAGCTCCACTCAATGACCAGCAAGACACAGTGCTGGGCACCCTATGCCAAACAACTAGTAAGACAGGAACACAACCCCATCCATTAGCAGAGAGGCTGCCTAAAATCATATTAAGGCCACAGACACCCCAAAACACACCACCAGATGTGGACCTGCCCACCAGAAAGACAACATCCAGCCTCATCCACCAGAACACAGACACTAGTCTCCTCCACCAGGAAGCCTACACAACCCACTGAACCAATCTTAGCCACTGGAGACAGACACCAAAAACAACGGGAAGTACGAACCTGCAGCCTGCGAAAAGGAGACTCCAAACACAGTAAGTTAAGCAAGATGAGAAGACAGAGAAACACACAGCAGATGAAGGAGCAGGGCAAAAACCAACCAGACCTAAAAAATGAAGAGCAAATATACAGTCTACCTGAAAAAGAATTCAGAATAGTGATAGTAAAGATGATCAAAAATCTTGGAAATAGAATGGAAAAATACAAGAAACGTTTAACAAGGACCTAGAAGAACTAAAGAGCAAACAAACAGTGATGAACAACACAAAAAATGAAATTTAAAATTCTCTAGAAGGGATGAATAGCAGAATAACTGAGGCAGAAGAACGGATAAGTGACCTAGAAGATAAAATAGTGGAAATAACTGCTACAGAGCAGAATAAAGAAAAAAGAATGAAAAGAATTGAGGACAGTCAGAGAACTCTGGGACAACATTAAACACACCAACATTCGAATTCTAGGGGTCCCAGAAGAAGAAGAGAAAAAGAAACGGACTGAGAAAATATTTGAAGAGATTATAGTTGAAAAGTTCCCTAATATGGGAAAGGAAATAGTTAATCAAGTCCAGGAAGCACAGAGAGTCCCATACAGGATAAATCCAAGGAGAAACACGCCAAGGCACATATTAATCCTACTATCAAAAATTAAATACAAATAAAAAATATTAAAAGCAGCAAGGGAAAAACAACAAATAACACACCAGGGAATCCCCATAAGGTTAACAGCTGATCTTTCAGCAGAAACTCTGCAAGCCAGAAGGGAGTGGCAGGACATATTTAAAGTGATGAAAGAGAAAAACCTACAACCAAGATTTCCCAGCAGGGATCTCATTCATATTTGTTGGAGAAATTAAAACCTTTACAGACAAGCAAACGCTAAGAGAATTCAGCACCACCAAACCAGCTTTACAACAAATGCTAAAGGAACTTCTCTAGGCAGGAAACACAAGAGAAAGAAAAGACCTACAATAACAAACCCAAAACAATTAAGAAAATGGTCATAGGAACATACATATCGATAATTACCTAAAATGCAAATGGATTAAATGCTCCCACCAAAAGACATAGAGTGGCTGAATGTATACAAAAACAAGACCCGTATATATTCTGTCTACAAGAGACCCACTTCAGAACTAGGGACACATACAGACTGAAAGTGAGGGGATGGAAAAAGATATTCCATGCAAATGGAAATCAAAAGAAAGCTGGAGTAACAATTCTCATATCAGATGAAATAGACTTTAAAAAAAAACTATTACAAGAGACAAAGAAGGACACTACATAATGATCAAGGGATCAATCCAAGAAGAAGATATAACAATTGTAAATATTTATGCACCCAACATAGGAGTACCTCAATACAAATGGCAGATGCTAACAGCCGTAAAAGAGGAAATCGACAGTAACACAATCATAGTAGGGGACTTTAACACCCCACTTTCACCAATGGACAGATCAACCAAAATGAAAATAAATAAGGAACCACAAGCTTTAAATGATACATTAAACAAGATGGACTTAATTGATATTTATAGGACATTCCATCCAAAAACAACAGAATACACATCCTTCTCAAGTTCTCATGAAACATTCTCCAGGATAGATCATATCTTGGGTCACAAGTCAATCCTTGGTAAATTTAAGAAAATTGAAATCATATCAAGTATCTTTTCCGACCACAATGCTATGAGACTAGATATTAATTACAGGGAAAAATCTGTAAAAAATACAAACACATGGAGGCTAAACAATACACTACTTAATAACCAAGAGATCACTGAAGAAATCAAAGAGGAAAGCAAAAATTGCCTAGAAACAAATGACAATGAAAACACGGCGACACAAAACCTATGGGATGCAGCAAAAGTAGTTCTAAGAGGGAAGTTTATAGCAATACATTCCTACCTTAAGAAACAAGAAACATCTCAAATAAACAACCTAACTTTACACCTAAAGCAATTAGAGAAAGAAGAACAAAAGAATCCCAAAGGTAGCAGAAGAAAAGAAATCATAAAGATTAGATCAGAAATACATGAAAAAGAAATGAAGGAAACGATAACAAAGATCAGTAAAACTAAAAGCTGGTTCTTTGAGAATATAAACAAAATTGATAAACCATTAGCCAGACTCATCAAGAAAAAAAGAGACAAGATTCAAATCAATAGAATTAGAAACGAAAAAGGAGAAGTAACAACTGACACTGCAGAAATACAAAGGATCATGGGAGAGTGCTACAAGCAACTCTATGCCAATAAAATGGACAACCTGGAAGAAATGGACCAATTCTTAGAAAGATACAACCTTCCAAGACTGAACCAGGAAGAAATAGAAAATATGAACAGACCAATCACAAGCACTGAAATTGAAACTGTGATTAAAAATGTTCCAACAAACAAAAGCGCAGGACCACATGGATTCACAGGTGAATTCTATTCAAACATTTAGAGACGAGCTAACACCTATCCTTTTCAAACTCTTTTCAAAAATATAGCAGAGTGAGGAACACTCCCAAACTCATTCTACCAGGCCACCATCACCCTGATACCAAAACCAGACAAAGATGTCACAAAGAAAGAAAACTACAGGCCAATATCACTGCTGAACATAGATCCAAAAATCCTCAACAAAATACTAGGAAACAGCATCCAACAGCACATTAAAAGGATCATACACCATGATCAAGTGGGGTTTATCCCAGGAATTCAAGGAATCTTCAATATACGCAAATCAACCAATGTGTTACACTGTATTAACAAATTGAAGGAGAAAAACCATATGATCATCTCAATAGATGCAGACAAAACTTTTGACAAAATTCAACACCCATTTATGATAAAAACCCTCCAGAAAGTAGGCATAGAGGAAACTTACCTCAACGTAATGAAGGCCATATATGACAAACACACAGCCAACATCGTCCTCAATGGTGAAAAACTGAAACCATTTCCAGTAAGATCAGGAAAAAGACAAGGTTGCCCACTCTCACCACTGTTATTATTCAACATAGTTTTGGAAGTTTCAGCCACAGCAATTAGAGAAGAAAAATAAAAGGAATCCAAATCAGAAAAGAAGAAGTAAAGATGTCACTGTTTGCAGATGACATGATACTATACATAGAGAATCCTAAAGATGCTACCAGAAAACTACTAGAACTAATCAATGAATTTGGTAAAGTAGCAGGGTACAAAATTAATGCCCAGAAATCTCTTGCATTCCTATACACTAAAGATGAAAAATCTGAAAGAAAAATTAAGGAAACATTCCCATTTACCATTGCAACAAAAAGAATAAAATATCTAGGAATAAACCTACCTAAGTAGACTAAAGACCTGTATGCAGAAAAGTATAAGACACTGATGGAAGAAATTAAAGATGATACAAACAGATTGAGAGATATACTATGTTCTTGGATTGTAAGAATCAACATTGTGAAGATGACTCTACTACCCAAAGCAATCTACAGATTCAGTGCAATCCCTATCAAACTACCAATGGCATTTTTCACAGAACTAGAACAAAAAATTTCACAATATGTATGGAAACACAAAAGACCCCGAATAGCCAAAGCAATCTTGAGCAAGAAAAATGGAGCTGGAGGAATTAGGCTCCCTGACTTCAGAGTCTACTACAAAGCTACAGTAATCCATACAGTATGGTACTGGCACAAAAACAGAAATATAGATCAATGGAACAGGATAGAAAGCCCAGAGATAAACCCATGCACATATGGTCACCTTATGTTTGATAAAGGAGGCAAGCATATATGGTGGAGAAAAGACAGCCTCTTCAATAAGTGGTGCTGGGAAAACTGGACAGCTACATGTAAAAGAATGAAATTAGAACACTCCCTAACACCATACACAAAAATAAGCTCAAAATGGATTAAAGACCTAAATGTAAGGCCAGACACTATCAAACTCTTAGAGGAAAACATAGGTAGAACACTCTGTGACATAAATCACAGCAAGATCCTTTTTGATCCACCTCCTAGAGTAATGGAAATAAAAACAAAAATAAACAAATGGGACCTAATGAAACTTAAAAGATTTAGCACAGCAAAGGAAACCATAAACAAGACCAAAAGACAACCATCAGAATGGGGGAAAAGATTTGCAAATGAAGCAACTGACAAAGGATTAATCTCCAAAATTTACAAGCAGCTCATGCAGCTCAATATCAAAAAAACAACCCAATCCAAAACCAGGCAGAAGCCCGAAATAGACATTTCTCCAAAGAAGATATACAGATTGCCAACAGACACATGAAAGAATGCTCAACACCATTAATCATTAGAGAAATGCAAATCAGAACTACAATGAGATATCATCTCACACCAGTCAGAATGGCCATCATCAAAAAATCAACAAACAATAAATGCTGGAGAGGGTGTGGAGAAAAGGGAACCCTCTTGCTCTGTTGGTGGGAATGTAAATTGATACAGCCACTATGGAGAACAGTATGGACGTTCCTTTCAAAACTAAAAATAGAACTACCATACGACCCAGCAATCCCTCTACTGGGCATATACCCTCAGAAAACTATAATTCAAAAAGAGTCATGTATCAAAATGTTCATTGCAGCTCTATTTACAATAGCCAGGATATGGAAGCAACCTAAGTGTCCCTCAAGAGATGAATGGATAAAGAAGATGTAGCATATATATACAATGGAATATTACTCAGCCATAAAAAGAAATGAAATTGAGTTATTTGTAGTGAGGTGGATGGACCTAGAGTCTGTCATACAGAGTGAAGTAAGTCAGAAAGAGAAAAGCAAATACCGTATGCTAACACATATATATGGCATCTAAAAAAAAAAAAAAGAAGTCATGAAGAACCTAGGAGCATGTCAGGAATAAAGACACAGACCTACTAGAGAATGGACATGAGGGTATGGGGAAGGGGAAGGTTAAGCTCTGACAAAGTGAGAGGGTGGCATGGGCATATATACACTACCAAACATTAAATAGATAGGTAGTGGGAAGCAGCCGCATAGCACAGGGAGATCACCTCTGTGCTTTGTGACCACCTAGAGGGGGTGGGTTAGGGAAGGTGGGAGGGAGGGAGACTCAGGAGGGAAGGGATATGGGGACATATGTATATGTATAACTGATTCACTTTGTTATAAAGCAGAAAGTAACACACCATTGTAAAGCAATTATACTCCAATAAAGATTTTTTTTTTAAAAAAGTGAATTAGAAAAAAAAAAAAACCTGTACTCAGAAAGTTATAAGACACTGATGAAAGAAATCAAAGATGATATAAACCGATGGAGAGATATACCATGTTGTTGGATTGGAAGAATAAATATTGTGAAAATGACTATACTCCTTAAAGCAGTCTACAGATTCAGTGCAATCCCTATCAGATTACTAGTGGCATTTTTTACAGAACTAGAACAAAAAAATCTTAAAATCTCTATCTCTGTATGGAGATACAAAAGACCCCGAATAGCCAAAGCACTCTTGTGGGGAAAAAACGGAGCTGGAGGAGTCAGACTCCCTGACTTCAGAGTATATTGCAAAGCTACAGTCATCAAAACAGTATGGTACTGGCATTAAAAACAGAAATACAGATCAATGGAACAGGATAGAAAGCCCAGAGATAAACCCACGCACCGATGGTCAACTGATCTATTAGAAAGGATCAAGGATATACAATGGAGAAAAGACAGTTTGTTCAATAAATGATGATGGGAAAACTGGAAAGCTACATGTAAAAGAATGAAATTAGAACACTCCCTAACGCCATACACAAAAATAAACTCAAAATAGATTAAAGACCTAAATGTAAGATCAGACACTGTAAAACTCTTAGAGAAAAACATAGGAAGAACACTCTTCAACATAAATCACAGCAACATCTTTTTTGACCCACCTCCTAGAGTAATGGAAATGAAACCAAAAATAAACAAATGGGACCTAATGAAGCTTCAAAGCTTTTGCACAGCAAAGGAAACTATAAAGAAGGCAAAAAGACGAAAAGACAACCTTCAGAATGGAAGAAAATGTTTGCAAACGAATCAACAGACAAAGGATTAATCTCCAAAATATATTAACAGCTCATGCAGCTCAATATTAAAAAAAAACCCAATAAAAAAATGGGCAGAAGACCTAAGTAGACATTCTCCAAAGAAGACATACTGGTGGCCAAGAGGCACATGAAAAGCTGCTTAACATTACTAATTATTAGAGAAATGCAAATCAAAACTACAATGAGGTATCACCTCACACCAGTTAGAATGGGCGGCATCATTAGAAAATCTACAAACAAATGCTGGAGAGGGTGTGGAGAAAAGGGAATCTTCTTGCACTGTTCATGAGAATGTAAATTGATACAGCCACTATGGAGAACAGTATGGAGGCTCCTTAAAATACTAAAAATAGCATTACCATATGATCCAGCAATCCCACTACTGGGCATATACCCAGAGAAAACCATAATTCAAAAAGACACATGCACCCCAATGTTCATTGCAGCACTATTTATAATAGCCAGGTCCTGGAAGCAACCTAAATGCCCATTAGCAGACGAATGGATAAAGAAGATTTGGTACCTATATACAGTGGAATATTACCCAGCCATAAAATGGAACAAAATTGGGTCATTTGTAGAGACGTTGATGGACCTAGAGACTTTCATACAGAGTGAAGTAAGTCAGAAAGGAAAAAGAAATATTGTATATTAACTCATGTATGTGGAGTCTAGAAAAATGGTGCAGGTGAACTGGTTTGCAAGGCAGAAATGGAGACACAGATGTACAGAACAAACGTATGGACACCAAGGAGGGAATGTGGGGGTGGTGGTAGGGGGGTGGGATGAATTGGGAGGTTGGGATTGACCTATGTACACCAATATGTATAAAATAGGTAATTAATAAGAATCTGCTGTATAAAAAATAAACTAAAATTCAAAAAAAAATAAAGAGACAACCAAGGATCGCTAAATATATGTTTATAGACCTCGGTTTTTCAAGAGACTGGTCAGTGTGCACTTCTGAGGACTTTGATCCCCGTGTATGTACCACTGCTTTGATTCCCTTGGGGTTATGCTTCTTGTTGGGGTTTTTGCTTGTTGCTGTGGTGAAGCACTGAATAAGAGGGAAAGCAATTAGCATAATTTGTGATATTATGGCCCTAGATAATTAATATTTATTTATTAATTTGGTTGCACCAGGTCTTAGTTGTAGCAGGCGGGCTCCTTAGTTGCAGCTCACTGGCTCCTTAGTTGTGTCATGCGAACTCTTAGTTGTGGCAATGCATGTGGAATCTAGTTCCCTGACCAGGGATAAAACCCAGGCCCCCTGCATTGGGAGCATGGTGTCTTAATCACTGTACCACCAGGGAAGTCCCCGGCCCTAGAATTAATGCCACAGGATTCTCAATGGAACAAGATTCAGTGAGTGCCTGTGTATGGACTCTGTCAGTCATAGTTTACTGGTAGTTCTGGAATATGTAGGCAAATTAAGGGGGGATCAGAGGATCCATCTAGGTTTTCTTTTTGTAGTTTGACCTATCATTTATGATTTTCAAAAATCATGTTAGTTTAAAACATGCTTCTCTCCTCTTACCCAGTGATAAATGCTGCTCATTCTTTCTACAATGGAACAACAACTCTACCAATATCAGATGAAGACAGAACTCCACGAAAGAGAATTAGCAAAACCTTAAATATGACTACGAGTCCCGAGGAGAAAAGAAAAATCATTGGGGATACTTTTGTTAAGGTACCTTTTTAATATCCTCAATGTGTACTATTTTCAATGTGAGTTTTAGTATTTTTTTTCCTTATCATTATACCAAATAACCAAATTTTGTGACTAATTTTGATTCTTTTGTTGGCTAAGAGTTTTACCATATATTGCTATTATACTGACTTAGTAGAAACTGTTTTATGTTTTTAAAAAACATATGTACTTATGTTTTCAGTTTGTTGTTTTCATTGCGTAAGAATAGATATTTTCAGTTGATATTAGATTTTAGTTCTTTGGGTATTTCAGTGGCTAGATTTTTTTAAGCTTTTGATGGGAATGTTCGTATACCTTTTTGAATCACATTAAGCATGTGTTTTGAGGGTTTTTTTGACTTTTTAAAAATATTATTAATGTATAGTTGGTTGACATTGACAATGTGTTTTTTTTAATTTTTATTGCTAATATTTTGTCTCTTTTTTTTTTACAACTTTATTGGAGTATAATTGCTTTACAATGTTGTGTTAGTTTCTGCTGTATAACAATGTGAATCATCTATAGGTATACATATGTTCCCCATACCCCCTCCCTCTTAAAGTCTCCTTCCCACCCTCCCTATCCCACCCCTCTAGGTGGTCACAAAACACCGAGCTGATCTCCCTGTGCTATGTGGCTGCTTCCCACTAGCTATCTATTTTACATTTGGTAGTGTATATATGTCCATGTCACTCTCTCACTTCATCCCAGCTTCCCCTCCCCGCCCCCATCCCATCCTCAAGTCCATTCTCTACATGTGTGTCATTATTCCTGTCCTGCCACTAGGTTCCATCAGAATCATTTTTTTTTTAGATTCTATATATATGTGTTAGCATACAGTATTTGTTTTTCTCTTTCTGACTTACTTCACTGTGTATGACAGACTCTAGGTCCATCCACCTCACTGCAAATAACTCAATTTCGTTTCTTTTTATAAGCATGTGTTCTTAAAGGAGTTTATTTTGGAGGATAGTAGATTTCATCTCCTGGTCAATATTGCAAAAGGACTCTTAAGAAATTTAGCTGAAAGTATAAAATTTTGCTGTCTTTTAGAAGAATTCATCTCTTAGAAGGCTGTTTTACTCCTGTTGTTTATAGATTGCCAATGAAGTAATTGGAGAAATGAACCTGAAACCAGAGGAGGTTTTCCTTGCCCAAGGTACTTTACGGCCTGATCTAATTGAAAGTGCATCCCTTGTTGCAAGTGGCAAAGCTGAACTCATCAAAACCCATCATAACGACACAGAGCTTATCAGAAAGTTGAGAGAGGAGGTAAAAGCTTATGAGAACTTTCGCATAAAACCTCCCTCCCTTAACCATTTTTAAGTGTACAGTTCAGTAGTGTTAAGTATATTTGTATTGTTGTGAAACAGATCTCTGTAACTTTTTCATTTTTCAAAACTGAAACTCTATACCTGTTGAGCAACAGCTACCCTTTTCTCCCTCTCCCTAACCCCTGGTAACCTACCATTCTAATTTCTGTTTCAATGTATTTGACTACTTTAAATACCTCATAAGTGAAATCATAACAGCATTTGTTTTTTTGTGACTGGCTTATTTCACTTAGTGTAAGTCCTCAAGTTTCATCCATATTGTAGCATGTGATAGGATTTCCTTTTTAAGCTGAATAGTATTCTGTTGTATGTGTGTGTGTGTGTGTGTGTATATATATATAGTTAATTTATTTATCCACCGATGGACATTTGGATTGCTTCCACTTTCTTGTTGTCGTGAATTGTGCTGCTATGAACATGGGTTTACAGATACCTCTTGGAGCCCCTGCTTTCAATTCTTTTGGATATGTACCAGGAAGTGGGATTTCTGAATCTTACGGTAGTTTTATTTTTAATGTTTTGAGGGACTTCCTTAATGTTTCCTTAGCAGTTATACTATATTACAGTCCCACCAACAGTGCACAGAGCTTCCAATTTCTCCATACCTTGCCCAACACTTGTTCTTTTCTGGGTTGTTTTTTTTTTTTTTTTTTTTTAAATTAGCCATCCTAATGAGTGTGAATTACCTGTACTTTTTTATTATTTTAGGCATCCTAGTGGGTGAGAAGTGGTAGGTATCTCATTGTGGTTCTGATTTGCATTTCCCTAATAGCTAACAATGTCAATCATCTTTTATGTGCTTATTGGCTACTTATATGTCGCCTTTGGAGAAATATCTATTCGGATCTTTTGCCCATTTTTAACTTGGCTTATTTATCTTTTTATTATTGAATTGTATGTGTTCTTTATATAGTCTTGTTACAGCCCTTCATTAGATATATGATTTGCCTTCTGTAGGTTGTCTTTTCACTTTTTTGATGGTATCATTTGGAGAGTTTTAATTGTTAAACACTAGTATATTTTCTGATTTCCTTGTATTACAGTGAGAACTAGATCAGAGATAGGTGGGTAGGTACGTTCTGATTTATTTCTATTTAAGAGGTTTACATTTAAAATGTGTTTCAAAGAGAAATATGAAGATCACTAAAATATCTAATTCCTTATAAGCACAAAGGAAGAAATACTTTAAAAGATGAAGTTTTAAAAAATGATTTTTAAAGGTAAAAGACAACAGGAAAAGCCAATAATTTGTTACTCTTTGCTTTCCATGTCATTTTGGTTACTAATCTGTATTAATAGGCCTTTTTCTTCCCTGTAGGGAAAAGTCATAGAACCTTTGAAAGATTTTCATAAAGATGAAGTAAGAATCTTAGGCAGAGAACTTGGACTTCCAGAAGAGTTAGTTTCCAGGCATCCATTCCCAGGTAAAAGAATAGAATTCTGTTTGACTTGTTACTATGCCTTCATGTTGAACAAAAATCAATTCAGACAGCTTTTGAAGTAATTTATCATCTTAGGGAATATGTAACTTTAAAGAAAGGAAAGGATGGATAGGGAATAAATATTCTTTTTAGTGCCTACTGTATATATTTCATTTTATTAAATACTCATTTTTTATTGTATATATATTTAAATATTACATTATCCTTGTGTAAATAGATTGTCATGTCATGTTGCCATCGGATGAGAAAGCCAAGAGATATTTTAATAACATTGCCACACAATTCTTAGTGTTAGAACTTGGGTTTTTATGTTCTTTCTACTATACCGTGATGTATTCCACAGGGTTAAAACTCGGTTCTCTGAAATCCTTATCCCCTGACTTGTCTGAATGGTTGAACCATTTCTTTGCACAGTGCTGTATGTACTTAATTCATGACCAAATGAAAATATTCAGTTTTTAAATAGTCATTTGCTGTCATAAAATAAAATTAATTAGAGGTGGTATTTGTTAAAGTTAGGACTGTGAGTCTTAACCTGTTTTTGTTATGAGTTCTTGAGCTTGGCAAATCTTATACCTCAGTTTCTAGGTCTCTACAATAGTCATTGGGTGATGAGTTGAGGGAATGGTCTAATTAAATGAAAAAGCATAGTAATAGTTAACATTTCTTGAGTACTAGTATGAGCTAGGCATTCTGCTAAATACAGTATTTTACACATGATGTCTTATTTAATCCTCACAATAGAAAGTATTATGATCCTGTTGTCCAGCTGAGAGAATTTTGGGACAGAGGCTAGTTTGCCAGAAGTTATGCAGGTTGGGTTTGGAACCAGGGTTCTAGCCCCAATAAGCTCTCCTCAGAGTTTGTTACTCTTAACTACCGTATTGCCTCCATAAACAGTGTTACAAAGGTATAGCCCATATGGAGATGAGCACTTGTTTATATTACTAACTTCAACTATAGTAATTTAAGACGTTCAGTCCTAACGTGTGTTGGCAAAGGATTGTGTATGAAAGTAATTTTAGATAGATTGGCATGTATGTATATTGTGAATTTAAAATATTTATTGGAGAATTTTGAGATTCTTAATACAGGGACTATTAAAATAAGAGGTGGATATCATTGATGTGAACAGAACTGAAGCATTCTAAAAATGATGAGTTGGATGGGAAACTAATAGCTGCATTTCATATTAAACACTTTAAAAAACCTAAAGTTTATATGTCAATTATATTTCAATAAAACTGGTTAAAAAAACAATGGCAGGGGTGTTTTATATTTTGGGAATAGTGACCTTTTTTTATTTAAAATTTTATATTAAACATAACATTTATATTAAATACCATTGTTACTCTTCTCTTTAGGTCCAGGCCTGGCAATCAGAGTAATATGTGCTGAGGAACCTTATATCTGTAAGGATTTTCCTGAAACCAACAATATTTTGAAAATAGTAGCTGATTTTTCTGCAAGCGTTAAAAAGGTAATAATTTGTGTTGAATTTGTTTATTATAGGAGCTTTAAACAGACACAGCTAATTGGTGCAAGGAATCGAATGGGTTCTTGCTGTACTCCAGTAGTTACAATAAAATTGATTAGGGTTTCATTATTTGAAAATTCAGGGTAATTTAACCTTTGGAAATGACTATGAAGAAAGTATTCTACAGACACTCTTAAATGCAGACTTCTCTTTTCAGCCATTCCATATATTTTAACAGATTGGATACTTTGAATCCCTGAAAGTACTAGATACAAAGTATTTTAAAATACCCTTTCACATTTATTGCAAGAAGGCAAGGGAGATCATTTTAGTTCCAAATTGAGGATGATGGAAAAGTCTCCAGTTCTTCTGTATATTTGGTGCCTAAATTTATAATCTCTTTGTTAAAGTGGGCTTTGGTTGGCAGTGCTTCCAGGTGTCAGACAAGAAGCAATATAAATTCTCTTTGGAGTCTCTTCAACCAGGCCTCAAAGAATTCCCATAAATAGAGTTTCAACAAATATGAGCTTATAATAAAAAACTATAAAATAGATATAAAAGTAAGGCACCATGAATGAGAGCTACTGGAAACAACTAGTAGAAGACCCTCAAGCACTTCAGATACTGGAATTAGCATATAGGCAACATTTAAAAGTACCGAGAATTAAAAGACACAGTTGTTAATAAGAATAAGGTATATAAGATACTATAAAAAGTGACTGGGGAGCTTTGAAAAAAAATTAATTTCTAGAAATGAAAATAACTAAAAAAGAGCTAAAGAGAGAATTAGTGAAGATCGATGTTAAATTGTCCAGAAATTGGAACAAAGCATCAAAGACAAAATATGGTTCGAAGAGGTTAATGTAGAATGAGAATGTCAACTTTAATGTATATCCAGAAGGAGATAATAGACAAAAGTATTGAAATTTCTCCACACTGGTGAAAGACACCATGCCTCAGATTCAGGAAGCATAAAACATCCCAATCATGATAAAGGAGAAGAATTTGACACCTAATAGGCATAACTATGGAAACTACAGACTGCCAAAGACAAAGTGGCTGCAAAGAAAAGATTGATTGCTGCGTAAAGGAAAGGCTATTCCTGGAAGCAGTAGTAAAAGCAGGAAGAATTCCAAGTACCAAGAGAAAATAATTGTGAACAATAGTGAACAGATAAACTGTCTCAAAGAACTAGGGCAAAATAAAGACATTTTCACATAAACAGAATTTACTACCAACAGTCTGTTACTTAAGGAACTGTAAAGGCAGTGGTTCTCAACCCTGGCTGTGTATTAGATTCAACAGGGGGAGCTTTTGAACTATTCTATGCTTGGGCCCCTTCTCCCTAGAATTTATTTAATTGATGTGGGATGGGACCTGAGCATACTAAGAAATTTGAGTGTATAGCTAAGGTTGAGAACCACTGTTTTAAAGAAATGACTTGAGGAGAAGCAAAAGGATACCAGTTGAAAGGTCTGAGATACAGGGACTGGTAAGCAAATAAAATGGTAAATGGATAAAATTAAACAGACATGGACTATATAAACTGATCTAAATTTTGGTGTTTATTTTAAAAAAATAGTATAACATTATATAGCTAAAATAGCATATAAGCCACACAGGGATCAATTGGAGTTAAAGCATTCAAAGATCTTTGTATTTTTTGCCAGATGGGCAGAGATGATTCTCTTTTGTTAAATATCCCCACTTAAGGGGAAATGATAAAGAATAAAAATAGAGGGTTTAACTTCACAACTAGTAAAGGGGAAATAAATGAGCTGGGAGAAATCATCAGTTACAGAGGAATATAAAAAAGGAGAAAGAAATATAAAAAGTGGGGCAAATAGAAACTACTGAATTAAATGGTAGGATGGAATTCAACCATATTATTAACCCACAATTAAAAGGATTAACATCTTTAGTTAGGACATAATTGTCAAACTAGATTGAGGAATAAAATCTAACTATAGTCTGTTTACCTAGAGATAGGAAGAGGGAAGGTAAAAGAACAGAAAAACATATACCAGGCAAATAAACCAAAAAAAAGGAAGTAGGTGGAGATATATTAATTTCAGACAAAGTTGACTTTATGGCAAAAAGTTTCCTTAGAGATAAGGAGAAGGTTCAACTCACGTGAGGTGTCCCTTGCTGTTGACAGAGGGTTAAAGCCTCCATGTATGTAAATCTAATCTGTGTTCTGTGTTTCTTGTCCTGATATTTAACTTTTCATAGCCCTGGCCCTCAGAAATGAAATTCTGACACACTGCATAGCTCACACAAGTCAGAGAGAAATACCAAATAGAATCTATTGCTATAAACCAGAAAGTGTAGATACATAAGATAGTAATATGTACCAAAAGAGTGAATACTGTATTTCTTGAAACCCTGAGAAGTGTGTCTTTGGTTTTCCTAGCCACATACACTATTACAGAGAGTCAAAGCCTGCACAACAGAAGAGGATCAGGAGAAGCTGATGCAAATTACAAGTCTGCATTCACTGAATGCCTTTCTGCTACCAATTAAAACTGTGGGTGTGCAGGTGAGTTGTGTGACTTCATTGACCTGTGACATAACTTTCTGCTGCTCTTTTTGCTAATATTGAAATAGGAATGTCTTAAGAAAATGAAATATGAAAGTATATACACCAAGTTTAAAAATGTAAAAAGGCAATATTTTATAGAATGTTTATGAAGTGAATAAGGTAATAGGAACTAAATATTCAGGCTGAGATTTTGTAGATTTGAAACACCTGTCATCTGTAACGAAAGTAAAAAAAATTCAAAGAATGATTTGCTATAGGATTGGCTTGCTTGCTTCTGCCTTGAAGAACAGGTACTGAGAGGTCATGTCCTCATTTATCCTTCTTGATATGAAATATTCTGTGGCTTTAGAAGTCTCTAACTGCAAGAAGGCCCCCAGATGTACATGTTACACCATTTAGGCATTGTTCTCGGCTTGTGTATTCCTTAAACCAGTGTCCTCTGCCTCTTCAACATGTCCCGTCTCTCCCTCTCTCTCTCTTAGCTGTGATAATGTACAACTAACATTTTCAGTACGTTCTGTCTTTCCAATTGTAAAAGCATGTGACTGTAATATAGTTCTCATTTTTGAAATGCTATTCATAAATAGATTATATTAAGTTCTTTATTTATATGATCATCAGGTGAGTTTCTGGGGGAAAAAAGCTTGGGAATCTAGGGAAGAGGAAGGTTTCTTTTCCGTGATTTAGAATTTGAAGTTAAATGAAAACTAGAAAAGGTGTCAATAATTCAACTCAAAATGGTGCGAGTGCCAGTTAAGTGGGTTAATGTGTTTATAACGTTCTCTTATAGTAGAATTAAGCGTGGGAAGAAATTAAATACGTTTTAGAGATCGTTCATCTAAAACTTAATATATACTCTTTTCCATAAATATGTGAATCTGAGCCATCCTTTTAAATTCCTCTTTCTCCTGAATTCATGTAGCTCTGTTTGTAAATAAGACAATAAAAATTCATCGTTAACTTTAAAATTAAACTAAAATATTTTAGTTCATGGAAATGATAGGGCCAGCTATTTCCCCTCTTCTCCCTCTTTTTAAAGGCCCTATGTGAAAGCTACTTATATTGTTTTTAAATCATGTTGAAATAACCATTCCTGGAATTGTAGGAATAATTTTCTTTCAATGGTGTATGGATTATCTCATTTATCATATACAGATTCATTTTGAAACTCATCATATGATATTTCAGGCAGCTATTACCCTACTATGTAAAAATAGAAGAGCAGACAAGTGGTTTGTTTTTGTTTTTTTTTTTCCAGTCCTAAGTAGATCTATTATAGAAAACTTCCAGCTCTGTATGCTAACTCCTGCTAGGCAGGGAGATGAACTAGTTCCCCATTCCCCTTTTTTGATAAGTTCATAGATAATGCTATGGATAAATAAATAAATATAATTTGTTGGATGAGTGATTTCTTTTTAAAAAAATATGATTAACATATATATACACTACTATATATGAAATAGGTAAACAACTGTATAATACAGGGAACTATAACCTGTAATGGAAAAGAATCTGAAAAAGAGTATATATATGTATGTATGTATAACTGAATCACTTTACTGTACACTTGAAACTAACACAACATTGTAATAACTACACTTCAATTAAAAAAAAATGAAGCTTATTCAGGCTCCACTATTTTTCC
This sequence comes from Balaenoptera physalus, assembly GCF_965194825.1. Classification (NCBI taxonomy): domain Eukaryota; kingdom Metazoa; phylum Chordata; class Mammalia; order Artiodactyla; family Balaenopteridae; genus Balaenoptera; species Balaenoptera physalus. Next base: position 37,324,121 of record NC_138891.1, read on the forward strand.
CATCAAAATAGAAGTTTCTTTTGTTGTTGGTTATCTAACTTTATCTAGTCTCTTAGGCCTTTGAAGCTGAGACTCTTAGAAGTCCAGATAAAAATCATAATTCATGGTTAGTATAGCAATGAAGTTTATTTTCTAAATACCAAAATAAACTGCATTTGTAAAAAAAAAAAAAAAATGTAGAGTACATTTTAAAAGTAATTCTCCCATTTCTGCTATCCAGTTAAATGTTCCTTCCAGAACCATTTAGAAAGAAAATGAAAGGAAATTATTGACACATTGTTCATCACCTTTTTCTTTTAACTGAACATCATGAACTTCTTTTCATGCCATTGCAAGTAGATTCTTATTCTTAACTGCTGCCTTATATTCCATGTATGATTATACCATAATTTATTTAATCATTCCCCTACCAATGGATATTTAAACCATTTTCACTTTGTCACTATTATAGGCATTTCAACAAGTAATATCTTATTTTTTCAAGCAGTTATTTATGTATTTCAGTAATATTTCCTGGATTAAAGAGCATGTACATTTTAAACTTTGATAGATGCTATTATTATATTAGCATTCAAATAGTCTGAATTCTTAAGTTTACTGTGTATTATGTAGTTATCTAATGAATCTTACTTTTAAGTTGCTTTTCAGTTTAATTTTTTTTTTAAGCCAATTACTTGGATTAAACAGGACAGAGGAAAAGGAAATCAGTATTATCAATTTTATTCACTTATTTTAAAATTAACTTTCTTATTTTAAAGGAATAAATTATTTTTATATCTGACTTGAGAATCCTTTATCCATCTAAAGGATTTGGCAGATCTTGTCTGCCAAATTAAGTGTGCTGGCTATCTGTAGTTAGGCAGGTATGAATGAAATCCCAGTGAATCTCTGGTGTATGTTGAATAAATTATTGAAATTACCGTGACACTTCTTTTTAATGTCTGAGCTGATTTAGGTAGAATTTAACAGGGGATGTTAGGGACTTCCCTGGTGGTCCAGTGGTAAGGAGTCCGCCTTCCAGTGTAGGGAACATGGGTTCCATCCCTGGTCAGGGAACTAAGATCCCACATGATGCGGGGCAACTAAGCCCACACTGCTGAGCTTGTGCGCCTCAACTAGAGAGCCTGCGTGCCACAAACTACAGAGCCCACATGCTCTGGAACCCGTACACCACAGCTACAGAGCTCACGGTCCCTGGAACCTGTGTGCCACAACTAGAGAAGACAAAACCCGCACACCACAATGAAGAGCCCACGCGCCGCAGTGAAAGATCCTGCATGCCCCAACTAAGACCCGATGCAGCCAAAAATAATAAATAAATAAATAATACAAAAAAATGTTAAATAGGGGATTTTAATTTAGGATTTGTTTATATCATTAGCAAACTATCCATATATACTTATAGTCAAGCATATTTTTGTTTAAAAAATTGCTATTAATGGTGTCATCATGCATGAAACATTTTCCAGTCCATCTTTTGAATTCTGTAAAATCATTAAAATTATCAATTGTATTTTTATTTTCAGGGTGACTGTCGTTCTTATAGTTATGTGTGTGGAATCTCCAGTAAGGATGAGCCTGACTGGGAATCTCTTATTTTCCTGGCTAGACTTATACCTCGCATGTGTCACAACATTAACAGGTGTGTTCTGCAGGTGGTGGAGGGGTGAGATGTAATGGAAGGATGTGTTTTTTTTAAGGTCTTCCCATGTTGAAAGACCAATGGCTCAAGTGTAGATACAGGTATGTGCTTAGGTCATAGTCCAGCAGATATTTAATAATACCTTGTACTTTGTTCCTTCATCACAGTGCCATCATCTGCTTATTAAAAAATTTTTTGCTTGAGAAATAGGAAGGTTTTTAATTGTAGTATGAAACACTAAAGACAGCTTTAAAAACATGTCTTCCCAATTAGCAATTTACACTACTTGTTTTATGATTAGATGTTTTATTACAGAAGGATTGAAAAAATTGTACAGGTTATAGAATTACCGTTAGGGACTTAGTCAATTTAATAATAATTCCAGAGTAAATCAAAAGAATGAGACATATGCCAGATATCATCAAAGTAACAGCGTTAAATGTATAAAAAAATTTGAATTTAGTTTTTCAGATCCAGTTTTCCTTTAATTTACACATTACTTTCTTATGTCGGATATATCAATAACTGCTTTATTGATATAATCTTTGTGTAATACTGAGCATTGTCTGTTATATGTTCAAAAGTCTTACTCATTTAGTACCAGATTGCTAATTAAATGTTCTTATTTTACAGTGTTTCACTCTTTTCTATTTTCTTCGTGGGTTTTAGGCAGTTAACAAGCAAAAAGAATTTCTTGAGATTGTTTACTCAAATTAGCTACAGAAATTATAAACCTACTTGTTGGTGTTTACTTAGCAGGGTATGTATATTTCTATACTGGTGTGGCTAGTATTTGTAGGCTGGTATGGCCTTCAAGACAAGAAGTCAAAGGGAAATCACATTTTTACTGATGGAAACATGTCCTTTAAAAGGCTTGCATAGATGAACCGAAGGCCCCCAAATACAGAAGCACCTTTAACACACTGAAAGGATGAATTATTAATAAATAATGGTAAATTTGTAATTGCCTATTTTGAATGGAGATAATTGTCTTGGTTAAAATAATGGTTCATAATTCATCTTCTGAAACATGCTAATACCTAAATAAACTTCATAGGTCATACAGAAAATTCCCTTTCACTAAGTTTGGCTCCACGACTTTTACTATATAATTAATATGTTTTTCATTTCACAACATTCTTGTCTCATCTGTCTCTCTGTCCTTTTCTTTTGCCAAAGAGCACTCACCCTTGTTTAAACTTTATCTCAGTCCTTTTATAGTCTGGTTTCTCTGCCTGTCTTTTCTTTTTTCCCCATTTGTCTCTCCCTCCATTCTTAACCCTTCCTCCCTCCCCAAAAAAGGAAAAAAAAAAAAAGTCTAACAACCAATAAACAAAAAACTAGATTTTAAAATATGAACCTAGCAAGCCCTTAAAGAGTGTTAGTGAATTTTTGATTTCTTTGCCAGGGTCTTTTTTTGGGAATTGGGATTTAAATAAAAAAAAAAAAACTTTCCATTTTTACCAGTCTTTCCCCCATAATTGCATGATGAACTCTTTATATAGAGAGGGACGGTTCCAGTTTTACTGGAAGGCTGCCTATCCCTGTACATTCTATGATCACTCTTGTTTGAACGAAATAAGAGAAAAAGGAGCAAGTTCATGGCATTCTCTTACGTAGTTGCTTTTTTCCTCTAAGGATTGTTTATGAGCTCTAGGAACTATTTTATTTAGAAGAAGTGTGGCTTACTTTCTATGCATGGAACAAAACCCTTCTTGTGACAGTATGTTTGGAAGGAGGCAATGAAATATTTGGTGGTAGTGGTGGTTTTGATCTGATGCTTTTTTCTTCCATATGTTTTATTTTAAGTACCTATTAAGAAAGAAAAAGCATTATTAAACTTCACCATGGTAGTTGCAGGGGAGATTTATTTTCTCTGCTAAAGACAGATAGGGCTTAGGAAAAGGGACAGTTGCCTGCTGGCTGGAGTTGGATTGGAAAGAGCCAGGTGGCACTCATCTCTACCCCTTCTCTCTTGTTTTCTGGGTGAAGGTTGTAGAACAGATTCCCCAAACCAGTGGCAAGATTCCCCTTGAATTGTTGTAATTATTTGATCCTAATTTCCTCAAGCTACCTTCCAAATCCTACTTTTATTAACATCTGCAGCATATCTTCATAAGTTTCAAACAGACATTTACTTGAAGCAGTAGTAAGTCATTCCTTTTCAACCAAGTCTTAACTTTGGTGATATTCTTAACCTTTCTTTGGGATCAGTGTTTTCCAAAATTAAAAAAAAAAAAAAAAAAAAGGTTGAGTTGGCAGTCAAATAAGTTTGGGAAATTCACTGTAGTCTCATCTTGGAAGTTTCCAGCACATATTAGCATATTATAGTTTCTGAAGTTTTGTTATAAAACCTATTTATTTAATTTAGTGTTTCCCCAGGAATTTCCTAGGGCTACCATAACAAATTTCCACAAACTGGAAGGCTTAAAACAACAGAAATCTATTATCTCACAGTTCTGGAGGCTATTGAAGGCTATAAGTCTGAAATCAAGGGTGGTGTCAGCAGGGCCATGGCTCTCTCAGAAGGCTCTGAGGGGAGAATCCTTCCTCGCCTCTTCGTAGTTTCTGTTGTTTGCTGGCAATCGTTGGCGTGTGGCAGTATAACTCCAATCTTTTCTCCATCTTTACATGGCTGTCTTTTCTCCGTGTGTCTGTGTTTCCAGATTTCCTTTTTCTTAGAAGAACACCCAGCAATCATTGGATTAATCCCCCCAAACACCATTATGACCTTTTTTCGATTACATTTACAAGGACCCTGTTTTCACCCACAGATTCCAGATGGACATGAAGTTTTGGGGATACACTTCAATCCAGTACATTAAATGGAAAGAGGATTGTGATAATAATCACTTACATCTTCGCACATTCTGAGATACTAGTAGTCCAGAAAATATACTTTGAGGAAGGTTCATAGAATAGAGACCCTTCTATAACCTTATATCCTATCCTACCCATTTGGGGATTTGAAGTGGGTAAGAGAGGGGCCTAAGAACAAATGGAAAGAATGTTATTTTATGTGCTTTGCTTCTCTTACTAAAACGTATTTTCTCTATAATTTTCACTACCCCCCTAGAGTTGTCTATATATTTGGCCCCCCAGTTAAAGAACCTCCTACAGATGTTACTCCCACTTTCTTGACGACAGGGGTGCTCAGCACTTTACGCCAAGCTGATTTTGAGGCCCATAACATTCTCAGGGAGTCTGGTAAGCTGCCCATTTTGTTCATCACTGAATGCTCTAACTAGATTTTGGAAGCATGGCATTATTATTTCTAGGAGGAGGACTCAGCTTTTAGTTTTATTATTTAATTCTTTGGGTAGTTCCATGACATTGCCTTATCTGTATAAAATTTATTCACCTTTGTGGTCATTTGCGGACATGTACAAAGTGGCAAAAAACTTGAGTTGCTCAGCTCATATGTTCCCAGCTGAGGTTGAACAAGGCAATCCTCTGCCGTCTTGTTTCAGCTCTTTCTATAAACAAGTGTCCTTTTTGTGGTCCATTTAATGACATATTTTTTGCATTTTCGTGCTTTCTGTTGGTGATTTCACTGTTTAAAATAGTGCTGAGGTGCTGTGTAGGTTCCTAAGCACAGGAAGGCTGTGATGTACCTTACTGAGAGAATAGGTTTGTTAGATAAGATTCATTCAGGCATGAGTTATAGTGCCATTGGCTGTGAGCTCAACGTTAATGAACCTACAATAAATATTGCATAAGGTGTCTTTAAACAGAAACACACATAAGCAAGGATATGTATTAATCAGTTGATGAAAGTGGTCAGGAACCTAACTCTGTATTTCCCCTAGGGTTAGTGGTTCAGTATTTTCTTATTCAGTGTCTGCAGTATAGAAGATAACTACTATGAATAATGAATTGACTTCATATATATATCACATCACTGTAACATATCACTGCAGTCATCAAATTCTGTAATTTGTATTTGTGGTTATGTTTACTTACAGTGCTATGAGAGTAGCTAAAAACAGTACATGATGACAGTCCTAAGAAGTGGTGTGTGTATGTGTGCGATTTTAGATCTGTCTGGGGGGATTTAATTGAGCAGAGAGTGCTTTTCTGTGGTGTGGTGATTGGTTCTACATGTTAACTTCCTTTCTTTAGGGTATGCTGGGAAAATCAGCCAGATGCCGGTGATTTTGACACCTTTACATTTTGATCGGGACCCACTTCAGAAGCAGCCTTCATGCCAGAGATCCGTGGTTATTCGAACCTTTATTACTAGTGATTTCATGACTGGTATACCTGCAACCCCTGGCAATGAGATCCCTGTAGAGGTAATTTATACTTTTTTTCCTAATGTACATTTTTAATACCTTATACATTTTATAACAATGGTGAATGGAATAGGCTATGGCAATGTTGGTATTTCTGAGGTTGGTTTTCTGTTCATAAAATAGGCTCTTATTTTTTTAATCTCCACGTTAATTGGTTGTTTAATACACTATAGTAGAAAAAGGCCTTAAGTTTATTAAACTCCAGATGTCTGATTACTATGTGGAGAATCACCAACTCTGATCTATCATTTTATCTAATCTTGCCAACCTCTACTTTAAAAATAGTATCCTCCAAGTAGAGCAGAAAACACTAAGAGTGAAGAAGAGTTTATTAGACATAAGGGCGAGATTTGATGGCATTATGGCCAGGCACCCATGAATTTCTTATTGCTCTGTCTATTACCAATTGCAGTTTTGATCACCATCTTCCTTTCTTATTATCCCTCCACTAGAGTGTTCCAGAGGAGCTATTTGCATAATAGCAAATGAAAGTCAAAGTGAGACTTTATTAGTTGGACCACTGTTCCAGGACTCTAATACAGGGCTCTGATTATATATAGCTAGATAGCTGGGTTGCAGAACGTGGCTTAGAGTCTGTTTTCCCTTAGGCTCACATTTGCCAAGTCTCTGGCCAGTCAAGTGACAAGGCCTTCCTCGTCTATACATGTAGCAATGATTATTATTACCTTGCATTATGTGCCACCTTGGCGGGCTCGACGTTGTAAGCCACAGATAATTTGTGAAGCATTGGCATAAACCCGTAAAATCAGATACTTGAATGCCACAGCATTGTCAAATTGCTCTAAATGCTTCTAAACACTTGTTATGGACCAGTAGCAAACATGACTTGCAGACTGCACTTTGAGTAGTACTGAATTTGTCACTTAAATCTATAGAGGGTCACTACATAAAGTAATCATAAATATATCCCATATACATAGAGGACAATAGTAAAAATAGGTTGTGTTTTAATTTCGAATTACAAATGCAGGACTTCTAAGTCTGTTAGACACACAGTGGACCCTGGCTCTTTATTTATAATCTTTGTTTTATAACAGGTGGTGTTAAAGATGGTCACTGAGATTAAGAAGATTCCTGGTATTTCTCGAATTATGTATGACTTAACATCAAAGCCCCCAGGAACTACTGAGTGGGAGTAATAAACTTCTTGTTCTACTAAAGTTCCGTGTGCAGATTAAATTGATTAGAAACCATTCCCAGTATTGACATGCAGTACTGTCAAAAGAGTTACTGGAGCAACTACATCACATCTGAGTTCTCTGCAGCAAAAATCTACGGCTTAAGAGCTGAGTTGGGGATAACTAAAAGGGACTGAAGAGTTTGTATGGGTATAATCAAAGCACCATTTCCTACACTCAGACAGACTGACACTGCTTTTGCCTTTACCTCTGCCTCACTTGTTCTTTATGTATAAACTCACTGTTGCTATTGATGTCTCTGTCATCGAAGATGTATGGGAGTGGGTGAGTTTGGGGGCTGGTAATGGACTTCTGTCCCCTTGCCAGTTTCTAAGAGATGTTAGAAACACCATTATTTACCAGTGTGACTTAGTATGTATTCCTTATGGAGAATCTGCGTTTCCCGTAAAGTAACCTTATTCCTCCAAAGGTTCCGGGAAGGGGTCAACATATCAGATAAAGGTTTAGGTGGGCTATTCCATCCACTTTTGCAGGACACTGGGGCCATAAAATGGTAAGCTACCTTAAGATGGAAAAGCACCAGGAATTTGTTCAAGTACTTTGAATTTTATGTCATCACAGCCATGGGAGGAAGGAACTATGAGTAGTCTCAGTTTAAAATGTTTTCAAATCATGCTCCACGTTGCATACTGTCAGCCTGTTCATTGGTAAGGAGCTTTATCCTCCCAGCCTTATATTGCCAGCTCCCATAGCCTTGTAGAGGAAGTTTCTGTTCTCTCCCCAGAAGAGACTGTCTTTGGTCTAGCATAGATAAAGTTCAAGCATTTTAATCTTGTTTGGTCAGAGGAGCAGCTCTGAGATCACAGAAACCATCGTGCATGCCCACAGCTTACAAATGCATGCCTGCAGTAATCTAGTAAAGAGTTGTAAAATGAACTCTTAGATGTAATCTATAGATACATTTTTTTATGCACTGCTCAGAAGATTGTGACCAGTCTTGGCTCGTGCGAAGTATTGCCAAACTTTGTACTCCTTTTTACCAGCTGTAAGAGAAGATTTAAGAACTGGTGTAGGACTCTTTGCCATTGCTACCAGTTTCTAAGAGATGCTTTTATAACATTCATAAAAATAGACAGTACTAGGTTTGAATTCTGCAGCCGTTTCTCTCTCAGTATTTTAGCTGATATTACTCTTTAAAAATGTTACCATGTTTTTCTCATACCAGTTCCATCTCAGGTTGCTGCCTCTTACCTAATCTTCAAGATCTTTTTCTTTTTTTTTTTTTAATTTTTATTTATTTATGGCTGTGCTGGGTCTTCGTTTCTGTGCGAGGGCCCTCCCCAGCCGCGGCAAGCGGGGGCCACTCCTCACCACGGTGCGCAGGCCTCTCACCATCACGGTCTCTCCTCCTGCGGAGCACAGGCTCCAGACGCGCAGGCCCAGCAACTGCGGCCCTCGGGCCCAGCCGCTCCGCGGCACACGGGATCCTCCCAGACCAGGGCTCAAACCCACGTCCCCTGCACTGGCAGGCAGACTCCCAACCACTGTGCCACCAGGGAAGCCCCTCTTCAAGATCTTTTGTATTAATCAGGTATACAATTTTGTTTGGGATTCAGTGTTAGGTAAATAATAAAATTACACATGGCAGAAGTCTTCCTTTCATTCTGTTTGGCACAGGATATAAGAAAACTGTGTTGCTGAACCAGCAAGGGAAGAGCTTCTGACTGCTGTAAAAGGTATCTGTATCTGAGAGACAGGAGTATTTGATTTCTACAAAACTTGAAGGGTTCATTCTCTGTCCTAATGATGAGGAACTCATAATGGCTCTTTGCAAAGAGGGTATATTAGTGGTCTGGCCTTAACAGATTTGGAGGCATGTTATTTTAGAGCTGGAATAGACAACCTAAAAAAGGCTTACAAACATTTGTGTTTAGTGAAAAGAATTCCTCTTCTAGTAAAAGTATCTTATGATTTTGTATTCAAGCAAATAATAGGAATCTAGGAAGACTTTTTTCCTGAAGTATGTTCTGTGGAACACTATTGCACAGAGATAAAGGGTTAGGTGATCATACAGGTTTGGAAAGTGCTGCTCACTTGTCCTTCCGTCTTGGAGATTTATGGTATACATTATCTTCAAAGCTCTGAGAAATTTTGAAGTTAGAAACAATTGTTTTTTAACTTAATGTTTTCCCGATATTTGTTCACTAAACCCCTTTTGTATAATCCTTCTTAAAACTGTAAAAATGGTTTCTCCAAAACACTTCTCAACATGATATAGTAAAAAAAAATCTAGAATTCAGAGGTTTCTTAATATCTAGTACCCTCTCTTCCTTTGCAAAGCACTTTTTGCTTTGTGCCATGTAGTATTACTCTATACCTTCACAGTATTTCATATGAGGATCTGAGAAAAGTTAAGATTGCAGTTCCATTTTACAGTTAAGGAAACAAGCTCAGCTTAGTAATGGCTACCTAAAGAGTTTCAGAATTAAATGTAGGGTTTCCCAGTTATTCTTTTTTTAAGTGAATTTTGGCACCTAAAATTATATAAACTTACTGGATGGTTATTTTTAACCAAGGCTTAGAACAGTGGCTCCCTGTCTAATAACATTCATCATTTCATTGGTTATCCTTGACAGCTCATGACTGCTTTCCCAACACTCACCACTTACCTGGGAATATATTCTATCTAATAAATGTATTTTGTTTCTTTGTACTTATAGAAGGAGGAAGGCAGGTTAGTGAAAGCATCATTTATTCTTAAGATTGGTGGGCACGAAAGAAACTTGAGAACCAAATAACCTTGCCCCACCTTTGTGGCCCCATCTATGATCATCAGCTCTGTTAGAAGTAGCAACCTGGCATAATTGCTGAGAGTAGGTCTTTAGATGTATCTGGGAGATAGGGTTACCCAAGTTTCCCATCTTTTGCCACTCCTTTATCCTAAGATAGGTGCATGCATGTAGCCAAACAAGCATCATAAAAGTTTGTTTCCTTGCTATGTTTGCGCTTATCCCGATAGCCCATTTTATTGAGTAACTTGAATCAAACCTCTAGAGCAGGTGTCCTCAACCCCTGGGCCGTGGACCGCTACCAGTCTGTGGCCTGTTAGGAACTGGGCCGCACAGCAGGAGGTGAGCGGCGGGCAAGCGAGCAAAGCTTCATCTCCCGCTCCCCATCGCTCCCCATCACTCGCATTACCGGCTGAACCCTCCCTACCCCGTCCGCGGAAAAATTGTCTTCCACGAAACTGGTCCCTTGTGCCAAAAAGGTTGGGGACCGCTGCTCTTGAGAATGAGGACATTCAGAGTAGGTAGATAGGGCCATTCATCTTTAGTGCTTTGTCTTGCCATTAAACAGCTGTGTGAACTTGGTCAAATCATTTCTGTGTTTTTTTAACATGTAAGATGAGGCAGTTGAATTATATTTACATCAAATCCAGCTCTAAATTCTTATTTTATAAATAACAAGAAAAAACATAGCAGGAGATAGAATGGAGAAATGGGATGGTTTTAAGTGCTTTTAACATCAGATATGACCCGGTCAAAAGTAAACACTAAAATATTGTAAAATCAGATATTAATTACCATTTTTTGAACCTGAGGCATAGATCAAGGTTTGACCACTTGAGAATCTTTCTTCTTTTGTGACCGTGACACTTGGAAGATACTCATCAACAACATGTTCCTAGTGGCAATCTCTTTATGTGTTTTTGGAAAAGTTAACAAGAGTATGCTTTGGCTTTGAGAACAATGAAAATTCTCCCATACTCACTTATATATAGCTAATTGTTGGCAAAGCTAGGATCCAGGTTTTCTGCTCTCTACATTGAAGAGGTAATGCTCCAAGGCCCTTCAAGGCAAGGCCTAACAGGAAGTTCTCAGTGTGTAATTGACCATCAGGGATAAGTGTATTTCCAAGGTGTTAGTCATCTTCTTAAAATTAAGTATTAGTTTCTGGAAAGAGTACTGTCTCTCAGAAATCTTCTGAAACTCTCATGCCCAATGTTATATCTCTGTTTCTTCCTACCTTTCCAAACAGCTCCCTTTCCTACTCCTAACACCCTCCTCCTCTCTCCCCCTCTCCTGAATTCTCATTGGAATGTGGTGAGAACACACCTTAGCTATTACCTCAGTAGATGCTTCTTTCATTGGCCCCCAATTAGAATTTTTTTGGACTGTTCGTAGTATTATTTATTTATTTATTTATTTATTTTTGTTTTTTACCTTTACTCATTCTTTTTTTTTTAAATTTTTATTGGGGTATAGTTGATTTACCATGTTGTGTTAGTTTCAGGTGTACAGCAAAATGAATTTGTTATATATCCACTCTTTTTTAGATTCTAGTCCCATATAGGCCATTACAGAGTATTGAGTAGAGTTCCCTGTGCTATGCAATAGGTCCTTATTAGTTATCTATTTTATATATGGTAGTGTGTATGTGTCAGTCCCAATCTTCCAATTTACCCCTCCCCCTCCCCCTCCCTTTACCCCCAGTAACCATACGTTTAATTTCTACATCTGTAACTCTATTTCTGTTTTGTAAATAAGTTCATTTGTAGCCTTTTATTAGATTCCACATGCAAGCAATATCATACGATATTTGTCTTGCTCTGTCTGACTTACTTCACTCAGTATGACAATCTCTAGGTCCATCCATGTTGCTGCAAATGGCATTATTTCATTCTTTTTTATGGCTAATATTTCCATTGTATATATGTACCACATCTTCTTTATCCATTTCTCTGTTGATGGACATTTAGGTTGCTTCCATGTTTTGGCTATTGTAAATAGTGCTGCAGTGAACATTGGGGTGTATGTATCTCTGAATTATGGTTTTCTCCGGATAGATGCCCAGTAGCGGGATTGCTGGATCATATGGTAGCTCTGTTTTTAGTTTTTTAAGGAACCTCCATACTGTTCTCCATAGTGGCTGTACCAGTTTACATTCCCACCAACAGTATGAAAATAAAAACAAAAATAAACAAATGGGATCTAATTAAACTTAAAAGCTTTTGCACAGCAAAGGAAACCATAAACAAAACAAAAAGACAAACCACAGAATAGGAGAAAGTATTTGCAAATGAAGCAAGTGACAGGGGATTAATCTCCAAAATATACAAACAGCTCATGCAGCTCAATATCAAAAAAACAAACAACCCAATCAAAAAATGGACAGAAAATCTACATAGACATTTCTCCAAAGAAGACATAGAGATGGTTAAAAAGCAAATGAAAAGATGCTCAGCATCACTAATTATTAGAGAAATGCAAATCAAAACTACAGTGAGGTATCACCTCACACTGGTCAGAATGGCCATCATCAAAAAATCTACAAACAATAAATGCTCTACAGGGTGTGGAGAAAAGGGAACCCTCTTGCACTGTTGGTGGGAATGTAAACTGGTACACCCAATTAGAGTTTAATAGGGAACTGAATACAAGTTGGATGTCTCCACCCTTGGAAAGTACCCCTTTGTCATTACTGAGGTAGTTTAGCCACACAGATAATGTAGGAAACCATGGAATCTTTTTCATCAATGTAGGGCCTGACAACAATAATGGTGGCATCCTTGGCTTTTATATTTCCAAACATTTCATTTAATGACAAAAGATTTGAAATCCCCCAAAGATTGCCAAAATGCCAGCACCCACCCTAGTCATATGTTGAAGATGCCCAGGTATACCACCCAAATCTAACCTTTTTCAGTGGTTCTCAACCCTGGATGCCTGCTGTTACTACTTGAGAAGTTAACTCTGTTATAACACCCAGACCCCACAATCAGTTAAATTAGAATCTTGGTGAGGCCCAAGCATTGACAGTTTAAAATCTCCCAGCTGGAATCAGTTGATATTGAGGGACATACCTGGCCTTTCTAATTATAGCTTAAAATCTTTGTCAAACCTATAGGTGAGAAGAAAAGGCCCTAGGTACTGTCTTGGTGAAGATCTGTATAACTAAAGTAGTTCAAAGCTAGGGACCGGACTCTGGAACTGATTCTACCTATACAGGTTATCCCCACTATCCAAAAGTAGAGCTTTCCTATGAAACCTTTTAGGCAAAATGTCGTAAAGCAAAGAAGCAATCACCTTAGGACACACATCTGGCTAATGATGTACGAAATAAATCCAGATAAAGCACAGATGCTCAGAGTTCAAAGCCATGGCAGCCAGATGCTGAGTGTAGTTCGAAGGGAAGGAGCTTGGGACCACCACTCTTGCTGCTTGAGGTGTGCGCTGCCTCTGTATCAGCTCACTGCAGAACAAACACTGAACGCTGTTTTCACTTTTCATCCTTCTTCCTAAAAGCAAAAATCCTTTTCCAACTTCTTTCGGTTTGTGAAAACAGGAACTACTGTCGGTCTTTCGCAAAAGTGTAGTGGTGTAAAGTGAACTTTCAAAAAGCAAGGAATACCTGTACTGTCTTGTAGATCAGACACTCCACGGGCCCGTTTGGTAATATTCAGGGTAGCTGACATAGATGTTACCCCCTTTGAGGTCTGTGCAGCAACTACACAGGCTTCTCTCTTTTAACCTCTTTTTTCCTACTCCTTTTGCTTTTTGTCAAAGAGGAGAAATCCACCCCTATGCTGCAGCCAAGTCTCCAAATTGGACTTTAGCCAGATTATGAAACTGAGACTGAGCTATTACTCAGAAAGCCTTCTGGAGCCATGTCATTTCAATATAATTCTCTACAAAGCTAGAAATTACCTACCTGTAACCTCAGTTTCCTGAATGAAATCTTTGGAGCAGTTCCGTCTTAATTTACCCATTTAGGGTCTTTGTTCACTGGTAAATCCTGTGGCATCCCTTGACCTTGTTAATGACCCCTGAATTAGCAAAATCAGGAGACTTTGGTGGGGAGTTTGGCTATTTCTTGCGTATACTAAGTTCAGTAGCTCCAAAATCCTCTGAGTGTTCCAGGAAGCCTGAACCTTGACTGATCCAAGTAGAGTATATGCGTTTGGAGAATACAGATGTTTAAGGTAAGTAATTTTCTGTTTTTGAATCTACTACGACCATTGTTACAACCTTATGATATTAAATGAAGACGTGAATGTAACCTTTCGAAGAGATTTTTTTATAAAGAAATATTTTGTTAACCGGAGTACCTAGTGTAGTTGTAAAATCACTATGTAATTGTTCATGGTATACTGAAATGTCTATTGTGTGTTGTGGTAATAAAGTTGGCATAAAATAGCTTTGCTAAATTAATGTGAAATGATTTTAATGCTTTTCTGTCTTCAGTATACTTCATAAAGGAGGAAATGATGACTTTCGTATTTGTCATTAAGCTTCAGTGTTCATGAGAAGAAGAAGCAGGAGAAAAGAGGACAGACGCCATCAGGATATGGGAAATAGGAAATGGCGTATGCTGTCAGAGGTCTCTGGACGATAAAGTTAATCTGTTTCTCTTAGTTATATAGGAGGGTGTTAGTGTTTTACCTACAGTGTTAACAGTAGACACAGTGGGCATAAAATATTGGGTATCTTTTTATTTAAATGATTAGCTAAAGGTGTTTGTGTTTCCAAAATTAAAGTCATGTATGTACACATACATACTTATTTGATTTCTTACCTACTCATTTATATATGATCAAAACTGTTCTCAATTTCTTAAAACATAAATTGCCTTTATTAATTTAATACAGAAGTCAGATTCATTTCATTGTTTGGAACTATGTTATCAGAGTTGATCAAACCCATCAGAGTAAATGTTTGTATCAGTGAGTTACCAATATGAAGGTTAGAGGAAATGACCATGTTCAGAAACTGAATTCAGTAATTACTTTCAGGTGGCTACATTGCTCTGTTAGCTGGATCCTTTCAGATCAGTGACCTAGTCTGGCCTTCTGCTATCTAGGAAGACTGTATTTGGTTCATCTGTATTTTGTAAAGTTTTTACTGTTTTAACATGGCTCAAAACAAAAATATTACTGAGTTTTTATCTTGCACTCTCACAGATCTGTCATTTTACCTTTCAAAAAATTCTACTTTTATCAAAAGCTATATTTTACACCACAGCTAAGATTTTTCTTGGAGTGTCAGTGAGTTATTTGAATGAGTTATATACATTAGATACTAGGAAAAGCAGCCACGAATCCCACTTAAACCTCACTATTATCCAGATACTGTGTTGAATTCTAATGAAATAAATTTTTTTTATATTTCAGGATGCTGTTTCGTATGCAACTGTATATTACTGTTCTTTTAGACAATATGTAACCTGCCAACACATACACTTTTTAAAAAAAATTAACACCATAGAGAAAACTATATTTTAAATTCCCACATTAAATAGTGGAGAACATGAGCGCCTTTTGTCAAGATGCCTCTTTACCTAATTGCATTAGGACATTGATACTTGCTCTAAATAAGAAAAAAAGTTTCAGGGGACTAAATTTTAGTATTTAGCGAAGTGCAAGAAAATTCTTTGGAAAGCAACTACTATTGCAGTGTGAGTGGTGAGGATGTAATGAATTGAACTCTTATTTATAGTCCCTATTTTGTGGAGTGCCTGAATGAACAGTTTGAGAACCATGTAGTCTCAGTATTTTCATTTCTTTTTCTTCTCAGTTTAGTTGTCTTAACTTCGAAAGGTATGTCTAAAATACACTTGTGTCCTTAATATTGAAAGAGTTGTCTTTCTTGGTTTTGACATTTAAGAATTGGAATATTTTGCAAAAGTATAGATATTTAAAAATCTTAAGTGCATCTTCCTAGGAGTGTAGAAACAGATATGCCATATATTATATAAAGTATATGTGTATAGAATGTGCCTAGATCCAAGTTTGATACACACTTTCATTCACTTTGGAGCTTGTTTTGTCAGGTACCTGTTGTTACTACAGAGGCTTAAAACTATCCTATGCTTTTTAGACCTATATGTAGTAGTGAATATTTTAATTTACTAGATTTAGACTATGCTAAATGTGCTATCTACACATTTGTTACTACTATACTAATTTCTCTTTGTAAAACAAGGGAGAACAGTCACATACCACACACACACTTTAAAAAAATCTTTGTTAAGTAGACAGTGATGGCATGGCCATTTCTTGAATGTGTTTTGAGAGTTTAGAGATGTTGCTCTGTCTGGCAGAGGGAATCAGCACAGCTCACATTAGTTTGGGAATAAATTGAACTTCAGCTTACGAAGGGAGCATAGCTGTCTTGTGTATAGTTTCACCACTGTGTGATTTCTTTACCCTAAGTCTCAGAAGAGAACCATTGTAGAAAATAAAAAGCTTCTCTCTGAGACACGGGAATAGAATCTATCACGAAATCTTAAGAGTATTAGTGACATCAAGTAAGGTTCCTATTAAACTGGTAAGTGTAAGTTTGGGAATGTATTTTAGAAATAATATTTGTTCCTAATTCTGCTGATTCAACATTAGCCTGAAATCCAATAAACTTGATTCATTTCTGACTCTGACTCCATGTAGCTATGTTACCTTGGGCCAGACACCAATCTCCTGGGCAACAGTTAACTCAAATGTAATTTAGGAATAGTATTGCCTGTGTGGGTCAAGTATGAAAAATGAATATGTATGAAAATATTATCTGTAAAATGCTAGTGTAAGCATAACCTGTTACTTAAAACAGATGGCAGTGCACATAAAACACATGATGTGGATTAATAATTTCCTTGTGCTCAGTTAGCTGGGACAATTCAGATAAATTTACACTATGCCAGATCTCCAGATTTTGAGCTAATTCCTTTCAGCTGTACAAGGACTATGTATTTGTTTTTATGAAATTTATACCATGTGATAATAACCCTGACCAAGGGAACAGATCTCACTGACTTCTGTCTTTTAATTTCCAACCTTGCACTTGAGAAGTACAAAAATTGTATGTCTACTTTCCTTTCTCTTCTGATTCTAGTGGTTTGTGCAATAATGAAACATTTGTCCTCTGTCTTTTGGTTGGGGAAAGAAATTTGGGACAATAACAGATGTGATAAATCAGCATGGTGAGTAATTGCAGAATAAAATATTCAGGCAATAATTTCCATGAAAATTTGAGAGGTGAGGGAGAACACCTCAAGCTCATGTGATGTTCAGATGCTTTATGTCACCCTTTGGATTGGAGCTGAGTCCTCGAAGTAGTCCACGGAGAGGTGGAAATTATGGAATATTCCTGGTGGGTGGAGGCCAGAAGGAGCCAGAAGTGAGTAAACTTTGACCAGCCTGAGTTGTTTGGGAGGATAAAACAGGAGAGTTAGTGCAAAATTGTGGAGGGCTGTGATTCAGCCAAGGGTTTGAATTGTGCCCTGTTGGGAGTGTGTACTGGCTAAGTCAAAAGGACTGGAAAAGCTGGTAGCCCACCTCCTCTGTTAAGAAAGTGGCATCAACCCTTTTCCCTTGCTGTGAATAAAGTCTGTGATAAGCTGTGGTCAGGCTAGTCAGTCATGAATAGTTTCTCCATTCTACTTAATGTGGTTCAAGTGACATGCTATATGTTTGAGAAAAGTGTTTAGTCTAGCTTCTAAGGCCCTCCACAGCCTAACTCTTGCTTACCCGTCAGGCTTAAACTTGCCTTCTGCAGCCAGGTGGACCCACTTGTGGGTCCTTGTGGGTCCTATTTTAGACATGCCCTTGGTGTTTCACTTCTCCCCTTTGCCCCTACTCTCCATCTGTTGGAGTGCCAGCCCCAGGGCCCTTAATGTCTGCAAACATTTAGTCACAACTTTCAATAGAAGGTCTCCTCTATGAAAACTTCATACCTTTTCCAAGCTCCCACTGCCTGTTGAGGAATTCCATGACTATTTGTTTATATTTTATTTCTTATTTCTCTTTTACTTGTTTGTATTCATTTTCTTCAGCCAGACTGTAAACTTTTGAAGGCAAGGTCAACAATTATCTTTGAACTCTTAGAGCCTGGGTCATAAAATGTAAAATTGGAATGCTTTTTAGAAACCTGCAAGGAGAGGACAAAGCTTTTTTCAAAGGAATAAATGTCTAATAGTAGAATTCCAAATAACAGACACCTAGGTGAAAAAGCTAAGCTCAGTCAGATAACCTAGCCTGCACCCTTGCTTCCACACTGATATCACCAAATAGGAAACCACTTATATTTTTAGTTGTCTCTAGCTTCAGCCTTTTGTGTTACAGCCCTAAGTACAGTGCTGTGTTTTTTAAAAAATTACTATTTTTTTAACTCTAGGCAGACAGTCTGTTTTTTTGTTTTTTTGCAAATTCTGTTTGAATTATAAATTAAAATATGAATGCTTGGAGAATAGCATTCAGTTATTGGGGATTTGTTCAATAAGATTGGGTGGTTGGGGGCTTCCCAGTGTGGGAAGCAATAAACCGCAGAATTCAAAGAAGTGGAATGGTGGTCCTGACTTAAGGTGGTCTGAACAATTTCCGCGGTGCTTATAGGTAGGCCAGTTGGCAGTTCAGGTTTCCTTTAGAAACTGTTCTTTAGTTCTGCCCCGGACATCTTGTAAGTACTCTTTTTCACAAGATTAAAGCAGAGTTTTGGAAAAGGTTAGGCAATTAATCCTGAGTGAGGGTTTCAATGTTGTTTTTCAGCTTTTGTTGCAGAAGGGAGACACTATTCATTACTCACAAAAGTAAAGAATAATGGTATTTATCTTATGAGGTTTTTTTTTTTTTTTGAGGTTTTTTTTTTATTAATTAATTAATTTTTGGCTGCTTTGGGTCTTTGTTGCTGCGCGCAGGCTTTCTCTAGTGGCGAGCAGGGGCTACTTTTTGTTGCGGTGCGTGGGCTTCTCATTGCGGTGGCTTCTCTTATTGCGGAGCACGGGCTCTAGGCACGCGGGCTCAGTAGTTGTGGCTCATGGGCTCTAGAGCGCAGGCTCAGTAGTTGTGGCGCATGGGCTTAGTTGCTCCCCCGCATGTGGGATCTTCCCGGACCAGGGCTTGAACCCGTGTCCCCTGCATTGGCAGGTGGATTCTTAACCACTGCGCATGAGGTTTATTTTTGAGTACCAATATGCTGCTGAGTGGCCCGACAAATGTGAGGCAGCCATAGGCTGTTTTATATTGTGGCTTAATGGTAGAAGAGCAAGGGAGATTTATTATCTATTGTAATAATCTAACATTTTGCATTTATTCAGTAAGGGGAAAGTGTATGTAACTTGACATTTATTATCCTCCAAGAAGCAAACATGCATTCATTCATGGCAGTAACTACTGGCTGAGCACTTGTTCTGTGCCTGCCTGGCACTGTGCTAGACTCCAGAGAACGAGGCTCCAAGCCTGGAGGAGATCGTTTTAGGGCTGATTCCTCTGGCTCCTTCACCATACCCAACCCTCCACACATATATCCACTTTGTTTTCAGATGACCTCGCCTCCTTCCAGGATGTCTCGTCAGTCTGCTCCTTTCCATTCCCAGCTTCAACCATAGTCCAGGCCCTTGGTTGTCTCTGATCTGTTTCATTGCAGTAGCAACCTAGGGGTTTTCTCTGCCCCTGGTTTCTTCCCTATCCAAGCTAGTATGTCTGTTTCAAAACACAGATCATGGGCTCATAAGATGTTCTGGTCACCCTATTCATCTGCTCAAAACACAGCAGTAACTGTGTCTATGGAATAATGCCCAGACTGCTTTACCTGGCACGTAATTATTTTTCCATCTTCATCTTCTAAGACTGTCCTCCAGCCATTGGATCTCCTCAAACTTTGGGCATCTTTCTGCCCCTGTTGTGTGTCCAGGCTGTGCTCTGCCTAGGCTGGTGTGATATGAAGCCAGCTTGTGCTTTAAGGCCCAGCCCAAGTCACCTCTCCTAGAAGCTTCCCTCAGTTCCTTTAGGTCAGAGCATTTGCTCTCCCCTCTACAGTTTTATAGCATATTATGTGCATCTGTCTTACGGCTTTTATTCCATTCTGCTTTGCTTTGCAGTTGTTGGCTTGCCTATTTCCCATACACAGCTGTCAACTTCGTGAGGGCAGAGAATGGGTCTTGCCTTTTGTGTCCCATCAACACCTGTAACCGTGTTTGGTCTGTAGCGGGTGCTCAGCAAATGTTTGATTGATGTTACGTTCTGTGTTTTGTGTGTGTTTGTAATCGCTTGCCTTTTGGCCAGCAAACTATCTTAGTTTTCATAAATTACCAGCATCGATGCTTAAAAGGGAAGCAACGCTCATCACCCAGACTTAACAGGGATTGGGTGATGAAGGTCAGAGGTGGTTTGTGCGTGACAGGCAGGTCAGCAGAGTAGAAGTAACATGGGATAGGGAGTCCTTGAGGTTGTTTCTCCAGCTTCATCGGTTATATCAGCTGTGTAATCTTGGACAAGTTACTTAATCTTTCTGAACTTTTTCCCTCACTTGTAATCAGTTGCAGATATTACCTACTTACTAGGATTGTCGTAAGGACTAAATAAGATTAGATGTAGCACCTAGTGCAATGCTGGCACATAACAGTTTTCCAGCAAATGGTAGCGATATGCACACCTTGCCTGCTCTGCCCACAGCCTCTGCTGCTTTCGTGGACTGGTTCTGTTCTGTATGACCCTTCACACCCTAACTACCCTAACTACAACTGACAGAAACAGACAAAGGCAGTCTGTTCATAGACTGGCCATTGACCTGAGATGTGGCCTGACATGAAGGCCTTCTCTCGGTTAGAGGTTATTATTATTTCCTGCCTTGGGAATTTAAACTAGGGGATTCTGAAAGACTGAGTTACTAGGGATGTGGGAACTTAAGATAAATTAGAGTTGGATCCTGAGAGACTGTGTTGGCCCTGTGCAAGGTGAGGTTATAAGTAAGCAGGGGATGGTGGTTAAGTAAGAACAGAAGAGATGTCCAGAAAGGAGCCAGGGATATTGGGCGGGCGGGGGAGTGGGCTGAGAGTGGAGAGGGAGAGAAGGAGGGAGAGTGAGAGAGTGAGCAGAGTCTAGGGCTGTAACAGTCCAGCTAGTTAGGCGCGTTCATGCAGAGCTGATGCCTCATGTGCTTCTCTAGACAGAGAGTTATTGAAGAATTGTCTGCAATATGATCTCTGGGTCCTTTTAGCATTGGAGAGTCATGACAGGAGCGGTCTTTGTTTCCCTGGAAGGCTCAAATGTGGTCACTTGGGGCACCGAGGTATAGGGTGCTGGGCTGGTAGATCCCAGTCATGACTCATATGATGGATAGGAGCTTGGCATTAAGACCCAAAAGAACCAAACCAAAGAGCAGAGTTGGGGGTGGGAGTCCACAGAGTATGCAGTTTACAGCTGAGATTAAATGATCAAAATGATGCCGCAACTGTTGAAAATTTGAGTAACAAAGGGAAAAAACCCTTAGTTCATTTTGGCAGTTTAGGCAATGAAACTGGGCTAATAAAATCCACGCATCCTTGTCTAATAGTTCAGAAATAATGTTAAGGTTTACTTAAGAGTCTTCTTTGCATAACAACGTTTAAGCACTCCCCAAATCTCCAGCTCCCCCTCTCCTTCCTCCCACACCCAGATTGAGGCACAGAGCTCTTTACCAGCTTAGTTTCTGATTCAGCGTCAAAAAGAGTTCCTATTTTAATTGGTTTCTTTTCCTTCTCATCCTTTAGCACCAGAAGTTAGCCTGTCTCAATTTAAAACACTTTTGCAACCAGATGTCTGAAAAAAAAAAAAAAAAAAAAGATGTGAAGTCAGTTTTTCTTTGTTTGAAACAATTGGATCATTTTATCACTCTGCTACAGCCTTTTGCCTTCTAGGAAAAACAAAAATAAGGTGTATAAATAGGTGGGTGCAGGCTGTTGAAGCTCATATAGTGTGGCTTGGTCCAATTATAATTTGTTTAAAAGGCTTTTTGATACCTACCTATCCATCCCTCAGTTATGTGAGCCTAATTATTTATGCCCTCTGTTCCCTGTCTTCTTACTGCCTGACTTTAGCTATAGAACTGCTTGTTATATCATCTTGGTCATTGGAAAGGAAAGAAGAGGGAACAGCATAGAAACACTAATTAATTTTATTTCTTGATAACTTCAGCCTATAAAGAAGTTTAGTGGGGTGGGAAATACTGTTAGCCTCAAGGCTATTCGAGTCTTATCTCTAGTTCATTCAGATTTCTAGAAGATGAGAATTGGTAAGGATCTGGGAAAAGAGTTGTATTTTATCCCAAAGGGCAACTAAAGCTCCAGTGATGGGAAGATTGCACAACTGGTTAAAAGTGGAGCTATGTAGAGGATTCCAGCCTGGGGGGCATGTCTCTCTACATCAGACTCTCGGCCCTGTAGAGCTTCATAGGAAGAGACCCCCCCCCCCATCTCCCACCAGCCACAACCCCACTTGAGAGCAAATGTCTCTTCCCATTGGTCTGGTCTATGTCTTGGGTCACTGACGTATCATTTGGGGCCTCCTGTCAAGTTTAGTTTAAAACTAAGAAGCCTGGGACTTTCCTGGTGGCGCAGTGGCTAAGAATCTACCTGCCAACGCAGGGGACACAGGTTCGAGCCCTGGTCGGGGAAGATCCCACATGCTGCGGAGCAACTAAGCCTGTGCGCCACAGCTACTGAGCCTGTGCTCTAGAGCCCGTGAGCCACAACTACTTCTGTTGCAACTACAGAGGCCCATGCGCCTGGAGCCCGTGCTCCGCAACAAGAGAAGCCACCGCAATGAGAAGCCCGCATACTGCAACGAAGAGTAGCCCCCGCTCGCTGCAACTAGAGAAGGCCCGTGTGCAGCAACGAAGACCCAACGCAGCCAAAAGTAAATTAATTAATTAATTTTTTTTAGAAAAGAGAGAAACCCATCCTGCTTCCTTCTTGGAAGCAAGACCAGAGTCCTTTTAGCAGAGAGAGAACCACCACCTGCAAGATCTTTTCCTCTTTCAAGCTAATTTGTATCAGATCATAGAGACTGATTTTTCAATCCTTAGTGGTCTTTCTGGAAAGCAGAATTTAACTTTTTTAAAAAAATATTTATTTATTTTATTTTTGGCCGCGTCAGGTCTCAGTTGCGGCACGCAGGATCTTCGTTGGGATCTTTGTTGCAGCATATGAATCCTCCACTGCGGCGTGCAGGCTCCTCTCTAGTTGTGGTGCGTGGGCTCTCTAGTCGTGGCCCGCATGCTCAGTAGTTGTGGCACGTGGGATCTTAGTTCCCCGACCAGGGATCGAACCCACGTCCCCTGCAATGGAAGGCGGATTCTTAACCATTGGACTACAAGGGAAGTCCCTAACTTTTTAAGCGTTCGAAAAAAGGATGTTTAATGTCTTCAAAAGCTAATTTATTTAATAATTTAACCAACATCTGAATGCCCACTCCATGCTTGAATCATCTCATGACACTTAGAAGAGAATCATGATATGGTTTTCAGATACTTTGCTTCTGCTTTATATTTTAATCTATCTTGAGACAGAGCTAAGGAGGTGTTGTTTCTTTTTTGAAACTCATATGGCTTTTTTCATGAGGACTTCTGGAATGGCAGTGGTAGGCCTGGACGAGACAGGCAATCTTCCAACCTGAGGGCTGGGGTGGGGACACCTAACATGGTGTAGGCCTGTCCCCAATCCCCACATGTCCATGAATCCCAGCCTCAGTATGGGGAGACGATCTCAGACTGAAGCAGCACCGACGCAGGAACCAAGGCTCAGCTTCCGTAAGGAGGGCTACAAGAGAGGCAGGGCTTTCGGTGGTTAAAAATACTGACTGTGGAGTCAGGCTTGAGTGCATTTCTATGTACTACATGGATCACAGCTAAGGAACTAACACTGGTGCATTACTATTAATTAAACATGTTTTATTCACATTTCACTAGTTTATCCCTAATGCCCTTTTTCTGTTCTAGGATCCTATCTAGAATACTACCTTACAGTTAGTTGTTATGTCTCTTCAGCCTCTTCTCGTCTGTAACAGTGTCTAAGACTTTGTTTTTGATTACCCTGATGGTTCTGAGGTTTACTGGTCAGGTATTTTGTTGAGTGTGCCTCAGTTTGTTTTTTCTTTGTAATAATGGCTTTATTGTGATAGAAGTCACATACCATAAAATCCACCCATGTACATTTAAAGTGTACAATTCAGTGGTTTTAAGTATATTTACAAAGCTGTGCAACCATTTCCACAGTCAGTTTTAGAACATTTTCATTACTTCAGAAAGACACTCCATACCTAATAGCAGTCATTCCCAGTTCTCCCTCCCTCACCCCAACAACCCTGCCCTAGGCAAACACTAATCTACTTTCTGTCTCTATGGATTTGCCTCTTCTGGACATTTCATATAAATGGAATCATACAATAAGTAGCCTTTTATGGCTGACTTCTTTGACTCAGCGTAATGTTTTCAAGATTCATCAGTGTTGTAGCTTGTATCAGTCCTTCATTCCTTTTTATGGCTGAATTTTTTTTTTAATTTTATTTACTTATTTTTGGCTGCGTTGGGTCTTTGTTGCTGTGCGCGTGGCTTTCTCTAGTTGCGGTGAGCGGGGGCTACACTTCGTTGCAGTGTGCGGGCTTCTCATCACGGTGGCTTCTCTTGTTGCGGAGCACAGGCTCTAGGCACGCGGGCTTCAGTAGTTGTGGCGCGTGGGCTCAGTAGTTGTGGCTCGCAGGCTCTAGAGTGCAGGCTCAGTAGTTGTGGCGCATGGGCTTAGTTGCTCCGCGGCATGTGGAATCTTCCCGGGCCAGGAATTGAACCCGTGTCCCCTGCATTGGCAGGTGGATTCTTAACCACTGTGCCACCAGGGAAGTCCCAGTATTTCCTTAATTTGGATTTTTCTGATATTTTTCTTCTAAGAATGGAGTTTTTTTTTTCTGAGGAAGATCACATAGATGAAGTGCCCTCAGGACATCATATCAAGGAGTACATGCTGTCTGTATGACTTATCACTGGTGATATTAATCTTGATCACCTGGCCAAGGTAGTGTTTGCCAGGTTTCTCCTCTGTAACGTTGCTTTTCCCCTCCTTTCTGTACCCTACTCTTAGCTAGCAACTGGGGTGGTGGGTGGGGCGTGGAAGGTGGGAATATTTACATAAATTATTTGGAGTTCTGTGTAGGAGATTTGGTTCTTTTCTCCCATTCAGTTATTTATATTAATATATTTGCTTTATACTTTAGATATTTCATGGATGTTTGTTTTATACTTTGGGCCCATGTCATTTATTTTGTTACTCAAAGTGTTCTAGTTTTAGCCGTTGGGAGGTCTTTTAGGTTGACTCCTGTGTTGTGTCTCTTTGACATCCCCCTGCCCACCCCCACCCCCACCCCCCTGCCGCCTTTTTGTTAAAGCCTTATTTTCCTGTCACTGTAAGATGTTTCTGGCTCATCTTGTGTATTCCCTGCCCCAGCTCTAGAATCAGCAGTTTCTCCAAGGATTCTGAGTTCTTTTATTGTATAATGGTATTAAGTATTAGAAGCCAAGATCTGGGTGCTGGGTGTGCTTTTTGCTACCGAGGTGTGTTTCACTGTTTCTAGGTTCTCTCACTGGACAAAGCTAGGAAATCTATGTATGTATATTAGCCCATGCATATACACGTATCTATAATTATTTTGGTGTCTGTACCTAACACTAAACATGATTTTGAAGTAAGATCACTTTTAAAGAATTACACTGTGAGACAGACAGAAAGGGTTAGTGTTTAAATACTGTGGCTTCGGGGCTTCCCTGGTGGCGCAGTGGTTGAGAATCTGCCTGCCAATGCAGGGGACACGGGTTCGAGCCCTGGTCTGGGAAGATCCCACATGCCGCAGAGCAACTAGGCCCGTGAGCCAAAATTACTGAGCCTGTGCGTCTGGAGCCTGTGCTCCGCAACAAGAGAGGCCGCGATAATGAGAGGCCCGCGCACCGCGATGAAGAGTGGCCCCCGCTTGCCGCAACTAGAGAAAGCCCTCGCACAGAAACAAAGACCCAACACAGCCATAAATAATAACTAAATAACTAAATAAATAAACCCCCCAAATAATAAATAAATAAATAAATAAATACTGTGGCTTCTTTGTGCAGGGGAGAACCATTTGTTCCATAAGTAGAAACAGTGCCAAAAAATCCTCTACCTGACACGATAACCCATCTGCATCTAACCACAAATGCATCCTCATCCTCCCCATCAGAAGACAATTCCCATCATGCTGTGGGGCTGCTCTTCTCAGGGTTTCTGGTTCGTGTCCACTCTCTTCTAGGTGCAAGTCC
The DNA here is from genome assembly GCF_965194825.1 of Balaenoptera physalus. Lineage (NCBI taxonomy): Eukaryota > Metazoa > Chordata > Mammalia > Artiodactyla > Balaenopteridae > Balaenoptera > Balaenoptera physalus. The sequence continues at coordinate 37,350,300 of NC_138891.1, forward strand.
TCAGGGTCTGGTAACCTGAGGACTTTAGCATATTGGTTAAATGAATTAAAGCACATTCATGTGATCATTAAAATTGATATTACAGAAAATCATCATAAGAAAGTAGTTTTTGTATGTAAAACATTATGAACTAAATGAACCCATTACTGCAAGAATATGCATATGAAAAAATTGTAAGGATCTTCACTAAAATGTTATTGCTGTGTTAACTCAGGATAGTGAGATTAGAGGGGATTCTAAAATTTCCCCTCTTTTTGTTTGAATTTTCTAAATTACCCACAATTAAACGCATGCTTTCACAGTAAGAAAAAAATTCTCACGAAACAAAAGTAGATACTCCTCTGAGAAGAAGGCCTAACCGTACTTTAATTAGACCATAATTTTAGCTGGAGGAACCATAACCATTAGCTGAAGAAACCAGGAATAGGACTTTTAGATGAAATTAATGGATTAAAAGAGCTTTTTAAGAGCCTGGGGGAATATGGGAAAGGACAAGTCTTGATAAAAGTAAATTTTTTGACACTTGGCAGGGGAGCATGAGTTCCCTGAAAGCCCAAGAAAAAGTGAAAAAACAAACAAAAAAGCAGTTGCCTAACAGAAAACCTCCAGCCTTATGTTTTGGCCTGATGCCCTTGTTGGAAATTTTGAAATTAAGTGTGTCTAGGGAACCTGGGCACCTTGTAAGGAATGAGCTCCATGTTATTTAATGTGTTTAAATGTAAATCCATAGTTAGAAGCCACACAACTAGGGGCCTAGATTAGAGAGGGGACTCCACTCAGGCCCTTCCATTGAAGGTAAATAGTGGCTCTTGAAAGGTGCACATGTGAGAAATGAGTGTGTGTGTGTGTGTGTGTGTGTGTGTGTGTGTGTGTGTGTGTGTGTCAGGGTGGGAGCTTATACGTAATGACATTCTTTGACATGCATTGCTTTATTTTTGGTTATTTTGAATTTTAATATTGAATCACTGTCACTAATTAACTGTGGTTAATTGTTGCCCTAACCAGGAAAGTTTATTTAGAAAAACACAAACTGGTTTACAGTTGGTCCAAATCAGCCTAAGCCTGGACAAACTCCTTTTCTATTCCAAATATCAAATCTTGTCAGATAAGAGTTAAAGGAAAGGGAAGAAGCTTTCATAATTACTCAAAATTATTTAAAAATTCCTTAGTTTCTTTTTCATTTAGGTTTTGTATTGTCATGAGATATTTAGATCAAGATTTAAATGAATATTTAAAAATATTTTTCTATATCATCAATTGCAACTGAGCACTCATTAAGAACAAGTGCTAAAAAACTTGCAGATGAGTAAAAAGGGTATTGAGTAGAACTTTTAGGTCACATCTCACCTCTATCATTCTTTGCAGTAAATTGGGAGAATTAATGAACCAGTAGTGAAGGAAAGCAGAAATTGAACAAATTGTAAAGGAGATGAAACACAGCATTGGATATATGGCCTCGGACAAGTTACTCAGCCTCATATAACTTCATGACAATTCTACGAAGTAGGTATTGTTATTATTATCCCTAGTTTACAGACAAGGAATAGGCAGAGTACAAAGCCCTTAGATCAGAGCCTGGGCTATATAAAGTTCTATATTAGAGTTGATTAAATAAATAACATTAAAACGGGGACTGAAAGACCATATTGTGTCTGTGACCTTGTCTGTTTTTGAATCTTTCAGCCTCTGAGGAATCAAAGTTGATTAACTCAAGTTATTTTCCAGACTCATAATTAAATTCAGATCCTCAGTTGCTTCTGGATCACTCAATATTGTGCATTCTTGGTAAATACAATCTTAATTCCAAGTTTGGTGACTAGGCCTGCAGGAGAGGAGAGGAGAAACTATCCCTCTTCTGATCTCTACCTTAGTTTAATATGAGCTGGCCCAGGTATGTAGACAAAAAAGTGCTTTCTAAAGTATTTTGTAACAATGTCCTAGAATTCAGGGGATTGCAGGACAAGGGTGGTATTCTGTGAAATTCAACTTCTGATTCTTAAGATCTGTAAAGCCATTTTCTCTAGTCTACAGAGCTATATTTTTTCATTGAAAATCCAGAAAATGGAGGATCTGAGGAAAGTTTCTGCTTCTATATTTTAGGTAAGACTTCTTAAACTTGGCAGATTTATCCATATTTTTGGACTTTAAAAAGCTGAGAAGCTTTGTTTTAGAAAATGTGTGGACCAAGTGTATTATTAATACCAGGCCCACTGAGCTTCAGAAAGGGCAAAGATTTCATCTGTCTCTTCCTTTCTCCCTCACTACTCTTCCCTTTTTTCCCCTTACTGGACTGTTCTTCCCTATGCATACTAGAGAAGTGATGTCTATTTTTTAAATTACTTATATATATTTAATGCAAAGTATGTTTCTTGGTCTTAATTCTATTGCAACACTTCACAATTCTCTTTATAAAGGAAAACTATTAAGTTGGCTTTAATTATACATTCACCTTGAGTTCATGTAATGATTCATGACACACAGATTTTTGACTTATATAAGGATTATCATGGTAGAAATGTATTTAATAATATAAAATAGGGAAAAACTCCTTGTCCATCCAGAGAACAGTAAAACAAAATAGGGTTCATGCCTAATCTAGTATTCATGTAGCTGCTAAAAAGAATAAAAAGCTCTATGTGCTGATATGAAAAACTCATATATAGCTTAATCATACTTATATTTGAAAAAATGTAATTCTATAAATGCATGAAAAAGAACTATGAACTGTCTAGTTAGTTGCCTTTGGGATAGGTCAGTGGAGGGGGGAAATTGGGACTTCAACATTTTACTCTATTCTGTATGCTAGAACCTTTCCAGAGAATAAATTAATGTATTATTTCCATTTCTGTATTACAATTTCTTCAAGTCCACACTAGGGATACAATGTTCCTTATCATTTGTGTACGTGGATAGAATATTGCAAAACTCTGAAGAGAAGTTTTTCTTCCTCTTGAAATCCTGTTTCCTATTCCTCCTTCTGAGCAGTGATCTGGTACATATGCCACTCTTCTCCAGTGGCCAGTAGCTTCTGAAAGAACCTCCCTGTGATGTTAATACTTCAAGTTTATTGCTCCATTTGCTCCCATTAAAATTTATATATACCCATCTCTTTCTCCTGGAGCTTTCCTCCTTATTACATGAAAATGGGAAGCCAGTACCAACAAAAGCTACCTCAAAAGCCTTTTGGAAGCAGAGAACCAATCAATAAGTTGGTAATGCTAAAGCTATAACTTTTATCAGTCTATTTAAAAATTCCATGTAGCACAAATGTCTGCTCTAGGTTGCTCCAGATTGGGGTTTGGCAATACTCTAGTTGGCCCAGTCCAAACCCTCAACTCAAGTGTGTATATGGCATTTTCTTTGCCCCTACACCTTGCAGTGTTGAGTGATTCCCTTGAACCTTGTCTATGTCTAAAGGCATTTGGACAGCAGCAATATTTCAATACCACTAATTTTCTCCTAGTATGCATTTTTTTTCTTCTCTCCCTGTATCTACATTTCTTTCTTTCTTATTCTCAATGTCAACTTCAACTATATGTTTGAAGCTCCTCTTCCTGTGTGTCTTACTCTATTATCTTAAAACATTTTTTTTTTAACTATAAGAGACTGCCTCATTTGACCACCCGCAGGAGCAAGGCTCACTGCCCCAATAGATTTGAGAAACTAGTTCTTTTCCACCTTTGTCCTTTTGAATCCAACTTAGCCATCTAGTTTTAACCTAATTCAATTTCTCTCTAAGCTCCTGTACAATCACCTTAAAATTCTTCCAATTACCACCAACAAAGGAACTAACATTTTGGGGAGCCCAGATCCTCACCTAGTGTGGGCACTTACTAGCTGGTCCCTATGTATAAATGGCCATCCAAGTTTTGCCCTACTACTTGACTCTAATGTCTTTAGTTGCCCTAAAGCTCTTGCAATTACCATCAAAAAAGGAACTACCATTTTCTAGTACTCTGCTCCTCATTCAGTATGAACACAATCATAATTGTCCCTATGAATAAAAATGGGCTAAGTTTTGTCTTACCAAATATTTCACTATAGGCTCCTCTGTAGTCACTGTCAAGCACTTCCAATTACCATCAACAAAGGAGCTAACATTTTCCAGCACCAGTTCCTCACCAACGTGACCACTACCTGGCTTGTCCTTATTAACTAAGGTTGGTCACCCAAGTTTTGTCCTATCACAGTTTCACTCCACCTCCCTCTGTAGTCTATCTTACATTCCTGCAATTAGCATTAGCAGGAGAGCCAACATTTTTTAGGGTCCAGTCCTCACTGATGTGGGCCCCACCTGGTTCTCTAGATTCAAGCATACTGTTATAAAGAGGCAACTCCAGGAGCCAATTCTTTGCCCAGTTAAGATGCTAGTTCTCTACATGAAGGAGAAGACTCCCTATCCAACAACAACAGCCTCCGTCCTTATATCCCTACCCATTCCATGCTCAGAAACCAATGCACTAGTGTTGGCACTTGTCAGTCCAGTGCTCCCAGATCTACCTAGGATTCCAAACTTCTGGACATCCTCCCAATAGCTGCAGAAGTGATACTCAAGGGGTAAAACTAGGACCCTTGTGATATATCCATTGTCTGGTAGTTTCTCCCTTTCCTTGCACCCTCTTATCTCATTGCTTTCTGACACCCTTATCTCTTTCCCTCCCTTTGTCTATGTGGGTTTAGAAGTGACATCAGAGAATTTCTCCCATTAGAGTGAAGCAAACGCCGCTCTCAACAAAACACAACAGGCAATTCCTTTGTTTTGATCCCAGCCTTAGAAAGAAGTGGCTAGCTCTCCAAAAGTTAGTCTTGGATCACTTCATGCTTCAACTGTTTCTTATGGTTTTAATGTCCATGTGCCTTTTTCCATTCCCTTTTCCCCCTCTACCTTTACCTTCTCCTTATCATGAGCAAAGAAAAAACAGACATTCCATCTCCCCTCCCGACCTAGCCCGCTACCACTGAATCTGCAATTATCCTATGGCCCTTCCATTCCACAAAGCTCCCTCAGACACTTGAGAGGCTCTGCCTTCTTAAGGAGAAAACTTAAGATTCTGGAGCATCAATCTGTGCCCTGTCCTAAGGCTGGCAATACTTTCCCTCCTAGGAAAGAGGAGCTCCTTAACCAGACCACGTGCAGTTATTTTTCTTTATGTCTCAATGATCAGCTCAGCCCTCCGAAATTTTCTTCCCTGCATGGAGAAGTGGCACCCAGAAATCTCAGATGTCCAAGGTAAACATCTTTTACAGCAGCCGGAGCTAAAGCTGCCAGTTAAGGAACTGACCATTACATACATATACACCTAGTTTATGAAGTGAAGTTAGAATATTTTGCAGTGAATTAAATATTTTCCATGAATCTCCTTCCTCCTGAAACAGGCTTTATTGCACCCTGAGGATCTGGGTCAGCCACGCTGCCTCTAGTTCCCACTACCTTTATCAGCCCAAACCCCATAATGTTTCTTAGTTGGCTCTGCTGCCTTCCTCCTCCCCACCATTATCTGTTGATTAAAAAGAAATCAATAATCTCTACGCCTTTGTTTTCCCAATGGGAAATGTGACTAGGAAGTTCAGCGATCAAGAGCTGCTCTGCTTCAGTCCCAAAGCTGGTAGTGTGCCTCTTGTCCATGATTCCCTAGCTTCTGAGCAGTCTAAGAGCTGTCTGTCAGGGGCTCCAAGACTTCCTGGCAGGGTTTCCCTGGCTTCCAGGCGGGGGTTCTAAGACTTCTGTCAGAGTTTCCAGGCAGGGAGTCCTGTCAGAGTTCCCAAGGATTTCAGCAGGTGGTGCCGGGGAGCAACAGCTCATTCATCAGCAAAGCTTTTTTGGTGCTGCCCTCAGTAGCGGCTTTCCTCAGCCAGTTTCGTTTATTCAGCAATCATTTAAGGGGACTCTACTAAGCGCAGTTGTGGAAGATGGTTATGAGACATGGTATCAGCCCCCAAACACCTCATTGTCCCTTGTAGGAGGACTTTCTCCTCTAGAAGTTGGTTTCTAAAACAGGTCTGTCTTCCATTTCCAGGGTGCATCGTTTCTCTGCCTACTGGCTTCCAGTAGACCGGACAACTCTGTATTCCACTTCTACCTTCACATGGCCGGGGCAACTCCTAATGAGTTCCCTAGCAGTGGACCTAGTCCAAGCTCCTCCACGGAGTGTATCCAGCCTCTTCTGGATTGGTGTTAAGGGAGCAATCATCTTTTAAATTTACCTTTAAGCTTTCCTTTTGCTGTTCTCTGAGCCAGGAGAAAAGATCCCCAGATTATCCTTGCCTCTAGGGAACCCTCATATCTCCAAAGAGGAGCTCCAGGGTTCATAGGGTAGAGCTCAAGAACACAATTATGGAATCCTGGGATCTCCAAAGAGTGGGCGTTCAGAGATCATTCAGTCATTCCAGCAGCTCTGCTTAGCCCCACCCCCTAGACCGACTGATGTACTTTCCACCTCATTTTTTTCATCCTGGGTGTGGAATTCCACTGACAGCCAGACAAAATGAGTGGAAGCACTGAAAGCACATACTTTGTTATTCAAAGCTGTTCTTAATTATGCTGTAAAATTTTGTAATTGGGAAAACAAGGTTCTCATATAGCATTGAATGATAAAAGCAAAATACAAAATTATATTTACCCTGTCCTCATGCCTGGATAAAAATGTGGATGCTTGTAGACCAGATCTGGAAGGGAGTACAAAACTGAACCATGTGGTGTGTTAGGGATGTGGGTTCGTAAGTGATTGTATTGTACAAATTTGTTTTCCTTTGTGATTATAATTTTTCGTTAATTTATGCAAAACATATACAATATAATCAGAAAATGAAAATACGCGAGAGAAGGAACTGGAACAGAAGAGAAGGGAGGTAAGGAGAGCTGCCGAGTAAGGTCTGGTAACTGCTGCATCTCTACAGACCCAAGAGGCCTGGTAAGTGAGCATGAAGCAGGAGGAGCGCAGGGCCGGCCACCACAAGGTAGGGATCTGGGCCCTGCTGCGTGAGAAAGAAAAAAGCAGCCCCTGACAGCCGTGAGCTGGAGCTGGCCTGGCACTCACGGATAGGCTGTGGTGTCCTGTTGAATGTTAACTGTTTCACAAAACCAGTATCTACCAAGGTCATTCTGTGTCTGAGATGGAGAGAGACAAAACCAGACCACTCTGTAATCATGTCTGAGCACAGACAAAAAACAACATGGTGCAAAATGCAAGAATACCTAACATCCTCTCACGTGGCTCACACCAGTGACCAGTGACCGTTGCTAATCTACCAATTACAGCATTCTCCCCACCGTTCCTTCTGCCTACTAGATACAAATTATCAGGATGTCCCAGTATACAATTGCCCCTGCTACCTGGGAACGCTCAATCCAGAACAAAACCATGCTTATCGAATCTTCCCCCAAACATCTAACCCAAGTCCAAATCATATAATAAGCTCTTCCTAAGAAACTTAACCGAGAGGGCCCACGGCTCTCCGTGCTTGCAGATATTCCATCAAACCTAGCTTTTTTTGGATTATAGATGTGTTCCTGCATTTAACTTCCTCTGGGTTTGGGGGCAAGGAATTCAAACTTACCATAACTTGCTTTTATTTATTCAATGGAGAAGGTAATCTCTGGAAGAAAAAATGAGAAATTGCATGTGAAAGTACGTTATAAACTATACAATGTTATATATACCCTTTACTTCCTTTGAAAACATGACATTCTCTCACTTCCATGGCTTTACATATGCTTCTCCCTCTGCCTCAAAAAACCTTCCCCCAGCTGCCTTCAAACTCTTATTCATGGTTTGGCTCCAGGTGCTGAGGATATTGGTGTATTCATTTTCCATTGTTGCTATAACAATTTACTACAAATTTAGTGACTTTAAACAGCATAGATTTTTTTTTTTTATAGTTCTGGAGGTCAGAAGCCCAAAATGGGTTTCACTGAGCAAAAATGAAGTTATTGCGGGGCTGTGTTCTTGCTGAGGCCCTGGGGGAGAACCCATTCTCTTGCCTATTCTAGCTTCTAGAGGCCTGCATTCCTTGGCTTGTAGCCCCTTCCTCTACTTTCTACACCAGCAATAGCCAGTTGAATCTTTCTTACATCACAGGACTCTGACCTCTGCTTCTGTCATTACAACTCCTCTCCGATTCTCCTGCCTCCCTCTTTCACTTACAAGGAAATTAGTGATCACAATGGATTACATTAATCCAGAATAATCTCCCCATTGCATGATGTTTAACTTAATCACATGTGCAAAGTCTCTTTTGCCATGTAAGGTAACGTGTTTACAGTGTCCAGGGTTTAGCATGTGCACACTTGCTGGGGGGAGCATTATTCTGCCTACCTAAATCAGCAGTGAAGAAAACAAAGGTCCTACATTTCAGTAGTGAGAGACTGGCAATAAACAAATGAGAAACTTAATAGTGACAGATAGTCTTTCTATGAAGAAAAACAAAGCAGGGCGAGGGGCTAGAAAGTTGCTGAGGGTATGTTCGTTTTTTATAGGGTGGGCAGACAACGCCTGTCTGGGTGATGGGTGAGCCAGGACCTGAGTGAAGTGAGGGCAGGGAGCCACACATATCTTGGGAGGAACGGTTCCAGATGAGGAGGATGGGGAGAGCTCCAGGAGCCAGGTCAGAGAAGTAGCCGAGGCCTGGTTAATGTAGGACCTTGTAGGCCGTGGGCAAGTAAAATGCTCATTCCTGAGTGCTTTCCAGCAAGCTGACTAGAGGTCAGTCTTTCAGGATCAGTTTCCTCGATGCATTCTAATAGCAAAGCAAAACCTACCTGAAATCTGTTCCTCTGATTCCTAACCAGACTAAACCCGCAGAAGCAGGGACCGCCGTGTTCACTGTTACATCCCTAAAGAGCAGCATGGTGCCTAGGCACTCAGTAAACGTCCATTATACAATGGGGGGCTACACTGGTTCAGTTTAGGGTAATCAAGCTTGAGGCAGAAGTGGAACTGCTCTGCCCAGGTTTGGATTTGAGATAGGCATGTACCTCCTGGTGTTTGGAGGGTCAAGTTTGCTCTGTCTGGGAAGAAGAAGGGCCATTTGAAACGGTGGGTAGGACTGGGAGGTGCTGTGGCCAGAAGCAGTGCCAGGTACCTACCAGTGCCACTGACACCCAGCATGGTGGCACAACAGCAGCAATATTGATTGAGAGAAGCAGCAAGGCGAAGGCTGCAGCTGGGGAAAATGGTGCCCGCCTGGCCCTGGGGAGGCCGTCCTGTCAGCCAGGTGGCAGAGTTGACAGCCAGAAGCATCATCCCTGACCACTGCTCAGGGTCAGAGATGGTCACGGTTAGAGAGGGCTGAAGTAAGGAATGGTGAGATTCCCCCATTAGGGAAAGGAGGAGGCTGGGGTGGGAGCCAGCGTTCAGGCCTAGCAGGGGTCAGCCAAAAGCTGTGGATTTTGTCATCATATTTTAGTTACATCCCAAGACTGCCATTTCTCAGGGTGGTGGTGAGAGAGTCTACTGCCTGCATCAGGCATCAGAACCACTCCGCAGTGGGGAGTCCCTGTGACAGCTGCAGATTCCTCAGGCATTGCTGCTAGGAGAGGTAGCACCTGACTCCCTGTCTTCATTCATTCACTCACTCCTTGGCTGAACTTACCGGTGTGTCTCAGCTGGCTCTCACCCACTTTATATTCAGTGATATCATGTTGGCAGCTTGAAACTGGCCATAGTGGGAGTATTTACACCATGGGACTGGGCAAATACTATAAATCAGCCCCCTATCCCCACCCCCAAAAACTGGTTGTTAAACATTTACCAGCACACCACTGGGGTTAGTAGAGATGTAAGGGTAGTAGAAATGCAATGCAGAATATAGACCCCAGAACCAGGCTGCCTCTGAATCCTGGTTTCGCTACTGTTAGCTTTGGTATGTCAGGTGAGTTACTTAATCCTTCTGTGCCTCAATTTCTCCATCAGTTTAATAGGGATAGTAATGATATCTGCCTCGGGGGGAGTTTTGCTGAGAAAATAAGTTAAGATGTGTAAAGTGTTTGGAACAAGGTGTAGCATGTGAAAAGCATAAATACCGTTTTAGGTACTGTGGGCGTTGATCTGCTGCTAATTGTCATGTCATATTTTCACCTTCGAGTGAACACTCAGAATCTCGGCCGCTGGAAGCCTAGTCCCCAGAATAGCTAGAGAGTAAGTGTTCTGCTGGAGTATGTATCTTTCTTCGTCTGGTCCTTGCATGACCTATTTCTTGGCAGAACCCTGAGGGCACAGGGCAGTGCATGTCGGGCATTTTCGAGCCCTGTCACTGGTCTGTGCAATCTGTAATTGCCTTGGCACCCTGAGGCAGTGACTTGGCCTTCAGAGCTCTTACAACAGAAAGGGGCAGATAGCTGCCAACGTCCGCACGAACATTTGTCAAACATTTGCTTCCTACTCTCCGTACAACAGGCAAAGGTATACTTAGAGCTAGCTGTTCTTGTAAAAGGAAGGAGTCTAAACTCTGTTTGAAAGGGCAAGTTCAGCATCCAGATTAGCCTTTATCTAATTGTGGAACCCAATTATTTTATTATTATAAAGTTGCAGGGAGTGAATGATACATAGGAAAAAGCACTGTTCTAAAAGTCAAGAGTTTAATACTTAAGTCCTGGTTATATCATTTCTAGTTCTTGAGTAGAATTTAAATATTTGGTAGTTGAATTAACCCAGATTATCTTAAAGGGCTCTTTCTCCTAGGACATGTTTTTAAGAAAATTGTGAAAGTGAATATTCTAGTTTCCTCAACCAGACCTACTCATTTGAATTCAAGGTACAGGGCAATTTATAACAAAAATAAATAGGAAATATTTCTTGTAAGAAAACCTTAGGTGGCAGTCCATTATCTATGCAGCCAGTGAGTTGTGAAGATTTGAAATTATTGTGCAGGGGTAAGGGCTGGCTGGGCCTCTGAGCCTGTAGGGAAAGTACACGCTTGTTGGAAGCATTGGGCTCAATTGTTTTGGGCAAAGCCTTGTGACAGTGGTTAGAAGGTGGTTTGATAAAGGAACTGAGCTGAGACCTTCCTCCCATAAAGAAATTCTGAGAGGAAAGAGAAGTAACAACTTAATCTTTAAATATCTGATTCACCCAGTAAATGGATGCCAATAGGGGGTGAGTTTTTATACAGACATTGATTGTGATCCATGGTGAGGAGCCCTGGGAAGCCTGAAAGAGGAAGTGGGCAGGATTCTGTGTGGTTTTTATTTTCTCTTGTTAATGCAAACTGCTCCCTTCTCAGCTTTTCCTCTTTCACCTTGAAAGTCCCAATCATTGTTTCTGTGTTCCTTCCCCTTTCCCTTCTCTCTCCTCTCTGTCCCTGTCCTCTCTCTGCCTGAAGTGACTCATTTATGTTCATACTGTATAGTCTCTTTGAGTTATTTGGTGACCTGGAGTTAATAAAGGTTGGCCTTTATACAGTTAGCATCTTTATTAGTTTGCTAGGGCTGCAGTAACAAAGTACCATAATTTGAGTGGCTTAAATGACAGCAAGTTATTGTCTCTCAGTTCTGGAGGCTGGAAGTCCAAGATCAAGGTGTTGGTAGGGGGGGTTCCTTCTGAGGACTGTTACAGAGAAGCTGTTTCATGCCTTTTCCCCAGCTTCTGGTGTTATGTTGGCAATCTTTGGCATTCCTTAGCTTGTGGATACATCATCCTGATCTCTGCCTTCATGTTCACATGGCACTCTCCCTGTGTTTGTGTCTGTATCTGTGTCCAGATTTCCTCTTTTTATAAAGATACCAACCATATTGGATTAGGGCTTACCCCTAAAATGACCTCATTTTAATTTGATTGCCTTTGTAAATACCCTCTTTCCAAAATTGGGTCACATTCTGAGAGTTAGGACTTTAACATCTTTGGGGGGGGCAGGGGTGAGGTGGACAGAATTCAACCCATAACAGCATCTAAGGGAACAGCAATCAGGTGTCTAAATGGTTCAGTAAAGTAAATGAATATGTTATTGAGCATTTCCTATGGGCTGGGCACTTTATACGTGTTATCTTACTTCTTAAAAGAGTGAGATACGTATTATGTTGATCCCCATTTTACAGATGAAGAAAGGGAGGCTTGGAATAAGTGACCTACCCACAGTCACATGGATAGTACGTAGCAACACCAGGTTTGAAGCTCAGGACTAACTCTAGTGTCTGAATTTGTAACCACTATGCATTCTACCTCTGGGATAGACCACCTGGCCTAGAATAAAAGATTTTTCTTAGAAAAAGCTCTATGCTCTTTATTTCATTTTTATTAAGTAAAATCTATTCACCTTTTACTCCATTTCTGACAGGAAAATTGAGCCCTATAGGCCAGTTCCCCCTCTTATTGTTTAAGATATTATTCTGTTGAATTTTGGTAATTGCACAGTCATGTGACACCACCACAATCTAGATTAGAATAGATCCTTCACCCTAAGAAGGTTCATCCTGGCCCTTTACAATCGATCCCCGTCCCTGTCCCCCACCCCCAGGACTAGGCATCCATTGATCTGTTCTGTGTCATTATAGTTTTGTATAGGCCCGGTTTTGGTTTATAAGCGCTAAGATCCTAGAAAAACCAAGTCTTCATTATTAACCAAAGAAGGCTGAACAAGGAAAGCAGAGAAGGTCCCTCTCTCCTGCAGTTACAGAGGGAGAGAAATAACTTTTTGTTAAACTTGTTAAAATAGTTTGATTTGTTAAGAGTTAATTTGATAGCATTCACAAGATTATTAGGTTTCCTACTCTGTTATTTTAAAATTCATCTATTTTGCAATTTGAATTGACCCTTGACCCATGTATAATTTTATAACATCATGCATTGGTCATTTGGAGAATATTAGCTTGCTGTTATACAGTCCTGAATGTGGCACGTTGCCATATACAATAAAAAAATCATATTTGTTAATATCACCACTGATCTCATCAGAAAAGCCTTTGAGGGTTGGGAAGCTGTCAAGTTCGTGGTGGCCGTCATAAGTTTCCAAAGATTTTAATGTCATCTTTAAAACTTGAATTTTATTATTAGCAACAAACACTGTAAGGTGTTTTCTTTGAAGTGACAGGCTCGCTTCTTTCATTTTTGAGAAAACGTCTACCAAACCCAAATCTGAATAACCTAGTTTATCTGTCAGCTATTCTTTCAAGTAAAAATGGTGTTCCATGCAAAAAGCAGTTCAGCTTGCAAATGAAACAGCTGCACAAGTGCTTTCTCTGAGACAACTATCAGACGTGGGTGTGAGGCAGAAGGACTCTATGTGTACAATACATTTCAGGCCACAAAATATGTAAGAGACATCTGCTCAAGTAAGATAAAATGTAATTGTTTTTACTGCTTCATCAAGGACATTCACAAGTGACCTGGCTCCTTCCCCTAAGCCCCAGCCCCTGCAAGTGCGTGGAGGTGAAGAATGCAATAGCTACTAGCATAGTTGGTGCCACTGTCCTGATTCATGCTAAAAAGCCAACGTTTTACCCACTATTGCTTTTGCACCATCAGTGCAAATGTCAACACCCTTTAAAAATGCAAAAAATGTTAGTGTTATTGTGAAAGTAGTTTTGACCTCATGAAATTCTTGAAAGGATCTTGGTCCTCCCAGGGATCTGCAAACCACATTTTAAGAACTATTCTTCTAGTGGAGAAAGCAGAAACCAGAGTGAGCCTCTATCAAACAATATGTTTTCAAGTCAGTAACACACAAATGATGGGCTACAGTGCTATATAAAGTAGATATATTGAAATCCTCTGAACACACAAAACGGAAAATGTCTACAAAAGTCACCTTATAGCCATGAAAATATCTTCAACTGAAGTAGAATTTTTAAAGAAAAAATCAGAACTTCTTGCCTTATCAGTAGATTGCAACACATTCAGCAGTCAAAATTACAGATGGCACATGACATGTCTTATATAGGACATGTTTTAGAGTTAAGGCTCTCAAGACATGTTAAGAATCTTAAAGAGTCATGTAGTAAAAGACTAAGGAGCTGCCCTGTTTCATGAGGATATTTCAGAACTCAGCTTCAGCCTGAATTTTCCTGGGTCCAGGCTACTGCCAACCAGAAATCAGTTTTGTATTTAAATTTTTTAAAAATTATTTAATATTTTATTTATATACAAATGTATACAACACAGATGTAAGTTATAAGGCGTATAACACTGATGAATTTACAACCTAATTTAAGAGTTAGAGCTTTGCCAATGCCATTTAACCCGTCGGTTCTCCTCCTCTTTTCTATCCCTTGCCTACCAGAGGTAGATGCTATCCTACATTTCATTTTTTTAAGTAAATAGTTTTATCACATATATCACTAAATCATATTTTACTTTTGTGCTTTATAAAATTGTTTTTAAACTGCATGTAGTCTTTTAAAACATGGCTTTTTTTCAGTCAGCTTTATATTTCTAAGATTCATTCATGTTGCATGTAACTGTGATCCATTAATTTTTATCTCCGTATAGTTTTCCATTGTATGAATACACCATAATTTACTCATCCATTCTCTTGCCAGTGGTCCTTTGGGTGTTCCAAGTGCTTTTCTATCTTGAACAATACTTGTGTAAAAATAGTTGTACGTGTTTCCTGGTACATATGTGTAAGAGTTTCTCATGGGTGTATAACAAGGGGTGGGATTGCTGAGTTGTAAGATTCACACATACTTACCTTTACATGATAATGTCAAATTATCTTCTAAAGTTTCTGTACCAATTTATAGTTCCATATAGGGTTTAGGAGTGTGGGTATGTGTGAAAATATATATATATATCTCCATCGATCTACTCCTTTCCAATACTTGCTATTGTCAGACAATGTAGTGAGTATACAATGGTGTCTTATTTATTTTCTATTTCCTTGAGAAGATTGAACATCTTTCTATATTTATATTCACCATTCTTGCTTCCTTGTCCTTGAAATACCTGATGTCTTTTGCACATTTTTCTATTGTATCCTTTTTTATTGATTTGTAGGAGTTCTTATATTCTTGGTATTGATTCTTTGTTAGATATATGTGTTGCTAATATCGTCTCGGTTGTGGCTTGTCTTTTCAGTTTCAAAGTTATCAATGTTTTGTTTTACGGGTAGCACTTTTTTATATTGCTTACATCCCTATCCTGAAGTCATAGAGTGTTCTCCTGTTAATCCATGTGGCTGAGGCGTGCAATTCAGAGTTGAAATGAAACAACTATTGAGAGTGTCTTAGTCTGCTGGGGCTGCCATAACAAAATACCACAGACTGGGTGACTTAAACAACAGAAATTTATTTTCTTACAGTTCTGGAGGTTGGAATTCTCAGGTAGAGATGCCAGCAGGTTTGTTTTCTGTTGAGGCCTCCTTTCCTGGCTTTCAGATGGCCATCTTCTTGCTGTGTCCTCACATGGTCTCTTCTCTGTGCATGATGATGTTTATAAGAACAACATCAGTTCTGCGAGATTAGGGCCCTAACCTTATAGCATCACTTAACTTTTATTACATCCTTACAGGCCTTATCCCCAAATGCAGTCACATTGGGGGTTAGGGCTTCAACATATGAATTCTGGGGGGAACGCAATTCATAACAGAGGGTGTCTTAATCTTTTTCTTGACTTTAAAGGGAATACTTTTATCACTGAGAATTATGTTTGCTCTTGTTCTTTAGTCTTTATATGTATTTTATCAAGGTAAGCAAGGTTCCTTTTTTTTTAAGAGGTTTTCTTTTTGTTTGGCCACACTGTGTGGCTTGTGGGATGTTCCCTGACCAGGGATTGAACTCGGGCCACCACAGTGAAAGCCTGGAATCCTAACCACTGGGCCACCAGGGAACTCAGCAAGGTTCCTTTGATTCCTAGTTTGGTAAGAGGGTTTTGTTGTTGTTAAATCATGATTGCATACTGAATCTTATCAAATGTTTTTTATGCATCTATTGAAATGATTATATGTATGGTTTTTCTTTTTCAATCTATTAACATGATAAATGCATTTACAGATTTTATACAGTTTAACTATCCTTGCATTTCTGGTATTAACCCAACTTGATCAAGATGTACAGTTGACCCTTGAACAACATAGGTTTGAACTGCACGGGTCCACTTATAAACAGATTTTTTTCAGTAAATACATTAGAGTACTACACAATCCAAGGTTGGTTGAATTCACAGATGTATAATGGTAGATGCATAGGGCTGACTATAAAGTTATACAGAGAATTTTTATTTCTGAGGAGGGGGGCAACGTCCCAACCCCCAAGTTGTTCAAAGATCAACTGTATTATCATTTTTATGGGTTTGTTGTGTTAATGCTTTGTTTAAGATTTTTGCATTTATGTTCATGAGTGGGTAATAATACTTTCCCATGTGCTACTTGTCTCATTTGATCTTGAGTTTATACTTACTTCATAGAATGGATTGGAGAAGTGCATGCTCTTTTTCTGTTCTCTGGAAGAGGCACTGTAGTACAGTGGTAAAGGACATGGATTCCTAAGGTGCCAGACTATGTGTGGATGAGTTACGTAGCTGTCATTGCCAGGTACTGTGAGAATAACTTGGTGATGAGGCCAATGGGCCTATAATACCCAAACTCAAATTCCTTTTCAGAAATCCCCAAATGATAAGGCCTATTAAGTTAAAAGCTAGAAAAAATAATATGCTTATAAGCCTTAAAAAGAAAAAGCAGGTGCTACTTACTGTTGAATGATGTTACTGGCTATCATCCTAAAGTCCTAAATTTTCTCAGTGTTTCCACTTTAATCACAAGTTTAGAATATTATAAACATTAGAAATGTCAGTGTCAAACTGTAGACATGATTCAGTATCCTTATAAAATGGCTATGGAATGTTAAAATACTTACTGTAGAAACTGGATGCCCACAGGGTACTCTTTCTTTCCAGGAAGCCAGATGGGACGTAAAGAAGAATTTTCAGAGATACAAATAAAAGAAAGAAACCCATAGATATTCACGTGGATTTCCCTTGTGTGTGTTCTGTATTTCTCTAGCTGTCTAAGAGAAACCAAACCTTTGTTTGTTGGCAAGACTGTCTTCAGAGCTTTAGGACAAAACAGTTGCTGGGGACAGTATTGTAAGATAAGTTACTAGTGTTCTAGTGCTTTATTTTCACTATGCCGCTGGTCCTCTATTTCAGCTCAGAAGGTGACAAATGCAACAGCAAGGGGAAAGCTCACTTCTCTGCTGGCAGGAACAGATGTTGGAGTGTTCAGAGCTGTAATTGGCAGTTGTTTTTTCAGATTCTTCCATCTCATAATTTTGAATGCTGCTCAAAGGGAAGCTGCCTATAAAGATGACATTTTGAAACTCAAGGATTCCAAATGGAGAGTTTTCTGTTTTTAAAATTTACATTATTTATATTTAAAGCCCCCAATAATAGAACTCTTGCCATATCTTCCAGCACAGAGATTCTTTCCTCAGCTGTGCTCAGTCTACTAATAAGCCCATCGGAGGCATTCTTTATTCTGTTACAGTGGTTTTGATCTCTAGCATTTCTTTTGGATTCTCTTAGAATTTCCATCTCTCTGCTTACTTTACCCATCTGTTCTTGCATGTCGTCTATTTTTCCCACTAGAGTCCTTAGCATATTCATCACAGACATTTCAAGTTCATGGTCTGGTAATTCTAACATCCCTGCCATATCTGAGTCTGGTTCTGATGCTTGCTCTGTCTCTTCAAACTGAGTTTTTTGCCTTTTGGTGCATCTTGTAATTTTGTTGAAAGCCAGACAGGATGTACTGAGTGAAAGGAACTCCAACAAATGAGGCTTTGGAGGTGTGATTGGTGAAGAATTTAGGGAAGTGCTCCTAGTCCTGTGATTGATTAGGTCTCCGTCTGTTAGTGAGCCCGTGGCCCAGGCCTGTGAAATTCACAAGTGCCGCTCAGCCCACCGCCAACTCCCCACCCCCTTAGGCGGGACGGGATGGCTACCTGTGAGCTGAAGTTGGCTATTTCCCTTCCCCCAGGCCAGTTAGCCTCTGATAAAACCCCAGTAGATAAGGCTGTGGTAAAACTGTTTCTCTGGAGGGCTGGCCTTGTTGCAAAGAATAGAATGTTGGGCTGTATTTCCAAAGGGTTGCATTTCTCTTCCCCCTGCTGCAATCATAAGAGGATTTTCCTCTGATACGCGCGCTGTGAGAACCTGGTTCAGCGCCAGGAGGTGAAACTCACAAAAGCGTGGGGAACCCCCTCCCCCCCTGGGGTTTTAACTCTCAGAGTTGTCCGCACTGAGCCTCCAGCTGTGCATCAGTTACAGTTCCGGTTCTTCCTACCTTGGCACTGCTTCCTGCGGAGGTGTCTGCTCGCCTGCTTTCGCTCTGGTAAGTTGTGATTCTCTGTATCTGCCTGTCTATCTCTACAATTTGGGGGGTAGCAATTTACCCTGTGACCTCTCTTTTCTGATGGCTCTAAGAAGAATTGTTGATTTTTCCATTTGTTCAGCATTTTTTTTTTAAGTTTAACTGATTTTATTATCAGTCTTTTTAAAAAAAAATTTAATTAATTTATTTTTTATTTTATTTATTTTTGGCCGCATTGGGTCTTAGTTGTGGCACACGGGATCTCTCGTTGCAGCGTGCAGGCTTCTCTCTTTCTAGTTGTGGTGCAGGGGCACCAGAGCACGTGGGCTCTGTAGTTTGTGGCACAGCAGGCTCTCTAGTTGAGGCGTAGCGGGCTTAGTTGCCCCACGGCATGTGGGATCTTAGTTCCCCGACCGGGGATCGAACCCGCGTCCCCTGAATTGAAAGGTGGATTCTTTACCACTGGACCACCAGGGAAGTTCAGTTCAGCTTTTTATTTGTTAGCACAAAGTGGTGACTTCTAAGCACCTTACATGCCACACTGGAAAGTAGAAGCTGGTACATGAGAGAACTCTTTAAAATTAAAAACTTTTAATTATACCTTACTCCTAAATTCTCAAAGCGCTTTTCAGGGACATTAAGTGGTATGCTTAGTAGGCTGGGGAAAAGAGTACTTGGTGTTAGGAGACAGAGGTAACATAATAGTAATTGTATTTATTAAAAGATAATTTCAAAACAACAAAACAAAAAATCACTGACTGCTTTTAAGACAATTACTGAGAGAATATAAAGCATTCTGAATTGTTTGGAAGACAAATGTCTAAAATGCAAGTATCATGAATTTGTTGTAGTAAATTTTATGTTAGCTTAGGCTCAGTTATGCTGTGGCATCAAGCAGCCCCAAGATCTCAGTGGCTTATGACAACAAAGACCTGTATTTCACTCATGCTGCATTTCCATTGCTGAGGCTTTGCTCCATGTCATTTTTACTCTGTGACTGAGGTTGAAGGAGCAGGCTCTCCCTGTGACATGCCAGTCAAAGGAAAAGAGAGGATTTTGTTCAAAAGAGGCACACAGCACCTCTCTTCACACATCTTTGTCAAAGCAAGTCATGTGGCTACTCCTGCATTCAAAAAGGTGGGCTCCCGGAAAGGGTACTACAAGTCACATGGCCACGTATGACATCCGCGCAGTGGAAGGTGTAATCTTCCTACAGAAAGGGTGTCAGATATTTTGAATATTAATGCAATTTACCCTAGTTTCTACCAAGTTCTTCTCTAGTTTATTGTGAGTTGGCCAACTAGAATTCTCTTATCCAAGTGGTTCCAGGACTGTGCTTTTTGCTACTGTGCAAAATTTCAATTGGCCATCTCCATAACTACTTTGAAGTTGAGTTTTTTGTTTTTTTTTTTACATTCACTTGCTAGAGGATGAGGGGACAAAGGAATCTTCAGTTAAACGCTTCTGTGAGGAGCTCCTGGGCATTGAGTGGGAGTGAAGACACAGCACTTGTTTTCAAGGTATTTACAAAACAGCTCCCTCCAGCCAGCCCTTGGTGTAGGCACATATGTTCCTGGAATCTGCGTTGTGAGACAGATGGTAGAAAAATAACTCCTCTTTTATGCCACATCAGAGTTTGGTTCTTGAGAAGCATGTGGCTACCCCTGTTGCCATCATGTTGCATTTGTGTACTGATAAGGAAATAAGTTGAGTGATGGTTGGTTATTTCTTCTATACAGAGATGGGAATAAAAACTACTAAATTGGGAGAGTTAGGAACAGGTTAGGAATAGGTAAGCTCTGTTAAATACATGGGTAGAGAAAATGCAAAGCAGTGAAAACAAAAATTGCTTGTTCTGACAATAACTAGAGTACAAAGCTACAAAGGTCAGGTCAAAATATTAAAGAGAAATTCTGTGACTCAAAGGTCACAAACTGGCAGCTCGCAAGGATGAGTCTGGGCTCCTATATATGTTTGGGGGAGGCAACAGTATGTTTTAAATATCAGGCAATATTAACATAGAAAGAAGACAGATTTATGGCTTCTCTTGAAAGTGAAAATATTTTCCATTTTTGTTGATATTCCTGGATTTGGTAAAGCTGGCTAGAGCTGCATTGCTGTCATCCCCTTGGGAGCTAGCATGAATCTCCAGTTCTCCACATGGAATCTAGGTGGATTAAAGACCTTAATATGAAAAGTAAAACTTTAAAGTGTATGAAAGAAAATGCAAGAGAATATTTTTGTCATGTTGTTTGAGAACAGATTCCATAAATAAGACTCCAGATAGTCTACAGTATACATTAAAAATTATTTTTTATCAAAATTAAGGATTCCTATTCAACAATGGCCATCATAGACAAGCAACCTATAGGAAAAGAGATTGGAAGAGCTATTTTCAATGTATAATACCAACAAAGAATTAATATCTAGAATATTCAACATAATCGAATATAATTGAACATAATTTTAACTCATAGCAAGAAAAGTCAGAAAACAAAGACTGTTAATAAGTAATTAATAGAGAAG
The DNA here is from genome assembly GCF_965194825.1 of Balaenoptera physalus. Lineage (NCBI taxonomy): Eukaryota > Metazoa > Chordata > Mammalia > Artiodactyla > Balaenopteridae > Balaenoptera > Balaenoptera physalus. The sequence continues at coordinate 37,371,063 of NC_138891.1, forward strand.
GAAACGTATAATCGTTAAATATCTTAAGTGAATATAATCAGAAAAATGCAATTTAAAATAAAATGACTCCATTTTCCAACAATCCAGTTGGCAAGAATTATGAAATCAGGTATCATCAAATACTGACCAAAGATGTGGGGACATGAGAATCCTCCTATGTTGCTGGTGGAAATATAAACAGCTGTTCCAGTGAACTGTCTTGGCAGTGCAGAGTGAAATTAAGGATATGTATATACTATGCTTAGAAATTCCATGCCCAGAGAAACTTCAGCATCCAGAGAACCACTTGCATGGTTTTACAAAAAAGATGTCCTCAGAAAAACATATGAGAATGTTCATGGCAGTATTAGGTGTTCTAACAAAGGTCAGAAATCACATAGGTGTCCATCTACGTCTAAATGTCTAGATGAAATGTGATACATGAATTTAATGGATACTATGCAACAGGCAAAGGCTTGATATAAACAAGATTTACATATCATAATATAGATATACATATATCTAAATAAATATGTATGAAAGATAGCTCGAAAGATCAAACTTTAAATGTACCAGAGTGGTTGTCTATACTACCTGGGAAGAGATTGGGACTGGGAATGGGAAATAAAGAGATTTAAAACAGTTTAAAACACCAAGGGCTGGCTGGAGGGAGCTGTTCAGTTTTCAAACAAACTGAAATAGAATATAATAGCCTTGTGGGTGCCACTGATGATAGCATACTGTGAATTGAGGAATATGGCCCATTCAATTCTGTAAAACCTGAAGTTATAAAAGACATCAACAAAAAAGTTACTATTCCTTTATGCTTCGGTCAAAGATAATTCTTTTATTATTATTTTTTTTTGTATTTGTAAAGGTGGAATAAATTCTATGGTTTGTCCTGACTTGAGCAGCTCCACTGCCAAACATTAATCTAGTTGTTGCAATTTCTTATTATCCAGGCATACATTTGTGATCTTCCTATTTTGTTGTTTTCTGTGTGTTTGTTCATTTACCTGCACTCAGTAAAGTCCTCCATGGGACTTCCCTGGTGGCGCAGTGGTTAAGAATCTGCCTGCCAATGCAGGGGACACAGGTTTGAGCCTTGGTCTGGGAAGATCCCACCTGCCACAGAGCAACTAAGCCTGTACACCACAACTACTGAGCCTGCGCTCTAGAGCCCGCGAGACATAAGTACTGAGCCTGGTGCCACAACTACTGAAGCCCTCAGGCCTAGAGCCCGTGCTCTGCAACAAAGAGAAGCCACTGCAATGAAGAGTAGCCCCTGCTCGCCGCAACTAGAAAAAGCCCCCGCGTAGCAACGAAGACCCAACGCAGCCAAAAATAAATAAATAATTTATATTTAAAAAAATAACAAAGTCCTCCTGTGTATAACTGCCAGGTGACCTACTCCACCTTTGCCTAAGCAGTGTTTTTCTAGAAACCAGAAGGAAAATTTCTGCAAATTAAACTACCTTAGTGCTGCTGGATTTGAAGTGGCAGATGGTGGTTGGATTTTACAAGTCCCCTTTGCCCTCTTCCTTCATTTTCTGCCTGCTTTTATATTAATCCTCCCTGTGTAGATCTGGCTAAGTGTGAAGCACACTCCAAGGAACTGTGTTAATGATTAAGCCCAAAGCTAGGTCTCCAAAAAGTCATACGGCCTTTCATTTGCCGAGTCTGGAAAGCCCCTTCCGGCCCTTACCATATTAAAGTTTTGCAGCAACTGTGATATTTAGAGAGAACACACATGCAGGATGGGGTTGGAGGGTATGCCCGTCTTCTCAGCACAGGGCCTCCCAGCAGGCTGGATTTATTGGATTTTTCACTTTCTTTCACCATTTGGATTTCCAAATACTTTTTATTAGTTCAGTCTTTAAAGTTGAGAAATTCAGCCAAATTGTAATGAAACACTGTAGCCTTAGTCCCCTGGGGCCTAAGAACAACTGATGAACTCTTCCAACTTGGCTGCACAGCAACTTCTGCTTAAGTCTCCTGTGCTTACCTCCTCAACCAAAGGGACATCACACTTGCCATGCCGGGATTTATGATTTATGAATCTTATACATCAGTTTTTTCAAAATCCTATGCTTCAAGTTAATGTTTCTAGTTTAGGAGTAACTGAAGTGATTTCACAATGCTTACCAGAGCAGGATTTGTTCCTTAGTTTTGAGTCCTTCATTCATTCAATAAGTATCTTCCGAGCATATGTGTAAAGTATATGGCTCTAACACTCACCAGGTAATGGTTAGGTTGTCCTTTTCCTTTGGTAATGAGCTGTTGTATTATTTTTTTTGGACTACTCCGATCATACTTCCGTGAGATGAATAAATGCTGGAAATTAAGGTTCCATTCTCTTGTTAATTTGCTACATGGCTTTTCAAATTATTAAATAAGGAGTTGATGTTCTTGGAAGCAGAAGGAAGAAATGGGGTGCCTTACACCTCTGACTTAAATTCTCACTCAGCAGTAATCTTTACTGTTAGGTTTTAGTAAACATCAGCTACTTTTCACACTGTGCTGGAGTGAGCCATAGTATGGTATGGTATAGTATTTTATAGTATAGTACATTACAGTACAGTATAGTGGGTAGACCTCAGATTCACATAATATCTCAAGCATCAACTTTGCTACTATCTAGCCTTGTGATCTTGGGTAAGTGTCTTAAATTTCTGTGCCTCACTTTACTTAAAATTATAGGAGAGTTTGTGCTTGGAGTTATTGAAAAACATTAGGTGAGGAACTGTAGGCTCACAGCACATAGTAGATGCTCATTAAATGTCAGCCTCTCCTACGGCCATCTAAGAGGAACATAAAGGAGGTAGAAAGCCCAGGCCTAGTCCTCAGGAACTAAGAGTCTAGTCAGGAAGATGAGACGTAGACTCTATGTAAAACCACCGGGGAAAATGCCTCTCAGAAGAAACTTAAATAGCATAAGTTAATTAACTCTGTCCCCTCATTACCACCAATTCTGGAAATGAAAGACAGACTTTTCTCATCAAAGCATGTTTATACTTGATGTGTATAATTGATGTCCAGAAAGCTTTCTATAAACTAACAACCCTTCTTCTTGGGGAAATGAAGCACTTGGGTTTTAAATTTGGCTCAAACACACACACACTCACATGAACATTATAGTGACTTAGGGTTCCATCAGGACTTTCATCTGAAAGTTGTGCAAATGTTTCATCCATCTGGTGACTGCTCATAGAACATGTTATTTCTAGTGTTTGCAAATAATCATCTAAATAGATGTCTGCTTGAAAATGTTCTATTTAATGTGTATATTCTGAAAAATAATTTCCTTTGCCATTTTATGTATTAAAAGAATTGAAAACCTTCCTTACATTTACATGTCCTCATGCTGTTTGAGGTGCAGGTCATGGCCGTAGTTTGAATGTGTCATTTGATAGTGCTAGGTCCATGTGGGTATGTCTCTATCAGGGGCCTCTTTCTGAAGTGGTTATTTAAAATCCTCAGTGGTCTTATGCCAGGAGGTTCCATGGAAAAAGCAAGGGCCTTGAAGCTAATGAGACTTAGGTTCTATTCCACATCCCATGGAATGAGGTATTCAAAATTTGCAGGGATGGTGGTAGTCACATTTGTATAGGGGGTATATGGAACCTTCTGGAATCAAGGATTGATGCTTTTCCTTTACATGTTAACTGCTATTAAAAGATCTCTGATGATTAGAATCGTTCCAAGTGGTGAGCAGTGTAAGAAAGGCCACGCGGGATCTCCCCAAGGGGCACTTCCTAGGAAGGTGAACCCCAGCCCCATGCCAGTGCCTCAGTTATCTTGGGGAAGGAGATGGTTCTGGACATAGTTTGTGTCTGAAGTTGGAACTTGAATGCTTACTCTTTGGCAGTGAGCTTAGCAACACTTTGAAGGAACTCTTAATAACCTACTGCATGTCTGCTGACTTTACATCTCACAAAGTTGCTGGTGTCCCATGCAGGGGCAGTGTAGCTGCAGGTTCTTCAGTGATCAGATTCTGGAGGTGACTGTGCTATTCTGAAGCCTCGAGGTGGCGCCTGTGAGCTTCAGTTGCATTAGTGAATTTGTAGGATGGGGGGTGACGTGGAGGTAGAAGGGTGGAGGGTTGGGAATAAAGTAACTCTGGGTGCGGTGACAGCCAGGGAAGGGGACTGACTGACTCCTTTAGGATTAGGGACTGGGCACACCTAATCACCCCTCCCCTTGGAGAAGTAACTAAGGAATTAAGAGCAGAGCTGGGACTTGAATGCAGGTCTTGTTCGGCCTCCAGTCCTCATTGTCTCTCCAGTCTGGCCATCCTTAAAGAAATGACGTAGGGATCTGGAGGAGACAGGAGTAGCTTATTTGGCTAACCTTTTCCTTGATGCAGGAGTGCAAATCCTGCTCTGGCACTTTTTACTGCTCTTTCCTTGGCTACTTTTCCTGTGTTATTCTCAGGAGTAAAGAATTCAGAGCTCTACATAGCATTGTTCACAACTCCTTGAATGAACTTGCACAAGTCTCAACCTCAGTGAGTGTTGGGGACAAAAACAGTTATCTTACTTGCTTTACATGTTTGATGCTAGATTAAAGAGAAAAAATGTATGAAGTGCATTGCAACAAGACTTTATTAGAAATGGAAGAATACAAAGCATGCAGCCAGAAGCATTTTTAAGAGTTCCTAGAAGATCAGAATGAAATTTAATATTCCCTTAAAGTAAATAAGTTTTTCCCTGTTAAAGCCCATCAACAAAAGATCATTAGGAACACACTTATTAGAGTAAAAAGAAATTCAGTTTATTTTTCTCTCTGTAGCAAGACTGAAGCACTCCAAAGGAACCATGAGGAGTTGGGAGATGCTTCCTACAGGATATGGGTTTGTGCTGGATGATTCAAGGTGAGTTTAAGGGAGTGCAGGCCAATTCTGGATGAAATATTTCAGGCGGCAGGAGCAATTTTGTGATTGTGTATCTTAACAATATTTATTGATCAGATAGGAGGACCACAGTGGGATGGGCCTCTCCTTGGTGAGGTAAAGGAGCAGCAGTCACTCCTGTTAGGCAGAAGAGAGGGATGCTTCACCGGTTTTGTGGTTGCAGAGTGGCCTTATTCTGTCTCATTCTAAATATTGTCGTGGAGTGGCCTGGTTTAGACATTGTTTCTGTTCTGTGAGTATGGTTTATATTCAACTGGGAACATCATGGCCTAGCTGCCAGCAGGACTGCTTTCTCACCTGGTTTTAGGTGTATTTATTTGTTCCCTTTTCTGGAAGGCAAAGAAGGAAGTCATATTCTAGAGGGGTGCCAAGGCTTAACACTAGGGTAGAGGGTCTCCAACTGGCTGTATAAAGAACAATTAAGTTACAGAACCAAAACGGGGAACAAAATCACCAAAAACCAAGGAGTAGGGCATATCAAGGAGGGTGAATGGATGTGGGGTGGTCTTGAAGCAATTCCAGAGGTGGAATGCAGCTTCTCCTTTAAGTATGTGTCCCCTCATGGCTACAAGTGAGGAGTTGGGCATGATTCCTGTTTCCTGACTTTAAATCCAGGGACCAGAATCCCTCCCCAACACCAAGGCAATGTTATCCCTTTTATCTCCCTATTACCTTCTTGTGATCCCCTTTCTGTAAGGTCTGGGTCTATATACGTAATCTTCACTTCAGGTAAAAATGGGAGTGGTCAACTATTAACACTGGTTACTTCTGGGAAGTGATACCTAAGGGTTTAGGGAGAAGTCATCACTCTTTGCTTAATACACTCATATATTATTGAAATTTTATGAGTCAACTTATTTTTCAATTAAATTATTAAGAACAAAAATGAAACAATATAAGAAATGGCAGTGGTGGTGGAACATGTGTTTTGCCACTGGGGATGCTCCCTGAGGGATGATTTTAGAATTAATATTTCCCTTGTTTTGAAAGGAAATTCAAAATTCACTTTTGTGAAGGGGATGGTATAGGTGTCTTGGACCTGTTCAAAAGATAATTTTGATTAAAAGCTAAAAAATCATGCTTCTCATACAAATATAAAATGAAAGATATCAATGCTTTTAACTGATTCATTAATTAAAGGGAGAACCAGTAAGATGTATAACCAGTTCAAGAGAATTCAAAGAGCAGACGCACATATAGACAACTAGGAATGCTGAACTGAATTTACTTAATAAATGTAAAACTGGTTTCTTGGAGAGAGGGAAATCAATTTGCACCTCTACCTGAGATAATTCATTTGCAGTCTATGAATGAGAGACATTTGCCTGCTACCAGTAGTCTACATTAACCGAAATAGTTCAAAGACAATGAAAGGCAGACACACCCATAATGATGCACTGGACAGGACACCTACTCATCTTACTTGCCTGTTTTAAAGTTTTCACATTTTTTCTTGCCAGCTCAGAATAACATATGTTAAAAGTCAGGTGTTTCTGCCCAAGACCTGTACTTATGATTATGTGTTTTAAAAGAGGAAAGGGAATTTGTCATAAGTTTATTTTGATATTTATATTTTGGGTGATAAATGACCAATCCAAAAGGACTGTAAAAAATAATTCACTGATTTCAGGAACATGTTAATGACATAATTATCAGTGAATAGTTTTTTTTTTTTTTAATTATTGCAAAGACACTGCTTTTTTTTTTTTAATTTTATTTATTTATGGCTGTGTTGGGTCTTTGTTTCTGTGCGAGGGCTTTCTCTAGTTGCGGCAAGTGGGGGCCACTCTTCATCGCGGTGCACGGGCCTCTCACTATCGTGGCCTCTCTTGTTGCGGAGCACAGGCTCCAGACGCGCAGGCTCAGTAATTGTGGCTCACGGGCGTAGTTGCTCCGCGGCATGTGGGATCCTCCCAGACCAGGGCTCGAACCCGTGTCCTCTGCATTGGCAGGCAGACTCTCAACCACTGCGCCACCAGGGAAGCCCCCAGTGAATAGTTTTAAATTTGCTTTTATTTTCCATTTTATCTTCTGGGGTGGAGCAGAGAGCAAGTATCTATTATGATAAACAGGATAATTTTAAAATTTCTTTCTACCCTGTGTATAAGATTATCCACATCTCTTTGCTTGGGTTTTTAAAGTTGGTTTCATGCACACACACACACGTACATGGGCACACACATGCCCCATTCCCCTAATGGAAGAAAGCTTTAAAAATCTGATTTAATTGCAACCAGGAGTGGGTAAACTGTGAGTCTGATACCGACCAGGGTTCTTGGCTTTCCCCAATCAGCAGAAATTGATAACAGGCCAGTTAAGAAATTCAGGCAAGGCTTTACTGGGGGAGTGGGCAAGCTGGTTCCTTATATGTGGTGAGGGGAGGGGTGTGCCCATGGGGTCTGGCCCGAGGGGTGGCTTAGGTGTTTTGCCCACCCCTTTGGTGGTGTTGAGTGCAGGGGGCATGTGCAGTACCCTGCTTTTGCTCCTGGCTCTTCAGAAAGGGTAGTTGGGTTTTTTTGGTCTTTTTGTATCTTGTTGTCCAGAATTTGCCCCAACTGCGCATGCACGCAGTTATTTTTAGTCCCTTATAGTTTCTTTGTATTTTGTTGCTCTAGGAGACATTTGTCCAGGTGCAAGCACTGCAGCCGAGGGGCCCAGGTCCCAGCCTGTCTCAGGAAGGGGAGTGGGACTGTTGAGGAGAAGTTAATAGGAAGGGGGTCATAAAAACATGCTTATGTTCAGCTGATCCCTTTGAACAAAATTAAGGGAGTTTATTTCTCTCACCTCCTTTTCCCATGCTTTCCTTGTCATTTCTTTGCTCTTTTTCACGTCACTGCAAGGTTGTGCTTATTGGGTGCTCTAATGTTTGTGTCTATAATGAAAATTAATGGAGTTTTATTTGGAAGTGAAAAATTTTAAGTTTGGGAAAAGGATGAGGAAGAGAAGAGAGTTGGAAGAGAGATTTTGTAATTTTTAAAGGGAATAGCACTAGTTACTCTTCTCTCATACCAAACCAAACAAATTTATTACCAAAACAGGGAAAGGAAATTCAGAATTCCTCCTGATTATGGAAATAAGATGAAAATTTAAAATAAAGTAAGAGGGACATATTGGAGGTAGTATCAGTCAGATTCTTCCCTGTATTTATTTGTTGCACTGGGACAGTATCCTCATGTCCCAGTGGTAGGGGGAGTTGCTATGACTCAAGGAGGGGCAGTAAATTTTTTTCAAGTCGTCTCCTTTGTTTTGAAAGAATTGCCCCCAAAATTTCAAATCGTTTTTCTTAGACAGCATATTGTTCACATTTCCTCGAATGTAGACTGCAAAACCAAAGAAGTAGACTGTGTTAATTACGAAGACAGATACCCCCCAGGGGAGCAGTTCTGCCTCTGGTTCTAAATGCTACAGCGTCTCCTCGCTTTAGGCTCCACACATTCTTAATTCCGTAGGGACTAGTCTGAGGTTTGCTCAGCAAACCCTTTCTTCACAGATGGTGAAAATTAATACTATAAATAAGACTCTGATAGTGTCTAGGGTGGTAGTAATTTATATTCATAAGAGCAGCTGTATTCCAGGCAACCTAGAAATATCATTTGGATATTTAGTTAAGTTAAACACATATTTATTATTTAGACTGCTAGGTTTAGAGGAAAATGGAAAAATTATGCTTTCTGGTGTGGGTTATTGAAATTGCAAATCTGGCTTATTTTGAAGAGCTCTCTCAACCACAGTTTGGATGAATGAACCAATGAACAAAGGACTATCATAGCCCAATTTAAGTTATTATATGTATCTCACTAAATTAAAATATTTTTTGTTCCCCAGATCTCTCCATAATGGTAGTTTCTAAAGAATTGCATTTGGTTCAAGGCAGTTATGTGATAACATTTTGCAATTAAATAAACTTTAATTAGAGAGCGTGACTGTGAGCCTAGGAAATGTATTAGCTTGTTTCACTGAACTGCATTTGAACAATGAGATAAATGATTTTAGCCAGGTTTCAAAATACTTCTAGTGCATTCAGAAGTGACTTTGACAATTAAACCACAAAAATCAGATATTACTGAACACTTAGCAATTGTACACAGAAACTATGTACTGATAATAGCATTTATTAAAGTATAAAAAGAAACATTTTCAATGCTATAAAACATATAGTATTAAATAGATCATTTAAAATGTGCAAACATCTTTTCTGGTTGGTTTTAATGTGCATGTGTGTGACAGACCCTACATTTTCACCTAAGATTTTGTTGGGTTGATTTGAACTATGCCCTTTCTCAGAAAGCCAGAAACCACTTTCCAAGGTCTTAATGAATTCTACCCAAAGCAACATTGCCATCTAAGGTTAGTCAGGCAGCTCAGCAATGACCTCCTGCAAGGAGTTCTAAAACACAGAGGTAGAATTTTATGGATGTTGTAGGAAATGAAAATAATGGGTATCCTTTGTTTGTTTAGTGTCCCTTTTCTGCTGTTCACAATGTGAATAGTGTTTATGTTGAATTTCTTATATGAAATTTAATAACCTGAGTGAATAACTACCTTAATACCTAAGGGACAAAGAAACATTGTTAATTTCTGATGTTACCTAGGCACTTCATTGTGTGCCAGTGCCTGTGTTGAGTGCCACACCTGCTATTTCACAGTCATGCTTAATCCTCATAACAAGCTTAGTATTGTCTCTGTTTTTTACATATGAGAAGACAAATATAGAATAGTTAAGTGACTTGCCTAAGGTTATGCATTTAGAGCCAGGCTTCTAAATCCTGGAGACAGAGCTTCACACTTAACCACTGCTATTGTAAAGAAATAGATTTTTTTGACTTAAACAACAGACATGTATTTCTCACAGTTCCTGAGGCTGGAAGTCCAAGATCAGGGTACCACTGTGATTTGGTTCTGGTGAGGGCCCTTTTCTCGCTGTGTCCTTACACGGTGGAAGAGGAGAGAGAGCAAGTTCTCTGGTGTCTTTTCTTTAAAAGGCACTAATCCTATCATGAAGGCCCCAGCTTCATGACCTCATCTATCCCTAATTACCTCACAAAGGCCCCATCTCTGTATATCATCACATTGGGCATCAGTCTTCAACATATGAATTGAGGGGGACACAATTCAGTGGATGGTAAGAGAAGGCTTCTCCAAGGAGGAGCCCTTGGAGCAGCTTCCTGGGTAAAATGAGGGAAAAGGGATAAGAAATGGCTATTTTAAAAATAATTCCTAATGTACTTGCCTCTTGGTAATTAATTTTTTTTCTGAGGTCCTTCCACCATCAGGGCCAGATCATAAGGCTTTTTATGCCAAGAAAGGGAAAAGATATTCACCTGTAAAAAGAAGCTCATGGGATTGGTAAGAAGGAGGCTATGACATAAGGAAAGTTGTTTCCAGAAGGGAAAGTAAGTAGAAAGTCCTTCTGGTACTAGGGGAAGAGGGGGGCTGAAAAAAAGAGGAGGGCCAGATAAGAGTTTCTTAGCTCTTCCTGTTCTCAGGGTTGAATATGGGTTGGGTGTGGTTAAACATCTAAACAGGTTTGGGCCTGTCAGACAGTGTCTAGATTGGAGAGACTGTAAGCTGTGGAGGGAAGCCTGGGTTTGTGATGGTACCTTGTTCAATGTGGCACCATTGCATGGGCTCAATTCAGAAGTGAATGTTACAGAGATGTGTTTCCATGGATGGGCCTAAAATAGTGTTTCTATTCCCTGTGGCCTGTACCATCACACACTGGAGAGTCACAAGTACTTGCAGACTGTGTGAAGTGGAGAGGAATTTGGAAGCTGAGAGGATGAATAGATTAGAAGCAGCCTGGAGTCATGGAAAGGAGGTCACAGAGTACAGGGCCTTGTGAATGGAGGCATGACTAGAGGTCTACAACATTGTTGGTGGGTACCAATACGAAAGCCACAACGATGACAAGTGGGGTGAGGCCCGCAAAGACCCAGAAGATGGCACATGGACCAGAGGCTCTTCCCCACCTTGTCATGAACGTCACTTCAACTAAGAGGGAAGAAGAATTGGTCAGGGAGACTCCTTAAGAGGAAAGAAACCACCATAATGAAGATTCTAAATCTGAAATACACTGGTTCTTTACCTTAACAGAGGATTAAAAATGGAAAGAGATGCTATTACCTTTATTTGGCAGAATCAAGTGTTCCTCCCCAACATTATCCCAACTCTACCTCAATGGCCATCAGCAGAAATGGAGCCAGAGCAAGTTGGAGCACGATGGGAACAGTTGTGGAAAATAAAGTTATATTTAGTGCACATTTGAATTATTATAAACTCTGATTCTGCTATCTCATATTGATGTATGACATAAATATTAGAAGTCACTTCTGGCAAGTTGAGCAGTAACCTACTTCCCTTAAAAACAAACTGATCGGCATGACCCCTTAGGCACTAGAAATTCCTTGAGCCTTGAGCAGATGTCAGCGATTTCTGGCCACATTTTCATCCTCATTGGAAATCCCCTATGGAGTGGGGGAGCTACTGGTAATGCCTCCCACTTTTTTTTCTTAAAGACAGATAGGCAGTTGGGATATGTGTAATCCCCTGGGCAGGTCACTGACTAGTAAATTCATTGACACCGCTAAGGACTTTGGGACCTTGAGAATATTGGTTAACTTTTCTGAGCTCCAGGTTCTTATGTACAAAATGGAAATAATAGTAAAATAGTATTTGTTGCATATAGTTTTTGCAAGGGTTGGTGAGCAATGACACAGATATACTGTGGAATATAAAACTATTATTGCTATTGTTAACATTATTACCGTTGCTATTACTGTTGTTATTACCTGGTATATTTTGAACTAATAGTTGGGAGATCCTGATGCGGACAAATACCTAAGCACATGCAAAGCTGGGTGTATGGTTTTATCAAATACTACCTCACTATTCTCCTAAAATTCATCATTTTATTGTGTATTATTTCATTTTAAATTTATTTTATTTAGTTTTGTTGATTCTCATCATCTAAATGACCATTTCTAGGCAGGCACTGTATCTTATGGCACATAAATACCCATTTCTGTAACAGAGGTTCTAATATGATATGTCTAGTACATACAAAAGCTATATAAAATATGAACTGGAGGTTAGAAGTACTCATTTGCAACCAATTTATAAGATAAAAAAGTTCTTGAAAACAATGCTGAACAAATAATATAGGAAAAGCTGGATGCATATAAATTAAAAATTAAGAAATCAAATCCAGTCAAGTTCTTAAAATTTCTAAATCCTTCCCTTTATTTTCTTGTTTCATTCATTGCTTAAGATTATTTTATTGCCTTTCTCCCTTATTACTACAAAAATAATGCAGCCTTAGGCTCATTGCAGATAAAAAAATTAGCATAAAGAATACCCATTATCTGTTCGTGTCCACCCAGGAACACCAAAAAACAAACAAAAACCCCACAAAAAAAACCCAAAACAAAAAAACAACAACAAAACAAACAAAGAATAGTCATTATTCTATGCACTTTAATAACTGGATGGATAGCCTTCTAGAGCACCTTTAATATATCAAAAAATTGATCAAATCACACTTAATCTTTTGAAAATTATCAGAAGTTATATAACCAGTTCCATCCTGTGGACATTTAGGTTGTTTCCAACTAACCCTTCTTATTGGACATCCAGGTTGTTTCCAACGTTCTTTTGTTGCATATTAGGTTATTTCCAACTCATTACTATTACCTATTGCTGCTGTAACAGATTACCACACATTTAGCGGCTTAAAACAACACAAATTTATTCTCTTACAGTTCTGGAGATAAGAAATCTGAAACCAGCCTTACTGGGTTAAAGTCAAGATGTCAGCAGGGCTGGTCTTTTAGGAGGTTCTGAGTGAAGAATCTATTTCCTTGCATTTGTCAGCATCCAGAGGCTGCCAGCATTCTAATCTCTGCTTCTGTCACTTTGCCTTCTCTTCAGTATATATCTCCCCCTATTTTCGCCTTATGAGGACACTTGTGATTACATTATTGGGCCTGCCTGGATAATGCAGGATAATCTCCTCATCTCAAGATCCTTAACTTAATCACATCTGCAGAGTCCCGTTTGCTCTATAATGTAACCTATTTGCAGGTCCTAGGAATTAAGACATGTACATCTTGAGGGGCAATCATCCAGCCAGTAACAAAATATATAAATAGTATAAGCTGGTAGAATAGTCTGGGAAAAATACTAGGAAAAAGAAATCCTGAAAATTTTATGAAAAGTGATAAAAATATTTAGAGACATACAAACAGTTGTAAAATTGCCAAAATTCCCAATACTGCCTGAAATAGGGACCAGTGTCCATTGGTATCCATGTCAACCGAGATATTTCAACCAGTTTGAAGTCTTGATCAACCTGTTTTCTATCAAGTAACCTAAAGTCCGCCATGTAAGTACAAGGAAAGATAAGTGAGGTAGACTGTGGGGCCTGTGTATCTCGGGATAGAAGTCTCAGAGGAAGTGAAAAATGAGCTGAGATCTGAAGGAATAGTCATGAATTAGGTGATGGGACATACGGGAAAAAGCTCCTAAAAACACAGGGAAGGAGGTGTGTATGTGAGTGAAGAAAGACCTGGAGATAAAAGAGAACATTGTGCTTTTAGGGAACTGAAAGCAGGCTTATGTGGCTAGTGGTGTATTTTGAGTTGGCAGTGGGAGGGGATTGCTGCAAACAAGGAATCTGGTTAGTTAACTAGGGGCTGGATCAAGGTGGACCTCGTAAAGCCTGTTGTTGTTTATGGATTTTTATCTTAAGCCAGATGCAGGGCCCTTGAAGATGAACTGAGTCCCCAGATAATAATATTAATATGGCAACCATTCCCTAAGTTGATCTGCAGATTTCACACAATCCTTATCAAATTTCCACTTTTTTCCCCCAGAAATTGATGAGCTGACCCTAAATTTCATATGGAAATGGAAAGGACCCCAGAATTGTTAAAACAATCTTGAAAAAGAAAAACAAAGTCGGGGGACTTACATTTCCTGATTTCTTACTACAGTAATGAAGATACTAGAATAATGAAGATAGTACAACATTGGCATAAGGATAGACACATAGACCAATGGAATAAAAACCCTCACATTTATAGTCAGTTGATTTTTGACATGGGGTCATGATAATTCAATGGGGAAATAATAGTCTTTCCAACAAATGGTGCAGAAATAGTTATTTACAATTAAAAAAAATAACATGAACTTAGAGCTTACCTTATACCATACACAAAAATCAACTGAAAATGGATCATAAACATACATGTAAGAGTTAACATTTGAAAGTATCTAGAAGAACACATAGCTTTCTCTGAGTCATTAGCTATTAGGGACATGCAAATCAAAACCACAGTGAGATACCACTTTATTTCCACTAGAATGGCTATAATAAAAAAGGACTGGTAATAATAAGTAGTGGCAAGGATGTGGAGATATCTGAACCATCATACATTACTAGAGGGAATGTAAAATGATACAACCACTTTAGAAGAGAGCTTGGCACTTTCTCAAAATGTTAAGTGTATAGTTACCATATCAGCAATTCCACTTCTAGATATCTACCCAAAAGAATTAAAAACATATGTCCACACAAAGACTTGTACAAGAATGTTCATGGCAGTACTGCTCATAACAGCCAAAGAATGGCAACAACCCAAATTTCCATCAGCTGTTGAATGGACAAATAAAATGTGGTATATCCATACAACAGAATTTTATTTGGCAATAAAAAGTAAACAAAAGGAATAAAGCACTGATAACATGCTAAAACATGGATGAACCTTGAAAACATTATGCTAACTGAAAGAAGTTAGTAAAATGATCACATATGGTTCTATTTATGTAAATGCCCAGAATAGAGACATCTTTAGCAGCAGAAAAATAGATTAGTGGTTGTCTGGGGATAGGGATGATGGTGGGGGAGACTGGGGAGTGACTGCTGATGCGTATGAGTTTCTTTTTGCGGTGATGAAAATGTTCTAAAATTAGATTTTGCTGATGGTTGCACAACTCTGTAAGGATACTAAAACCCATTGAATTGTACATTATAAATGGGTAAATTTTATGATGTGTGAATTATATCTTAATAATGATACTTTAAAAATGAAATCTAATACATACTACAACATGAATAAACCTCCCGACATTATGCTTTGTCAAAGAAGCCAGACACAAAAGACCACAAATTGTAAGATTCCATTTAAATGGAATGTCCAGAATAGGCAAAATCTATAGAGACAGGAAGTAGATTTAAGTGGTTGCCTAGAGCTTGGTGTGAGGGAAGACTGGGAATTGAGGTTTCTTTTTTATTTTAATATATATTCATTTTATTATTTATTTGCCTGCGTTGGGTCTTTGTTGCTGCACACAGGCTTTCTCTAGTTGTGGCAAGTGGGCTACTCTTCCTTGTGGTGCGCAGGCTTCTCATTGCGGTGGCTTCTCTTGTTGCGGAGCACGGGCTCTAGGTGCACCGGCTTCAGTAGTTATGGCACGCGGGCTCAGTAGGTGTGGCTCGTGGGCTCTAGGGCGCAGGCTCAGTAGTTGTGGCGCACGGGCTTAGTTGCTCCGTGGCATGTGGGATCTTCCCAGACCAAGGCTCGAACCCGTGTCCCCTGCATTGGCAGGCGGATTCTTAACCATTGCACCACCAGGGAAGTCCTGGAATTGAGGATTCCTTTTTTTTTTTTTTTTTTTTAAGGAATTCCTTTATTTGTTTTATTATTTATTTATTTATTTTTGGCTGTGTTGGGTCTTCATTTCTGTGCAAGGGCTTTCTCTAGTTGCGGCAAGCGGGGGCCACTCTTCATCGCGGTGCGCGGGCCTCTTGACTATCGCGGCCTCTCTTGTTGCGGAACACAAGCTCCAGACGCGCAGGCTCAGTAGTTGTGGCTCACGGGCCCAGTTGTTCCGTGGCATGTGGGATCTTCCCAGACCAGGGCTCGAACCCGTGTCCCCTGCATTGGCAGGCAGACTCTCAACCACTGTGCCACCAGGGAAGTCCCCGAGAATTACTTTTAGGATAATGGAAATGTTCCAAAATTAGATTGTAATGATGGCTGCTCAAGTCTGTAACTATGGTATAAACTATTGAATTGTATATTCTACATAGATGAATTTTATGGTGTATAAATTATATCTCAATAAAGCTGTAAAATTTTTTTTTTAGTGGCCGGAGGGTTGACATGGTCAGTTTCCTTCAGTGTGGGGATGGATTAGAAAGGGGTCAAAGTGGAGGGCAAGAAGGCATGCTAAATTTTTCAAATGAGAGTTAAAGCTGGTCAGGATTTTTCAGTTTCAGATTTTATTAAAAGCAGATGTTTGTTCTCTAGAAGACTGATGATAATGGTTTCCCAGCCCTAGTCAGTTGCTTACCATCTTCACCATTTTTGTTGCAGCCACAGCTCACTATAGCTATGTAACAGGTGATGCATCCTGGGAGAAAGCATGCGTTGTTTCTGAATGTTAATAGTTTGCTGCTTATCGCGTCAGCTGATTCAGAGGCAGGTCATTAATCAGGCTGTCAGAGTTATTTCCCTGAAAATAGAAGGAGCAGAAGAGATAGTAACCTGTGGCTTTCTTAAATCAGCAAGGCAGCCGTTTAAAACTTTGTATGCCTGTAGTGTCTGTCTCTCTCCTTGGCTATAATTGAAGGCTTTCTCTATTGAGACACACAGGAGACACTTCTGCAGCAAGTGGTTAGTACTGACGTGTTAAAAAAAAAAACAAAAGCCTGCTTCTTATACATCTCCAGGCCTCTCATCAATAACTTGCACCTCATTTAACAATACACTTATGAAAACTGATTTATTTTTAGTCTTCTTTCAGGTAAGCTATAATGTCATAATATCACAAAATTCAATACAGGTAATAATTTTTAACTGTTGGAAACATACATTTAAAAAACTAGTATGTGTATCGTAAAGACAGCAATTTAAACACGTGTAACTAAGTGTTGGTTCATTCCTTGACTGTTTAGAAGGACAGCTCCGCATGGGGAATAAGAAAATGGGGTAGATTAGTGTATCCATTCATCTGATGCTGTGGCATGAGTATTACCCAGGATTCTAAATGATTATAAAGGTAAGGGAATGACAGGAATATAAAAGCCAAGTGATATCTAACAAGCTGAGCCTGACTACGAGACTGAAATCCGCCGTGAATTCACTGCGGTTGCTGTCGTGCTGGGGCTTTGCCGAAGCTTGCAGCAGTGTTCCCTTGCAGTTCATATGGAGTTTGGGCTTTTCCTGGAAACCATGTAAACAGCCTTTAAATACTTTTATAGGCTTTGTTATTAAGATGGTTCTCATAACCTTTAGGGGCTCAGGTGTTTTCCTTTGCTTGAAGGCAGAGACAAGCCTGGGCAGAATGTGTTATTGTTCTTGGAAGGGAGCCTGACCTTCGCCAGGGCCCTGGGAGAACAGCAAGGATCAAACAAGTCTGCGAGAGGGTGGTGAAAACATACAGCGCACAGACTCAGACCTAAGAGTCTGGGTGTGACACACGGGACTAAATACCCGTGGCCATTTGCAGCAACATTCTGATGTCTTTTGCTTTGATCGGGGGTTCTTGAAATCAGAGCCCCATGGAAATAAAAATTAGGTTCAAAGTATTATTGAGTAAACAATCTCACCTTGATAGTTAACAAAGCAACTTGCTACTGCTTCCGCTGACAGCATATTATTAGGCTATCACTGAACAGAGCCTCGAAAGGCTCACCCCCAAACCAGAACATCGCTGATTCCTTTAGCACCATAGACCCTGGGAAAAGCCAGTTAGTCCAGAGAGATGGAGACAGGGCTGGGCCGCGAAGAAGCTGGACCTAGGGCCCACCCTCCTGGACTCGGTCTGTGTCCTGTCTCTCTACTACAAGGCCTCAGAAAGGACATAGGCTTTGATATCTGCATGTTTGCACGTACTAGCCGTGTGAACTCATTTGTAAAGTGAACAAAAGAAAACCAGTCCCATAGGGTGTCATGAGGGCAAGGTGAGGTGTTGAACATCCATCACTGTGCATTTAATAAAAATGCTCTGCCTAAGAGCACAGATGTTGTTTTTCCCATTCTCTGCCTCATCTTTGATGGATTCTACTACATTTGGAGGATGTAGTCATGTGGCCCCAGCAAAATATACTATCATCCTGGGAATTATTGGATACCATATGCTGCTACACAAATCAGAAGCCTCATCAACACTGAATCCAGTTCCTGACCTAGAGGAGGAATAATGCATGTGGAAACAATTTGTACAATATAAAATGCTATAAAAATGCTAATTTTTGTTATTTGTATAAATTAATCAATTTTAATGATTTTTATGGCGCCTAGTGCAGCTTTTGCCCAGAGGATTAAGACAAAACAACATTGGTAATAAACATATCTTTGTGCAAGGGTAGCCCTTGGCAACAAGAAGGGTAATTGCTTAGAAACAGCTGCCTTCTGGTAAAAAGGAAGAGCAAACATGAGTGAGGAATAGATCCAGATAGTTCTGAGAAAGCCCTGGACTAAACCTTTTCAGCTCAAGAGAGGGGTTCTCAGGCTATTGGTGAGGAACGGTCTGTCACCCAGAGTGCCATTTTGTTTGGATGAAGCCAGACTCTGGAGCCTATCTGGGAAGAGATTTTCCTGGTAATCCATCTTTTTCTTTAAGTCATTTCAGTATCATTTTTAAAGACTGAGGGTGGAATCTGTGGACCACGCACATTTTAGAAAACTAAGACTAGGCAGATATTGGACAGACAGATGTCAATCAGGCATGCCAAGGGCATGCCATCCACTAGCTCGCTTGTGAAGGTCTAGTCAGCTATGGGGGACTGTGGCGTGGGCCTGCAATTCCACCAGTGAAGTGGTAATGGGCAGCGCTCTTTTGGGATTCCCCAGAGTCAGGTAGAGATTATACTTAACCAACAAATATGTACTGGAAATTCTTCAGTGGAGAAGTAAAGGAAATGACTTTTGTGTGGAAGGGTTGGTGGGACCCAGGTGACTGATGATGATGATGATATTAGGGGAGTAACTGTGTGTGTTCTTGTGTAGAGGGGATTGCAGTGGAATATGCATGTGTGGAGGAGTTGTAAAACAGAGGGGGGGATTTTTCTTACAGTAGTATTTGTTCTGTTTATAAAAGAAGTACAAGAATATTGTAGAACATGTGGGAAAATATGGAAAAGTATAACGAAGAAAATTAAAATCACCCATAATCTACCACCAAAAACTAACTAAAAGTACTGCATGGGTGTCAGTCTGGGCTGGCAATGAACATGGAAACATGAAAACCATTGGTTTATTAAAACAGTAGGAAAAGGGATTTTTTTTTCTCCTTTTTTCTTTTTATTTCAGTTTGCAGTGGTTTCTTCTAGTGCTTTTAATGGAAATATGTGTAGGAAAGAGAGCTGTAATATATTGGTAAATTTTAGAAATTTAGAGTACGATTGTATACACTGGTTTGTTAGCTGTTATCTTTGTGTTAAGCATATTGAAAATTTTTTTAAAAATTTATTTATTTATTTGGCTGCATCGGGTCTTAGTTGTGGCATGTGGGATCTTTCCTTGCGGCGCACAGGCTTCTCTCTAGTTGTGGCGCGCAGGCTGTAGAGTGTGTGGGCTTAGTTGCCCCGGGGAATGTGGCATCTTAGTTCCCTGACCAGGGATCAAACCCGTGTCCCCTGCGTTGGAAGGCAAATTCTTAACCACTGGACCACCAGGGAAGTCCCAAGCATATTGAAATTTTATGTTGTGAATAAATATTTTTCTAAAACATAATTCAAATGGCTCCTTTGTTTTCTGTCATGTGAATAGATTGTAATTGATTTTAGAAACTCCCTACTGTGTACATTTAGTTCGTTCAATTTTTTCACTGTTATAAATAAAACTGTACTCAATATTCTTATGCATTATGTTTATGTGGATCTCTATTGCTTCCTTGGGATAAATACTTTGAAGTAAAATCACGTGATCAAAGGGTATACACATTTTTCATGTTCCTGATACATATTGCTAGACCGCATTCTGAAAATACTCTGTGAATTTATACTCCCAGGGGGGATGTTTGAGAAGGGCCAAAGAAGGTGACTGGGAATCTATGATAAATTGACCTGGAGAGAGAGATTGGAAGACGTCTCTGAGAGGGGCCAAGCAAGAAGGCACAAGAGGGGATTCTGAGGAAAGAGCCCAGAAATTCTCAGGGATTTGTGCCTGAACCAGTGACAAGGTCAGCAAAGTGAGCTGAGGGCGACACTTCACCTTGAAGAGGAGATGAAAGAAAATGATGTATATGAAAAATATTCCTTGAACTCTTACGGGCTTTACAGAATTTTTCTAGGGCAGCTTATTATCATCCTAGTCACTAATGAGGAACTTGAGGCATAGAAATTAAGTGACTTTCCCACCATCACACTAATACAAGTGGCAGAACACAGATTCAAAATGATGTCTTCTAGTCCAAATCCCCCATGGTTTTCCATTCAACTTTTTCCATACCCCTAAGGAAAGAGCTTGACCTGATGTCTCCTGTTTTTATACTTCATGATGAATCAGAATGCCCTTCTTCACTTTTGGGGCAAGTGCAGCTCCCACAAGGCTGGCTGAAGTGAGAATGAATGAGGCTGATAAACAAGAAAGGGACAATTTCTACAAAGCGAAAGACTCTAAAATTAAACTCAGAATCTGCTATTCTGTCATTATATATTATTGCTAAGCATAAAAGAGGTTTTTATGAGGCTCTTTTCAAAAGGATTACTCAGCTCCTAGTGCAGATCCACAAACTGCAGGTGAGTGTGAGGCTCTGTGATTGATTGAGGCATGACAATTAGGTAGCAAGTAGTGGCAAGCTGAGTCCCCTGTGATGGGGCATGCACATACTCACTGGAACGCTCTGTCAAGGTACCTCGTTAAAACTTTTAACACTGGTCATTTCTCCCAAACTCTCCTTATTAAAATGGCTAGCAGAAAGAAATGCTTGGTTCTAGGACTGCTTGCCTTTTTATGGGCTGAATTGGTCATTGAAGGCAAAGAAGAGGAAGAAGAACAGACCTGTCAGCTGCTGGGCAAGTTTGATTTGAATGGGTATGAAACCATTCACTTGTTATTGGAGGACTGTTTACTCTTCATTCCAGGACCACCCCAGCAAACGATTCTATTTTGGAGCCAGTGTCAGCAAAATGTGGAGGGTAAGCCATTCTTTTTTTTTTCTTTTTACATCAGTTGTAGGAGGTGGGGTAAATGAGAGGTGGGTGTGGGAATCAGAGTCTGGAACTGGAGCCATGATGCCAGGCCTGACTTTGACACTATTTATTTGACTCAGGATAGGTACTTGCTGTTTCTGTGCCTCAATTTCTCCGAGGTAGACGTTCTAGGATTGCTTAGAAACAAGAAAGAAAAAAGACAGGTTTTATATGATATAGAACATTGCTCCTCAGAGGGTGGTCTGTGGGCCAGCAGCATCATCTAAGAGCTTGTTAGAAATGTAGAATCTCAGGCTGCATCCCACATCTGCTGAATCAGAATCTGCATTTTGACAAGACCTCCTGATGACTCTTGTACACATTAAGGTTTGAGAAGCATGATGTAGAGTTGTGCAGTGTTGCAGCTTTACTTTGAATTGTTATTAGACTAAAGTCTCCCCAAGTGAAAATACACAGTGCTGGAATGCTGATTTATTTATGAGCTAGTGTTCATAGCAAGATTCCTCCAGTTGGAAGGCTTCTGCCCTACTCCCCTCATCCCAAAATTGTCGTGTCAAGAAATGGAATCCATGACTGATAATCTGAATTTGTAAGGAATCCTTGTAAGAAAAGCAAACATGGGTTATATTTCTGGGTGTGAAACACACACACACTTTTGATATGAAAAGAATGCCAGAAATTAAAGGACAATTACTGTCCACACTGTTCTACTACCGTAACAAAGCAGCTCTTTCCTTTCATTTCCATATATTCTTTCTCAGCCCTTTATATAAAGGCAACTGTAATTTTTTCATAGTTGTGGCAATAGCATGGACAGTTTTATATTGGGCATCTTACATCATATCTTAATCACTTCCATGATGCTGCGTGGTAATTATAATTACAAACGCATGCTGTAAAAAATTTGGGAACTTCTTATACAACTAAATCTTTACTGATCATAACTCCTTCCCTTTGGTCATATTTCATGCTACATATTTGAAATAGCACTAAAGGGATGGATAAACTGTATGTTGGCAAAGGGAAAAGATTGCAGTCAGTCTGTACTTAACTCTTTCCTGGACCTTCTAATTCTTTTCCATTCTTACAGTGAAGCAAAGGGAAGTGGGAAAGAAGCACTTTTGCTCATGGCTACATTATTTAGAGTCAGTTCATTATTTATCAGAGAAGTTTTCACTGATTCAATCTTTAATAACATAAAATGAAAACCAGAGTTTGTCATGGTATAATACACTCATATTTCATCAGTGGAATCACTTAACTTGTTCTTCACCCTTCATTGGAGCTTCTGTAGGTTATCTTCCTAGCAAGGTAAAATAGAAAGGCCAATATACATATTTTTAGTAAAAATCCACCCCCTCATTAAAAAATAGTTTGGTATATCCACTGTGATTGACACAGTGGTGAGAAGTAAGTATGTCCCATTTAAAAAATAATTCACTGTATCAGGGATATTTTGTGGTTTTTTAAAAATTAAATTATTTATTTATTTATTTTGGGCTGTGTTGGGTCTTCGTTGCTGCGCATGGGCTTTCTCTGGTTGCAGCGAGTGGGGGCTACTCTTCGTTGCGGAGCACAGCTCTAGGCACGCGGGCTTCAATAGTTGTGGCACGTGGGCTCAGTAGTTGTGGCTCGCGGGCTCTAGAGCACAGGCTCAGTATTTGTGGCGCACGGGCTTAGTTGCTCTGCAGCATGTGGGATCTTCCCGGACCAGGGCTCGAACCCATGTCCCCTGCATTAGCAGGCAGATTCTTAACCACTGCGCCACCAGGGAAGTCCCCAGGGATATTTTGATTTCCATCTCTAGTCCACTGTTCTTATTTAATTTTCAGAGTAGTCTGATAGTTGCTTTATATGTTCAGTCCAGGGATCTTAATTGTAATCAGTGGGAGAGAGTGGGTGATGTGTGCTTACTCCATCTTGACTTTAACTCAAAGCCTAAGGATCCTTGAAGAGATTACTTCAGCATCTTCCGACTGCGAGTGTTGCTGCCGAGAAGTCTGATGACATTCTGATTCTTCATATTTTGTATGAAACTTGTTTCACATGATCCAGGGCATCTAAAAAGCCAGTTCCTTGTCCTGAATGTGGATCAGTAATGTAAGGCATCATTGCGGGGATTCTGCTTGTCTCCCAGCTTGTTGACTGAAACCCAAATTGCTCATCTTCATGCCATACAAGCCTAAAACTTACCCAGCACTTAAATCCATACTAAACATATCTATTGGATATTAATAACATTCCATATTTACATTTTTTGATATATTTGCTTCAAAATTAGAGCTATATAATGTCTTTTCACCAATAACCATCAACAGTTTCTATCTATCTGTACCCAATTCCAATGTTCTCCTAGCCTCCCTCCGAATGGGAGAGCCCTCATGGGAGGCCTGGATAGGTGGTACTCAGGAGCTGGGCGTAATCAGATAACAATTTCATTTTGGCATCATTAACGTTTACCTATAACTGATCTAGATATGCAAGTTGGAGTTTGGAGAAGTTTCATTCTGAAACCCACAATTTTAACAGGATACTAGTTTTGGTTGGCCATCAGCCAAAGTGAACAGAAGAGGAAGACTTTTCTTTTATTTTGAAAATGTTGTTCAGAGCAGAGAAGACAGTGAAATGGAGGGAAGAAGGGAGTATTTTAATTCTTGTTTTGGTTGATGTAAACAAAGTTAGGATTTAGAGAAATTTTCTGCGGAACAAAAGGTATACATTGTATAACGATACTGTGAGTATCATAATGGAAATCAACAAATGAAAGAAAAATCATCCCAAATCCCACCCTTTCAGTAATTATCCTGTACTCATTTAAAATTATTACCTGTTGATAGTTATCCTAATGTTCACATAATTTATGTGTAGTTTTAATTATAGTATAGAAACAACTTTGCATACAGACTGTTTCACCTAATATTATATGAATACTGCAGTGTAATTTCTCTAATTATAGTTTTTTAATGATGGAAAATGTTCCTATCAAGTCAATGTACCATAATGAGCATGTAAATTCTTTCCAATTTTTCAATATTATAAATAATTCTAAAATGAACAGTTTGGAACATACCTAGTGTTTTCTTTTGGGAAGAACAGTACCTTCAGATAAATTCTCTGGGATGTAATTATTGATTCAGAGCAGGTGAACATTTTCTAGCTCTTGAAATGTATTACTCTCTCACCTTAAAAAAGATATTGCTATATTTATTTCAAAAATGTGTATGCCAATTTGTATGGCCATCCGTGTAAATTTAGAGACCAGTTGTCTTAGGACGATAAAGCCCTTCATGTTCAGACTCCTGATTCTCCAGTCTCCTCTTCCCGTGCCATACCTATTCCTACCCTGTTCTCCAAGTGTCCTGATCTTCCCATTCCTAGAATGTTAGGTTCTCTTGTTGTCATGCCTTCACACATACCATGCCCTCTGCTTGCAGCATTCGTCCCGTTTTTTTTTTTTTTTTTTTTTTTTTTTTTTAAGATTTATTGATTGATTGATTGCTATGTTGGGTTTTCGTTTCCGTGCGAGGGCTTTCTCCAGTTGCGGCGAGCGGGGGCCACTCCTCATCGCGGTGCGCGGGCCTCTCACTATTGCGGCCTCTCCTGTTGCGGAGCACAGGCTCCAGAGGTGCAGGCTCAGTAATTGTGGCTCACGGGCCCAGTTGCTCCGCGGCATGTGGGATCCTCCCAGACCAGGGCTCGAACCCGTGTCCCCTGCATTAGCAGGCAGACTCTCAACCACCGCGCCACCAGGGAAGCCCCCGTCCCCTGTTTTTATGTTATCCTTCAAGACTTAGCTTGGCTGTTAAGTCCCCCAGGGCAAGGTTCCCCACCCCTTTAATTGCTGGTCCCTCTGTCTACCCCTATCGCTGTGTTTATCATTTTGTGCATGGCTATTTTTCTGTTTCTTTGCCTAGACACTGCAGTGCCTATCTTTTTCACTGTTGCATTTATAGTGTCTAGCACAAGAACAACTCAGTAACTACGTGTTGAATGAAAGGCAAAGCTAAACTAAACTAAAACACCCAGTTAAAGAGACATGGAGGAAAAATCTAATCTGCCAACAGGGCTATTTGCTATTAGATATTTAATTCAAAAATATTTATTGAGTAGAAGATAGGGAGTTAGATTCTAGAGCTACAGAGGACATTAAGAGAAAACATCCTTGAGGTCCTGGCTTTCAAATAGGTTAAAGTTTGGTTAAAACTGGGAAGAAAGAAAGAGAGTTGGAAATAGAATATTTATTTTTAATGGAGAAGAAATTGAAAAAAAATGTGGTGATGGACTAAAGAGAAGTAATTTTCCTTTTTGTGGCTAGGGAATGGAAAGGAGGAGGCATCTTATTCATGGTTAAATGAAAGAATGATAGGGCTTCCCTGGTGGCGCAGTGGTTGAGAATCCGCCTGCCAATGCAGGGGACACGGGTTCGAGCCCTGGTCTGGGAAGATCCCACATGCCACGGAGCAACTAGGCCCGTGAGCCACAACTACTGAGCCTGCGCGTCTGGAGCCTGTGCTCCACAACAAGAGAGGCCGCGATAGTGAGAGGCCCGCGCACCGCGATGAAGAGTGGCCCCCACTTGCCACAACTAGAGAAAGCCCTCGCACAGAAACGAAGACCCAACACAGCCAAAAATAAATAAAGTCAGAAGACATCTTAAAAAAAAAAAAAACCCCAAAAAACTAGCTTTAAAAAAAAAAAAAAAAAATGAAAGAATGATAGGAAAGAGACATTTCTTAATTAAAAAATCTCAACACTAACAATCAAATCATGGCAGGAAAAATTATCTATTGGAGTCATAATATATATCGTATATATAAATATTATGTACTGCTTTTATGTAGTCCTATCATAAGTATTTTCATGTATTTACAAAACTTTTATTATTATAATTAACATCTAGAAGAAACCAGTAGAAACCTATAGGAAGGTAAGGAAGAGGGAAAGGAGACTCATAGGGTACCGGGGACTTCCAATGAAAGGGGAAAAATGTATTGAGGAATTATTGCGTGTTCTGCGTGGTGGAGAGAATTGCGAATGTAAGAATATTTTTGTGAAAAGAGATAATCAGCTGTCCAAAAAGATGCTTCCCAGCCCAAACCAATCAATAAATATGATTCATACTTGAACCCTTTAAATTGCAGTAGCTTTTTATGAAATATTAACGTGCTCACACAAGGCAGGTGCCCCCTGACGTTTTGGCAAAATGCTCTCAGCACCAATCCCAGCTAAAAGCTGCTTTCCCCTCCACAGATCCACCCACTGACTAAGGCCTTACAAAAACTATTTCCTTTTCAGGTTCAACTTCCGGGGATTCCGCTGGATGAAAACCATGATCCACACCATCAAGGAGATTAATGAGAGGAAGGATATTTTGCCCAACATCACTTTGGGCTATCAGATCTCTGATACCTGTTTCACCATCTCCAAATCCGTGGAAGTGGCATTGGTATTCCTCACAGGGCAGGAAGAAAACAAGCCCAGTTTTAGAAACAGCACTGGGGCAATGCTGGCAGGAATTGTTGGAGCCAGTGGACCATCCTTATCAGTTGCTGCTTCAAGAATTCTAGGGTTGTATTACTTACCTCAGGTATTTCAGAATATTGTGCTGGGTACTAACTTATAAAGAAACACAAGGTATGTGAAAACTGCTGCAAAGAGTAAATTAGGTGCTCAGGTGAGGCTGGGATAAGTTACACAGACAAACAGGAAGCAAGTGTGACTGGTGATTTCAGACTCTTCTACATCCCTTAGGATCCTGCCTTAGTTTTGAGCTTGAGATTGTAACCCAGTGATTTGTATGTTGACGTCTCAGTAGGCAATACACTCGAAAACACTGGGTGAAGCACAGAGTAGGTGATTGAGAAATACTTGTTGGTTGATAGATGGTATAAGGTACTCATTTTGTTTCTGGCCTGTATTAATACTTATTAATCATGACCCTTTTTGTTCATACACTAACATACTGAAATGAGCTGGGATGCTAATTTACAGATTATTTTGAATTCAGGGAGAGTGACACATTTCAACCTAAGAATAAATGATTAGGAAGAATGGATGAGGACACGGGGAGGGGGAAGGGTAAGCTGGGACGAAGTGAGAGAGTGGCATGGACATATATACACTACCAAATATAAAATAGATAGCTAGTGGGAAGCAGCTGCATAGCACAGGGAGATCAGCTCGGTGCTTTGTGACCACCTAGAGGGTGGGATAGGGAGGGTGGAGGGAGACACAAGCGGGAGGGGATATGGGGATATACGTATGCATATAGCTGATTCACTTTGTTATACAGCAGAAACTAACACACCATTGTAAAGCAATTACACTCCAATAAATACGTTAAAAAAGAAAAGAAAAGAAAAGAAAATATAAATAAAGCTCTATATTTATTTCCAGGGGTGGTTCACAAAAATATCAAGTCAGGACTTATTAATGTGAAGGATGACTAAGCTTATTTGTGTTACTGAAGTAATGGGAGAAGTTAAAATAATTGTTAAAAAGTGGCATTTACAAAGTGTGTCTTATAAAGCTGCAAATACAAATGTAGGGGGAACAGGGTAATACTGAGAAACAGAACCAAGAGGAGGGGTCAGGTGACACAGCCGACATCTTCAATGTGGGCTTCATGCGGGTTAGACAAACTGCTGCTGCTGTGAGCTCTGCTTTCCACCAAATACCGACTGTGGTCCAGGCACCTGCTAGAAACCTCTAGGTAGATCTTCTCATTTAAGTCTTGTAGTAAATCTTCAAAGAGGGTAAAAGAAATCTTACATACAACAGGCACTTTCACGTGTGTTGTCTCATTTAATATGCTGAGCAACCTTAAAATGTAGATGTCATAACCCTGATTTCACTCATGGGGAAACTGTTTTCAGCAGGTTTTAGTATCTTGTCCACAATCTTACACTGATTATGTAGCCGGAATTAGAAATCAGGTGTCTCTGCTTCCTAAATGAGATTCTTTCCTGCATATGGCTTCCATCATGTTGGTGCTTGTGAGGTTCCAGAGAAGAATGTGAACTTTAGCCAGTGGAGTAAGAATAGGACAAAGGATAAAGATAAAAATAGGAATAATCTGTCACTTATGAAAGAATTGGCAATCATGGAGCTATGTAACTATAGTATAGGAGGTCTTATTGGAGGTGATGCAGTAATAACATAGGATGGCAATGGGATGGGATAGGAGAGAATGTGACATATCTTCTTAACTGCAGAGTTGCTGAGGCTGAGAGTAAGGTACAGCAGAAATGTATGTAAGATTGTCAGAAATTCATGTTATTGGTCATTCTACTTTCATTCCTAAGTTCTTGCTGATAGAAAATATGCACAAGGACCACTGGCAAGATGAGAAAAATACCTCTTCGTTTATCTAGCAAGTGCCTATAAAATGAGGGCCTCTACTAACTCTGTTGGAGAATAAGACTTAAACCTGAGGTGGAAGTGTAGTTTCCAACCATCTTTCTCCGTCTAAGTCTTAGGACTTAAATACCCAGAAGTCCTAGTAGAGAGAAGCAAGGAAAGAGAAAAGGATAAAAAGAGAGAAAGCGGTGGTGACGGAGAAAGAGAGAGGAAAGAAAAGAAAAGAAAGAGGAACTGGGCCTGACAAATAGATTATGAGTCTGCTTACTCCATCATCTGTATGGATGAGGAGTTAGATCAGAGAAAGAGCCTGGATGGCTTGAATCACACACCTAGTCTCAAGAAAACATAGATGAAAGGACTGGTCACCTCCCTTCCAATGCTGTGACCCCGAGTATGAAAAGTGGTGCATTGAATGTCATCACCTTAATAATTAGCTCCTCCAGCTCCCGTGGGGTGGGGTGGGAATAGGGTGGGAATAGGGAGGCCCTAAGCGCTCCCTCTAACAGTCCCCACCACCCACGGAGCAGGGACAGGAGTAGAAGTCCTTTTGTCTCTGGAAGGGTGTGAGAATAAAGGGAGAACTGTTAAGTTCCCTCCTTCTCCAATACAAATACTCAGAGGTTGTGTAATTTGAGGTTTGGCTATTGCTTTCTAATAACTGCATGAATATTTTCAGTTGTAGGTGGGTTATGCCTCTACCTCCTCACGTCTTAGTGACAAATACCAATTTCCATCCTATCTTCGCACAGTAGCCAGTGATAAGATCCAGTCGGAGGCCATGGTACAACTTATCCAACATTTTGGTTGGGTCTGGATAGGCACCATAGCAGCTGATGATGATTACGGAAAATATGGAGTAAAGATTTTTAAGGAAAAAATGGAGAGTGTCAACCTCTGTGTTGCATTCTCCAAAACCATTCCCAAAATCCATTCTAATGAGAAAATGCAAAAAGCTATTGATGCTATAAGGAACTCCACTGCCAGAGTCATTGTGCTCTATGCATCTGATATTGACCTAAGTCCTTTCTTGCTGGAAATGGTTTACCGTAACATAACTGACAGAACACGGATAGCGAGTGAAGCCTGGATCGCCTTGGCTCTCATTGCAAAGCCTGAATATTTCCCGTATTTTGGTGGAAGTATTGGATTTTCAATACCAAGAGCTGATATACTGGGATTAAAAGAATTTCTTTATGATGTACATCTGGGCAAGGATCCAAATGATGTCCTGACCATTGAATTTTGGCAAACTGCTTTTAACTGTACTTGGCCCAATAGTAGAGTTCCATACCACACTGAACATAGAGTGAATATGACTGGTGAAGAGGACAGATTACACACCATGTCTGATGAATTCTATACTGGAAAGGAGAAGTTGGAAGATCTTAAAAATACCTATCTGGATGTGTCTCAGCTAAGAATTACACACAATGTCAACCAAGTTGTGTACCCTATGGCATATGCCCTGGATCGTCTAAGTAGATGTGAGGAAGGACACTGGCCATATATTCCAGGAAACACCTGTGCATATATACTGATTTTGAGCCTTGGCAGGTAAGTTGTGGTTTGTTTTACTTCATGATATAGTTTGACATAAAAAGCATTCATACAATTAAAACCATTGATCTGCTTTTGTACTTCATAGACATGATTTTATCACATGCCCCCTAAAAGAATGGCTTGCTTATGTTACCTAAATGGGCATTTTAGAGTTTCCATTTGTTAACAGAGTTATTATTAGGTTTCTTGTGAATGATAGAAAACCCCCCAAAACAGTGCCTTAAACAAGATAGTTTTTTTTCCTTCACATAAATGAAGTTTGGAGATTAGCGTTCTGGGACTGAAAGAGTGGCTTAGGGATTGAGGTTCCTTCTACCTTGTCATTTCATCACTCTGAATCTGTGGATTCACCTCATAATTCCACATGGCTACTTGGGCTTCAACCATCATGTCCACACTCTAACCAGCAGGAAGGAGAAAGGACAAAGATGCGTATATGGCTCCATTTAAGGACATTTCCTGGGAATTACGTACAATTCTCCTTACATCCCATTAGCCAGGATCTAGTTATATGGTCACATGTAGCTGCAAGGGAAACTGGAAGATGTAGTCTTTGTGCAGTGTCAGAGGGGCCATGCTAGGGCGTGAAGGCCAGGAGGTGAAGATTATTAGGACCACCTTGGAGATTGGCTCTCACATCTCCTGTCTCAGGTCTGACGTCCCAGCAATTCATGTTGGGACACAGAAGCCCTAATGGTCTCACCAAGATGCACACCTAATCAGAGGGCTCCTCTGCTTACATCCTTCAATACCTCCCCTCTCCTATAAAGGATAAAGCATGAGCATCCCTGGTCTGACACTGTCAGCCCTCTACGGTCTAGGCCGTCAGCATCTCTGACTCCATTGCTCTTTCCATGACCCTCACCACTTTATTTTCCAGCAACACCAAATTGCTTGTCCCAACAGGGTCCACAGTGGCTGGAACCACTGCATCTTCACTTTTATTTTTATTTTCAAATTGATCCCACAATGCACTTAGTTTTGTATCTCTTTAGCCTCCACCAATCTGTGACAGTTCATCATTCTTTCCTTTTTTTTTAATGAACATGATACTTTTCATAAGTACTGGGAAGCTATTTATAACATGTTTTGCAATTTATGTTTGTCTAATTTTTTTCCTCATGATTACATTTAGGTTATGCATTTCTGGCAATAATACTGTAAAAGTGATATGTATCCTTTTCTATGTCTCATATCAGGAGGTACATGATGTCACTATGTCTCATTAATGGTGACGTTAACTTTGATTACTTAGTGACAGTGATGTCACCATGTTTTTCCATTATAAAGTTACTATGTTTCCCTTTGTAATTAATAATTATATTGTGAGGCAATATTTTGAAGCTCTGAAAATATTCTGTTTTTCGTAATGCTTTGATCCACAAAGTTTAGTATCCTTTGATGATGATGATTGCCTGAAACAACTATTACTGTGTTATTTTTAAAATGGTGATTTTTTTTCTATTTCCCTCATTCCTTCTACATTTATTAAATGGAGTTATACTTTTCCCTCACTAATTTATTTGCATCACATGGACTCATGGATATATTGTTCTATGAGTATAATAATTCATAACTATCATTATGCATTTTGTTGCTCAAAATTCTCCAGGTTCGGCAATTGGGAGCCACTTTGAGTAGTCTCCTATTTCGTTTTGACATGTCACTGTAATTTCTGATTAATTTACTTTCTGGAACGCTAAGATGTTCCAGGCTTGTCTTGCATTTCTCTGCCCCAGTCTTGAAGTAGCCATTTCTCCAGAGTCCTATTTCCATTTACTGGAGAATGGAGTTTAGAAAGCATGATCTGAGTACTAAGTTGTTCATCAGTACTAGGGAAATTGTGGTAAATTCAAAATGAGAAATTAAGTTATGCTATAGTGAGTTCTTTCATTTTAAAAGAAATCCTCTGAGTACTTCTTTTTTAACAAAAAGGATCTTTTTATATGGTAAACAACAATGCTCTAATTTATTATTTGAAGATTTCAACATTACAATTTAAATTTGCTCAAAAAGCAACAATTATGTGTTAGGATTGCAGAGAAAAGAGTTTTTAGGGAGGGTCAAGGGACCACATAGTGTCAGTGTGAATGGTGGTGGTGTAGTCCAAGAGAGAATTCATGCTCCTTGACACACTCCCTGAATGATGTAAGTAAAAACTGAAAAGCAAGATCTCACGGTAGAGAGAGTTAATAGGCACATTTAAGGATGCTTCATAAATGCATCAAAAAGTAAAAAATTGTGATTTATTTAAAACCAAAATGATAATGCACTCCATAATCATTTTTCTCAGCTTATCTCATTAGCAGACTTGGTCAGAATATATATATATATATATATGTATATGTAAAACCCTTTTACTCTTGTGGTATATTTGGACATTTCTAAATTCTTTTGCATGCCTCGTGGTAGGGAACTGTGTCCTACCATCCAATGATGATAAGCAGATGGAATTATGGAAAGGCTGCAAGGTTGCAGCCTTTGAAAATTTCCTTGCTTGAGTCTTCTGAAGATTGGGAAAGAAAAATGTGCCTCTCCCCAGTGGACTTGGCAGTGAAAGTCACCCTGTTGTGAACTCTGATGTAGATTTCATGTTGACTGAGAATAGCATACAGTAAAAGAGGGAGAGATAAAAAGGGCAAGTGACCTGGAGTAGCCCTACTGGTAGATGGTGATTATTATAATACTTACCTTTGTATACTGACTTACTAAAAGCTTCTAGCTATATTACCTTAATCTCTACGACAGAGGTAGGGCAGGGATGATTTCCCTTCTTTTACAGACTGGGAAACTAATGCTTAGTTAGGATATATGACTTGCCTAAGGTTATGTCATTTGACAGAGCCAAAATATAACTCCAAATCATCATACACCATAATTCAGGCTCTTTCTGCTATGTTGTTTCTCTGGTTTGTGGAGGGTTAGGGATTGGACTGGGCCCTCTGGTTGGGAGACAAAAGTCCAGCATGTGGTGCTGACAAAGACCAAGGGCACAGGATATATCTCAGTGCAGACTGGTTACCTTCATACTAAAGAACATATGCTCTTACCCCAGCTAAGGCTGACTGGGTAAAGCAAGAGTACTAGAGGTATTATTTTGTTAGGGGGTTCCTACTGATGTCTATGAAGTTATTCTGTAGGTGTACAATCAGCTCCATCCACTTTTGTACTCTTAGTAATGGCCTCTTTGGCACACCCTTGTCTCACATATTATTCCCTTGGCTTAGAATCTCTTTGATTCCAGTATTTGTCAGGCAAATTGCTACTATTTTTTTTTTCTTTTTCTGAGCTGCACTCTAATCCTAGGTTTATTCAACACAATTCTTTTCTCTACACAACAAAGTACAAACACAATATTATCTAAAATGCCACAAAGTTACAAAACTCAAAACAGAAATGTGTAGTACTGACTGTACAATAAAAGCCAAAAAAGCAATGTACACGTTGCCAAGGTAACCTGCACGACCACCATGAATACCAACACAACGGGGGCGGGGGGGGATGTTCTGTGATGACCCGACAGAGCTGGCTCTCAACTTACGTGTTTCAGAGAGAAAGGGAGCCGTGTGTGTGCATGCACATGAGTACATGTGAAAAGAACCATTTTGGGTATTACGCCCTAGAGGTCAGAAGAGGACTCAAGCAGAGGGGCAGGGCCAGGCTAACAGGAACGGCAGTTGCGTAAAATCACACCCTGTCCTGTGGGACCCTGCAGGCCAACAGGTTAGGGCACGAGCAGGCCACCAGATCAGCCCCAGGTCATCTGTGGAACGGGAAAACATGCTCCCAGGCTGGAGCTGTACCACCTCCTGGAGCCCCCTGCTGGCTTTGCCACTAAACTGACTCTCAGGAACTAGAAATGTGGAGGCTTTCTAGCCAGAAAACTGGAGGGCATCTTTATAAGCACGACCGCAAACCAACAACACCCCTGCAGCCTGAACTCTGCCGCGAGGGAAAATGTAGCAATTACTGCCTTCACCTTCGAAGCCTGCCTCTGAGTGAGGGATTTCTTTCCTACCGATCCTCCTTTGGCTAGAAAAGTGACAAAAGTGAGTTGGATGGGATACAAGTCACAGGGCAGAGCTTCGGTGGCCCTGCGTATCGGGAGGAGTTGGAGCTGGAGCGGCTCCTGTGGCGCCGGCGTACGGGGGACCTGCGCCAAGGAGAACGCGACCTTCTCATCCGTGGAGGAGACCTGCGCCACAGGGGAGGCGGTGGCAGCACTCTCCTGGGAGGGCTGAATCGCCGGGTGGGGGTGGGGTGGCCGAGGCCAGGGGGCCAGCACAGAGGTGGCAGTGATCTCCTGGCCATCGATGTGTCCTCCGTCCATGTGCTTCAGCGCCTTCTCGGCCTCATCTGGATTCTCGAACTCCACATATGCGTAGCCTTTAGACAGAGGCGGGTGCATCCTTTCTACAGGCACGTCAATCATTTTAATTTTCCCATAGGTGGAGAATATCTCCACGATATGATCCTTGGTCACATTCCTGGTGAGCCTTCCAATGTGCACTTTGGTGGGTTTAGGGGAAGCGCTCCGCCTTTTCCTTTACTTTTCATCTCTTTTGGGTGGTTTGGATTTGGAGCATAAATGCCGCCTGTTGTCCTGCCTGCGCCAAGAAGGACTCGGAGAGCCAGGCGAGCTGCCGGAGCTGGAGCTGCGGGATGTGCTGGAACTTCCTGAGCGGCTCGATGCTGAAGATGAGCTGGAGCCGCTGCTGGAACCCGTGCTGGTGCTGGAGCCCGAGCTGGAGGTCGAGCTGGACCAAGACCTGGTGCTGCTGCTACCACTGGAAGCGCTGCGCCTCTTTCGAGTTTTATCCCTGCCACGATCCTTCTCGCTTGACTCCTTGGTGGCCCCCTTATCTTTAGAGCGGTCCGTGGACTTCTCATCAGAGCGGTCTTTGCGTTTGGTAGGAGAAGGAGCCCTAGTGCTGGGCTTTGTATTATTTTCTTTGACTGCTAGCAAGCTCTTCTTTTTCACTCCTGATAAATCCATTCTCCCCTTCTGAGGTGTTCAAAGCAACAATGGCGGCCTCACTTATCTGAACTCTCACTTCTAACTTGAGTCTGAGAAACGATCCTTAATTGATTGCAATTTACGCCAAAGAGCAGCATCTTCCAGCTGCCGCGCCCCGTTACCCCTCTCCTCAGCCTCTGAGGCCGTACAACAACACAGAGTACATTGAATTTACTGTTAGTACCTGTTTATTTGTCTAAGCCCTTCTACTGGACTGTGAGCTTTGCGAGGGTGGGGAATGGGTCTTGATCTTCCCGTCTCTAGCCCCTGACATGCAGGGAAGGGAATGATGGTAGTAGGGTAGACTGATACCTATTAGTGAAGAAATCTAAGAGGGAATATCCTCTCTTCCCTAGGTTTGTAGGTATTAGGAAATATTAGGCATCACTTTACCTTGGTATAGATCAGTACTGTCCAATAGAAATTTAAAAGCCACACAGGTAATTAAAATTTTTATAGTAACCAAATTAAAAAATTAAAAGGAACAGATGAAATTAAATTTAATGTATTTTATTTAACCCCAAATAATATTTTAACAATTGGTCATAATCATGATAACTTAATATAAAAATAATTACATGAAATTATTAAGGAGAGAGTTTACATTTTTTTGAACTAACTTTTGCAACCCAGTGTGTATTTTACCCTTACAGCCCACCGCAATTTGGCCAGCCACTTTTCAAATTTCAATTGTCATATGTGGCTAGGAGCTGTTGTATTAGACAGCAAAGGTATAGAGGAATAGGAAAAAATTCAGTCCCATCAATTAGATATGAGTTTTGAGATTATTTTCTTTATAAACCCTGTTTTCTAGGCAATCAAATTTTTACAAATTGTTTTTTTCCCTGTTGTTTTTCCGCCTTTTTTTCTAGTTAATGTATTATTTGAAGACACTTAAGTTTACAACCCATGATGGAATGAGAATAGAAATTGATGATAATGGAGCTGTGACTGGAAACTATGATATCCTAAATTGGCAATTAGATTATAATGGAGAGATAGCCTTTGTGAAGGTTGGAGAATATATATTCACAAACTCTAAATTTGAACTCGTGATGATTAAGAATGCGACAATATTTTGGAACACTGAATCATCAGAGGTTAGTTACTCTATCTTATTTTGTTTATATATAGAGAGAATTGCATTTCTATACTCTTTTAGGTGCTATGGAATATCAGAAACCTAGAGTTGGCTATTCCAAGTTAATTTTCCTAAATAAAATACATATCTTTTCGATATATAGATTCAGATCTTTTGTTTTTGGAACTTCTTTTTGATTATAGTTTTAAATATTAGTTCTATGATTTTGTTTTCCTTCTTCAAGTACTCCAAAGTGTTTGACTTCCTTTGTCTCTTCCTTTTATTCACTTTCTCTCTGATAGTTTTTGCTTTATTCAAGTACTCCAAAGTGTTTGACTTCCTTTGTCTCTTCCTTTTATTCACTTTCTCTCTGATAGTTTTTGCTTTATTCTTTATCTCATCCTTATTCTCTTTATTGTTTTCCTGCCTTTATTCAATGTCCCTTATTAACTCTTCATTCAAGTATATATATTTTGAACACCTTGTGACTTTTATCTTAATTTCTGAAATAGTTTCTTTCCTGAGGTAAATGAACTTTTTTCATTTCTTCCAGTCTTATATCCATTGATGTTTTAAATTTTAAAATACCTGATTCGAGATATTTTTGACATCTGCAAGTGCTTTTCTGAGAATACTTAATTGAAGTGCTATGATGTCTATTTAAAGTGTTACGGTATTCTTCTGCTTAATGGTTGTGTGTGTATGTTTTAGAGGAGAATTTTAATTTACTGGAATAGTTTTTTAAAAATTTTATTGAAGTATTGTTGATTTACAATGTTGTGTTAATTTCTGCTGTACAGCAAAGTGATTCAGTTATATATATATATATATATATATATATATATATATATACTTTTCTTTTCCATTATGATTTATCACAGGATATTGAATATAGCTCCGTGTGCTACACAGTAGGACCTTGTTGTTTATCCATCCTATATATAATAGTTTGCATCTGCTAATCCCAAACTCCCAATCCATCCCTCCCCCACCCCCCTCCCTCTTGGCAACCACAAGTCTGTACTCTGTATCTGTGAGTCTGTTTCTGTTTCATAGATATGTTCATTTGTATCGTATTTCAGATTCCACATATAAGTGATATCATATGGTATTTGTCTTTCTCTTTCTGCAGTGAACATTGGGGTGAATGTATCTTTTTGAATTATGGTTTTCTCTGGATATATGCCCAGGAGTGGGATTGCAGGATCATGTGGTAGCTCGATTTTTAGCTTTTTAGAAAAATTTTTTACTGGAGTATAGTTGCTTTACAATGTTGTGTTAGTTTCAGGTTTACAGCAAAGTAAATCAGTTATACATATACATGTATCCACTCTTTTTTTTAGATTCCTTTCCCATATAGGCCATTACAGAGTATTGAGTAGAGTTAACCTGTGCTATACAGTAGATCCTTATTAGTTATCTATTTTATATATAGTAGTGTGTATATGTCAATCCCAACCTCCCAATTTATCCCTCCCCCCGCCATTACCCCCTGGTAACCATAAGTTTGTTTTCTACATCTGTAACTCTATTTCTGTTTTGTAGATAAGTTAATTTGTAGCCTTTTTTAGATTCCCCATATAAGCGATATCATATGATATTTGCCTTTCTCTGTTTGACTTATTTTGCTCAGTATGACAATCTCTAGGTCCATCCATGTTGCTACAAATGCATTATTATTATTTTTTTTATGGCTGAGTAGTATTCCATTGTATATATGTACCACATCTTCTTTATCCATTCATCTGTCAATGGACTTTTAGGTTGCTTCCATGTCCTGGCTATTGTAAATAGAGCTGCAGTGAACATTAGGGTGCATGTGTCTTTTTGAATTATGGTTTCCTCTGGGAATATGCCCAGGAGTGGGATTGCTGGGTCATATGGTAGTTCTATTTTTAGTGTTTTAAGGAACCTCCATACTGTTCTCCATAGTGGCTGTATCAATTTATATTCCCACCAACAGTGTAGGAGGGTTCCCTTTTCTCCACATCCTCTTCTGATGGAATGTTTCGATTTTCATTTTTTGTTTTCTTCCTATAGTAAACTTATATGGAGGCACAATTCTATCTTTGGTTGTTTTTATGGACAAGGATGTAGGTTTTGGGTGGATCACAAGTCTCTATTTCAAGACTGCCTTCTTCTGTTAGTAGAGTGCAGAGCAATTTATTTAAGAGATAACTTTTGTGTGGAAAGTGAAGGCTTAACGTGTCTTTTGATTTTATGGTTCACTCTTGTTTCTACGGAGTTCTTAATTTTCCTTTCTTACTTTTTACCCTTTCTATCACTTCTCCCTCTGTATACTTTCTGGTCTCACTGCAGGGGTGAAACCATCGCTTTGAGTCCCACCTTCAAGACCTTGCTCTATAGCCTGACATTTTCTTTCTAGGAATGATTTTGTCTACTCTCCAATAACCTTAGATTGTCTTCTCCCCCTTACTCTTTTCTGCACAGTTTCCCCAGAGTTCCATCATTTCCCATACACCTAGGGATGAGGAGGGAGCTCTAGAGGTGGCCGTGCTGGAATTTAATGGCTATTTCTCTAGTTATAAGTACTTTGAAATTCATAATATTTTCAGGCTGTTTATGATGCTGAAGTTGTGGGTCATGTGTGGTTTTATTTACTCTTTTTTTTCTTTTAAATCTGTATGGTGTTTTTCAGAGACTGTGTGGAGAGATTCACAGTTTAGTAGTTACCATTACCCTGGGACAACCCAGAAGTCCTTCCCTTCCCTCTCTGACCATAGTTCTGGAGGAACTTTATTTCTTCTTCCTTTTTTTTTTTTCTTATTTATTCCCAGGGTCAAAGAATGCAAAGTAGGATTTACAAGTTCATAATATAATTTGATGTAGGGAACATTAGCTTCCAGTATAGTATATATATATATATATATATATATATACACACACACATGGGTGCACAGACATGTCAATAAGCTTTAATATATCATTCAAAAAATCCTTTATTGAGAAATTGTAGGAGAAAAGGGTGAGTTTCATAAATTTCAAAATTCTTTAAAAAAATTGTTTTCAAAATCGTTCTGGAAAGCAGTGGATATGAGGTTTGAAGATTTGGTTGTAAAGTACTTACTCCAGATAAAAAACTGTTATTTTCATTATTATTGTTATTAATTTTTACTTATTAATAATGAATTATTATTCATTATTCATTATTATTACAATTTTAGTTCCTCCATTTCCTATAGCAACAGGCGGGCTTTGCTCTGCAGAACTGCAGCTCTGAACATTCTAGAAGAGAAGCTAGAGACAGGGTGCCCTGGTTACACAATGTAAAGAAAGATAACACCTAGAGAAGCACTGGGGAAACCTCATCGCTTACCAGACCGCTGAACTTTTTACCCTTAATGAAATATTAGTTCTAGGAGAGAAGAACTGTAGGGCTTTTGATATTCTAGTTTAGTGTTTATCTGTAGTGTCACAGTAAACCAATAGGGTGGTAGAAGAGCATTGGCAATTTAATCTTCCCTGTGAATCTTCTGGAGGAAGCAGCAAGAGTGAGAGAGAGCTACAAATGGGTGTCAGGACAGCCAGCAGTTTTTCTTTGCAGCTGCAAGACTTTTTTTGGGGGAGGATGTCTTTCTTCATCTTGTTTCTTATTCATGTATCTTCCCTCTTCTTGTATGGCCCTTTTGACCTGGGATCTGAGATCCCCAAATAGTCTTCTGAATCATACTGGGAAAGGACATAAGAATACAAGAAAATTAAGATTTCCAAGCTCCTGTGCTGTGCCAGATACCAAGGGGATCTTTTTATCTCTTTTTTTGGTCCTTGGTTTTCCATGGGTATCAATAAACATATACAGACTCATGTATACTCACAGATACATACACACATACATACATGCATACACGCTAGTTCCTCCCTTTCTTAACCTGGCCTTAAGCAGCTCTTGAATACATTTTGGCAGGATAAAAATAAAAACTTAGTGTTTGCCACTGTAGGGGCCATAGTTCTTCTGCATTTTATTTCTTTGACTTAGAGCTGCTCTGTCCAATACAGTTGTCCCTAGCCATACGTAGCTTTTAAAATTAAAATTAACTAAAATTAACTAAAATTAAAAATTTGCTTCCTTAGTCACATTAGCTACATTCCAAGTACTCAGCCGCCGCATGTGGCTAGGGGCTACCATATTGGACAATACAGATATATAAGACTTCCATCATTGCAGAAAGACAGAGCTGCCCTAGGCCTAGCGTATAAACCACCTTCTGTGGCCCAGAGCACTCTCCCTGAATGGGGGCTGAGACTCTTGCCTTTTGTATTCCTGGTGCTAGCCATAGAGCAGGTGCTTAGTATAATGTTTTGCATAAAACAAGAGAAGATGCTATTGCTTGTATAAGCAAAGTTCATAGAATGCTCATTCTACTAAAAATTGATGGAAAAGTAGTAAAATGTACTAGTAGATTTCTAT
This sequence comes from Balaenoptera physalus, assembly GCF_965194825.1. Classification (NCBI taxonomy): domain Eukaryota; kingdom Metazoa; phylum Chordata; class Mammalia; order Artiodactyla; family Balaenopteridae; genus Balaenoptera; species Balaenoptera physalus. Next base: position 37,411,562 of record NC_138891.1, read on the forward strand.
TTTAATAATGTTTCATTAGAGCATAGTAATTTTATTTTTCTCATCTTTATTAAAATTAGGGTTATTTTTGTTTTTTTTAATAAATTTTATTTTATTTTTTCCCCCCGGCCATGCTGTGCGGCTTGTGGGATTTTAGTTCCCTGACCAGGGATTGAACCCGTGCCATCATCAGTGAACGTTCGGAGTCCTAACCACTGGACCTCCAGGGAATTCCCAAGATTATATTTGTATAATGAAATTGGTTCAAATGTAATTCAATACAAATTCACTAAGCATGTACTATGAGTCTACCTCTGTGTTAAGCACTGCAAAAAGACCACTGCCCTCGCAGCACTTAAAATCTAATCATTAATTAATTGAACAGATATTTATTGAACACAATATTATATGTGCTAGACACTGTTCTAGGAACTGGGGATGTGTTAATGTACAAAACAGAACAAATCCCTGCCTAATGGGACTAACATTTCAGTGGGAAGAGACAGGCAATATACAAGATAAATAAATAAGTGATATAGTATTTTAATGGATGATAATGTTAGGGAGAGAAAAATAGCAGGGATTGAGATAGAGGGTGCTGGCGGGAGTGGTGTAATCTCACATAGTGTGGTCAGGGAAGGCCTCACTGGGGTGACATTTGAACGAAAACTGAAAAGAAAGTGAATCCATGCATTATCTAGGGGGAAAGCATTCCAAGCAGAGGAAACAGCAACTTTTAAACCCTGAGGTAGGGGTGTTTTTGGCATTTTAGAAGAACAGGAAAGAGTTCAGTGTGGCTGGAAAGAGTGAGAGCGAGAGAGTAGTGGGAGAGGAGGTAAGAGGGGTGAGAGAGGGTCAGATCACATAGAGCCTTGTGGGCTGTTGAAGGACTTTGGCTTTTACTCTGAGTGAAATGGGGAGCCATGGAAGAGTTCTGACAGAGGAGAGTCATGATCCAACTTAGAGTTTAAAGAATTATTCTATCTGCCATGTTGCAAATAGACTGAAGGGGACAAGAGTAAAATCCACTGGATTTGCTGATGGACTGGCCTTGGAAGTGTCCTGCATCAACAATTAGTAGATGGTATAAGGCATGATTTAACTCACGATAATAAACTGAATCTTGAGGTTGGTAAGCAGATGGGCCTGAGTGAAGGTATGTGTAGGCAAGTAATAGAAGATATGGTTGGAGGTGATGGGTGAGACTGGTGGTGTCAGTGACAGAAATAGGGAATTCAGGAGGAGGAATAGGGTAAATGGGGGTAGTTTTGGACATGTTGATTTGAGGTGATGGTGGAATCTCAGAGTAGGGACATGTTGGGAGTTTAGGATATGGAATTAGAGGTCAGGTGGGAAAAGTTGGTGCTACAGTCAAGTTTTGGATGTTCTTAGGTAGAGGTGCTGGTTGAAGACAAGAGAATGAATGAGCTGCTTTATATTGAGAGATAAAAGCAGAGGATCAAGGACCAGAGCCAAAAAAACAACAAACAAACAAACAAACAAAAAACGCCCACAGTGATGAGGTAGGTAGAGGAAGTAGAACCAACAAAAGAAATAAAAGGACCCAGTGGAAGCCAATGGAGCCTGCATCTCAAGGAGGAGTTGATCAAGAGTGCCAGATATCCAAGAGAGAGAAAGGAGAATGGTACTAGAGGAAGAGCTGTCAGACTTGGCAAGAAACATTTTAGTGAGGTGAGTGGGCTGGAAGCTAGATCATGAGGGTTGAGAAGGGAAGGGATACTGAGAAACAGAACAAAAAGGCATCAGCTTACTGTGATGATTTTCAAAGAAAGGTATATGGAGAACCCTTTTCAGAACACTGGGTCAGGAGAGAGGAAATATAGTCATTCTGTGGTGATACACACACGCACGCACACATGCACGTGCGTGCACACACAACCCCTTATAAGAAGCCTATCTACTGTGTTTAGCAATACATACTTAAGTAATCTTACATACCATAACTGAGCTCATAGATTTCTGATATTTTCCATTGTTATCTAATTCATATTTATCTTGGGAAACTCAACATAGGAAAATTCTGATTTCCAAAATGAATCTTTTCACTTTCCAAAATGAATCTTTGCTTAATGGAGAAATACAGCTTCTCTCCTTTTTAAATAGGAAGCTCCTCGTTTATATTTAGATATAAACCGATTTACAAACATTGCATTTATAGTGGGTTTCAATGTGCACAACCATGTAGAATGTAAAGGGAGACCCTATGCTTACCACTGAGTTTTCTAAGCTCTTTTTGTGAGAAAATACTCCAGTGCTGTGCCTTGTCCACTTTTCCTTTTTGCCATACAACTTTCCACATGGAATGGACCTTTCATTGTTATTTTGTACTGATTCTGTATGACACATCTTCAGACTGTGTTGGGATGACCTTGCTGAGAAGAAGTCTTTCTCAGGCACTCAAGATGATTCTTGGGGTCCCCCCTCAAGCAGAAACAGACTTGACAAATTATCCTCTCCTCAGAGCCCCATGAACATGGAGCCTGGTCTGAGTCTTCAAGGTTAGAAAGAGTTAGGTTTGGGATTAGCTTTGATAATTTCTAGACTCAACCACAGGACTTTTCTAGAATCCCTTTTCTAGAATCAACTACAGGACTTTCAGCAAAATTCCTTTAGGCTTTCCATGTTATTATTCTCTTTGTCTGTTATTCTTGCCCAGCTATCCTGGGTTTCCCAAGATATTGCAAAACTTCCACAGAAATCCAGGTGGAAACTTTCTTAGCCTGGCAAGGTAGAGACAAAGGGCTTTGTTACATGCATTGTATTTGTCTTTGCTAGCTTCCCCATTCAGTGTGTACTGACCTGTGTCAGCCTGGGACCCGGAAGGGAATTCGTCATGGGGAACCAATATGTTGCTTTGACTGCATCCTGTGTGCTGATGGGCATGTGTCACGGGAACCAGGTAGAGATGGTCATTTTTTTCACTGATATTAAAATGGAAGGAGATTAAACATGTTTGGGTAAAGAGGGCCTTGGGAGCCTTCTTTATAAATAGATGTGAACAACTTATGACAAAAATTATAATCCATCAAACTATTGGATGTTCTGTGCAGTGCAAAAAATTATAACATTGCGTTTTTTAAATATAAATTTATTTGTTTTTATTTATTTATTTTTGGGTCTTCGTTGCTACGCGTGGTCTTTCTCTGGTTGCGGCGAGCAGGGGCTACTCTTCATTGTGGTGCGCAGGCTTCTCATTGCGGTGGCTTCTCTTGTTGCAGAACACGGGCTCTAGGTGTGCGGGCTTCAGTAGTTGTGGCTCGCAGGCTCTAGAGCGCAGGCTCAGTAGTTGTGGTGCACAGGCTTAGTTGCTCTGCAGCATGTGGGATCTTCCTGGACCAGGGCAGTTTTAGTTCCAAAGCTGCTACATTTGGGAAAAAGACCAACATCCATGAATTTAAGAGAGGAAAAATTTTTTTAAATGAAATGTGAAATATGAATACGTGGGTTCACAAAAAAAAAAGTATTTAAAATTATTTCAATTTCTGAAATAGATTAAATATTAGTTATGGAAAAATGTGAATGAGTAGTAAATAAGTGAATTACAGTTCTATGTTTTACAGAATTATCTCTCATTTAGAAATATAAGATTTAGAAGTACATCCTTAAAGGCAAAGACCATAATTACTCAAAGTCTGTAGGACAAGTGAATTCTATATCTACTGCTCTATGAATTTTTCACTACAACCTGTTGAATTGCTGTTCTTGACCAGAATTTTAGTTGGGCTTGGTATGCTTAGCCCTATGGAGCATGTTGCAGCAGGTTTATTTTTATCTCTACCTTCTGTTAAAGATAACAAATTGTATGTCTCTTGCCAAAAGGCCCTCTATAGCAATTTAGTTAAAAAAGGATTTTAAAAATGTAAAATTTTCCACAAATGGAAAACAAGCACAAGGTAATCTGAACAACTCCTTGGACCCCATGTGGCCCACTCTCTGCACAGAAACAAGAGATGTCCAATCCAGCAGTCGGAAGTGATTGAAAGAGAATTCCAGTCTTTACCTGCATCTCTCATAGAACAGTGAAGAGATCCATTTCATAATCTACCACAAATTCATCTCAGATTTTTTCTTATGTTGCAATATTCTCTTTTAGAGCCTCTGCCCAGCTAAATGCCCCAAAAGTTTTTTCAACCTTAGTCAACGTGGTTGTTGTTTTTGTTTCCTTTCTTCTAATTCTCAACCTTTCTTTACCTCTTCTCTCAAATCTGCATCTGGAGGGTGAGGAGAGGAAAGCTGAGTGGGCAAAGACAAAATTCTCTTCAGTAGGTGGAGGAGAAGCTGAATGTAAGATTGAAAACCCTGGTATTTTAATCAACCTTAGCCCTGTCACACCACTCTTAATTGTTTCACCTTAGTAGTTTTAATGTTCTCAGATATTTGTGGATTGTTCTCGGGCTTATGAGGGTACACACCTCCCTTCTCAATTAGATAATTGGAAGAAAAAGAAAGAGGCGTCTTACTGAAAAAGGCCCATGCAGGAAGAGCTGAAACCAAGACGGGAGACTGAATTTCCAAAATTGAAATCAATTCTCAATCTGTAATATTAGCTGCACACTCTAAGACCATTTTTTTTTTTTTAATAAATTTATTTATTTATTTATTTATGGCTGTGTTGGGTCTTCGTTTCTGTGCGAAGGCTTTCTCCTGTTGCGGCGAGCAGGGGCCACTCTTCATCGTGGTGCGCAGGCCTCTCACTATCACGGCCTCTCTTGTTGCAGAGCACAGGCTCCAGATGCGCAGGCTCAGTAGTTGTGGCTCACGGGCCCAGTTGCTCCGCGGCATGTGGGATCTTCCCAGACCAGGGCTCAAACCCGTGTCCTCTGCATTGGCAGGCGGATTCTTAACCACTGCGCCACCAGGGAAGCCCTCTAAGACCATTTTATCACTGCTTTTTTTTTGAGATATTATATATTCTCTATAGAAAATTTCAGTGAGTCTTGCATTAGGCCTTTGTCTCCTCTGGGCTATTCTCAGCTGAAGGGGACATGTGGATTTCTTTGCAGTCAGTCCTCTGTTCTTTGTTCATTAGGTCAAAGGGAGTGTGAACAATGTGGTGAAGACTATTGGTCCAATGCACAAAAGAGCGAGTGTGTGCTGAAAGAGGTGGAGTTCCTTACTTATGATGAGGTCCTGGGATTCACGCTTGTCATTCTCTCCATCTTTGGGTCGCTTGTGGTTTCGGCAGTCACAGTTGTGTATGTGATATACAGACACACTCCGCTCGTGACTGCCAATGACCGGGAGCTGAGCTTTCTCGTTCAGGTTTCTCTTGTCATCACGTTGCCGTCTTCCATGTTCTTCATTGGCAAGCCATACAACTGGTCCTGCATGGCCCGTCAGGTCACTTTGGCACTGGGCTTTTCACTTTGCCTGTCTTGCATTCTTGGAAAGACTATTTCACTGTTTTTAGCCTACAGAATTTCCAAATCCAAAACCCGACTTATATCCATCCACCCTCTTTATTGGAAAATCATTGTGCTAATCTCTGTTGTAGTCGAAATTGGCATATGTACAGCCTACTTAGTATTAGAACCCCCAAGGGTGTACAAGAACATGGAATCTCAAAATATAAAGATTATTCTGGAATGTTATGAAGGTTCTATAGAATTTTTGTGCTCTGTATTTGGGATGGATGTCTTCTTGGCCTTGCTGTGCTTTCTTACAACCCTTGTGGCTTGCCAGTTGCCGGATAATTACTATGAAGGAAAATGCATCACCTTTGGGATGCTGGTCTTTTTTATTGTCTGGATCTCTTTTGTCCCTGCTTACTTGAGCACCAAAGGCAAGTTTAAAGTGGCCGTGGAAATATTTGCAATCTTGGCATCCAGCTATGGTTTATTGGGTTGTATATTTGCTGCCAAGTGCTTCATTATTTTGCTGAGGCCAAAGAGGAACACGGATGAAATTGTTGGTGGAAGAGTTCCCACTGTAGATAAGAACATCCAACTGACTTCAGCCTCTGTGAGCAGTGAGCTCAACAATACCATGGTGTCAACTGTTCGTATGAGTAGAGTCATGGGTTGCATGTGTCCCTCAGAGCTGCAATGGCGGTATGGTTCAACATCCCCTTTCAGGTGGTTCCCACAGCAGCTGCCTGATGTTCTGGAGTAATTCTGAGGACTTGGGTTCTGGTAGTGTAGTCAAAGCATGGCATATGAAATCTCATACCATTTAGCAAGAATTCGAGTAACTGTTACTTTTTTTTTTTTAACATCTTTATTGGAGTATAATTGCTTTACAATGGTGTGCTAGTTTCTGCTGTATAACAAAGTGAATCAGCTATACATATATATATATATATATATATATATATATATATATATATATATATATATATATATCCTCATATCTCCTCCCTCTTGCGTCTCCCTCCCCCCTCCCTATCCCAACCCTCTAGGTGGTCACAAAGTACCGAGCTGATTTCCCTGTGCTATGCGGCTGCTTCCCACTAGCTATCTACTTTACATTTGGTAGTGTATATATGTCCATGCCATTCTCTCACTTCGTCCCAGCTTACACTTCCCCCTTCCCACGTCCTCAAGTCCATTCTCTACGTCTTTGTCTTTAGTATTGAAATGGTAAACTACTTCATTAAAACCTTTCATAATACTTTGGTAGAAGGAGTGCATGGCAGGGAATTTAATAGGCACAAGTAACCTAACATGGTGGATACAAATATTTGGGTCTTGAATATGTTTTTTCCCCCTATATCATGGGTGTCTGATCTAGACATTTACATTAGACAAAGTCACCTTGTGGGGACCGAAACAGACATCTTGTTCTACATCCTGTTAATGCCTCTACGGAATAGACAGCTTTGCACTGACTGAGGTAAGAATTACATACAGCTCATAAACTTTCCCTTGGAGCAGAGCATTTGGTAAGAGAATTTTTGTTTCAAAGGACTGTGCATCATACAGAGAATATTGAAGGAATTGAGATGTGAACAAAACTCAGTTCTTTCTTGAATTCATAATGGAAATCGACAAGTTTCTCCCAGAGGGAAGGCAAGGCCTACCTGCTCCAGATTTTCCTGGAGAATAAGTAGTAAAGTATTTGAGTTTCAAAACGGTCTTCTTAAAAAATAAAAATGAAGGGAATTAAGTGTCAGCAAAGCAATTATTAAGTTGATTATATAGTGAATATCCAGCTGGCAAAAAAAAAGCAAATGTTTACCTAGAGCAGGTATTAGAATGAAAGATTTTTTAAGATAAATGAAGTGATAAATATTTGCCCTCTGATTATCCAGAGTTAACTAGACTGTTATAAAAATGTTTTCAATCTTCTTCCAGATATGAAAGTTTTAAAATGACCTATATATATTTATGTGCATATGAATTAAGTATGTAGAAAAACAGAACTTGTAGAAATACTGATCAGCAATGGGTTTGGGAAACTAGAGAAAATAAATGTTATTAAAAGCAAAATATCAACTGAACTTGCCTGTTTAATGTTTACTGGTATAAGCTTACAATTTTAAGATGCAAATTTTATCCAAAGTGGTCCAAAGTTATTACTTGATGATTTGGTACACATGCATTGTTATAGAAACTGGCTTATGGCAGATAAATTGAATAATATGTGATTGTCAAAGGATGATGGTCTAATTTTTAGTATTGATTTATTCTTTGTAATTAGTTACCTATCAATACCTATGTTTCTCATAACATTCCAAGATAATATCTCTTTGGATGAATGTGTCATTTAAAAATTATTTCTTGTGAAAACAATGACTGTGTTCTCTAATAGCACACGTTGCCTCAGAAGAGAATCTCATATAGAAGTCACTAGTGCTGCTCCCTGCTGTGGGTGAGCATTTGCTGGTAACCACATGCTGGGCCTTGGGGAGCAGCTCAAAATTAATTTCAGAGTGTTGCATCAAAATAATGTGGTTGTCGGCTTAGGGAGTAACATAAAGACTAATTGCTTGAAAGAAAAAAATTGCAAAACAACGCTTTACTCAAGGCTGACCTAGACACATGCGGGTCTGAGCTCTTTTGAAAAAAGAAATGTTTATCAGGGCTGCTCAAGTCCACAGTATAATATTAATTCCTTTGGGTTAAGCAAAGAAAATTCTTGATGAAAAGTGAACGTATTATTGAAAAAGGAAAAATATTCCAACTGCCAGATTAATTGCCTTAAAACACGGCTCTGATCTTATTACTTCCCGGCCTGTCAACTCCCAGTGGCTCTCCACTCTCTACTGCATGAATCCAGCTGCCTTAGCTTGGCGTTCAAGACACTACAAACTGTTTTCCATCTTCTATTTCAACATTTGTCACCTGCCACCTTCCTGCCCACATTCTTATAACACAATCCAACTGGACTCCTGCAATTCCTAGAACCTATCTTCTATTTTCCTGTTATCATGTTGCTCACACAATCCCCCTTTTCCTCTAATGCTTGTTTTTTTTTTTAAGAGAAAGGTAATTTTAAAAATTTATTTATTTATTTATTTATTTATTTTTGGCTGTTTTGGGTCTTCGTTTCTGTGCGAGGGCTTTCTCTAGTTGCGGCGAGCGGGGGCCACTCTTCATCGCGGTGCACAGGCCTCTCACTATCGTGGCCTCTCCCGATGCGGAGCACAGGCTCCAGACGCGCAGGCTCAGTAGTTGTGGCTCACGGGCCCAGTTGCTCCGCGGCATGTGGGATCTTCCCAGACCAGGGCTCCAACCCGTGTCCCCTGCATTGGCAGGCAGATTCTCAACCACTGCACCACCAGGGAAGCCCCTCTAATGCTTTAATAGTACTTCAGTCGTCCGTCCATCCGTCTGTCCATCCATCCATCCATCCATCCATCCATCACTGAAAGCTTGGTGTGCAACAGATTCAGAGTTAGACATTGAAAATGTACAAAGACAAGGCATTGTTCCCCACTTCCAGGTACTTACCATTGTTTGGTATGATAGATAATAAGCTAACAATTATCCAGTCATTTGATAAAGCTTTGATTGTGGGAGCACAGAGGAAAGGCTGGGTGAGTCAGGTCAAGAAGGTCTTCCTGGGTGAGGTGACACTTGAATGAATTCCTGAAGGACAAGAAGGAATTAGCCATGTGAGAGAAAGATAAACTAATGTATGCATTCTACCTAGCCTAGTGCTTGGAGCATGGTATATGCCAGCTTTCTTTTCCTTTTCTCCAGAGGACTTTAGAGAAACTAAACTAGGACTTTATCTGTGCCTCTTTTATGTCACTAGCCATTTTCTGCCTTATACTATGGTTATCTGCTTCTCTGTCATATCTCTATTGCAATGTTATAATTTATTTTGTGATGAGACCTTGCCATTTATATGCCATTCTATCTATCTATCTATCATCTATTTCTCTTTGTAGACTTAACATCTAGAATATACCTTGCACTTAATTGGTGTCCAATGATTTTATTTAAAAAAAATGAATGAATGGATGAGTAAAATTATCAAGATAGCTAACCACTCACCTCACAAGACCCAGGGGCAATGTTTCAATGTAAGTTAAGGAAGCCTGGAGCACAGAGAGGTGGAAGAGGTAGAAAGAGCCTCCTGGGGAAACACAGTGCATTTCCAAGACAGCAGGGACCAGTCTGAGAGCAATAGGCACTTCAGTTTGGGAAGGGAGAGGGAACACAGGACTGAAAGGAAAGAGGTGAGTTGAATGGGAGTGGGCAGTCTTGAAAAGAATTTTTCTATGTATTCATTTGACTATTGTCCCATGGTATTTTCTCCTTCTTATAGTCTCATTTTTGAAGAATAAATGCAGTATTTTATCCTCCCTCACAATTTCTTCCCTTTTGAGCTGTCATTATAAAAAGCAGCAGTTTGGAACATCTGAAGGCAGAGTAATTATTTATAACCTCAAGGTAGAATTATTTACAAAATATGTAAAAAATCTCTGTGAAATAGACTTGTTTACATTTTTAGAGGATTGTTATACATTTCCCCTGATAGTTTTGGAAAAACAATTTGTATATAAAAGGCATAATGTGAAAATACAAATAGACCTGGAGTGTGGAACACATTGTTTTGAATATCCTCAATTATGAAGAATTTATTTTTTCAGAATGATTAGATTTTTTACATATATATTTATTGTTAAACATTGAAAGGAAAATAAAAGAGAAAAACAGAAGGTATGTATAAGGCTGAATGGAATAAGAAATGGGGTAAAGCAAAACAAAAATGCAATGTTAATTACCACTTTGGGAAACTATTTGCACTGTCTACTGAAGCTGAACATATACATACCCTATGACCCAGCAAATTTACTCTCAGGAATATACTAACTAAATTATGTCTGCATGCTTACCAAAAAGATGAATTGGGTAATTTTGATTACTTAAGCAAGAAACTACCCAAATGCCCATCAAAAGTATAATGGATAAATAAATTTAGATGTACTCACACATGAAATACTGTACAGCAATGAGAATAAAAGGACTGCTTTGTTGGGAAAAGACTGCAGGCAGGTAAGCTTGAGAGCTAGGAGACCAATTTAGAAGTGATTACTGTCATCTAGGCGACAGATCATGATGGCTTGGACCAAGAGCAGAGCTCTCAGCAGTTTGTGGCTAAGCAGACACTGTCACATCAGATTTCCTGATATAATTTAGACATTTGACAGTTGCACATTTGAAGTGCATGTTCAAAAGAAAAGGGGACACATTAGTAAACTACCATTTAAGCACCTAGTATTACTTCCAAAAGTAATCCCATTATTTTATACTGGCTTTTACTGCCTTTTGAAATTCTGTTTAATAAGGGAATCATTTAAGCTGATAAAGCCACCTGGGTAGAAAATGATTTTCTCAGAGTCGTTGCCAGAGCTCTTTAGTAATTAAAAAATTGAATGAAAGATTTCCTGCTTCTTTCCCATGTTAAAGTTTAAATATCTGCAGGTAAACACAGACCTTTTTTTCCATTCTATCTTTATTTTGTATAGTAATTCTTTTAGAAGTGCTGCTAAGAGAAGAGCACATATTCTGGGTGGTGTCCAGAGAACGAAAATGGATGTGGGATGCAGATGCTGTTTGTGTTCTTTGAAAAATTGCAGGCTAACACAGAAACCATCGCTTGGTAGAAATGATGTGTGAAACAGAAAGACACAGTCTCTCTGAGTCATTTATAAATCTGATGACATGCAAAGAATTTAGAGTTATAGCCTAACTAGCAAATGCCTTTTTTCCTACTCCCAAAGACATCAAAATTAAGTTCTACCCTTCTCTTTGAAGCTTCTCTCCACGTTGCCCTGCTTTTTTGGGCTGCAGTACATTGATTTATAGGTAAAGCATAAGGGTTTCTAAGGCTAAACACAAATTATTTACTACATTCTTATTGGTGGAAGTGTTTTTGGCCTTGCTTTATCAATTTCACTTTAAAAGTAAGTCTCCCCACAGTGGTAAGCAGACTGACAGAGTAGCCAACATGCTTAGCTAAGGCCTTTGATTGGGGAAGACAAAGACACAAGGACTTACATGGTACCCTAGTCTCTCAGAACTGGTTGGAAACAGCAGAACAAACTGAGTAAACTCAAAGAATTTAGAATAACATGGCTTGCAATCAGTAGTATACTTTCCTGCTGTTTAAACCAAGGTGAGTTACCTTTTTTCTCTAAGCACAAGTCCTGGCACGTAGTAAACATTCAATAACTTTTAGCTGGTGTCTTAGTCTGCTCGGGCTGCTCTAGCAAAATGCCACAGACTGGGTGGCTTATAAACAAGAACCACTTCTTTCTCCCAGTTCTGGAACCTGGGAAGCCCAAGATCTTGGCAGTGACAGATTTGGTGTCTGGTGAGAGCCTGCTTCCACATGGTGGGAGGGATCTCTCTGGGACTTGTTTATAAGGGCACTAATCCCATTTATGAGGGCTCTGCCCTAATGACCCATCACCTGCCAAAGACCCCACAACCTAATACCATCACCTCAGGAGTTAGGACTTCAACATATGAATTTTGGGGGGGACATAAACTTTCAGACCATAGGTACTCTAGTTACATTGGTAACTAACCCTAACCCTAACCTGACCTTAACCCTAATTTTAACAGAGAGAAGTGAACTGTTACCTATTAGTATAATTGTTATTAGCTAGATATCTCCTATGTCTATTTAGTCCCAGCCCCATGGACTGAGCATTTTAAACTCCAGTGGGGCAGTGAGCCCTCCTTTAGTTCCTGTGACAGTCAGTGGTGCTTCAGAGTCTCATAGTTCCTGAGATCAGAAATCTGGGAATCATTATAAACATTTCCTTTTCCTTTAGCTGTCACCTCCATCCACCTTCCAAGCCCCACATACAGCACGATTATCCACTAATTCCTGTCACCTCCATCCTCAATGTGGCTCTCATATCAGTTCTTTCCTCTTTATTCACCTAATCCATCAGACACCCTTTGCCCCAATACTTTTTGTGTCTCTTACCCTGCTTCTCTCTGCAGCAAGTGTCCTCTTTCTTGTGTATCTAATTTTGTCACCTCCTGGCTAAAATCATTCACTATTCTGTTCTTGTTCTTTGTTTATCTTTCTCTCTGGATACTCTTTCTTCTTGACCCTTTGTGGCCTCCTTTCCCTCTAGCTAAATTATTTACAATTCCTTGAATTCATCTCCTCTGAGAAAAGGTGACTTCTTCTTCCTGAATATTACCTCATTCTCTGTCCTCCTGTTGCCAGCTATCTTCCTCCAATCCTTAAAGACTCAGGTAACATGTCACTTCTCCGTGGAAGTTTTCTGAGCAACCTCTCTCCACTAAGCTGGCTTTAGGCACCTTCTCAGTGCTTTGTAGCACTCCTCGCCTACTTTGATTGTAGCATTTACCATCCTGTATTGTGATGGCCTTTGGAAGGGAGCACCATGGGCTCAGGGAGCTCTGTATGTTCATCTTCATATTTCTTGTGCCTGGGAGAGGGCCTGACACATGATAGGTGCTCAATAAATGCATTCCGCATACCACCATCCAGTACCAGGCGGCTGCTGTACTGGGAGGCTGGTGTTTTGGGTCACTGTAATCAAGATACAGAAGAAACTACACATAATAAGTTGTGTTCATTTTTAAAGTTTCTAAGCAGCACTGGCATCAGGTTGTATTTTAGTCCATGATTGTGGCTATATTGGACCTTCCTCAAACATAGCCCTGCTCTGGGACTTCCCTGGCGGTCCAGCGGTTAAGACTTTGCCTTCCAATGCAGGGGGTGTGGGTTTGATCCCTGGTCAGGGAGCTAAGATCCCACATGCCTCAGGGCAAGAAAACCAAAACCTAAAACAGAAGCAATATTGTAACAAATTCAATAAAGACTTTAAAAATGGTCCACATCAAAAAATGTTTAACAAAACCCCCAAACATAGCCCTGCTCTGTAATAAATGCCATAGTAACAGGTACATAAAACACCATAACAGAATCTGAGATCACTTGCCTCTGGAGAAACAGTCTTTAGCCTATGGACAAACCACCATAAGCCATAGTCACCCATCAAGGTCAATATAACATGTTGCTGGCTTGGGGTTTTCCAGGCCACATCAGCTAAAGCTGGTTTAATATAAACCTCTACAAACCACTAAGATCAAAACGCTGTGCCTACTCATGGAAGTTCAAGGCTCACAACCACATTTCCTGGTCCTACCAAAAGCCTATCTGCATGAATATTTTGCCCTCCCCAGTTCCATACCTTTGCTTAATTACGAAATGTTGCATGAGAATGCACCAAGCAAATTAAGCCCTCCTCTTCTTTCTGGGTTTATAACAAATTAAGATATGTCAAACATTAGCACATTTGAGACAAAAATGCTATCTTTATTAGGATGAACACCGAGTTGATGATGTAACTTATTGTGAGAGTCAAGGGGGTTTCCTGAATCTGATCCCAAGAATTAAGTCAAATTACCTCTCCAGTCACAAGCAATCTGGGATTGAGACAGGCTTCCCCACAGTGAGGAACTGGCCAAGTAAGACTTGGGTTGAAGCAAGGGAAAATTGCCACATCCTAGGAACATCTCATTCCCAAAGAAAATGACAGACAGGGTGTCTGAGCTGGGCATGTCATTCCACTTCCCCTCAGGGGTGAATAAGCAGCAGAGAGATGCCAAGGGTGTTAGACTAGTTGAGCTTCCTCAGTATGGAAGGGGTCAGGAGTAGGGAAGAAGCATTCCTACCCAGCACTGGCTCATGACAGGGACTCAGATAACTTCTGTGATTTATCAATAAAAATGTATATATAGGAGGTGTTATTGTTCCATATCAGTATTTTGTTCCTTTTAGTCCCTGTAGTTGCCTGCTGTGCTGGACTAATTATGGGTAAATATATAGTAATTTTGCAGAGGTCAAGAGGAGGCGGGATGAATCATTTGTGGATGGCTTACCATGACTAATGGTGGTTACATAAAATGTCTGCCTTATTTCTTACCTGCATTTTGATGCTACCCATCACAACACAAACTGGAAAAGCTTCTAAGCCTTGAAGCATGGAAAAAATAATACTGAACTTTTTTCCATGATTTTTTTGCATTCTTTATTTTCTACTTCAAAGGAAGTGAAATATCCCTAAGAACAAGTTGACTCAATTTATTTTCAAACTGTAACCTCTTTTCAGACTTCTAATTTAAAAGCCAGTAATGGATACATAGCTTTGACCATAACACATTAATATTGCATTTTCAAAGCAGGGTAATATGGGGCCATGGGAAGTTTCGCAGATTTAGAAGCCTAATCACTTAATAATGTCACTGTCGCTATCATTATACCATATCAGGTGGCTGCTGAACTGGAGGCTGATGTTTTAGGTCAGTGTAACCAAGATACGGAGGGAAGTGGTAAGCATAGCTGACCCTTCAGAAAGCCTTATGATGTAAAAATGTCCCAACAAGCAGGCTTATTGGGGCTCCCAAAGGAAGTACAAGGGTAGTGAAAAAGAAGTACTGTGCCTCTATTTGTCCATTCATGGAGATGGCATTTCCCTGGCAGATTGGGATATAAAGTCTGGGGTTGGACGAGGTGACTCATAAGATACTTTGGGGCAGTTATTGGCAAGAGTTAGGATTCCACTGGTCAGTTTGAAAAATCACCAAGTACTTGCTCATTTCTTGCTGTGGCTCCAGCAGTGAGGTCTATTTGCCAGTGAGGGGAAGGAAAATGGAGGAGAGGAGGAGAGGCTGTGGGAGAATGATGACACAGCCCTTATCTTGGGGGTCTACATTCTAGTCAGGGAAACAAAACAGATGCACACAATCATTTGAAGAATGCCAAAAGTTTGGTCAGTAAAAGAGACAGTTTAAGGACATGTAAAATACCTTGGTCCCATCACTTAGCATCCCTGAGACTTTTATCCTTTCTGTCTAAATTTCCTCATCTGTTATAAGGCTGTCCTAATAGCATCCACCTAGTAGTGTTAAGAGAAAATTGTATGAGATGATGCTTATAAGGTGCTTATGATGTTGGCCTTAAAAAACACTAAATGCTAGACTTGTGCCATTAAATCATTGTAACGCAAAGTGCAAAGTGCCTGGATCATGTTTTCTCTGATTTCTGTGGAAAAGTTTTATTAACATTTAATGTTACAGCATTTTGTACAGGGTTGACGTGAGAAACATTTACTTTCCTGAAAAGCAGAATTTTGCATTGTCCATTATATAACTTTTCTGTATACACCTGAATGATAAATCCTTCCAAATCCAAAAGTGAAATGAGAAGAGGATATGAAAGGGAAATTCACAAAAGAAGACATATAGTCAGCTAGTGAATATCAGAAAACAAAGGTGCTCAACATCATTAATAAAGAAATGAAAACTAAAATGTCAATGAGACATTATTTTCATGGGTCCAATTGTAAAGATTAAAATGTTAATTATTAGTATAAAATGCAGAAATGGGCTTTCTCATATTTGTATAGGTGAAAATTGGTTCAAACTTTCTGGAAAGAAACTTGACAATATTAAAAAGAATTTTCCTGGTTTCAACCCAATAATTCCACTTATTGAAATTTATCCCTGGGAAATAGTCATGGATATATGAAAGGATTTATCTTCAGCATTGCTTTTATTTGATGTAAACACTCTCTCAAATCCTTAAATTACAATAGGAAGTTAGTTAAATAAATTATATTATGGAAATGCAGTGAAATACTATACAACTGTTTAATTTTAGGGGCTCTTTGACAGAGAATAGCTTTATTCATGTAGCCTTATATGAAGAAAGTACAGAGTATTCAAGATTTTATTAAATGTTGGTATTGAAAAATGACATTCGTAATTACCATTTTTCCAATTATGTAGGAAAATATTCGTATCATGTAGTTAAGAAAAAATAGATTACAAAACAATATTATAGTATAATTGTAATTTTATATAAAAGTATATTTCTAGATGATATTGGAACTTTATACATCAAAACGAGAATAATGATTATTTCTGGAAGCTAGGATTATGTATGATTTTAATTTTACCATTTATGTTTTCCTATATTTTCTGATTTTTCTTTTAAAATTCAGTTTTAATTATACAAGTAATAACACACACATTCACTGTAATAAAATACTCAAACAATACAGAAGTAGAGAGTACAAAGTGAAAATCCACTTTCCATTGCATTTCCCCCAAGCGCCCAATGCTGATGCTTGTTAGTTATGATTTTGGGGTGCCTTCCCAGAACCCTTTCTGGGGATTCAGGAACTCCCTACTACCTTCTCTGCATCATTCTAGTTTGCCGGCCATAGACTGGCTGCTTTCAGCCATCTTTCCTGGGCTCTTCCGGCTGCTGTGCTCTGCTGAATGTGGGGCTCCTCTGAGAGGCTCTCAGTACCCCTGGCTCTGCCAAGGGAACAGGGTCTCCCTGGGAGTCCCTCTGACCCTCTCCTCCACGTTGCTGACCTGAGAGCATCTAATATTGTGCCCTTTTCTTCTCTCCTCCTCCTCTTCTCTCAGTCAGATGTTTCCACCTTCTCCTCAGGTGGGTGTTAACTCCTGAACTTTCTGTACCTTTGGATTTTGAAAATTTCTCAGCTGGCTGAGGCTTGGTTTATAAGGGAATCTTTAGAATAATGGGATTCATTCTCAATAAATCTTGGCATTCAAGAATTTCTTTCTCCTCTCCCTGCTCCTCTTATCCATCCCTTCCTCTATTTCTCCCTCGCCATTTCCCCCTTCCTCTCCTCCCTCCCTCCTTCCTTCCTCTCTTTCTGCTATAGACTAAAACATCTTATTTATAAGTCCTCTACCTAACACTGACTCCTTTCATTTTTATTTCTGCTCAAACAATCCTCAGCCTCTAGCTGAATTGGGAGAAGTTCAAATACAAAGAAAAGGGGAAAAAAAGAGCACAATGACATATTTTTAAAAAATTCTTATCAAAGTACAGAGTTAAAAAAGGTTATACTGCACATGCAATTTTTTTTAACATCTTTATTGGAGTATAATTGCTTTACAATGGTGTGTTAGTTTCTGCTGTATAACAAAAGGAATCAGCTATACATATACATATATCCCCATATCTCCTCCCTCTTGTGTCTCCCTCCCACCCTCCCTATCCCACCCCTCTAGGTGGTCACAAAGCACCGAGCTGCTCTCCCTGTGCTATGTGGCTGCTTCCCACTAGCTATCTATTTTACATTTGACACATACAGATTTTTTAAGGTCAAGTTTATAGAGGTCTAACTTACACATAGTAAAACTCACCCTTTTTAGGTCTATAGTGGATGAGCTTTGCTAATGGCATGCAGCAACATAACCAAGACCACAATCAAGATGTAGAACATCTTCATCACCCCAAACGGTTCCTTCCTGCCCCTTTGTAGTCAGTCTCTTCCCAGAACCCTCAGCCTCTTGCAGCCACTGATGTGATCTCTAGTTTTGCCTTTTCTAGAATGTGATATAAATTTCAGTATGTAATTTTAAAAATCTGACTTCTTTCACTTAATATGATGCTTTTGCGATTCATCCATGTTGTGTATTAGTACTAGTTCAATCTTTTATTACTAGGTAGTATTACATCCTATGAATATACAATAATTTGTTTATTTACTTACCAGCTAATAGACATTTAGGTTGCTTCTAGTTTTTTGGTAATTATGAACAAAGCTACTATAAACATTTATGTATAGTTCTTTCTGTGGACATACATTTTCGTTTCTCTTAAGTAAATATCTAGTAGATTGCTGGGTAGTATAAGTGTATGGTTAACTTTGAAAGAAATATTAAAATGTTTTCCAAAGTGGCTATACCATTTAGCCTTACCACCAGCAATGTATGAGAGTTCCAGTTACTCCACATCTGATATGGCACTTGCTAATGTCAGGTTTTTCCTTTTTTTCTTTTTTCTTTCTTTTCCTTTTTTTTTTTTTTTGTTTTATCTCAGCTTTTCTAGTAGGTGTGTAGTGGGATTTTGTTGTGTTTTAAATTGGTATTTCTCTAATTTTAAATGATGTTTAGCATCTTTTTGTGTACTTATCTGCCATTGGTATCTCTTCTTTGGTGACGTGTCTGTTTAAAAAATTGAGTTGTTTCTTATTTTGAACTGGAAGATTTTAAAACATATTTTGGATACAAGTCTTTTATCACATATGTATTTTGTGAATATTTTCTTCCAGTCTGTGGTTTGTCTTTTCATTTTCTTAGTAGTGTCTTTCAAAGAACGGTAGTTCTTAGTTTAAATGAAGTCCAGTGTATGGATTTTTTAATTGCTTGTGCTTTTTGTGTAATATCTAAGAAATCTTTGCTTAACCCAAGGTTGCAAGTCATTTTTAAAATTTTATAGTTTTAGGTTTCACATTTAGGTGTATGATCCATTTTAAGTTAATTTTTGTATATGTATACGATAAGTTTGCAATTCATATTTTTGCATGTGGAGAACCAATTATTCCAGCACCATTTATTAAAAAGATTATCCTTTCTCTATTGTATTATTTTGGTACCTTTGTCAAAAATCACTTGACCATATATGTGTTTATTTCTGGACTTTTTTAATTCTGTTCTGTTAATCTATATGCCTTTCTTTATGCCAATACCACACTCTCTTTTTTTTTTTTTAAATTTATTTATTTATTAATTTATTGGCTGCGTTGGGTCTTCGTTGTTGTGCGCGGGCTTTCTCTAGTTGCGGCGAGCAGGGGCTTGCAGAGCACGGGCTCTAGGCGCACAGGCTTCAGTAGTTGCAGCACACGGGCTCAGTAATTGTGGCACACGGGCTTAGTTGCTCTAAGGCATGTAGGATCTTCCCAGGCCAGGGCTCAAACCCGTGTCTCCTGCATTAGCAGGCGGATTCTTAACCACTGCGCCACCAGGGAAGTCCCTCACACTCTCTTGATTATTGTAGTTTTATAGGATATCTTGAAACCAGGTAGCGTGAATCCTCCAACTTTGTTTCTCCAAAGTTAGTTTGTCTATTCTAAGTCCTTTACTTTTCTATATAAATTTTATAGTCAGCTACTCAATTTCTACAAAGAAGCTGGAATTTTAATTGGGATTATGTTGAACTGATAGCTCATATTGGGCAGAACTGATATTTTAACAACATTGAGTCTTCCCATCTATGAAGACAGTACATCTATTCACTTACTTAGGTCTTTTGTGATTTGTTTCATCATTGTTTTGTGGTTTTTAGCATAAAAATTGTGCATGTTTTGTTAGGTTTATCCCTAAGTATTTATGATTTCTGATGGTATTATAAATGGTAACTTTATTTAAAATTTCAATTTCCAGTTTTTCATTGCTGATTTATAGAAACACAATTGACTTTTGTGTACTGATTTTGTGTTTTACATCTTTGCTAGACTCATTTATTATTCTATTAGGATTTTTGTAAGTTCTTTGGGACTTTCTTTGTAAACAGTCAGTTTTATTTCTTCATTTCCAATCTTCTATTATTATTATTATTATTTGCTGTTTCACAGTGGCTAAGCCCTGCAGTACAATGTTCAATAAGTTTTTTTTTTTTTTTTTTGGCTGTGTTGCATGGCTTGTGGGATCTTAGTTCCCCTACCAGGGCTTGAACCCCGGCCCTTGGCAGTGAAAGCATGGAATCCTACCACTGGACTGCCAGGGAATTTCCCAATGTTCAATGAGTTTTAAGAGCAGACATCCTCGGTATGGATATTTTCAATCTTTTAAATTATTGTCACTTTAGTGAGTGGAAATGGTATATCATTTAAAAAATTTACATTTCCCTGCTTACTAGTGAGTTGAATATCTTTTAATATATTTATTGATTATATGTGTTTCTTGTGATAATTGCCTCCATATATCCTTTGTAAACTTTCCCTTCAATTGTTTAGCTTCTCTTACTTGATTTGTATGTACTTTTGAAGTATTCTGGTTATTAATCTTGTATATGTTGAAACTATTTTCTCCCAAGATGTTGCTCATCTCAATTTAATAAAATGGGCTTTGGAATATAGAAGTTTTAAATGTTATGGAGTCAAATGTATCAGGCTTTTCTTCTTTTATGATTTCTGACTTCGTAGCTTGCATAAGAGGGCTTTTCCACTCCAAGATAATACAGATATTGTCTTATAGTTTATTTTTCTACTTTTATAGTTTTACTTTTGAACATTTAGCTCTTTAATCCATCTGGAATTTCTCTTTCTGTGTAGTGTGTGAAAGATGTACTTTTATACTTGTATAAATGGTTAACCAGTTGTTCCAACACTCATTTAATCGAATATCTTATATTTCCTCCTCTGCTTTGAAAGCCTTATTTATTTTTTACTAAATGTTCATATGTCAATGAGTGTCTTTCTGTATTCTGATTTTTTTCCCTTTGCCTTATTTTTCTGAAGTTTTGCTAGTACCATACAATTTTTTTTTAAATTGGAGTATAATTGCTTTACAATGTTGTGTTAGTTTCTGCTGTATAACAAAGTGAGTCAGCTATATGTATACATATATCCCCATATCCCCTCCCTCTTGCATCTCCCTCCCACCCTCCCTATCCCACCCTTCGAGGTCGTCACAAAGCACCGAGCTGATCTCCCTGTGCTATGTGGCTGCTTCCCACTAGCTATCTATTTTACATTTGGTAGTGTATATATGTCCATGCCACTCTCTCACTTCATCCCAGCTTATCCTTCCCCCTCCCCATGTCCTCAAGTCCATTCTCTATGTCTGCGTCTTTATTCCTGTCCTGCCCCTAGGTTCTTCAGAACCATTTTTTTTTAGATTCCATATATATGTGTTAGCATATGGTATTTGTTTTTCTCTGACTTAGTTCACTGTGTATGACAGACTCTAGGTCCATCCACCTCACTACAAATAACTCAATTTCATTTCTGTTTATGGCTGAGTAATATTCCATTGTATATATGTGCCACATCTTCTTTATCCATTCATCTGTTCATGGACACTTAGGTTGCTTCCATGTCCTGGCTATTGTAAATAGAGCTGCAATGAACATTGTGGTACATGACTCTTTTTGAATTATGGTTTTCTCAGGGTATATGCCCAGTAGTGGGATTGCTGGGTCATATGGTAGTTCTATTTTTAGTTTTTTAAGGAACCTCCACACTGTACTCCATAGTGGCTGTATCAATTTACATTCCCACCAGCAGTGCAAGAGGGTTCCCTTTTCTCCACACCCTCTCCAAGATTTATTGTTTGTAGATTTTTTGATGATGGCCATTCTGACCGGTGTGAGGTGATACCTCATTGTAGTTTTGATTTGCATTTCTCTAATAATTAGTGATGTTGAGCAGCTTTTCATGTGCCTCTTGCCCATCTGTATGTCTTCTTTGGAGAAATGTCTATTTAGGTCTTCTGCCCATTTTTGGATTGGATTGTTTGTTTTTTTGATATTGAGCTACATGAGCTGCTTGTATGTTTTGGAGATTAATCCTTTAAACAAGATGAAAAGACAACCCTCAGAATGGGAGAAAATATTTGCAAATGAACCATACGATTTTGATTTCTAGAGATTTTCATGTTTTGCTCTTGTAGAGGGATTCTACAAGAATACTTGGGACAACCTGTGGAGAGGCTTAATCAACATCCATTCCAACCCCTTCAAACGTGGGAAGGCTAAAGGCTGTGTTGCATAGATTCTCTTGCAGTTGAAGTTCTGTTTGATCTTTAATATTTAGAAGGCAAAGTGGATTGCAGTGTTTTGGAGGCTGCTCTTCACCACTCTGCTGGTGAGCACAGAGGAGGATACATGTGGTTTTTCTACAACAGTTGTAGCAGAGATGCCATTGTCTGGCCCCTGCTTTGGTGCAAATTGTGACAAATATGGTGCATGATGCAGTCAGTAACTACCTGACTCTGTGCGAAGCAGCTGCTCTATTGGAGGCCTAATTCTGCATTGAGGCTTTGGGAGATGGTCCTGGACCCTCAGCCCAGGTTTGTTTTGTTCAACTTCCCAATTGATCTGGTACAGTAATTAATATTTAGAATGATTCTCCTTGTTGCTAATTAGATGAATTCTGTTTTCTGAAGATGAGCGCTGACACAATACATCTGCCATCATATTTATTCTTTGTTGGTTGGGAGATGGGGTATAAGGAAGACTTAAATCTTATAATATGCTCTTTTGTCCTTTTTGTCTTTTGTACCAATGTATATGTTACCTATTCTAATAATAATAATAATAAAATCCAAGTTCACAAAACATTTGTAAGTGATGAACATTTCATTGTAGATTTTGCAGGGAGATGGTTTGGGCTAGTCTTTGCATATCTCCTGATAAAACTTAAGAAAAATCCTCCATAGAGACTTCAGTTCTCCTCCCAAAGTTCTTCACAGCTGTCATTTTCTAAATTTCTTTCCCAGTTCATTTCCCACAGGCCTCTTTTTGCTGTCTGAATCCCTCACTTTCCTCCCCTCTCCACACATATCATGAGATTATTGCAATATTAAAACACTTCAGAATAAACAAACTCAGAGAGAAATGTTTCCTTGGAAAAATAAAAGAAACCATACAGGTGTGTACTGTTTTGAGTAGCTGGTGTTTCCCATTAAAAGGTTTAGAATTCTAAGCAGTAGTTAGAAAGTGTCATTCTTCCCAAATTTGCATAAAAAGACCGAGACTCATTCACCTTGCCCTGTGATTAAAGGAAGCCAAGTAATTAGCTTCCTCAGGATCTGTTCATTTCGGTTATTAAAATATTGTCTTTAAGATTCAAAAAAAAAAAAAAAAAAAAGATTCAAATCCAGCCTTGACGTTTTGCTTTGTGATGTCCCGGCGGGGACTGCAAACTGCATTTTCTGCTTCGCTAGCTGTCTCTGTTAGACTCTGTCAATAGGGGACGCTAGATGGAGCCTGGAGGTTGGCAGAGGGAGAAGAACTTGCTGCTTTCTGCTCGCCTTCTGATTCTGATTGTGTCATTCCAGCAATGCTTCTTTACCCTCGCAGCAGCAGTTCATTCCCTTAGTAGCAGCTGAGTCCAGTTTGCAGCTTTTGTAGCACGTGTAAAAGCAGTTTCATTGTGTGTCCCCTCAGAGACACCAGCAGGCTGATGCCCCACAGGGGATCGTTCATCTGGTTCACGGTTGTATCTCCAGCATCTAGAACAATGTTTTATAGAAGGAATCTAATAAATATTTTATGAATGAATAAATTCTAAAACTTAGGCAGGAAATATGGTAGATTTCAAATGTCAAAAGAGAGTCTCTTTTCCACCCCTCCAAATCAAGATACTATCTTAGGGGCTTTGCATTAATTTTACTAAAGTAGGCATTAATTGTTCCATTTTTAGATGAGGAAATTGAGGCTCAAAGGCTTAAGTAAATCAAATACTTACCCAACTTTACTAATCTTATAAACAACAGAATTGGACTTCAAACTCTTGTCCCATCTGAGCCTTAAACCTGGGCTCTTTTCCCTCTGCCCTACAACATTGTAACATTTTACGGACCGGGGGGAGAGTCACTGACAAAGTATACATGTTCCGATGTTACATATGTATACATTAAGGGTGTGTATCTATGAGGAGCAAAGATTTTAGAAATAGTACTATTATAATTTTCATAAATCTAATGAAAACTCATGGAAATTTGTGATGAAAATGCTTTATAAACTCTGAGAATGACCAGCAGCATACATTCTGGGGAGAGAGAGGAGACTGTGGGTTCTATTTCTGGCTCTGAGGCTAATTAGCTTTATGACCTTGGGTGGCCCCAGGATCTCCTTGTGTTTCACTTCTCTCATCTGCAAGGTGAGGGCTGCAGTTGCTGGGACTTCTAATGCACATACCATCTTAACTTGGCAATTCTATATGTGATGTAAAAGTGAACTAGCTTGCACCATGCAGACAGTGGGAATCATCTAAATGTAAGTCAGGTAATAAATAAACAGAAGCATAGACCCACTATTCTTCCATTGAAATGTTTATATTACCACCCATGAAAATTTATTCTTATAATTTATGGTTTGTGCTCTAGGAAGAATTTGCAAAAACATTAAGTAATGTAACATATTTTTTCCTTTTAAAGCTTGAGTTAGCTACCTTGAAGCTAAAATGATCTCTGAAGGTCTGTGTTGTTTAGAAACTTTATTCTTCACATTGAAAAATTAAATGGAGGATTCTGTTTTCTCTTACTGGCATCATGGAAGGGTCTATTGAGAGGCTTATCCAATTAGGTGAATGAAATAAGGCTTCCTACTTATTTATTCTTGAATTATTTCTAAAACGAGGCACTAAAATATCTTGGTTAAATTCTCTTCTCTTTGTGGCTTTGAAATTCAGTTATTTTGGGGGGATGTATCAGAAAGAATTTTTTAAATGACTCAATTAAAAAGAATAGTTTCATCACAAGTTAAATTCACTGAAATGTCTGTCTATTAGTTGAGCACGTGAGGAACCCCCAACATTCTCACGGATTTATGGATCTCCAAAACCTGTGACCACTGTAGCTTAAGGTAATAAAGATGCCACCTCCTTTCCTCCAAAGGTGCCACTCTCTCTCACCTCCAAGGGAGAGACTGGAAGAGAGAAGGAGAATTTCAGTAGAAAGCGCCCTGGGCTGGGGCTTGGTAGTCCTGAGTTACAGTTATCCACTGGGCAGGGCTTTCTTTTCATTTGGGGCAAGTGCACATCTTTCTCTGGGACCCACCTGTAAAGGGAAGAGTGCAGGAAAATATCCCTGAGACTCTTTCTGGTTCTACTAATCTATGATTTTAGAGCTGAATTTTGTGGACATCCATAGTCTAGAGGAGACTGGGTGAAAGGGAGCTGTTTGAAGGAGTTGCCTCAACAGAGGCTGATTTTGAGTAAGGAATACTTGGAACTGAAAAGGCAGAGAGCCCACCACGATGGCGTCCTCCCAATGGCTGTGTTTGGATCCCTACCCACAGACAAGCACGCAGCCCAGGATTACCTTTGGTTGGAGTCCTGTTCCAGATAAGTAAGGCTGTCTGGGGTGATGCTAACAGAGACCTAACTGGCTTTTCCATTGGAGTCAGGAGAGGGCTTTAATCTGGTGCAGGCTATTTGACTAATTGGCTTTGTGCAGCTTGTCAACAAGAACCAGTTCTCCCAGGAGGAGAAAGTACTCTTTGTTCAAGCAGTTATACTTAATAACCCATGACCTCCTGAGACAGATACTGATATGAGAAAAATGTTATTTATTCTCCCTTCACAATCCAAAGTGTCACATTCTTCTAGGTCAAATTTTTGTCTTTCATTTCCACCTGATTTTAATGCAGATAATTTCTATTTCAGTAACCTCCAAGAATCCTATCATTAAGGAGAGAAAGAAAAATGGACTAAAGAAAAAAATCCCTTAGGTTAAATATTTTCAAATTACAGTTTATTTGGCTGTTGATGCAGTAAAACTAGTGTCCAGATAATGGTCTCATTCATTCTAGACTTTCAATCTTGTTGTTTTATTGTAGTTAGTCATGTTGAAGAGTCTCAGGACTGGAGGGGACTTTTAGAGACAATCTAGTCCATGGTGTGCTGGTAAACGGGCTCTCTGAAAACAAAGGTCCAGATTTGTAGCATTTGCTGATTTCTGGGGTGTAAATACTCTCACAGTAGCCAGTTTCAAGGTATCAGTGTGATGCCAGTGAATCTGGAGTTGGGAGATGCATAAATTGGCTCTGGTGATCTGGTAAGAGCCAGTTTCAGCACATCCCTGTACATCCTCAATGAGTAGATATTCTAAGGGATGCAGAGATGATGCAGTTTATTAGTGGAGGATATCTATAGGACTGATAGGATTTAAAGAGTGGGCAGCTTCTGAGAGGTACAATGAGCCAATGTGAATTTTAGATGATTATTAAAAAATGAAATTGAAGCATATAGGTGAATATAAGTGTCTGATCTTGGGATGAAAAAAAACAGCTTTTTCCTAAACTTAAAAGTGATTTTAAAAAGGGGGAAAAACGTAATAGAAGAAATTACAAGAAAAATGCCAATAGTTTCAATTACATAAAATTTAGAACTTCTTAATGTCAAAAAAAGCACACAATACTAATGGAAAAAGCAATAGTCTGGAAAAGCTCTGTACCTAAATATGAGAGAGAAGTGGTTAATAACCTTTATATGTAAAAAATTCATACAAATCAATTAAAAACACTGACACCATAAAAGTAAATGAAAAAAAAAAAAGTAAATGAGCAGAGGATAGATGAGGAGATAACTAATGACTAATAAAACCAGATAGCAAGTATATGCAAATTAAAACAGTAAACATGTTAAAAATGAGCATACCCAATTCTGGGTGGGGTGTGCCAAGCAGTGCTTTCTCGTATTGCTAAAAGGTGTGAAAACTGATATAATTTTTTTTTCTGGTAGCAAATTGAAATTTAGACTTTTCGATTTCATAATTCCACTTCTAGGAATTTAGAAGCTAAAAATAAAAAGGATGAATACAAAGGAAAAATTAAAATAGTTTGTGGAATAATAGTTCACAAATTATGAAACATTCATTTGCAGTAATATTATATAACCATTAAAATATTTCTAGGGTTTTTAATGACTTTGCTGTGTAACAGAGCAAAGAACCTCGAGTTGGGTATATTGTATAAACTCAACGATATGAAATATACTATATCACTAACATGTATAAAATTGATAACTAATAAAAACCTGCTTATATATAAAGAAAAAGAAATATAGTATATGACAGAGAAAAGAATGGGTGAAGTGTGCCAACTGGTTATTATAGGAGGGTGGCATTATGATGTCTGTGTCTCTATTTCTGCTTTGTAAATAAGATCATCTATACCATTTTTCTAGATTCCACATATATGTGTTAATATACGATATTCGTTTTTCTCTTTCTGACTTACTTCACTCTGTGTGACACTCTCTAGGTCCATCCACATCTCTACAAATGCCTTTTGGGTAAACTTTGAAAAGGCTTCTATAAAGTGCCATTTTCTTTAACATTCCAGCCATTAGACTTTTTGTTTAGTCCTCTATCACTAAGAGATTTATAACCTATAAGCATAAAATAACATAAAATATGGACAACAGTAATTAAAATTACATGGATGAGAGGATTTCCAAAAATGTTAAAAATGGATACCTCTTTGACATTTTGAAAAAAAGTCTCAAATCTTTAGTAAGCTATCACGTGACATCAGCTATTTGCCAAATTGAGCAGCATTTGTATTGTGCTTTACCCTTTAATATGTGTGTACATTCATTGTCTCACTTCTTTGCTAATCTTCACAAAACTCAGGGTCAGGAATAATTACTGTCATCTCCAATTTACCACTAGAAAGCCAACTCAGGGTTCATGATTCAAATCTGGATCTTCTCATGAGAAATCCCAAGCACACTACTGTACTCCACAGTTTTTCTACAGTTTTCAAGTAATCCAATAGGGTCCTGACAACAAAAACCAGAAACGTAAAATAAATTTTTGTTACAAGATTTTTTAGATTTGAAGCTCTATTTTAATTTTGGAGACCGTGATACCATCTGGAATTGCTATCCCATTTAAAGCTGAGACAGTGAGTCATGATTTTCTGACCCATATATATTGTTTACTAGTTTCCTTTTTTCTTCTTCCTAAGATTCTCTCTACTAGACAGGAGACAGATGGCTGAAACCTTGTGACAGCCAGGGCTGCTGCACTGTATAGCTCCGGGGAGCACAATTCACATCATGATCTATGCAAATGGCATCTTCTGGAATGGTGCAGTGCCCAGTCTGTGTAGCTGTACATGGCTTTGGTGACACTGGGATGAATCTTGCCTTTCACTGTGGTACTCAGTTCAGATAGTGTTAGTCCTGAGGATGGTGGCCAGCATAGGGGTCTAAATCCTTGCATCCTAAATTTTGCCCCAGTCCTAGGTGATACATGTAGCACAGAGGATACTCCAAGAATACAAATGTTTTATTATTAACTAAGCTACAGTTCTCTTACCCTAACTCAGTGGTTTTCAACCCTGGGCACAGTGGCAAAGTCTGGAGATAATTTTGGTTGTGACAACTGGGTACCTAGTGCTACTGGTCTCTGGTGGGTGGAGAGTCCAGGGATACTTCTAAGCATCCCAAAGGACATGGGACAGGCCCCCTCACAACAAAGAATCGACTGGCTCAAAATGTCAAGAAAATGTCAACTGCCGTTTGGTGAGTTGGGCTACTTCATTTTCAAATCTTAAGGATTTTCTTGGCTCTTTCAGGCAGGGCTTGAATAGAAGAAAGCTAGAAGATTCCTATCTCCTAAATCCACACCCTCTTGGGAATTTTCTATTTCCTCTTAGAAAGAGAGAAACAAAAGTCCTTTCTGAGGTGAAATTTTCTGAGCCATTTACCCAATGTCCTTTCTTTCCTATAAGTTTTGGTGCAGCCAGTGGTGTGAAATATTTCTTAGAGCAGGAAATGCATGGTTGGAATCCCCCAGAGGGCATGGGCCTTGAGCACCCCTGAGAGTTCTCACTACTGCATCCCTGAACCCCTACAAGTGGAGAAGAAAGAACGTGTACCTCTAAGGGAATGAGGGTCCTAGCCTGAAGCAGGCCACTGACATATCTTTGAATTCTCTCATTTTATCTTAAAAATGCATATGAATTTTTTCTACTCTGTCATATCTATATTAATTTTATATAACTTTTAAAAATTATACTTCATTTTGTTTCTCCAAGTCTTCAAATAAAATTTAAGCTCCATGAACATGTACGTGTTTACCCTGTTGCTTTGCTTACAGGGCCATGTAGAGGTTCTCTCCATTGGCCCTCTTCAGGGGACCAGGAAGGAACCTACCCCCTTTCTACATTAAGGAGAGAACACCTGATTACTTTGGGTTGGGCCAGGGTTAGAAATGCTGAACTGTGCTGTGGTGTCCAGCTGCACCTGGATCAAAAGGAATGGCCCATCATGGTATCCAAACTCTTAGGAGGGGAGTGTTGAACACACCAGTGGATGCATCGTGAGTGACAGAGGGGCTCTTTTTTTTTTTTTTTTGCCATACTGCGTGGCTTGTGGGATTTTAGTTCCCCTACCAGGGATCAAAACAGGGCCCTCAGCAGTGAGAGTGTGGAGTCCTAACCACTGGACCACGAGGGAATTCCTTGAATGCTCCTCAAAAGAAGAGGGATGAAGGGAAGACAGCTGTAGTCCTGGGACTCGAGGTATAGCAAGAGTTTAACAGTGTTTCAGCCAGAAAGCCAGGACTGTGCCTTGCTGGATAAGATACCAGACCAGTTTCTGTGGAGAATTCCAGGGAGAGATGCCAGAAGACCGGCCTTTGGAGGGAGGCCCGTGCCCTCAGTTGCCTGTCAGCCCCCTGAGGGATGTGGCAAAGTTGGTCAAATGGCTTAAGCAGCAATGACTCTGGTGGCTCCACTGGGACCCTGGCCAGATGGCCTTGAACTGACAGCACAGCGAGCAATGTGGCCTGTGCTGGCTGTTATCAGGTAATGAAACCCAAAGATTTGTATGGGTGGGGCTGCTCAGAGAAGGTGTTCATGAAAAAACATACTAAGGAAGTATCACGAGGATGAAATATCTCAGAGACAGACTATGGGTGGGTTATGGGTTATGGAGAACTTTTAAGACTCCACCTGCAGGAGGTCTGCATGTTTAAGGCCCAAATCCACCGGGTTGGTTTCGAGCAAACCACTGGGCAGAAGTGCAACAATATTCTTGTCACCTCGAAGAATAAAACTTTTTCAGCCTAAAAGTTTTCTGATTAGTAGTGAGATTAGGGGAATTTTTTCTTTAGGCAGTAGAGAAGGGACAGTGGGACATGTTATAATGGCCTGGACCTGCTGGTGCAGGTGAGAGGCACTGGGGTGGGATTCTCTTGATTGCCTTCCAGCTGTAGGATTGGCCTGAGGATCCGGACAAGGCTTCCTCTTGTCACAGTTAACGGTGTGTGCGTGGTGGGCGGGGAGTAGGGGGAAGCCAGGGCAACGAAGAACCTCGAGAAGAGTGTAGGCGATCAGAATAGGCCACCCCAAAATATCTCCATTTGGCATAAGGATTATTTTGAGCTGAAGACAACTGAGAAATGGCAGATGCCAAAAGAAGTTCTCTGCACTCCCCCACTTTTTGCCTAAAATCAGACATAGACTCTTTTTTTGTATTGAAGTATAGTTAGTTTACAATGTTTCAGGTGTACAGCAAGGTGATTCAGCTATATATATATTCTTTATAGATTATTTCCATTATAGGTTATTACGAGATATTGAATATAGTTCCCTGTGCTATACAGTAGGTCTTTGTTGGTTATCTACTTTATTTTTTTATGAGTTTTTGCATTTCTATTGCCTATTATATAGCTTTATTTAAATGTGAGAAAGTTAGCTGTTTGATTCCATTTATACATATTCCAAAACAGGTAACAATAAGGTTATCTATTTTATATACAGTAGTGTGTATCTGTTAATCCCAAATTCCTAATTTATCCCTCCCCCTCCTTTCCCCTTTGGTAACCATAAGTTTGTTTTCTATGTCTGTGCGTCTATTTCTGTATGTAAATAAGTTCATTTGTATCATTTTTTTAGATTCCACATATAAGTGATATCACATGATATTTGTCTTTCTCTGTCTGACTTTACTTAGTATGATAATCTCTAGGTCCATCCATGTTGCTGCCTATGGCACTATTTCATTCTTTTTTATGGCTGGATAATGTTCCATTGTATATATATACCACATCTTTATTCATTCATCTGTCGTGGACAATTAGGACTTTTTAATGATGGCCATTCTGACTGGTGTGAGGTGATGCCTCATTGTAGTTGGTTTTTTTTTTTTTAGATAAATCTATCTATTTATTTATTTCTTTATGGCTGCGTTGTGTCTTTGCATGCAGGCTTTCTCTAGTTGCGGCGAGCGGGGGCTACTCTTCGTTGAGGTGCGCTGGCTTCTCATTGTGGTGGCTTCTCTTGCTGCAGAGCATGGGCTCTAGGTGCGCGGGCTTCAGTAGCTGTGGCGCAGGGGCTTAGTTGCTCCATGGCATGTGGGATCTTCCTGAACCAGGGATTGAACCTGTGCCCCCTACATTGACAGACAGATTCTTAACCACTGTTACACCAGGGAAGTCCCCTCATTACAGTTTTGATTTGCAATTCTCTGATAATTAGTGGTGTTGAGCATCTTTTCATGTGCCTTTTGGCCATCTGTATGTCTTCTTTGGAGAAATGTCTATTTAGGTCTTCTGCCCACTTTTTGATTGGATTGTTTGCTTTTTTATTGTTGAGTTGTATGAGCTGTTTGTATATTTTGGAAATTAATCCCTTGTCGGTTGCATCATTTGCAAATATTTTCTCCCATTCTGTAGGTGGTCTTTTCGTTTTGTTTATGGTTTCCTTAGATGCGCAAAAGCTTATAAGTGTGATTAGGTCCCATTTGTTTATTTTTGCTTTTATTTATATTGTTAAGGCATTGACTCTTAATCACTGGAGACAACTCTGGACTCTTAACAGCCACTGAGAGGAATCTACCTAACACACCTTACTAAATTAACCCTTATCTTTCATTAGTTTCCCTCCACATATTATTTTCCCACAATTTTCCATCCCTAAAAGCCTAAACGACTTTTCCTTTGTCTTGTTGCTTCTTCTACAGATTTGTTGCTTTCTGTTGAGATGCTATTTAAGTCTAAGTTCTAACTGTCTCTTTGAGTTACTCACTTGCCTGCATGTATGTGTACTGCATGTGTTAATAAACTTGTTTTTATCTTGTTAATCTGTCTTTTGTCAGTTTAATTAACAGGGTCCCCGGCCACTGAACCTAGGAGCATAGAGGGAAAAAGTGTCTTCCCCTACAAGAAGAAACCGCAGGGTGCATCTAGACTCGAGCTCAGATCATGGAGGATGAGACTGACAGCCCTAAAGAGGCAGGCAGGCCAAATGTTGGCCACTCACCTGGCACGGTGGAGAATCTAGAACCTCTCAGCCTCTTAGCTGAGATCCTTAATGTAGAAAAGATGTACAAGTGCCAGGGGGTGGTCAGGAAATGAGCTTGGGGCCCCAGGCTGGCCCCCTATGGCACCAGTCTCCCCTCCTGTGGCCACTCCAGACCCTCCCCACACAAGGGCTGCTCAGCATTTCTGCCCTTCTTTTCCATACCCTCCTCCTCTCACCTCATCTCCAGAGCAGCAGGGTAGTAGTAGGTTGTGTCAGTCAGCATCTAACCAGGAAAACAGAATCCTCATCTGGTACAGAGGGAATTTAGTACGGTGAAGTGGTTTCTGGAAGAGCTGTATGGCCAAACTGGAGACAGTGAGGCAGCCCAGAAATTAGCAATAGCAAGAAGCTCAGGTGATAAATGGAGAAAGTCCTATAGCTACCAGGAGGCACAGCTACCTGATGGGAGCTAGAAACGAGGATGGGGCTTGCTTGGTAGCACCGAGGAAGGGAGAGGGTGGAGCTTTCTTGACAGGAGCTGGAATCCTGGAGATGAGACAAATGCTGCTGGAGACATTGCCCAAAGCAGAGAGTGGGGGGGCGAGCTTTCTGGCTTCCCCCTTCCTTCTTTCCCAGTATCTTCCCCACCTGCAACCCCAGGCTCAAATAGGCTGAACTCAGATGGCAGTCAGTAGGAAGTGAGCCTAAGAAATGTAGTTTGCAGGTGTCAGCCTCCTGCAACACAGAGCAAAGCAGGGGAAGTATGGGGGGAATGGAAGCGAAAGCAAATGGAGAGCTAATCAGCACACGGGTGAAGATGTCAGGACAGAGGGAGGGTTCTAGGACCCTGTAGTTTATTTTAGTTAGTCTATGCATAGACTCTTACAAGACCTTATAGGACTAGCTTCTGTACTCTAAGCATCCCTGGACCTTGAATGCCTAAAGGAAGTTGTGGGGATCTCTGGGCTCTTAGACCCAGCCAAGGTGGTGAGCACAGAAGTATGTGGTCTGGTCTGAGTATGTGTCCTAAGGAGGACCAGTCTCAGCATCTCCATTCTGCATACAGAACCCATGAGCTAGCATGTGCATCACAGAGAGGCACTCTGACAAGCTCTAGATAACAGAGACTCAGTGGGATGGGCCTGAGGAATGAATTAACTTCAGTGATTTCCCTGGGCCTGTGGAATGGAAGGCAAACTAAAATTGGAAGCTTCTAGTAGGAGTGAGGGATGCAGCTTGTGGAAAAGAGATACAGTTTATGGAAAGCAGAGCAGCACCGGGTAGAGTTATAGCACTCTGTGCCTTTTGAGGTGTTTTAAAGGAGGGCTACTCCATCAGAAATCAACGATATAAGGGGTCTATTACAAACCTCATAATGGCATTTCAGGGTCTGGAGTGAAACAGGAGGGGAGAATTTTGAATTTTTTTAAAAAATTTATTTATTTATTTATGTATTTTTGGCTGTGTTGGGTCTTCGTTTCTGTGCGAGGGCTTTCTCTAGTTGCGGCAAGCGGGGGCCACTCTTCATCGCGGTGCGCGGGCCTCTCACTGTCGCGGCCTCTCTTGTTGCGGAGCACAGGCTCCAGACACGCAGGCTCAGTAGTTGTGGCTCACGGGCGTAGTTGCTCCGCGGCATGTGGGATCTTCCCAGACCAGGGCTCGGACCCGTGTCCCCTGCATTGGCAGGCAGATTCTCAACCACTGCGCCACCAGGGAAGCCCGAATTTTGAATTTTGACTCTGCTGTTTACCGGCTCTGTCACCTCAGCAAAGTTATCTGGTCTCCCACAGACTCAGTCTCTCCTCTATAAAATGAGGATAATTGTAATATCTCAAAAGATTGTTGAGATGATAAATATAAAACGCTTTTCTCTATGCTTGGTATATAGTAAGCACTCAATAAACATTGTTAAGTTTTACTGAGTGCTCACTGCATGCCCAACAATAATTTTTGTATTGTTTATAACAATATTTAGAATAATAATTATTATTGTGGGAGTTGTTATACATATGAGCCCATGACTAGAGTGGGACTTCTAGAATGGATCTACCATAATCTGCTATCTTAAGATTCCCTCAGGAGATAAAAATGGGGGTCAAGCCCTCCCCAATGTCCAGGATATAGCAAAGGAGGACACCTGTCTTTGAATGTCAGTCTATAGGTGAGCTACAAAGATGCAAATTGTATAAATCATCACACTGCAGCAGCTATGTTTAGGGAGAGATGTTTTAAACACATGGTGTTGCCCCAGCTGCCATATAAGCTCTCTAAGGCCCTTTTGCCATCAGCCTATGCCGTGAACCTCTATCTAGAAACTGGTGTTGGACATAACTGAGAGGTCCAATATTATGATAGGATCTTGCCCAGCAAGGTGTGCAGTCTGGTATATTGCAAAGAGCAGGGAATTTGAGTCAAAGGATCTGGATTCCAAACCTGGCTGAATGGGATCTTAGGCTTAATAGACTCTGAGCCTTAGTTTGTCCATTTGTAAAATCGTGATAATATAATCTGTACTCTTCTTAACCACAGAGTTTTTGTGAAAGTTTTTGGAAATGATAAACATTTACATGTGTTGATATTATCATTTTATGACATTACTGCCCTCAGGCACAATAGAAAGTCTTCTTTATCTATATAAATATAGAAAAATAATAAATGTACGAAAGGGATGAGAGGAGATGTTTCGTTCAGAAACCTAGAGAGATCTGATTTAGCTAAGAAGCTTTTGCCTACAGAAAGACAAATACTGCATGATATCACTTACATGTGGAATCTAAAAAAGTCAAACTCATAGAAGCAGAAATTAGAATGGTGGTTGCCAGGGGATGGGGGTGCATAGGGACAATGTTGGTCAAAGGGTTTAAAGGTTCAGTTATGCAGGGTGAATACGTTCTGGGGATCTCATGTACAACATGGTGACTATAGTTAACAGTATCCTACTGTATACTTGAGATGTGCTATGAGAGTAGATCTTAAATTGTCATCACATACACACATACATGGTAACTATGTGAGGTGATAGATTTGTTAATTAACTTGATTGTGGTAATCATTTCACAATGTGTATGTATATCAAAACATCACATTGTACACCTTAAATGTATACAGTTTTTCTTTGTCAATTATACCTCAATAGAGCTGGAAATAAAATTTAAAAAATGAAGCACAGAAGAACATTGGAGTCTATGTAGTTGTGCCCTTCACCCCACAGTGAGGTACCACCCCTCTGTCCTCCTATGGTTGTGTCAGTTAAGAAGTAGCTTCCAAAAAAAAAGGTAGTTTCTGAATCACATGCAATCTGCCCAGCACTGCAGACTTTCTAGGATGTATTTCATAATGACTCTTAAGACAGTTTTCTGAATCATTTGGGGATAATGCTTCTCAGATCTTCATTCTGACATCTCAGTTAGAGACGGACACTTTGATGACATATGTTGGATGAGCCCACTGCTCTCATTTAAGAAAATGCCTCTATTTGAATCCAGATGACTAGATGCCTTTTCCCCAAACATCTGCTTGGCTTATGTAAAGGGAGCTGGATGGTGTTCACAATCAGAGCTTAAAAATCTGTATGGGTCTGTCTGTAGGTTTCTCTCTTCCCAGAAAAGTTAAAGAGGAAATGAATTCAGATTTATGTTAAGTTTTGAATTAGTCTGTCCTCATTATAGTATTGGGTTCCTCATTATAGTATTGGGTAAGTCATTTGCTCAGAGGGTATCAAAGTAAAATGGCTTTCCAACAGAATACCAAGCAATTACTTCTCTGTAAACTTTCCCACAGTTCTTACATACGGACAGGCTCTTCTGTTCGAACACCCATCTCTCTTCTAAATACTCAGGATACAGGCTAGTCTTACATCCTTTGATTAATAATACGCCCTTTGAGGTTTGTGATTATACAGAACGATGTTTCATTGTACCAAGTTTTCAGCCTGAAGTGGAGATCATGGAGACAATGAGAAGTCACATCAACATTCAATTCAGTTCTTTTTCACTAAAATCCAGTTTGGAATGAACCAAAAGAGCTCATCTGAAATTATAAAAGACTATGAATACATTAAAGGGATAAAACAAGACAGCTCTTTGGAAAAGAGCAAAGGATAAATTAGTCAAGAATTATACTAAAATATCAATGAAGAGATTTTAAAAATATTATACTTCACATTTTCTTTGCTCTTTTTTCCAGGTTTTGTGATCCTTTAATGTCTTTTCAGCTTTAGATACTCAGGATTAAAATAATTACTTTCTATATAGTTTCTTCTGTTTCCTTGGTAGATCTTTCTTCAGAGACTCCGTTTAGTCATTCTCCAAACTTAGCTTTCTGTTAAGTGTGGCCTCTGAAATCTAATACTGGTCTAGGAAATCTGAAGCTTATAAGAATTGTGTCAACTTCACATACACATACACTCTTATTTTTTCTTTCTTTTTTTTTTAAAGTCTTTCCTCTGAAAAGAATCCACATCAAGTTTCCAAGAGTGAACAGTAGCTGTTGCCCCACTGATAGAGCACAACTCAAGTCCAGCTCACTCATGACCTTCCTTCTGCATATCCAAATTCCTCCTTCCCTTTCTCTAGACCTGTCCAAGCCATCACTGTCTGCCCCATGTCTTAGACTTCAAACCTTATGGTTGGAAACATTGGATTCTGCTTTCCCCTCATTCCATCTAATCCAATTAGCCACCAAGCCCAATTCCGCCGATGAAATATTTTTCCAAACAACTGTGTTCAAGTCACTCTTCTGAACAAAAAAGATTCAGTGCTCCATATTGTTTATAGAATAAAGATCAAATTCCTCAACCTGGCACTGTAGAATCTCCATGTCTTCATCCCAACTTACCTTTGGCCTTATGTCTAATTTACCCATGTGTTTATTTTATGCTTCTGGGAAACCAAGTTTATAAAGGTTTCCTGATTATATCTGGTTCTAAATCATACAAATTTCTACCATTATTTTACATTAATTTAAAAAGTTATATAGTAACATATGGTGATTTTAGAAACATAGAAAATACAAATGAGCAAAATTTTTAAAAATCTATAATTCAAACTCAGAGATGACTACTGCCAACATTTTGCTGTATTTTCTTTCAGACATTTTTCCACACATATTTTATACATATGTAAATTTATAAAACTGAATTTTACTATACATACACTGTAATCTATCTGTTTCAATAATTATATTTCTGAACATAATTACATGTTTATATTTCCATATCTTGGCTATCAAATGTATGGATGTTTAATTATTTATCTGATCTCTTATTTTGATCACGTAGGTTGTTTTCCATTTTTTTCACAAAAATTTTTTTCCTACAAACTTTGTTGGAGCAAACATTTTGTACAAATTCTTAGTTAATTTCTTAGGGTTAATTCCTACAAGTGAAATTGGTTCTTGAACATCCTTAATGTTTTCTTATCACTCATTTTCTAACCTGTAATAATTTTGATATTTCTTTTTTGGATCCAATTCAACTTCTTTCCATTTTTATTAATGTTTGAAGATTAAACTCAGAACTATTAATCTAAGGAAAGATCAGACCGCTGTATAGCACAGGGAACGCTGCTTCACTTCGCTGTACAGTAGAAACTAACACAACATTGTAAAACAACTATATCCCAGCTCATGAGGACCTATTGTTAGTTTCAGGAAATTTGCAGTATAGTTGATACCACTTGGAATAGCTTGAATTCTGCCATGGTGGGAATATTTACACTACAGAAACCAGCAAATGCTACAAATCAAGTCCCCTTCCCCAAGCCAGTTGTTAAACATTTACCAGCACACGATTGGATGTATTTAACTCCATACACCAGGGTGGGAAGTGGCAGCGAGTAGAAGTGAGAGGTAGGGATGTGAAATGGTCATTGGATGAGCCAAGCAGCAGCATCTACCAAGCTTACCATCGATGGGGAGAGTTAGATGCCAACATATGGAAAAGTTTATTAGTCTTTTTATTTAGAAAGACTAAAGTTAACTTTTAGCTAAGTTTATTCCCTACTGTAAACAAGTATGGATCAATAGTAGGTGTGTTCTACTGGGTATGTTAGTTATATTCTTAAATTTCCAATACATTGGTTTTTACTGTACTGTAGTGAGATCAAATTTGATATTTTGAACAGTAAACTGTTTAAAGCTCTTTTAATACCAGTGATTGCAGATAATCAGAGCTGGGGAGGACCTCTCGAGATTGTCTAGGACAGAGCCTTCATCAGCCAAAGGGAACCTGAGGCTCCAAGGGAATGTGCTTTGCCCCAGACCCCAAATCCAGGGAGTGGAGCGGTCCTCCTGGAACCCAGGTGTCCTGACAGTCCAGTATTCATTCCAACGCCTGAGGGTTTATGACCCACCTTTCTGCTTCCTGCTTCTCCCTCTTCTCTGTACATGCTCACGCTGGTATCCTTTTTACCAGCTTTGGTACCAGTACATGCTCATGCTAGTATCCCTTTTACCAGCTTTGGTGGTGCTAGGAAGTTTTGCTGCTATCTGCCATCTGTCTCCCAGGAAACCTACTTTAAACTGCTTTGTTTTAGATTTTAGAGAATAGAGCATTGTTTTTTGTTTTAGTGTTTGTTTTTTTTAATGAGAGAAGCTTAAAGAATTTGATCTCTGCTACAGTACGGTACAAATTAATATTTGAAATTTAAGAATATGCCTAATATACCTAATTGGAACATACCTAATTTCGACCAAAAAAAAGAAAAAGAAAAGATCAGATCAGAGCTAAGGATAAGGTAGAGATGACATTTTGGCTCTTACAGTTCATAACGCTTGTTAACTCCAACCAGAATTACATGTGCTGTTAGCATAAAACTTGCTCGCAACATGGTTTATGTTTGGTTGGCCCCATCCTCTCATCTCTGAGTGAATCAGCTCAGTCGCTTCCCACAGTGCTGTTGATCTAGTTTAAGCTTTGTTACTGTGATATAAACTTTGTAAGTTTAGGTTTGCCTGGCTAGCTGCCAGAGACTGTTTTTTTTCTTAAGGGCAGTTGGTCTGTTATTCAGGTAA
The DNA here is from genome assembly GCF_965194825.1 of Balaenoptera physalus. Taxonomy (NCBI): domain Eukaryota; kingdom Metazoa; phylum Chordata; class Mammalia; order Artiodactyla; family Balaenopteridae; genus Balaenoptera; species Balaenoptera physalus. Next base: position 37,450,763 of record NC_138891.1, read on the forward strand.
TCCACCACTGAATGGATGTTCGTTTTATGCTCTTCTACTTAATTGAAAAAAGCATTTACTGAGCCCTATTGTGAAGATGACTCTGTGCTAGGCTCTGGGGCACAGTGACAAATAGGACAGGCTCTCCCAAGATGCTTAAGGTCTAGTAGGGAAGGCTGACATGCAAATACCTGGATTCTTTCTCTGTGTCACGTGCAGCAATAGAAGCATATGCAAGGTAACAGAGGTAGTAGCTCTTTAGGGAGGGGTCAGGGAAGGCAGCCTAGAACAGGGGACAGCTGAGATGCCTTTTTGAGGATAAACAGGAGTTTCTTTTTTGGTTGTGTAGTGAGATGGGTAGCCAAGACAGGGAAGAGAGAGAGCAGTATTTTTAAACACAAAGGAGACTAAAACAATATGGTGTACTTAGGAAACAATATGCAGTCTGTATTGTCGGGGAAAATGCTGTGGAGAGAGGAAAGAGTGTGTGACAAGGTTTAGAGGAGGCCAGTGGCCAGGTCGTGAATGGCTTTGTGCTATCGTGAGCTTGGACTTGACTCTGGAGGCATTGGTGACTTGATGAGATTGTTGTTTTAGAAAGATGTATCAGATAGCAACACTGTGCCTGGTTTTCAGATGAGAGGTACTGGAAAACAAGAAGACTAGTTAGGAGATAATCATAATTACCCACGAAAGAAATGAACGGAGTTGGGGACAGGAGAGTGATGATGGTAGAAAAGTACAGATGCCCAGGGTACTGGACCAGGGCAGGGACCTAGAGGGCTTGAATGGGCACAACACTGAGACAGGACTTGAAAAAAAAAAAAAAAAACAAGGCAGTTGAATGATTTAGGAGCATCCAGGGGGGAAACCAAAATTGAGAGCCAGTGATTCTAAAAGAGAGATCAGCAGGACAAGGTGGGGTAGAGAGCAGAAGCCACGTGAGATACAACAGACTGGGCTCTGCGAATGCCAGGGAATACCCAGAGTGTAAAATCAATGAATTTTCTAAGTAGAACAAACAAAAAAGCATCAACAGGGATATCCATAAATAGACTACAAAGTAAAATTTTCCTCCAACCTGAAAAATCTGTAAAATACCAGCAAAAGAGAAGTCCTTGAAAAAAAATGCTGAATTGATTCCATGGTAATCTTGATCTGGATGTGGAAATCTCATTTAGAATGAAATTTCCTGGGCAACTCTAATAGGCACTGAACACTTCCCCTATTTTACTGGCTTCTTTATATCTCTGGTAGGGAGAAATTTTGTACACTTGTTTATAACCTTTGCTGGACAAAGAGGCAAAAATATGTCATTTATAGATGCTGAAAACCATCCCTCTAAGTGCTAACATTTGCCAGTTTCCCTCTGCTTTTCCATGGGTATCATTCACTTCCTTTGGTTTGGACTGTGTTCTAGTTATGTAATGCTGTGTAAACAAACCAGTTCAAAAGTTAGTGGCTTAAAACAACAATATTTTGCTTATGAACCTGTAACTTAGCAAGGTCTTGGCTGGGGCAGCTTGACTGTGATCCATTTGATGTAAGCTTTGGCAGAGGCACGGAAAGCTCCCCACTGGCATGTCTGGTGGAAGACTCAAACAGATGGGGTATGGAACAACTGGAGCTCCATGGCCATCTCTCACTGTTTCTATGTGATCTCTCTAGTACGGTGGCTTCAGGGTAGCCAGACATTCTTTGTATGTTGGTAGAGGGCTCCCAAGGCATGGAGAGAGGAAGAGAGAGAGAGAGTGTGAGGGCAAGAGCCAGGAGGGAGCCATAATGCCTTTTCTAACCTACCTTAGAAGACAGCAAGTATCTCTTTTGCTATATTAAACTTATTAGAAATGAGTCACTAATGCCAGCCCATATACAGGGGAAGGGAATTAGATTCCACTTTCGGTAGGAGTGACAAATAATTTGTTTTAAACCAAAGCAGTCTAAATGAGGGATAGTTTGCAGGAAAGGAGAGCAGACCTACCATTGTAGCCATAGTTTGGTTGTAGACCCTTTATTTTAGAGACTCTTACCAGAGACCTTTTTGATTCCTCCCCAACCCTGTTTGGGTTCCACCTAACCTAACCTTCCCAACTTCAGGCTTCCATAACTTCTGATGGCCCCAAAACAACATGGTATAGTGGAAAGAGCAAGTATTCAGAGTCAGAAAGGCCTGATTAGTACTCTCCTGGTCTCAAGTGTGCTACTGACTTGCTATGATTGCCCTGTGACTCAGACAAGCTTCTCACGGGGGGTTTGGTTAGACCACAGTTAACATGCTTTTTCCTTTAGTTAGAAACAACCATAGGATTTATGTATGGAGCAATTAGCAAGTTTTCCTGAGCTCTTCTTACATGAAAAATGTTTTCTGGGCTCTGTGGAAGCACCAAAGACTGGCCCAGGAGCAGTAGAGGCTGGTTCTAATCAACAAGTGAGAGCAGGCTGTGCAGACAGAAACCAACAGCATTATCGTACTTAGACCCGGGGCAAGTGAAGCTCCCTGTGCCATCCACTGCTCCTCTCCCCTGGGCCCCATAGACTGCAGGGCTCCTATGCTTTGAAATATCTTCCTCAAATTTTTCTAAGTGCCTCTCCAGTGTTAGTTCCAGCTAGGGCCCTTAGTGCCATCTGAGCAAAGGTGCTCTGACTCTGTACCAGGTTCAGCATAGGCCCTGGTCTCCCTTTCTCTCCTTCAGGGTGCTCTCTGACTCTACACCTCTGTGTGTAGGGTTGACCAGATGTCCAGGAGCTTCAGGACTCATGACTGTAGGGTTGTTCCAGGACTCTGTGGCAGGGTCCAGGTTCTAGAAAAGCATCCTGGCAAGCAGATAGCTTCTCTTGGCTAGCAGAACATTTCTCTTGTAGGTGACTTATCAGAATGGTGCTGACATGCTGATTCTGAGGCCTGAGAATGTGAATTTCTAAGAAGTTTCCAGATGATGTTGTTGATGCTTCTGGTCATAAACCACTGCACTAGCAAGAAACTGTGCCTTATGAGTGAACTGTGTCCTATTCTTTTTAATCCTTTGAGAACTTTTGTTCTTACATCCTGTGGTATTGGTAAAATTCCTAGCTCAAGTGCAATACAGGTCTAAATTTCCTCACCCAAATACTAGATACACACAATGAAATTGACTCAGGCATTGCTCTGTGAAACGACCTCTGTAAATGCCTTGCCCGGCTGACCTGCACTGTTGGTCACTGCTCAGTCAGAGCAATGGGTTTCTCATCTGTGTGACTCACACAAACATGATACCTGATAGGCCAGGTACTTGGCTTGAGGACCAGAAGGGTGACTCTGCAGTTCTAGGACTATCTGATTCTTACTGTGGTTAAATGCCATGGGGGTGAGTATGAGTGTGCCTTCTTTTACATATTTTCTCAAATTTTTGATGAAAATAGGGTTTTAAAAAATTGAATCAATGTTTGCTGGAGGAAGTAACTCTTCAAAGGAAAATGATAATGGATATTTGAAAGGCGGCATTGTTTTGGGAGTTTGGATTTTAAAGAAGGGGCTGAGTTTGTGGCCAGGGTTTCTGAAGTAAAAGAGACTGAAGTCACCCAAAGGGGACCAGCAGGCCAAATGATCCCTGAAGGGTTTTGGGACTTTGTAAAGACATCTCTAGTCCCTATGACTGAAAACAACAGGGGATCTTCAACAGTCAACGTTCACCAAATAACAGGTGAGGACCAGGTCCACCCCAAGATGTGGGTTCAGATGATGAGGAGGCCTCCTGGGGCTCAAGTACAGTTGCCGCACATATAAGCCACTAAGGAGCATTGCTGAGCAGGGAGGGAACTGAGAGGTGTCAACCAGGTGGTGGTGCAGAAACCAGGGGAGGGAGGTGTGTGTGTGGAAAAGCGGAATGCAGTAAGGATTCCCATATGTTATCTTAGTTGACATTCTATTTACTTAAGAAGGGATTATTATTCCTCTTTTCTAGGACTCAGGGGTTTGCTCGAGATCCTACAGCTAAAGTACCGCAGTCAGGATTTCAATCATCTACACATACATGGTGTATGTAGAAACGGATCTCTAGAATAGGTGATCTGTGTCAAATCATCACTCAACCATCTACTAGCTAGTTAGCTCTTATAAAAAATAGGGCTGTTTACGTAAACCAGGCTTATCAAGAGGAAGAGAGAGACAAGAGATGTAAAGTGCCTAGCCTGGTGTTGGACACAAAGTAGATGCTAGAAAGCTTGGCTTCCTTTCCTTCCCTTCTCTTCTCTGCCGAGGGGCCTAAGGACAGGGCTTCACTCTGATTCACCAAGAGGCACAAAACACAGGTTTTCTCTCAAGCAAGTTACTTAACCTTTTCAGGCCTCAGTTTCCTCATTTACAAAATGGAGATAATAGTGCTTCCTACTTTATAGAGTTGTTGGGGCATTTAAATGGGAAAATGCATGTCAAGGGCAATGCACAGCATGTGATTAGTACTCAATAAATGTTAACTGTACATAATAATAATAAAAATGCGAAGATTTAAGAACCTAGGGTCGTTGGAGCCAGAGGAACAGTAAGCCCTATACCTGTAGATTTGTACCCTGTGCCTGGCATGCCCTTCAATGCCGAGTTAGGGCAGGCCCAGGCCCAGGAGGAGGCCTAGAGGCCCCAGGAGGAATTCGGGACTCTTTTGAGTCATCCTATTTTATTTACTGTGCATGCTATGCAGCTCTTGCCAAGGAGATGGCAGGATTTTCTTTCAAATAAAACTGAATTTTGCACAGTTCTAAGAAGAAGGATTTTTTTCCCCTCTGTTGCTAAACTAAGCTTCCTAACGGCTTCTCGCTGGAATGAAGAGAATGAAATGCTTGACTTTTCGATAACAGCCTCTGGTTTAATAATTAGACATTCCAGGAATAACTGCTTTGGCAGAAGTCAGCAACATTTTATTTTGACAGTGAAAGCGTCTTCTATTTTCTCCCTTCTTCCTATCCCATCATAATAATGGAAGAGGCTATTTGGAAGCCTGGTGTTTTTGTAACACATTTCACTGTTTAAGGACATGATGTGTGCTAAGATTTTCCCCAAAGGTCACAACTAGAAATATTTTATGGTGGAGAGATCATGGAAAAGGCCAACTTCCTGTGTATCCCAGCCAGTAGTATCAACTTGAGAAGTTTTCAACTTAAAGCTATATTATAACTCCTCAAAATTTCATTCTATCTTTGCAATAGGGAGCTGGCGCTGTGGAGTTTAAAGACTGGGAAGCTTTGGGGCAGAGAGACCAAAGCATGGATTCCAGCCCAGCCATTAACTTGTCCCAGGCAAGTTACTGAAAATCTGTAACCCTCAGTGTCCTCATCTGGAAAATGCTGGTGATAAACCAATGTTGCAGGATGGTTTGAAGGACGAAGGAATGTATATAAAGCCCACAGTGTGGCTTGTGGTTAGCACTCAGTACATTTCAATAAATACTGGATCTTTTCACTCACCTCCTCCACTGCTTTATAATTAGGAAATCATAGGCAAGTCTCTTAGGCCCCCCTGGTATCAATTTACTCATCTGTAAAATTAAAGGGCTTGGCCAGGGACCAGAAAAGTCTATGATTCTGTGATTCTTGATGATGTTATCATTCACTCACAAGCCGCCCCAACACTGAATTGAATCAGCTCCAAGGTGAAAGGTGGAATGACCACAGGGGGCTGGATGGCCTGTGTGGCCAAGGTGGACCCTGGAAGACTTAAGTTTACAATTCAACAGGAAGAGATCCTCTCTCCCCCACCGTGTCCACATACCAAATCCTGTGGAAGGGCTCTGACTGGATTTTGTTCATTATAGCTTGTAAATGACATACCACAGTGTTCAAAATACAAAGGCCTGGATGATGTGGCCACCAATATGATGTAGGCCTTGGGATTTATAGTCCAATGATATCTACATGGAATAGAGGAGTTGCCATTTACCAACAAAAAAAGACATGCCAGGCAAAAACTAACAATCGCAACCCCAGAGACACCCATGGCAGGAGGCCCAGCGAGCAGAACTAAATCCTTGCATTGATCTCAGCCTCCCGTCCACTCAGCCCTGACCCTTCAGAGACCACAGAGAAGCAGCAGTGAACCAATGGGCCTGGCCTGCAAGAACTTGACCCTTTTTTTTTTTTTTTTCTATCAGCAGCTTCTTCTTTTCAGTGTCTTGTTCACAGATCTTACACATCATTATCCATCACATGTCTTTCCAGTGCCAATTTCCTCAACCCCCCATTGGGCTTCCATCCCACCTGCCTGAAAAAACCCAGCTTTGGGTCAACCAAACCATCCCATTTCTCCATGCTTACACCTCGACTGCTGAGCACTCCAGGGACAACCACAGGCCAGCACTCGCAAGTGCCACTGAAATTCATGGCCTCCCACCTCAGGCAGGCCCCATCCCTAGGCAGCTCCTCATCCATCTTCCACAGTGGCCATTTCAAACATTCTCCACTTGCTGGTTATTTGCTGTTTCTCCTGTGGATCGATTCTCCCCCATGTCTTTTCTGTGCCCTGACTGTCTGAACTCTACAGATGACATCATCTGGTTTCTTGCCCTCTAGCTTCCTGTTGGGTTTGGTCAAGGGAGGCGCCCACAGAAGAATCAGAGGCCAAGAGGACAGAGAGGTTAGGTTTTCTATTTCCCTGCTTCCTTCCCGTCTCCACATGGGCCTGGCAAGGGCCGAGTCCCTCTGACTAATGTCTGTGTTGAGCAATTCCCCTTTTGTGGCTCCAGCGCTCAAGGGCTCCCTTCCCTCTTCCTGCCCGCTGTTGCTAGTTCCTGGGTACCTCATCCTCCTTTATTTGTTCCCTTAACCCAGTCCACATCTATTTGACTCATCCCCTTGTTAATTATCTTTAGTTAAACTCTTTGGAGTGTGCCATCTGTTTCCTCCTGCAAAGTACCTGAGCACATCCTCTCCTCAAACACATGGCCTCACCAATGACTCCTTCTTCCCCATAAGGGAAGTGACCTCTTCATTATTACATCACAGAGAGGACAGAGCCCACCAGAAGGCAACCTCCTCAACTTCCTTCCATTCACTCTAAACCCTCCTGCATCTGTATCCACCCTCTTCTCACCATTTCTCCTGTTGTACTAACAGATTGTCCAGCCCCTGCCTGAAACCAATATATCTACTTGTGCTCTGGATTCCCTGACCCCATCTACTGGGGACCTTGTTCTGTCTGTCATCTTTTCTTTCTAGGATCTTCAGCCTGTCCCTCATACTGGATTCTCCATTCCTTACAGCAATCAAATTTGCTTGAGCTTGTCCCATCTTTAAAACTCCCCCTCAACACCTACTTCTCCTTAGCTACCATCATATTCTCTCCCGCACGTCACTGCAATCTTCTGAAAAAGATTGTCTGCAATCTCCATATCCTCATCTCCTGTTTTCTGGGATGACACATGGCCTCTCTAGCCCCAGATGGGCAGCATATCTGTTTAGAGGATCACACCATCCTTTACTGACACATTTATAAAACACTCTAGGTGTTAAAATGTAAATAATGTAACAATAAATGATAAGATGTTATCATAATAATGTCTACAGTTTTATTGAGCACTATACTTTCTACTCATTATCTATAATTCTCATAGAAATTGTAATCTATACTTCCTGCTTGTGCCAATGGGGACACTGGGACTCAGAGAAGTTAATCAAATTTCCCAGGTCACACAGCTCATTTGCAGCAGAGCCTGGGTTGCCAACCTCTGTCTGATGTGAAATCTCATTAAACTACTTCTGCTTCTCCAGATTTAAGTGATCTCTCAGACTCTCTTTTCATTAGACAACCACTTCTTTAAATACATGTCTTGTTTTACTTTTGCCAGTCACATTCTCATTCATAATGTTTGTGGATTTTATTAATGAGGCTCCTCTTAACCTGAGGAAATGTGATCATCACGTTGGAAAATATCAGTGAGAGTCTTCTTCAAAATATTTTAGTGAGTTTAATCTTACACAAAATGGTATTCCTGAGGATCAAGAATGGGTGGGAAATGGAGTCACTTTTTCTACCAGGTAGTGAGGCAGTATCAGCCTACAAAAGGTGGGAACAATACATCATTAAATGTGGGCCATTACTTGCTTTTCCAATGTGGGGCTGAAGAAATATTTGAGTTCATACTGAACTGCATGCTAAGAGCTCAGGTTTGTTATTTTTATTATAAGTGATTGAATTGGGGTCAGCCCTTAGGACTGGGACCTAAATAGGAACTTGATCAAAATCATCACCACCAATACTCCAACAAGGGAGGAGTGGATTTAGATATTGGACCCCAAAATAGTTTTTATGAACTGGAAGTGCTTTCTAAGTCTATTAACAAGTGGTCTTTCAAGTTTTAAAGGAAGAAGTTTGAGTGAATTATAGCAGTAAAGGGCAATGGTTGGGACAGGATTGTTGTTGGTCTGACATCACAGACGTTTCCTGTAATATCACAAAATGCCATTGATCCTGGTTGTTGCCTAGGAATAGGGCCTGCCTCAGGTTGGAGGCCATGAATTTAAGTGGCAGTTATCATCAGAACTTGCCTACCTTAAAAAATAAGAAAGTAATTACCTCCCATTTTGCATACTCTCTACTTTTCCTTTTTGGGACCCCTCTTCTCCTTCAAAGGGGAGAAGATGGAGAAAATGTAGATGATTTCTAAGTCTCTAGATTCTGTAAGAGGCTATAAAGCCTCATAGAGGAGAGTCGTTTTTTCCTGTTAAGTATTTTTTAATTTAAGTATAGTTGATTTATAATGTTGTGTTAGTTTCTGGTGTATTGCCAAGTGATTCTGTTTTGTGTGTGTGTGTATGTGTGTAAACACATATATTCTTTTTCATATTTTATTCCATTATGGTTTATTACAAGATATTGAATGTAGTTCCCTGTGCTATACAGTAGGACCTTACTGTTTGTCTGTTTTATATATAGTAGTGTGTATCTGCTAATCCCAAACTCCTAATTTATCCCTCCCCATCTCTTTCCCCTTTGGTAACCATAAGTTTTTTCTATGTCTGTGAGTCTGTTTCTGTTTTGTAAATAAGTTCATTTGTGTCATACTTTAGATTCCATATACAAGTGATATATGGTATTTGTCTTTCTCCTTCTGACTTACCGCACTTAGTATGATAATCTCTAGGTCCATCCATGTTGCTGCAGATGGCATTATTTCATTCTTTTTTATGGTTGAGTAATATTCCATTATATATATATGTACCACATCATCTTTATCCATTCATCTGTTGATGGACATTTAGGTTGCTTCCATGTCTTGGCTATTGTAAATCGTGCTGCTATGAACACTGGGGTGCATGTATCTTTTCAAATTAGAGTTTTCTTCAGATATATGCCCAGGAGTGGGATTGCAGGATCATACTGTAACTCTATTTTTAGTTTTTTAGGAACCTCCATACTGTTTTCCAAAGTGGTTGTACCAATTTACATTCCTACCAACAGTGTAGGAGGGTTCCCTTTTCTCCATACCAAGAGTGGTTTTTTCTGATGTTTCCTTAAAACAGTGATTGCAGAGATAGCATAGCTTTCAGCACACATAGCACTGATGGCTTCAGGGTGTTTTCTTTGTTTACCAAACACTTAAATATTTTCAGAGAGGGTTGCTCCATGCTTTATAAATAGCAATGTTCTAAAATCTATCAAGAGGAGCTGCATTTTCTTTCAACAACGATATTCTAAAAGAAATGTGTAGCCTATTAAAGCAGCATAAATGCTGTAGGAATACAAAGTGACTCACTACACAGTGTTAAGCATTTAAAAGATAATAAAGATGACCAATAGCAATTCATGGTTAGCAAATTAACAGGAAAGAAGAAACCAACCTTATAACAGGCAGGTAAAGAAAAAAGATCCAAGGCTTTAATGGAGCAAAGAACCCATGTGCTGTTTATTAATATCATAAACTGAGAGTGACAGGAACTGACTGACCTCTTAAGAAATATTCAGTGCATAGAGAGTTTGCTCCCGGATAGAATCCAGATTATTGGTGGTGTAAAGGACTCTTCTCCACGTCTCTGGGTGCTGGTCCTTAAACTGGCAATTTGGGAAGAAGTATGGTCTATGAAACACAGTATCTGGCTTTGAGCCCCTGAAAGCTGGTTAAAGTCAAGCAAGTCACACAGCCTCTCTGGACCTGCATTTCCTCATCTAAAAATGGAGAATGAAATGTAAATACATGTGAAAGTGATTCGAATCTCTAACCACATGGGTATTAGCCATTGTGATAAGTATTGCTGTTATTCTGACTGAAAGTGACCCTCATTTGGAAAAGGCTCTGGTTCAGACTTCTTCCTGCTGAGACTTGAAGGTTAGTACCCTCATGCTCTTCCCTCTAAACTCTACCCGTCATAACCTATATATGCAATCCTGCCTGTGGCAGATGTACGAGTGTTTCGCTTACCTGGGAATGGCCTGATGGGTTCTACTAAGCTCCACCAAGTTCAGACGACGCAGGGGGACATTGAAACTATAAAAATATCAACAGGGCTTCCCTGGTGGCGCAGTGGTTGAGAATCTGCCTGCCAATGCAGGGGACACGGGTTCGAGCCCTGGTCTGGGAGGATCCCACATGCCACGGAGCAACTAGGCCCGTGAGCCACAACTACTGAGCCTGCGCGTCTGGAGCCTGTGCTCCGCAACAAGAGAGGCCGCGATAGGGCTTCCCTGGTGGCGCAGTGGTTGAGAGTCTGCCTGCCAATGTAGGGGACACGGGTTCGAGCCCTGGTCTGGGAGGATCCCATATGCCACGGAGCGACTGGGCCCGTGGGCCACAATTGCTGAGCCTGCGCGTCTGGAGCCTGTGCTCCGCAACGGGAGAGGCCGCGATGGTGAGAGGCCCGCGCACCGCGATGAAGAGTGGCCCCCACTTGCCAAAACTGGGGAAAGCCCTTGCACAGAAACGAAGACCCAACACAGCCATGAATAATAAATAAATAAATAAATAAATAAAAATTAAAAAATAGTGGTTCCCTCTGTTTATTCAAGTCTTGCACGTCTTACAAATTACAAAAAAAAAAAAAAAAAAAAGAGAGAGGCCGCGATAGTGAGAGGCCCGTACACCGCGATGAAGAGTGGCCCCCGCTTGCCACAGCTAGAGAAAGCCCTCGCACAGAAACGAAGACCCAACACAGCCAAAAATAAATAAATAAGTAAATTAGAAAAAAAAAATCAACAGTCTTAGGACGAGGGTTGAAAGAGTTTTAAATTTTACACAGACATGGCAGTCAGGAATACAAAAACATCAATATTCCTCAGTGTCTAGCTTACAAAACCTTCATTTCCATTGAGAGCTGAACAAAAATTCTGCCAATTCAGGATCAACAGTCACTTCTGAATGTTAAATTCAGTCAGTTTCAGATTGTCTCCTTGCCTCCTTTCTTTTCTGGGTGATCTAAGTTTCTGTGGGGACTTATATATTGTCTTGACCATAGGAAGACTGTCTGGTCTCAGTGCAATCCTCGACCCTGACAGGCCTGTACTTCAGGGCTGCTCGTCCCCCCTGGGGTGAGACTTCCTTCCCTCACATCAGGCCACTTTGCAATTCCTTTATCTTGACCCAGCTTTCATCACTGCTGGCTTCCCTCAGTCATTTCTGGATGCCTTTTGATGGGAAGGACCACTGCTACAGAAACAGTGGATGCTGTTCCATATGATGCTGAGGGTTAGGGTGGACACTGCCAGGTTTCGCCTGTTGTTTCTATGTAATTGTTATTAATAGCACTCTCTTCACTCTCAAACCTATCCCAGTTTCACAGTACATTCTACAGTCACCTTGGTATGCGGGACCCAGGGAGCCCTGCCCCCTCAGGCCCACATGGCCAAATGCCTCCCTCAGCCATTGCTTTCCTCCCACTCAGATGCCTTCTTTGATACAGAGTAGTAGACAGCGCCCAGTGGCATCTCAGTCCTAATAACTCCACTCCTATTCTCTCATCCTGCCTCAAGTTTCTTTTTGTCCTGAGAGAAAGGAGCGGAGGAAAATAATTCTTATGTAATCAAATATCCTTCCCCACATTATGAACTTATGCTCTAAGCTTTCACTCTTACTATTTAAATACAAGTTTCTAGAAATAAAGCAAAACAAAACCTTTCTTTTTCAGGTTCCTGGCCTTGCCATTGGCCTTCAAGAACCATGTTGGTGATGAAAGAAAGGTACAGTGGATAGGACGCTGAAGGTGTGTGTGAAAGGAGGTACAGAGGAGAGAGACTAAGAGTAGGTGAAAGGGGGCAGGACATACAACAGAGAGAGCAAAATAGTCCAAGACAGCAGTAAGAAGTTGTCACAAAGGCATGTGTGAACAGGGTACCCTAATTAGTTCAGACAATAGGGATGAAATGAGCAGTGAAGAAAATGCTCCTTTCAGGCTATAGGAGTCAGAGGAGGCCTATGACAGCCTGGGATTTCAATGAGGAAATAAGGAAGTGGGTAGGTAGAAAGCGTTACTAATGGGAAGAAAGGGGAAGGAGTGATAAAAATGAGGTGGCAGGAAACAGTAGGTACTTTAGGGGACCAGTGAGCAAACCAGGAGTAAAGCAATCGAATTAGAACACATTCTTTGTGGAGAGAGGCAGCTGGATATAAAACTGAAAACCTAGACTGGAGACAGATAATGATTTGCCTTTAAAATCAGTTTGATGGGGAGTTCCCTGGTGGTCCAGTAGTTAGGACTCTGGGCTCTCACTGCTGAGGGCCTGGGTTCGATCCCTGGTTGGGGAACTAAGATCCCACATCCACAAGCTGCAAGCCGTGGCCAAAAAAATAAATAAGTAAATAAAATCAGTTTGATGAATTTCAACATTATCCTCTGGTATAAGGGAAACATTGAAGGATTTGGGGCAAGATAGAGATATAATTTAAACATGTTTCTCTTTCCCCACTTCCATTTGTTTGTTTGTTTTTAAGAGAAATTTATCTGTCAGTTATGTAGACTGGATAAAACTTTGAAATGATTAGTGAGAGAAAGACCAGATAACGATTTAAAATCAGCTATTATAACTCTGCTCAGTGAGGTAAAGGAAAATATGCTTGCAGTGAATGAAAAGATAAGAAATCTCATCAGAGTAATAAAACTATAGAAAACAACCAAATGAAAATTCTAGAACTGAATAATACACAATCTGAAATTAAAAAGCTACTGGATACACTTAACATCAGAATATAGACAAAATGAGCCTGAAGAGAGATCAATAAAATTATCCAATCTAAAGAAGAGAAAAATAAGAATGAAAAACAATGAACAGAGCCTCACAAACATGAGGAACTGTATCAAAAGATCTAATATAAGTGTTATTGGAGTCCCAGAGGAGAAGAGACTATAAAAATAATGGCCAAAGTTTCCCCATATTCGGTGAAAGACAAAAATTTACAGATTCAAGAAGCTCAGCAAATCCCAAGCAGTATAAATACAAAGAAAACCTGAGCACATCAGGGTCAAACTGTTCAGAACCAAAGATAAATAGAAAATATTGAAAACATCCAGCAAGAACCCAACCCACTGCAAACGAGGGAAAATAACTTGACATCACTGATTTCTCATCAGAAAATGTGGAGGTCAGAAGACAAGATGAAAAAACATCTTGAAAGTTATGGAAAAAAAAGAACCCAGAGAAAATACCCTTAAAGAATGAAGGTAAAATAAAGTTAGTTTTAGATAAAAGAGAATTTTTTGCTAATAAATCTATAAGAAATATTGAATGAAGTTCTTCAGACTGTAGGAAATGATAATGGATGGAAACATGGATCCTCAGATCATCAAAAATGGTGAATATGTGAGTAAATACAAAAACAATCCTCTAATTACACACACCCCCGCCCAGCAAACTTGAGGCTCCTGCATCTTCCCAGTCTCAGCAAATGGCTCAGGTCAAAATCCTTTGGGCCATTCTTGACTCCTCTCATTCTCGTATTCTGCTTTCCTGGTAGCAGTCCACCAGGAAATTCTGTCCTTTCCACCTCCAAAATATGCATGCAGTCTGAACACTTCTTTTTTAACCTCCATTGTTTACCCCCTGGTCGTCCCTCCTAGATTACTGCAGCAGTCTCCAAACTGCCCTCTCTTCTGCTTCCCTTGACCCTCTACAGTCTGTTCTAGCAGAGTAGCCAGAGAGGTGCTTTTAATACATAAACCTGATCATATCACTCCTTTGTCACTGCCTTCTAAAACTCCCCATTTCAGAGTTTTCAGGGGATAGATATTAATACATAATTTAAAAATGATACAACATTGTGATTTTTATATATTTATCTGAGAAGACATTTAAAGAATGAATAATTTTACTATAGTAAAAAGTCTTCAATTTCCATTTATTTAGCTATATGAACAAGGTCTCCCAGAACATATATCTTTAAAAGTAGAAAACAAAAAAAAAAAGGGAATAGACTTGATACTGAATCTTGTCTCATTCTACCGATAAATACTATTACTCTATGGATACATGACCTAATTCAGAAAAAAAAAAATCCCAACCCTATCCATGTCATTAAAAGATACATTTTCAACAAAATTTTATTTTTTATGTTAAGCAGTAACTTATCAAAATTCAGGAAATCTAGTTTTGACCAATTATGTCCAATAATAATTGTCACAATAACTCAACCCCTAAGATATTTTATAATACTTAGAGTCTTATGGACACAGAATATAAAAATTTAACATTTTAATTTATGTCCATATAATTGTTGCAGGGAATTATTTGATAGGGACATCTGTAAAATATTTTCCAGCATACTAGTATTTTATATCAGAATAAAATTCTAGGTAAGGGATAAACAAACCCAAGGAGAAACACGCCAAGACACATAATAATCAAATTGACAAAAATCAAAGACAAAGGAAAATTATTAAAAGCAACAAGGGAAAAACGACAAATAACATACAAGGGAATTCCCATAAGGTTAAGAGCTGATTTCTTAGCAGAAACTCTACAAGCCAGAAGGGAGTGGCATGATATATTTAAAGTGATGAAAGGGAAGAACCTACAACGAAGATTACTCTACCTGGCAAGGATCTCGTTCAGACTTGACAGAGAAATTAAAAGCTTTACAGACATGCAAAAGCTAAGAGAATTCAGCACTACCAAACCAGCTCTACAACAAATGCTAAAGGAACTTCTCTAAGTGGGAAACATAAGAGAAGAAAAGGACCTACAAATACAAACCCCAAACAATTAAGAAAATGCTAATAGGAACATACATATTGATAAGTACCTTAAATGTGAAAGGACTAAATGCTCCAACCAAAAGACACAGTCTTGCTGAATGGATACAAAAACAAGACCCATATTTATGCTGTCTACTAGAGACCCACTTCAGACCTAGGGACACATACAAACTGAAAGTGAGGGGATGGAAAAAGATATTCTATGCAAATGGAAATCAAAAGAAAGCTGGAGTAGCAATACTAATATCAGATAAAATAGACTTGAAAATAAAGAATGTTACAAGAGACAAGGAAGGACACTACATGATGATCAAGGGATCAATCCAAGAAGAAGATATAACAATTATAAATATATATGCACCCAACATAGGAGCACCTCAATACATAAGGGAACTGCTAACAGCTATAAAAGAGGAAATCGACAGTAACACAATAATAGTGGGGGACTTTAACACCTCACTTATACTAATGGACAGATAATCCAGACAGAAAATTAATAAGGAAACACCAGCTTTAAATGACACAATAGATCAGATAGATTTAATTGATATTTAGAGGACATTCCATCCGAAAACAGCAGATTACACTTTCTTCTCAAGTGCACATGGAACATTCCCCAGGATAGATTACATCTTGGGTCACAAATCAAGTCTCAGTAAATTTAAGAAAATAGAAATCATATCAAGCATCTTTTCTGACTGCAAAGATATGAGATTAGAAATAAATTACAGGGAAAAAAATGTAAAAAACACAAACACATGGAGGCTAAACAGTATGCTGCTAAATAGCCAAGAGATCACTGAAGAAGTCAAAGAGGAAAACAGAAAATACCTAGAGAAAAATGACAATGAAAACAATATGATCCAAAACCTATAGGATGCAGCAAAAGCAGGTCTAAGAGGGAAGTTTATAGTAATACAATCCTACCTCAAGAAATAAGAAAAATCTCAAATAGACAATCTGACCTTACACCTAAAGGAACTAGAGAAAGAAGAACAAAACCCAAAGTTAGTAGAAGGAAAGAAATAATAAAGATCAGAGCAGAAGTAAATGAAATAGACACAAAGAAAACAATAGCAAAGATCAATAAAACTAAAAGCTGGTTCTTTGAGAAGATCAACAAAATTGATAAACTTTTAGCCAGACTCATCAAGAAAAAGAGGGAGAGGACTCAAATCAATAAAATTAGAAATGAAAAAGGAGAAGTTACAACAGACACCGCAGAAATACAAAGCATCCTAAGAGACTACTACAAGCAACTTTATGCCAATAAAATGGACAACCTGGAAGAAATGGACAAATTCTTAGAAAGGTATAACCTTCCAAGACTGAACCAGGCAGAAACAGAAAATATGAACAGACCTATCACAAGTAACAAAATTGAAACTGTGTGAATCTTCCAACAAACAAAAGTCCATGTCCAGATGGCTTCACAGGTGAATTCTATCAAACATTTAGAGAAGAGCTAACACCCATCCTTCTCAAACTCTTCCAAAAAATTGCAGAGGAAGGAACACTCCCAAACTCATTCTACGAGGCCACCATCACCCTGATACCAAAACCAGACAAAGATACTACAAAAAAAGAAAATTACAGACCAATATCACTGATGAATATAAATGCAGAAACCCTCAACAAAATACTAGCAAACAGAATCCAACAACACATTAAAAGGATCATACACCATGAGCAAGTGGGATTTATCCCAGGGATGCAAGGATTCTTCAATATATACAAATCAATCAATGTGATACACCATATTAACAAATTGAAGAAGAAAAACCATATGATCATCTCAATAGATGCAGAAAAAGCTTTTGACAAAATTCAACACCCATTTATGATAAAAACTCTCCAGAAAGTGGGCATAGAGGGAACTTACCTGAACATAATAAAGGCTATATACAACAAACCCACAGCAAACATCATTCTCAATGGTGAAAAACTGAAAGCATTTCCTCGAAGATCAGGAACAAGACAAGGATGTCCACTCTCGCCACTATTATTCAACATAGTTTTGAAGTCCTAGTCATGGCAATTGGAGAAGAAAAAGAAATAAAAGGAATATAAATTGGAAAAAGTAAAGAAGAAGTAAAACTGTCACTGTTTGCAGATGACATGATATTTAGAATTTTCTAAATCCTAAATCTTTAGGATTTTAAAAATCCTAAAGATGCCACCAGAAAACTACTAGAGGTAATCAATGAATCTGGTAAAGTTGCAGGATACAAAATTAATGCACAGAAATCTCTTGCATTCCTATACACTAACAATGAAAGATCAGAAGGAGAAATTAAGGAAACAATCCCATTAACCATTGCAACAAAAAGAATAAAATACCTAGGAATAAACTTATCTAAGGAGGTAAAAGACCTGTACTCAGAAAACTATAAGACACTGATGAAAGAAATCAAAGATGACACAAACAGATGGAGAGATATACCATGTTCTTGGATTGGAAGAATCAATATTATGAAAATGACTATACTACCCAAAGCAATCTACAGATTCAATGCAATCCCTATTAAATTACCAGTGGCATTTTTTATAGAACTAGAACAAAAAATCTTAAAATTTGTATGGAGACACAAAAGATCCCAAATAGCCAAAGCAATCTTGAAGGAAGAAAATGGAGCTGGAGGAATCAGACTCCCTGACTTCATACTATACTACAAAGCTACAGTAATCAAGACAATATGGTACTGGCACAAAAACAGAAATATAGATCAATGGAACAGGATAGAAAGCCCAGAGATAAACCCATGCACCTATGGTCAACTAATCTATGACAAAGGAGGCAAGGATATACAATGGAGAAAAGACAGTCTCCTCAGTAAGTGATGCTGGGAAAACTGGACAGCTACATGTAAAAGAATGAAATTAGAACATGTCCTAACACTATACACAAAAATAAACTCAAAACGGATTAAAGACATAAATGTAAGACCAGACACTATAAAACTCTTAGAGGAAAACATAGGAAGACACTCCTTGACATAAATCACAGCATGATCTTTTTTGACCCACCTCCTAGAGTAATGGAAATAAAAACAAAAATAAACAAATGGGACCTAATGAGACTTAAAAGCTTTTGCACAGCAAAGGAAACTATAAACAAGATGAAAAGACAGCCCTCAGAATGGGGGAAAATATTTGCAAATGAATCAACGGACAAAGGATTAATCTCCAAAATATATAAACAGCTCATGCAGCTCAATATTAAAAAAACAAATAATGCAATCCAAAAATGGGCTGAAGACCTAAATAGACATTTCTCCAAAGAAGATATACAGATTGCCAAGAAACACACGAAAGGATGCTCAACATCACTAATCATTAGAGAAATGTAAATCAAAACTACAATGAGGTATCACCTCACACTGGTTAGAATGGGCATCATCAGAAAATCTACAAACAACAAATGCTGGAGAGGGTGTGGAGAAAAGGGAACCCTCTTGCACTGTTGGTGGGAATGTAAATTGATACAGCCACTATGGAGAATAATATGGAGGTTCCTTAAAAAACTAAAAATAGAGTTACCATATGACCCAGCAATCCCACTACTGGGCATATACCCAGACAAAACCATAATTCAAAAAGACACATGCACCCCAATGTTCATTGCAGCACTTTTTACAATAGCCAGGTCATGGAAGCAACCTTAATGCCCATTGACAGACGAATGGATAAAGCAGATGTGGTACATATATACAATGGAATATTACTCAACCATAAAAAGGAACAAAACTGAGTCATTTGTAGAGACGTGGATGGCCCTAGAGACTGTCATACAGGGTGAAGTAAGTCAGAAAGAGAAAAACAAATATCGTATATTAACACATGTATGTGGAATATAGAAAAATGGTTCAGATGAACCAGTTTGCAGGGCAGAAATTGAGACACAGATGTAGAGAACAAACGTATGGACACCAAGGGGGGAAATCTGGGGGGGGGGGTGGGATGAATTGGGAGATTGGGATTGACATATATACACTAATGTGTATAAAATAGATAACTAATAAGAACCTGCTGTATAAAAAAAATAAAATTAAATTAAAAAAAAAGACTGAGGCAGCAAAAAAAAAAAAAAAATTCTGGGTGAGGAAGAGACTGGAAAAACAAGTTCAGAAAGAAAAAGGAAGAATGTAAAATTTCCGACTGCTAAAGAAGAGCATGTTCATGAATTTTTTAAATGGATGACGATAGATATCAAATAGTTCCAGGATTTAAATTCCACTGGATACATTTAAGATAGTGATGTAATAATATTATTTTTAAAATAGCAATACTTATAATATGCTGGATGTGGCATCCTTTGTGACTATTTAAGTTTATGATGACAAATGTTGCATATTTAAAAATGTTTAAGTTGATGCTTAGTTTTTCAAAAATTTAAAAGGGAAACATAAGCAGAAAGTTTGAATTCTAGTGCTGCAGTAGAATCTAACCTGGAGAATAAATATTAATACTTATTAAATGTTAATATATACTAGACACTGTTCTAAGTATTTTATAACATTTTGTTAAAGATTTATAATAAGGGTATATATAATAATGATGATCCAGAATTTATTAGCGGTAATAAAGCAACTTTTATTTAGCTCACAATGTTGTGGGTTAGGAATGTGGGCAGGGCTCCTGCCGTTCTCACTTGGGGTATCTCATACAGTTGCAATCAGATGTTGGCTGGGACTAGTCATCTGAAGGACTGACTGAGCCCGAACACCCAAGCTGGCTTGTTCCCAGAGTTGGTGGTTGACGTTGGCCATTGTCTGGGAACTTGTCTGGGGCTACTGATGAGAGCACCTACATGAGACTCTCCACCGTGACGCTCTCAAGGTAGTCAGGTTTCTTACATGGTAGCTCCCTTCCTCCAGAATGAACGTTCCAAGAGTGGTGGATGAAAGCCATATGGCCTTTCCGAGGTAGCTGTGGAAGTCGTATAGCATCTCTTTTACCGTATTTTACTGATGAAAGCGTAAGCGGGCGAGGCGGGCGTGCGGCCGTTAGCGCACGACCATCATCTCGCGAGACCCTTAGTTCGGTGGTTAGAGGTTGCGCTCTGCCAATGGTCGGCGGCGGGACCGTGGTGCTCGCGGCGGAGAGTGAGGTGAGAGGTGGATGGAACTTCTCCCCGGGGTTATCTGGCCTCGGGCTGGCCGGTGAGCGGGGTGGGGCGGGTGGTGGGCAGCCAGGGACAGGCTGAGGGCTGTGTCCCGCAGAGCTCCAGAGCCCTCGCCACTGCTGCGCACTGGCCGGGCCCAGGCCTGGAGGCAGCCGCGAACCTCTCCCCGATCCCCGTCTCCACGACCTAATGGCAGGGGCTGTCACCCTGGGTTGCAGTCCACGGGACCTGGCCCCCCGTCCCCCATTTGGGCGGCCTGGGGAGCCTCAGGGCCGGCTGGGCCCTGGGCACCTGGCTCCCTCAGTGATGACAGCTGGGCAGGGTCTGGGGACCTGGTCCTGAGGGCGTCGCCAGCTGAGGTCGGCCTCCTCAGCTGGGCCTGGGCACTGGTGGGAGGACCCAGACTGGGTGCTGGGCTCCGGGGCAGGGTAACCGGGCCCCGCAGGGACCCCCTCCTCACAGCCAGGGCCTGGACCTCAGAGGGCAAAAGTTGAGCCTTGAGGCCTTGCCCTTTCTTGTCAGAACAGAGAATAGCATTTTGGTGGAGGTTTACAGGAACATCGTGACCTGACCTCAAGAACGAAGTGTCTGACAGCAAGAATTTTGCAACAACTAATTGCACCCCTCCCTCGCCTTTCCTATAAAAGGGCTTTGCTGAAAGCTTTAGGGATTTGGGGTTTTTAAGGCATGAGCCACGCATTTCCTTGCAGGGCCCTGCAATAAACCTTTCTCTGCTCCAAACTCCGACCTTTTGGTATTGCTTGGCCTCGCTGTGCCTCGGGCACAGGGACTTGTGTTCGGTAACAAAAGCAGTCAGAAAACCACTCAGACTCAGGGGAAGGGAAACAGGCCCCACCTCTCAATGAAAGGAATGTCAAAGAATTTGAGGGCTGTATTTTAAAACTGCCACACATATAAAATTACCTCTGGTTTTTGTTGTTGTTGTTGTTGCTGTTATTAGATGAGGAAACTGAAGCACGGTGGGGTTAAGTGATTTGCCTAAGATCACAGAACGGGTGGGTGATGGAGTTAGGATTCAAATCCAAGCAGTCTGACTCCAGAGCAGAGCTCTTAAACAAAACAACCCTGCCTCCTGAGAAAGGCAAGCCAAGGGAAGTGTGAAGCCCCCTTGGCTGAATGAGCATAGACTCCCCTCCCCAGTTCCACTGCAGAGCCCCCTGTTGACACATCCCCAACACTATCAATCTGGGGAGACTGTCCCCAGAGTCTACACTTTCAGGAGTCTGTTGCTATGGATACCACGTTGCCAGAGCTCTTCAATGACTCAAGGGATGGAGGGCAGGGAGAGGAGCTGGAGAGGCTGCAGCCACTGGTGGTACAGGTTCCTGAGCCCCCAGACTCAGGTGGGACAGATCTGGTGCTTGGTAGCAGCTGTCCTGTGGCCCTTTGGTAGTTGCTTCAGGTGGCTCATGGCTTGGTGGTCACGGTTCTAATCCTAGACTACCCTGGATACTAATACTAAACAGCTTTTACCTGAATGTGGGAGAGTCCACGTGGTGTGATTTGTTGTTTCCTCATCCTTGGCTTGGATTGGCTAACAGCCAAGATCCTCAGAGCTAACTCTTTAAGAAGAGCCTCTTTCCTTCTTTCTCTCCTGCCATTCTCAGAGGCTATAAGACCTCACTACACCTCTGTGATTTATAACTTATGGTCTTGCATGGACAGAGAAATTCACTAACTTTCCTGAGTTCTTTACATGTAGCCGACACTGAGGCAGTTCATACAGGAGGGACTGAGGCTGATTAGGGGGATGCCTGGGGCTTAGGGCATCACCAAATAACTTTGTGGTAGACATCTAAGTGGGCACTGATATCATTGTCCCCTGAGCTAGGACAGAGGTCAGACTGGTTGGTAGGCATGTGGGTCAGTCCCATGCATCTTAACCACAAGGGTCATTAACTGAATTTTCTTTCCATCTTTCAGAGCTAGTTTTCATGTGCAGTGGGCACATACCCCCCCACACACACACATCTGGACCCATGCACACATAGGCTCTCACCACTTCCTATCTACTATTTTTTTTTCATTCCAACTTAAGCCTCAGTCTCCTCGATTGTAAGGTGATTCTTATGCTTCCACCCATCATACGTATTGAGAAGGTCAGTTACTGAATCAGTTATGGTAGGCTGCAAAAATGAAAGCATGTTTGACATATGTGGTTCACTGACATTCGAAAAACCTCCTTTTCCCAAAGGATTATAAAATAGATTGAAAATATTATTTTAATGTTTACACAAAAGGAATAATCCTGCCCGTGCTTTGATATTGTTAAACTTATTTGAGGAAATTCACATTAAAACTTTAAAAACTCTAAAGGGACTCTAATTAAGAATGCCTAATGAGCCTCCAGTTGTTTTTTTTATAACTCTAAAATGATGATCAAATATAATTTACCAAACACTACGGTTCAGAGTTATCATTGTTAAATGAAGCAGAAGACCAACTTTGCAGAAGGAATAGCACCGTAAAACTTCAGTTTTTTACCCCCACAAAGTCGTTGGGGGTTGTTTTTAAAATTTCCGTGTTCCAGGATATCAGAAATAGTGGCCGCCTTAGCTCTTCCTTAGGAAACTTAGAGATACCCTTTCATCCCCAGCCGGCTCAGTTACAGCTTTGCGGCAGGATAAGGTTAAGGGGATGGGGAAGGACAGGAAAGAGGAGGGAGGCAGAAACAGAAAAATCAATTCAAATTACTTTGGTGACAGTGACTTCGAGTCTTCTCTGAAAGACAGACGCGAACCTCCAGGATGCTGGCAGCCCGGACTGGGACGGCAGGGAGTCAGATCTTGGAAGAGAACCCCAAGTTAAGGAAACTATCTGGGCTTCCCATAGGGAGCAAAGACAAATCTCCCAAGAAAGCTTCAGAAAATGGGAAAGACAGCAGCCTCAGCCCCTCGGGGCAAACCCAACTCAGGGCTCGGCAACTGGCTCTGGTGCGGGAAGTGGAGATGAACTGGTACCTAAAACTCTGGGAGCTGTCCAGTGAGCACACCACCGCCTACACCACCGGCATGCCTCACAGGTAAGCCTTGCCCCTCCCTGCACTGGCTTTATGAGACCCTGTTTGAAAGCGCTCTCCAGAGTGGATGCTTAGATTTCTTTTCCCGTGCTGCTGGAGATTTAACAACTCTAACTGCCTTACAGATGATTGACACTTCAGAATGTATAACTACACAGAGCAGGAACTTGGTGAAAATGGCAAATAATACCCCCTGGATTGTTATTCAGAAAACACCCCTTGTAAGGAGGCAGTAGACACTCAAGAGCTGAGAGGAAGAAGGAGTATGGCATTAAGATTTGTCTTAAGTAACAATCAGAGGAGTTCAAAGATTGTGTGAAAATGCCCCCTTCCAAAGCAACAACAAATTCTTTGCAATCTTTCTCCACTTCCTTTACCTTAAGACCTTGGGGATGAGGGAGGGAAATGTGTTTTGCTTGTTTGAAAAGTGTACAGTTGAATAGTGTGAACTTGTTGAATGAGAGCTCAGCATGCAATGGGGGTACAGAGGAGAACACATTGACCACCAACCTGGGGATCTGGGCCCCCTGTCTAAGAGAGCATCAGGAGAAAAAGGTACTTTAAAAAAAAAAGAGGTCAATGTAAGACAAATCCCTGTAGATTTTCTCTCTGTCCTTTTCTCAGCCTCGGCTTCAAATAACGCAGAGGAGGAATAATTTCACAAATCCCAATCTTATAAGGCAAAATGTATGGAGTAAAAGTGTCTGGAGTCCTGAAATTTAAGAGTACTTATTCACTGTAACTGTTACTTTCAATGAAATGGTCAAAGAGTGGAAAACTTCTTTTGTAGAGACCAGTAGCATAGAAATTCCAGAATGTATTCTGTTTATCAAAGCATCCCAGTGTGCTCTGAGCTGCCCCATTTTTATATTTCTAATTCTAAAAAGATATTATAGGAAAACATTTAGCAATTGAATTAACTGATGCATATAAATGAAAAATTTGTTGGACCACAAACTTCAAAATGCCTGAACTTTCATTTTTCAAACCTTTCCAAGGCAGGAATAAAATAGATATTTCCAAATCTAAGCCACTATTTAAAAATCAGCATTTAAAAAGTAGAAGAGGATAAAGTGTCTGGAAGCGTTTGATGAAACACATTTACTATTTATGGCTGAAGTGATTTGTCTGAAGCTCCTGTAAGCTGCTGTGCCTACATTTGGGATATAATAGAGGAAGGAGCAAGAAGAATGTTCTCAGTCAAAGAAAGCATGAATGAGTTTGTCAGTGTTGGGAATGTACCTCATATCTATAAATCTTAAACCTTAAAGCCATTATTAAAGAACTTCTGGAAAAAGAGTTAGATGGCAAAGGAAAGTCTCGATAATGTTTTCCTTCCTCAACACAGTCTTTTACTTACTCCAGACCAGAAACTTTCCTTAAAGGAGTCTAACACAGGACTATAAAATTCCTACACTATTATTTGACATTGTAATAACATTTATCAGGTCAGAGGTGAATATAAATTAAGGTAATCAGTTTGAGCCAGCAACTTTTGGGAAAAGAAAAACAAACTCTCCTCTTTTCTGCTTTACTCAAACAATAACAGTTTGTCATGTATTCAGGTGAGATGATCTAGAAGTAATTGTTTCCATGGTAACAATGGACATATTATTAATCATTGATTCACAATAGCCTTGTGAGTCCCTTGTCTAGTGACTGTGTTAAAAAACAGTGAAACTCATGTCTATCTTACATCATCAAAAATGAAAAATGTCTCCTCCCCCTTTATTTTTACAGCATGACATTTCCAGGAGGAAACTAGTGTGTGCAGATGGCACTAAGCCCATTTATAAATTAGATTTATTGCAGAGCTCAATGTGTATATAATTCAGAAAAAGGCAGTTTTACTTACCGCCAGCTCCTTTCCATTTTACACCCCAATGTTAGAACTACTGCCTTAGCTGAGTTCTTGAGATTAGTGGGGCAATGACAATTACAATGACAGTGAGCGATGGTGCAATCCCTTCAAATTGTAATGTAAGCATTTGAACATGCAGTTCCCCAAGCCACCTGTTTTTCTTTCATTTATAGATGTTGCCTGTGAAGAAGTTACAGAAAGTTTTTCTGGCCTTCCAATTGTCCTTTCTTCCAACAGCACAGCCCAAGAGTGATATCTCCATTAGAGACCTATATGTAGAAGATAAATATGATTAATATAGAATATAAACAAACGTATCCATCTGTGAAATTTTACTTACAGGACAGAATATGAAATGCTTTGAAGAGTCCTTGAAGACATTACACATTTGCTATGGGCAGTAATTCTTTGGGTCTTTGGTTAATGGCCATCAGTAGGGAATTGCTAGAGGGCTCTCACTCTAATTTCTTTTCTGAGAAGATGGAATGAAAATATTTTACAGCAGGTTAATTCTAGTTCATGAGGGATTTGAGGACTGTCTTATGCCCAGATTCAATGGTAACTTATATTTGAAACAAAAGGTATTATTAAATGATTGGAAGAAATTGTTAGAGAAGGGTCCAGTAGTTTTGGTATATTTAAGAAAGAAAATTACAGGAATCAGGGCAGACAATGCACATTAGTCTGGTGGTAAGTGGTTCTGACTCCCTTTCTGGGACTGTGTTTGCATAGGACCACATATGAAACAATCTAATATAATTTGCTTCATACTGACTGGCCATTTTGCATAGTTGTCTGATGACCCAGTGATGCTGATGTATTTTAGATGATGGCTCATTCCTCTGCAGAGAGAGGGAGGGTAGTGCAGGGGCCAGAGTCCTGGAGTTGGAGGCAGAGGGCTAGCTTTTACTTCCTGTGTAACTGTGGATGTGATTTTTTAAAAATTTATTTGTTGTTTTTATTTATTTTTTATAAATTTATTTATTTTATTTACTTATTATTTTTGGCTGCGTTGGGTCTTCATTGCTGTGCACAGGCTTTCTCTAGTTGCAGCGAGCGGGGGCTACTCTTCGTTGCGGTGTGCGGGCTTCTCATTGCAGTGGTTCTCTTGTTGCTGAGCCCCGGCTCTAGGCGCGTGGGCTCAGTAGTTGTGGCTCACGGGCTCTAGAGCGCAGGCTCAGTAGTTGTGGTGCACAGGCTTAGTTGCTCTGCGGCATGTGGGCTCTTCCCAGACCAGGGCTCGAACCCGTGTCCCCTGCATTGGCAGGCGTATTCTTAACCACTGCACCACCAGGGAAGCCCTGTTGTTCTTAAATAACGTTTTTTTTTTTCAGTTTACAAAAGTAACATCTGAACTTGGTAGGAAGTTTTAAAAACAGAAACATAAAAAGAAAGGGTAACCACTGGTAATATTTTGGTGTGCTTTCACCTAGCCTTTTGAATTGGAATCATACTATATTTTTTCACTTAATAGTATGACAGCCTATTTTGTTATCTTAAAAACCACTTAAAATTTTCTAAGGACTATATATTATGGCTCTATTATTGCTTAGCCATTCTTATTTTACTATTTATCATTATCATAAATTATAATAAACATCTTTATATCAGACTTAAAAAATCATATCTCTGGTTATTTTCTTAGGCTCTATTTCTAGAATTGGAATTAATGGGAAATATTACATATACATATATAAACTTGTATATATTTATTCTTAATGCAATTGCTTTGTGAAAATATTTTCGCAGTGTACATTCCCTCTGGTAATATTCTAGAGTGCTTATCTCATTGTTTTTTCTATACTAGATAGTGTTTATATGGAATCTATAGGTTGAGTTTTATAGTTTAACAAATTGTTGGGTAGGTTAATTACCTTTCGTGAGTTTGAGTTTCTTCGACTGCAAAAGAGGACTAATAGCATTATAAAGGACTGTTGTAAAAATTAAATGAGATAATGTAGAAATGATTTGAAAAGTAATGTATTTTGCTTTCAAACTCTTTGAAGTAAGGGTCAAGATGAGTCTCCATGTTGTGTATGGTGTATTTAAGGCTTATGAAGATAATTAAGGGTGACTCAACATATCTAGCAAAAATGTTCACTTCACCTAGCACCTGACTGCCGAGGATCCTATTGTGCTCAATTAAAATTTATGAGAGACTATTGTGTGTTCTTACAGAGGCTTTTTAGGAATTCATACGATCACCACCCTCCTGGAGAAAAGTGACTTAGGGATAGAATAGAAAGAGCTTTTAAATACTATCAGAATTAACATTCCAAACCAGAGCTGACTGAACCTATTTATTTGAACTGACTGGACATGTAGTAGGACAAGGCAGCATATGAATGAATGTTGAGCTATAGCATTTCAATAGTGATTTCTACCATCTTAATAAATGTTTATTAGCTGGAGAGTAGTTACACTGAGTAGTTATATTTTTAATATTTCCTCTCTGCTGTCGAAGTTCCCTGACTTCTTAGAAGTCATTAACTTCTGTGCGCTTCCAGAGGATCAGACGTGGTCCTACGGGAAGACAGGCAGTTCTCCCAGGTGAGTTTTGGTGGACTCAGTTCCTGCCAGCAGGACAGCAGGTGATCCATGAGCATAGCAACCTCTGGCTTGGGTTTATGCAGGAAGATCTGGCTGTTGAGAATCAAGCCTGCGGTCAGCGAATGAACACTGAAGAGCTGTTGATTGAACATCCTCTCTGTAGGTGACACAAAGGAGAATTAATTAAGAATTCTGCCCTCAAGTTAGGTGCAGCTTAGGGGAGATGAGACATGTATGTAAATAAGAAGTGCTACATAAAAGAATGTCACAACAAAGCTCGGAGGAAGGAGTGAGTGCTCCCAGCTGCAGTGATTAGATCTGGAACCACAAGATGCGCAGGACTTGAGCAAGAGGAGATGGGGGCCGGGGAAGGCAACCCATGTGGGGAAGAGCGTGAGCAAAGGCACAGATGTATGGAAGTATGGAATAGGAATGGAGAGCTGCTTCTATTCACGAGGCTTCTGCAACAATCCTGGAAAGGTTCTTAGAGGCTGGAGCTGGGAGTGTGGCCAGGAGAGTGAGAGAAGAGGAGACCGTTTCAGAGACTTGGGAGTTGGGCAGAGAGCAGGTGTAAAGGAGAGGCGGAGCATGGAGGCTACTCTCAAGAAGATACAGTGGAGGTGGGGAGAGAGGATGATAGTTGAAGTCTGAAGCAGGGTCGGGGAGAAGTATGCAGGAGAAAGCAGATGTGTAGAAGTTTGTGAGCAGATTGGAGGAATCCAGGGGATAGAGAAAGTATGTAATGCAAGTAGTGAAGCAAAGTCCCTAAAGAGGAAGAAAATGGATTTAAGGGCACCAAATGCAGGTGCTGGCTTTGGCAAAGGGAAGTGTCGGTGGAACCTGGTGATGAAGAACACATTTCTGGAGTCCTGTAGTCTGCAGGACTGCACCCCAGTGGCACCACCTACCAGATAGAAGCTCTGGGCCTGACAGAGGCAGCTGACTTGGGGATTAAGGTCATAGATCCCGGAGCCAGGTTGTTGGGTTCAAGCCCTGCCTCTGGCACATAGTAAGTGTATTATTATACAAAGGTTAATTATACAAAGCATATTATAATTATAATATAATTTGTATAATTATACAAAGCATAATTCCTGCCCTTGTTATTATCATAAAACTATTATTGGATCTACCAAAATGAAGGATGCCTCCCTTTTCTGGAGTCTCCTGACTCTACTCTGGTTCTGTAAATGGGTATAAGAATACCTAGCTCAGAAGACTAGTGTAAATGATGTAAAACATGTGCTGTAGATTGGACACGTGATCAATTTTGGTCCCCTGTCACTTCCTCTTCCCCCTCCTCTATCGACCTAGAACATAGTGAACAGCACCAGTAACATGATATCAGGGATGACAGAGTGATGGAAATAGGCTACAATGGAATAACTCTAAATTTTTAAACCAATATTTTTTTCTTAGAAAACACTCTTGATTAGATTTTTTCTTATTAAAGAGAAAGCTCTTCTTTTTTAAAAAAGATGATATATATTTCTTAGAGCAGGCACACTTTCTTTAAGTTTCTAACTCTTGGAATATCTATATGAGAAATTACCTAGAAGTATCTTTCTACAGATATTAGAATATGAGGACATTGTTGGGTAGTTTACTGTGATTTTAGACATATGCCAGAAAGATTGCTTCCTAGCTTGTTGTCCTGTTGTTTTGAATATTAGTGTAAATCTTGGTCTGCTGAACGATTGGATGAGGAATGAGAGGGTGAACCTGAATAGGACAGGGATTATGTAGCCAGAGAAAGTTCCTAGCATCCCAGCAGCAGCCTCTGGGGAGACGTGGGTCCTTAATGGTGACGATGATGTCCTGTGACTTAGGACCATAAGGCTGTACTTGCCGTGTGCAGCTGTACCCCCAGGGTGGTGAGTCAGAAGCAGACATACCTGGGCAGGCACACCCACCCTCACCGTAGGGACTTGCTTCAGTTTGCATCTCTGTGATTGCTATTTGGGTTGTCTGGAGAAAATTGAGCCAGTTTCTCACTGTTACATTCCTATGTTGGGCCACGTTTCTGTGTGTCCAGTTCCTTCAGAAGAATTGCGGACACCTTGAAGGCACTGTTTATGTTTTGGTCCTCTGACTTGCCCTCAGGGTTCTCTCCTAACTGGATGTTAGTGGATTATATAGAGCACAGCAGCTCCAGTTCCTCTTGCCCTGGTATCCTCTGCCTTTCCAGAGGACAGGCTCGTGCAATGGCAGGAGCACTGGTTGAGGGGTTTGGAGACATGATTTGAATCCCATTTTGCTCCATGACCGTAGTTAGGTTTTAAAAGTTCTCCAGAACCACTGCCCCCTCTGTAAAATAGAAGACTAGGCAAGATGATCTCTTGGGCTCTTTCCAGCCCTGAGAATACATGGTATAATATAATCCAGAGCAAAGGAACAGAGTTTGATTTTCTGCTCACTGACCTTTATAGGGACTGTGCAGTTGTGTTAACTCTGCAAGAAAAAGGAAATGAGTTGATGCTTCGTTCTGAAGTTTTAAGAGCAGTAGAAAATTCTCTTTGATATTTAGAGTATATCATTTTAGTAATTGGTTGACCAGTGCCAGATATGTTTGATTTTTTTAGAAAATAAATTCTTTAATAGAAGGAGACAGAGTCACACAAACACCTTCAACTTGTAATGTCCCTGCTTATGAAATGTTTTCACCTTCATGACCTCGTGTGCCTTCTCGCAACATAAATCACATGTTCTTATCTCCTACTTTCTGATGGGAGAACGTGCCTCATGAAGGTGGCCTGTCTGATCGTCCAGGCCTAGACCTTGGGTCTCCTGGTCCCTCAGCCAGGGCTCTTTACTTGCTTTCAGTGTTTCCAAAACTATGGCACACTAGTACCTGAGATGATATTGGGGGACATGTGGACATTAAATCTCTCAGTGGTTTTATATTTGTTTTCATGAGCATTAGGAAAAAATGTATAACTTACACCTTAAACTTATGAATTCATGGTTATCATGGCAGGGGACAAAGCTAAGTTTTAAAGTAAGTAAGTCAGTTTAAAGGAAAATATTCAGTAAATATGAGTAGAGGTGGAACTCAGATCTGACAAAATCCTGAAGATGGTTCACAAAAGACTATTTAGTTCATCTCCTTCACATTTATCAAGCATCTATAAAGCATCATGCCATCTGCCCAGGGCTTCTTATATTCATTCCATTTAATCCATACAACAGCCCCATGGACTTGTTACAACCCACATCCTCACTGATGAAGAACATGGCTCTGCTTATTCACTTTCTGTCTATTGCTGCTTAATTTTTTCTTCTTTTCCCATCAAGAGACTAAAAGATTCCCTGGGCTGCCTCTCTGTGAATAGGCTCAAGTATATTCCCGGTTACCTCTTTGAGCCATTGCTATTTTACTCCATGTCCAAGGTTAGCCTTTCTAGTTCTGTCTCTATATATTGAATATTCTGCTTCTCCTGGGGTGGGGTAACATCATGCTGTGATTTTAAAATTTAGCTTTAGTTATTTAGCTTAGTTTTATTTTATACAGCTTAGGTGTATTTTATATAGCTTGGTTTATTAATTTTTTACATTCACCCTTCAGCTTGTTGTGTACTTCTGGTGTTAGTCAACGAGAGACATTGTACATCTTGCTTTCTATATAAGCCTCCAGGGCTATATAACCTGGGGGCAGATCAGCATGGGCTCTGATGTCAGGCCAACCCAGTTCTGAACTCTGATTCCACTGTGCACTACCCACCACTATGTGACCTTGGACCTCAGTCTCCTTACTTGTAAAATGGGAATAACAATATTAGACATTCATAGAGTTGGGAGGATTAAATGAGATATCTATCAAAGTTTTAGCACGGTGCTGAGTGCATAGAAAGGACCCTTCAGCAAATGCTGTTATCACTGTTCCCCTTTGGAGTGCCATCAGCCTTCATCTGTTACTTTACTTCCACAGTCTTTCTTTCTCTGGATTCCTTCCATGTGCTCCCTAAGCCTGGGAAAATTCCTAGACTCTAAGAGAAAGGTCTTGACATTCTGCTTCCCTCCTTGTTTCACTTAGAACCCCGTTCTTCTAAGATTTACATTTATGCCCTCATTTAAAATCCTTTCTGATTAGCAAGGACCAAATATCTGTCTGACATGTCCTCTCTCCATGTGGAGAGGATCAGTCCATTGTCTTTGGAATAGAGAGGCCTGGGTTTAAAGTATGGCTCTGTTGCTGGTTAGCTGTGTGGATTTCAGCAAATCGTGTAGCATCTCTGAGCCTCAGTTTGTTCATCTCTATGGTGGAAACAGAAACATCTGCATTCTCTATCTTATAGGATTTTAAAGGTTAGATCCAATAGTATGTGTGAAAATCCTTGGTATGCTATAAACCATAACCACTATATGTTTGCTACTTTATTATTTTTATTTTCTTCTGCCCTGAGACATTGGCTCTGATTCAGTCTAGAACATGGCTTGAGAGCATGGTTACCCCTAATCTGCTTCTCTAGTAAACACAAGGGCAGATACAGCCACACTTCTCTCCCAGACCCTGGGCAGGGTTTCTTGGGTACACTGCAAAGACCATAACACCTGCCTTCCTTTCCTAATATCAGCAACTGCTTACTGAATACCTATTGTAGACCCAGCCCTTTCCTTATATTATTCAATTTAATCCTTTCTAATAATCCGTGGTGTGGCTGTTTTTTATCATCTCCACTTCATGGGAGGAAACTGAAACTTAGAAGATCCTCCCCATGGTCAGATTCAAGTAAGCAATAGAAATAGCACTTGAACCTGGATAGTGGGCTGCAGATGTTACCTCTTAACCCCACAGAATATTTCCTCCCCAAGTTTGGGTTAATTGTGGATGGCTACTGAGATGTTACTTTAGTAATTTCACCTTCCACTTTCCATCACAGTACAAAGTTCCTTACGGGAACACAGTAAGGAATCACAGCTTCCCTATTCCTGCTTAAGGCCCTTGCCTTTGCCCTGTGAAGGGCTGGGAGATGTCAGGGAGCAGCTCAGATGGGGAGGAAGTCACTCAGGTGGAGAGCAAAGCGCTGTGCAATAGAGTGGACTATGGATTTCAATATTTCTTCAGGCTTCTCTCCATCAAAAGAGCTATGTAAGAACAGAGGCCCTGGAGGCCCCCAAGCAGCATCCTCTGTTAGATGAATTTAACTCAATTTCAGATCTTAGGTTTGAGTCAGTCTTTGGCCATCTCCCCTCACGCAAGCTCTAAGAGGATGCAAAGGTTACACAGCAACAGCTGCCCCGGACTTTCCAATTTTAGATTATGGTTGTCACTAAATGGCATGTGCTAACGTTCTGCCAGAGATTTTCACTGTTGTATTTTGTGCTTTTGCTTTGCGGGAGGAGGAAGCTGCATAGTTCTGAGGAGCACTTGCTCCCACTTCTCTGGAAAGGACAGTTGAAACAATGTTTCCTTTCCCCAACAGCCTTTCTAGCGACCAGAGAGATACCATCAGGTGTCAGTCTTACAGTTTTGGAGGAAAATCTCCATTCCAAGGCAAGACAAATTGGGAGTTTTTTGTGCATTGGCATACACATTGCAACCTAATCACAAACAAAGACTTGCCAAATATTTCTTCAGTCATCAGGAAATTAAACTGGGCCCCAGACCAGATATTTGGTTCTGGTTTCCAATCCAGAAAGAGCTTATTAAGGTTAGGCTGTGAGTAAATGCCCTTTACAAAATAAAAGTCCATTGATTTTTTAATTAAAGGTAACCCTAGCTGCTAAATCCTGAAACCTCATTGACCTGATATAAGAAAGTTTATTTCCTACTGATGTAAGTCCAGTCAAGGGTAGGAAGTTCCGGTTAGGTGGGATCCAGGCTGATGCAAATTCTGTCATCTTCAGCTTTTGTTTTCTAAGCTGGCTGGTGGCTGAGTATTGACATTGATCCAGCAAACAGGAGAAGAATATGGAGGATTGTAGGGAAGATCACTGTAAGTGGCAGCTGTGGATAGAAGTCACATTGGCTGGAATTCAGTCACATGACCACACTGAACTGCAAGGGAGGCTGGGAACTGTAGTGCAAATGTGTGCCTAGGAAGAGAGGAAAACAGGCAAGGTGAACAGCTGGCCGGTTTCTGCCACAGAACCATGGTCAGAGCAGAGTGAAGGAGGTGCTGAGGTAGAGTCTGGCTGCTTCCTGTAACAGGGAGGGGCCAAGGCACTCCTTTCCCTTGAACGTTATTCCTCTCATTCCAGGCCTGACCCCTCCGAGCCTGGCCTTTGCCACATGGTGGGTAAATCTCTTCTGGCTTCTCTACTTGGAACTCAGTTTCCTGTTTCACTGAGAAGATTGAGAAGATTGACGGCCCTTCAGAAACCTGCAGATGGTGACTTGCTATCAGCTTGGCAGGCACTGGGACACAGCCTTGCTGATGTCAGTCCATGGGTGCTCAGCTCCCAGTTTGAACCTCTCAGGGTTTTTTTTAAATTGCCCTAAGACTCACATGTGGCTGAATGAGCCAGGAGCCTTCCTGCAGCTTCTGTTTTATTCCTCCTGCGGGCGGTTGTGGAGTTGCCACAGTGCAGCAGGTCACCCCTTCCCACGGTAACAGCCACAGGCTCTGGCTGACAGCTCATGAGGCAGGGTCAGGCACATGGAAACAAAGACCAGAGAGCCTTGTTGAGAGCCAAGAGAGCTCAACTGATTCAGTCTCTTATTTCAGAACTGGACAGGTATGTGTCTTTAAGAGGAGCATCTACGATAGTATGTTCATTCAAACGATGTAATCATTACATATGTTTTTCTATAATGCACTTGCAGGATTCTTGAAGACAGATAAGCCAGTTGCTCTGTTCCCAGCAGCAGGGTGCACCATGGTTTTGAATATAATATTATTAGTAAAACTGCATATGTTCTGGCATTCCTTCTCCGTTTCGCTATTCTCACACAAGATACATGCACATTTTTGTGTGGAAGGGTGAGGAATTTGAGGAACAATTCAAGAGCCGTTTTTTAATTACAAACTTGAAATAATTCACTTAAAAAAAATCAAAGCCCAAAGTGCATTTTGTAGCTTAATCTTCATATTTAATTTGATTATAGCAGTGAACATTAGGCATGAAACAAGCTGCCCAAAAGGACTGTTGAATTATTTAATTACCTATGGGACTGAGGAGGTGATAGTCAGCATAAACAATTCCACAAGTGGGGTGCATTAGAAAGATCAGCTATTTCTGTCTCCAAGCTTAGTAAATTGCATTATGTGACTATCCAAACAGCAATTGCTTGTTGAACAGACTATTAAATGCTTAAGTCTGTTTGCAATATTTTAGGTTCCAGATGGTCATTTATCTAAAAGAAATGGCAAAAAAATACTAAGTGTTAACGTGTTTTAAAAGTATTTTCAGTTGAATGAATTTCCAATGAAGTCAATATTCAGAATTCAAGGACACTCTTTCCATATATACAATATTGAAAGAACTTCTAACAAACTAGAAAGTTAAACAGAAATGCATTCAAGAGGTTTGATCATCTGTTATGTTCATTTCTGGGAATATGGTGATACATGAGGCAGGCTTCTTGCCCTGAATAATTTCAGAGTCTTCTCAGGGAAGATAAGTCTACAATAACATTTGTATCGGTGTGATGTTTGAAGTGTGAATGAAGCTCTATGGAAATAAAGATAAGGAAATAATTAGTTCTACCAGGAGGCGGGGAGACAGGGAATAGAAATGTCAAGGAAAAATACACACAAAATGCACCTTTTCAACTCGACTTTTATAAGAATATGCAGGAATTTGTGGGCATGTGAACCAGCAAAGAGGCAGGTGGGATAGGGGCAGCAGAAAGAAGTGTGTAGTCTGTAGCTCAAAAACAAAGTTGACTCTTTCCTGGGCTAGGAATCAGCTAAGCCACTAAGTTACTAGTAACAGGGAAAAAGTTGGTGAGAATGGTCAAGATAATATTCTTAAATGCAGAAAATAATTCTGCATTTGACATTGTCGGAGAGTGAAAATTTTCAATCAAGCGATTTTCCCCAGTACCTGAAGCTTTCTAATTTAACTGTCAAGGATTTATTTTAACTTTTTAAACCTGAATAAGCAACTTGACACCTCTAG
Organism: Balaenoptera physalus; assembly: GCF_965194825.1. Lineage (NCBI taxonomy): Eukaryota > Metazoa > Chordata > Mammalia > Artiodactyla > Balaenopteridae > Balaenoptera > Balaenoptera physalus. The sequence goes on from NC_138891.1 coordinate 37,486,523, forward strand.
TTTATCTTAATAAATGTCAACTATTGTGCTATGTTAAAGTGTCTTCAGGGACTATTAAGGTCTATAGAACTATTTGCCTTGAAAATTAGAGGCCTTGTTTTGCTATGTTATTTTTAAACGTTGGCTTCTGTATTTTTCCCCCTCCATGACTTTTTCTGTATCCTTACCTTGCTGTAAATTTTCCTTGTTCCTGTCAGGATGCCTGCCTTTAATAGCCCTTTTCATCTAATTTGCTATCTTTGCTGAGGAATGGGAAATAAGAAAATCTGTCTCGCTTGAATTATGATCAAGAAGGAGTGGGTTTATGAATTGAGGTACTCTCCCAGGAGGTTTGAAATGTGGGCTTTGTGATATCTTATTTGTTCATTTGTAGATTCTTGGTGATGTTATATCTAACAAGGTTGCTAAAAAGGTGACCTCTAAAAAAATTCAGTTGTGTTTTTTAACATCTTTATTGGCGTATAATTGCTTTACAATTGTGTGTTAGTTTCTGCTTTAAAACAAAGTGAATCAGCTATACATATACATATATCCCCATATCCCCTCCCTCTGCGTCTCCCTCCGACCCTCCCTATCCCACCCCTCTAGGTGGTCAAAAAGCACCGAGCTGATCTCCCTGTGCTATGCGGCTGCTTCCCACTAGCTATCTATTTTACATTTGGTAGTGTATATATGTCCATGCCACTTTCTCACTTCGTCCCAGCTTACCTTTCCCCCTCCCTGCATGCTCAAGTCCATTCTCTACGTCTGCGTCTTTATTCCTGTCCTGCCCCTAGGTTCTTCAGAACCTTTTTGGTTTTTTTTTAGATTCCATATGTATGTGTGAGGATATGGTATTTGTTTTTCTCTTTCTGACTTACTTCACTCTGTATGACAGACTCTAGGTCCATCCACCTCACTACAAATAACTCAATTTCGTTTCTTTTTATGGCTGAGTAATATTCCATTGTATATATGTGCCACATCTTCTTTATCCATTCATCTGTCGATGGACACTTATGTTGCTTCTATGTCCTGGCTATTGTAAATAGAGTTGCGAACATTGTGGTACACGACTCTTTTTGAATTATGGTTTTCTCAGGGTATATGCGCAGTAGTGGGATTGCTGGGTCGTATGGTAGTTCTATTTTTAGTTTTTTAAGGAACCTCCATACTGTTCTCCATAGTGGCTGTATCAATTTACATTCCCATCAACAGTGCAAGAGGGTTCCCTTTTCTCCACACCCTCTCCAGCATTTATTGTTTGTAGATTTTTTGATGATGTCCCTTCTGACTGGAGTGAGGTGATACCTCATTGTAGTTTTGATTTGCATTTCTCTAATGATTAGTGATGTTAAGCATCCTATCATGTGTTTGTTGGCAATCTGTATATCTTCTGTATATCTGTCCATTGGTCAAAGTGGGATGTTAAAACCCCCTGCTATGATTGTATTACTGTCAATTTCCCCTTTTATGGCTGTTAGCAGTTGCCTTATGTAATGAGGTGCTCCTATGTTGGGTGCATAAATATTAACAATTATTATATCTACTTCTTGGATTGATCCCTTGATCATTATGTAGTGTCCTTCTTTGTCTCTTGTAATAGTCTTTATTTTAAAGTCTATTTTGTCTGGTATGAGAACTGCTACTCTAGCTTTCTTTTGATTTCCATTTGCATGCATATCTTTTTCCATCCCCTCACTTTCAGTCTGTATGTGTCCCTAGGTTGGAAGTGGGTCTCTGGTAGACAGCATATATATGGGTCTTGTTTTTGTATCCATTCAGCCAGTCTGTGTCTTTTGGATGGAGCATTTAATCCATTTACGTTTAAAGTAGTTATCGATATGTTTGTTCCTATGACCATTTTCTTAATTGGTTTGGGTTTGTTATTGTAGGTCTTTTCCTTCTCTTGTGTTTCCTGCCTAGAGAAGTTCCTTTAGCATTTGTTGTAAAGCTGGTTTGGTGGTGCTGAATTCTCTTAGCTTTTGCTTGTTTGTAAAGGTTTTAATTTCTCTGGTGAATCTGAATGAGATCCTTGCTGGGTAGAGTAATCTTGATTCTAGGTTTTTCCCTTTCATCATTTTAAATATGTCCTGCCACTCCCTTCTGGCTTTCAGAGTTTCTGCTGAAAGATCAGCTGTTAACCTTATGGGGATTCCCTTGTATGTTTTTTGTTGTTTTTCCCTTGATGATTTTAATATTTTTTCTTTGTATTTAATTTTTGATAGTTTGTTTAGTTTGTGTCTTGGCGTGTTTCTCCTTGGATTTATCCTGTATGGGACTCTCTGTGCTTCCTGGACTTGATTGACTATTTCCTTTCCCATATTAGGGAAGCTTTCAACTATAATCTCTTTAAACATTTCTCAGTCCCTTTCTTTTTCTTTTCTTCTTCTGGGACCTCTATAATTCAAATGTTGGTGCATTTAATGTTGTCCCAGAGGTCTCTGAGACTGTCCTCAATTCTTTTCATTCTTTTTTCTTTATTCTGCTCTGCGGTAGTTATTTCCACTATTTTATCTTCCAGGTTACTTATCTGTTCTTCTGCCTCAGTTATTCTGCTATTGATTCCTTCTAGAGAAGTTTTAATTTCATTTATTGTGTTGTTCATCATTGTTTGTTTGCTCTTTAGTTCTTTTAGGTCCTTGTTAAACATTTCATGTATTTTCTCCATTCTATTTCCAAGATTTTGGATTATCTTTACTATCATTACTCTGAATTCTTTTTCAGGTAGACTGCCTATTTCCTCTTCATTTGTTTGGTCTGGTGGGTTTTTACCTTGCTCCTTCATCTGCTGTGTGTTTCTCTGTCTTCTCATTTTGCTTAACTTACTGTGTTTGGGATTTCCTTTTCATAGGCTGCAGGTTCATAGTTCCCGTTGTTTTTGGTGTCTGCTCCCAGTGCTAAGGTTGGTTCAGTGGGTTGTGTAGGCTTCCTGGTGGAGGGGACTGGGGTCTGTGTTCTGGTGGATGAGGCTGGATCTTGTCTTTCTTGTGAGCAGGACCAAATCTGGTGGTGTGTTTTGGGGTGTCTGTGACCTTATTATGATTTTAGGCAGCCTCTCTGCTAATGGGTGGGTTTGTGTTCCTGTGTTGCTAGTTGTTTGGCATGGGGTGTCCAGCACTGTAGCTTGCTGGTTGTTGAGTGGAGGTGGGTCTTAGTGTTGAGATGGAGATCTCTGGGAGAGCTTTTGCCATTTGATATTATGTGGAGCCGGGAGGTCTCTGGTGGACCAATGTCCTGAACTTAGCTCTCCCACCTCAGAGGCACAGGCCTGACACCTGGCTGGAGCACCAAGACCCTGTCAGCCACACAGCTCAGAAGAAAAGGGAGAAAAAAAGAAAGAAAGAAAGAAAGAAAAATAAAATAAAATAAAGTTATTAAAATAAAAATTTTTTTAAATTATTAAAATTTTAAAAAAAGAAAGAAAGAAGAGAGCAACCAAACCAAAGAACAAATCCACCAATGATATCAAGTGCTAAAAACTATACTAAAAAAAAAAAACAACAAAAACCGGACAGACAGAACCCTAAGACAAATGGTAAAAGCAAAGCTATAGAGACAAAATCACACAAAGACGCCTACACATACACACTCACAAAAAGAGGAAAAGGAAAAAAAAAATATATATCTATGTAAGAAAAAAGGAAGAGAGCAACCAAATCAATAAACAAATCTACCAATGATAATAAACTCTAAATACTAAACTAAGATAAACATAAAACCAGAAACAAATTAGATGCAGAAAGCAAACCCCAAGTGTACAGTTGCTCCCAAAGTCCACCGCCTCAGTTTTGGGATGATTTGTTGTCTATTCAGGTATTCCACAGATGCAGGGTTCATCTAGTTGATTGTGGAGATTTAATCCGCTGCTCCTGAGGCTGCTGGGAGAAATTTCCCTTTCTCTTCTTTGTTCGCACAGCTCCTGGGGTTCAGCTTTGGGTTTGGCCCCACCTTTATGTGTAGGTCACTTGAGGGCGTCTGTTCTTCACTGAGACAGGAGGGGGTTAAAGGAGCAGCTGATTCGGGGGCTCTGGCTCACTCAGGCCGGGGGGAGAGAGGGGTACGGATGCGGGGCGAGCCTGCGGCGGCAGAGGCCAGCATGACGTTGCACCAGCCTGAGGCACGCTATGCGTTCTCCCGGGGAAGTTGTCCCTGCATCACGGGACCCTGGCAGTGGCGGGCTGCACAGGCTCCCGGGAGGGTAGGTGTGGATAGTGACCTGTGCTTGCACACAGGCTTCTTGGTGGCGGCAGCAGCAGCCTTAGCGTCTCATGCCCGTCTCTGGGGTCTGCGCTGATAACCGTGGCTTGCGCCCGTCTCTGGAGCTCCTTTAAGCAGCGCTCTTAATCCCCTCTCCTCGCACACCAGGAAACAAAGAGGCAAGAAAAAGTTTCTTGCCTCTTTGGCAGGTCCACACTTTTCCTGGACTCCCTCCCGGCTAGCTGTGGCGCACTAGCCCCCTTCAGGCTGTGTTCATGCCGCCAACCCCAGTCCTCTCCCTGGGATCCGACCTCCGAAGCCCGAGCCTCAGCTCCCAGCCCCTGCCCGCCCCGGCAGCTGAGCAGACAAGCCTCTCGGGCTGGTGAGTGCTACTCAGCACCCATCCTCCGTGCGGGAATCTCTCTGCTTTGCCCTCCGCACCCCTGTGGCTGCGCTCTCCTCCGTGGCTCCGAAGCTCCCCCCCTCCGCCACCCGCAGTCTCCGCCCGCGAAGGGGCTTCCTAGTGTGTGGAAACCTTACCTCCTTCACAGCTCCCTCCCACTGGTGCAGGTCCCGTCCCTATTCTTTTGTCTCTGTTTTTTCTTTTTTATTTTGCCCTACCCAGGTACGTGGGGAGTTTCTTGCCTTTTGGGAGGTCTGAGGTCTTCTGCCAGCGTTCAGTAGGTGTTCTGTAGGAGCTGTTCCACATGTAGATGTATTTCTGATGTATTTGTGGGGAGGAAGGTGATCTCCACGTCTTACTCCTCCACCATCTTGAAGGTCTCCTCAGTTGTGATTTTATTTGAATTAACATTGGAATCTTTGGGAAAATGCCAAAAGCTGTAAGTGCCTCCAGTTGAAGTTTATCTTGGAATAACCCTTAGAGACTTTAGAAAAGCAAACCATGTAGATGCAATTTTTCAAAATGTTGATGGGACACTTGTGCTCTTAATTGTGTAAATTTCCCCAGCTGAAAAGAACATTCTATCATAAATAAAGTAAGCCAAGTGAAGCTTTTCATTTGTCTTCCACGGCAGAAGCACAGGGCGGGTTTTTCAGCAGATTATTTTTCAACAGGATTCCTTGGCACTTTAGTCAGTGATGATACATTTACAATTATGAGACAGTGAAATGACATTTCAAGAGGCAAGGTAGTACATGTGGGGCTTCAAAATCCATAAACCAATTTAGCGTAGTTAACTCTGAGGAGGTAATATTGTTTTCCCCGTTTATCTGAGGAAGAAACAGAAAACTCAGAGAGCACTCACATCACACAGTAGTACATTGTTGGGCAAGGCTTTAAACTCCTGTCCGTCTGACTTCTAAAGCTCCTGGAAACTTGTACTTTATTCCAGTTCTTACAATAACTGACTTTTAATGTTGCCAATTTACCTGGATGTTTCTTTCCTCATTGGTAAAACAAGAGAATTGAACCAGCTGATTTCTAAGATTTCTTACAGTTTCAGTAGAATCATAGATTTTTTAGATTAATCTTAAGTGCCTGGAAGAAGATGATGAAGAGGTAGATTGGTTCCGACGGAATGATCCCAGCGAGACCTCTCAGCAGTGTGTCGTATCACAGCACTGAAACTATACAGTTTTAGGCCTTGGTTTGTAGCTGAGGTTTACCTATAGGCCTCCCAGCCTTGTCTTGGACAAGTTCTAGACCCTGAAAGAACAACGTGCAGAAGACGATGGATGAGCCCGTTGGCAGAGCAGGAGCAGTAACCGCAGAGGTGAGGGATTCTTTGCTGCTTTCAAATCTGCTTTCTGAGTAGACGCTTAAGGAGGGATGGAGGGATTTCTCGCCAGATGAGGAACAGATCAACTTTATCCAGATAATCTTTCACTTCTCTTTAGGAAGGAGAAAGTGAAGAGGGAAGAGACCTGTAGACCCGCATTTAAAGCCACCCCGTCCATTTTGCAGTCATGTAACCCATAGCACTGAAATCTCCTGAAAATTGTGGCTTGCTCAGTCTGTCCACGTCGGCTGCATATAGCCAGGCCCACCGTTCACTGCAACACAAGGGCATCATCCACACAGGCTGCAGTGTCGATGGGCAGTCCCTGGAGTTGTGCAATGCAGCAGGTGCTATAACAATAACCACCGTTCATTCTGTGCTAGCTATTCAAATACCATATTCCCTTTCATCTTTGCAACAACCTGTGTTGTAATATGGTGAGGTGTATTTTCCAGAGGAAGAAATGGCACTCAGAAAGTGCCCACGGTCAATCCACTACTGTGCTGGAGGGGTAGGAATCGAACCCAAGTCTTCCTGCTTTCACAGTCCATGCTCTTTCTACCATACTCCACCCCAAATCCATGGAAATTCTCCAAGCCAGGCCAAAGCAGACTGGGATAAGGGGGGAACGTGCTCTTAGCATTTTGGAAGCATTGCTTCAGTGATGATTCAACAGCATGTGACTGCAATACTATCCTGACCTCAAACCTTCTGTGGCTCAACATTACTTAAAAAGAGAGTGCAAAGCCCATATAATAGGACTAAGGCCTCACCTCCCACCTTGCTTCCTCCTCACCTACCTCTTCTCCAAGGCACTGTGTGTCCCCGATGGCCATCTTTCAAGGCATTTCTGGCCACAGAGTGTACTTTTGCACATTGTGTTCCCATTGGCCACTTCCTTTGCATTAGCCTTAGAACAAAGGCCACGTTTTGTCATCTTTTGGGACACTTGCAGAAAGAGCAAGAGAGTCACACCCAAAGTAGTGAAGGGAGACTTGCTGCAAATGCCAAAATTCAAAGATGCTTTCTGGTTGTAGATGTGGGTCAGTGTGGGATAAATGCAGGTGCAGTGAAATACCATGGGTCAGCCCTGCTCACAAGCCCTTTAGTCAAGGAAGAGCCCCTTAGACCTGGTGGCCCTTAAGTATGCTTCTGTTTTTCCTAAGACAAGGGTACAATGTATATATCTATGTATATGTTAGCAATATGACAATTACACATCGGGGAGGGGTTGTTTTTATGTTGTAGTGCAATAGTGTATAATATACCAGCTGCAGGGATAAGGAGAAGAGATAAAGCGGGCTGAGACTGGGTGGAGGCGCTGTCTTTGGGAGCTGAGGCTGCCTTAACAGGGGCTGTCCATTACTCCCATGCTGTAACCCCATACACTGAATGTGTGTCCCCTCCCCAGTCCTGCTGGGACTGTCTTATTCTGTTCCTAAATACATTTTGGCCTAAAAGGAGGTGAGAGGGATTGTCTAGAAAAGGTCCAATCAATGATAAACAGACTTTCAAGATTAGCCTTCTTGCTTGATTGCAAACCTCTGAAAGAACTCCCTCCACCCCTCCAACCCCTTCCCTTTCCTGCTGCTGTCACTGATGCTGGGTTTCCGTGTCTCCTCACTGCTTGCCGGTATTGTAGCTCATAGTGCACTGCTCTGTAGCCTTTACTGGTCTCCCTCCTCCCCTCTACTGTGAGCTTCTCACAGTAAAGGGCAAAGGTAATGTTTTCTTCATTGTGTGGCGTTCATACGACCCACACATCTTTAACTGTGCTCTCACCACATACAACTAGACCTGCAGGGAGCTCTGGCAAAGGTGAAGAGAAGATGGTAATGACAAGAAGAGAAACTCCTCTGATGGTTCCCAGCGGGATTGCAGGCAGACGTTTCAGTCAGGTGACTGCTTTCTGTCACAGCATCACCTGCAGAGCAAAAGGACGTAGTTCCCATAAGTAATCGGAATGGGAAGGCAGGCTCGGATCTGTGGTCTGGTGTCTCTTGTCTAAATTCATTTGGACAGAACCAGCACTGCTTCACCCCAACCATGGAAACACAGTCCCATTCCCCTGGCCTCACCAGCTCCTGCCTCAGTTTTCAACTGTAGTCCAAGACAATTTTTAGATGACTGTACCCTGTCCATAAATCTAGGATACGGTGTTTAATAAGTCACCTCTTTAGCCAACAAAAGTTTAAAATTAAGCTATAAATACGATTGGTATATTCCAAGAATAATAGCATCAATCTCATGGGCCTGGTATCTTAGAGAACTAGCTAATAATTCATTGAGTCAACACAGGAAGGGTCTTCATCTCTGCAGAATGTTTAGCCCAAGTAATTTTTAAGACTCACAGGACATCAGATCTAGAAGAATCTTAGAGATTACTTAAGTCTGAGCCCATAAAAAAACTAAGGGGACAGAGAGGTCAAGACCTGCCCAAGGTCACACAGTTATTTATGAATGCTGAGCAGGTGTGGATAAATCCTGTTCACCATCCAGTGCTATGTGAGCTTCTATTTGTGACTTCTAAGTCCCAGGGCCTCTTGCACCCCATCAACAGAACATGGTCGGAAGCACCACTCTCATCAGATGGCCAGGTCATTTTTCCAACACTCTGCTGACCCTGGGTTTGCATAATACTTAAAGATTCTGAACAGTATGTAATAATTATCATCCCGAGACACAGAAAGACAGCAAGACAGACATTAACTGTCCCCCCTAGCTGCTCAGAGCCATTTCTTATAGTCTTATACTTGTCATTTAAAATTGATTTGCATTTTGCATTGACAGCCAAAGGGACACACAGTTCCCCTATAAATATAGTTTCTACTCCCCATCTTCAAACTGGGACTTTTTATGACAGTTTTCAACTTTTAGAACTTAGTGAAAAGAAACTTCAGTTTCACACAAATACTGGCTCTCTCATCCCTCTCTCCTCTCTTGGGCCTGGTTCCATATTCAGAGGGCAGAAAAAAACATTGAAGGGGGCTCATGTCTCATTATTCATGACTGCTTTTCTAGTTCACCTCTGTTTCTTCCTTGGCGGGAACTCCACTGGAGGAACCACTTCTGTGGCTGATTTAACCAGTGGCTAGTGTAAGTGATTGAACAATAGATACAACTTTACTTGGGAATTCGAGTTTCTCTTTAACTCCATCCTGCTGCCTGATTTCTCTTCTAGCTTTTCTGGCCTTCTCTTTGTAAGCTTTTATTTCTCTCTTGAGGCTCAGAGCTTTGGCTGCTGGGGTGAAAATGGAAACAGATTGACAAGGGGAAAGGTAGCTTTGGGGAATTTAAAATTCAAGCAAGTAAACCATTAATATCTTTGAAGTGTCGATTGTGCACAGAACACCGTGCTGATTATTATGGAGGTCACAAGCTTTTGCCAGATACAGTCGTCCCTCCCCTAAAAGAGGAGTAAGTCTAGAGGGAGAGTTAGATGTGCACTTGCAGGAGGAAGTATCTAATACTCTGGGGCAATATATTATCATTCTGTGTTTCCCAAGGTAGGTACAAGTACCACTGGTGGACAAGGAGGTGATTTTAGTGTGTACACAGATAGGGCATTAAATAAATTTGATTCCAATTGTAAAGGTGGTATATTCCTGTTTCAATTTCCTCTCAATTCTTCTGATAACCTAAAAAAAGAGAGAGAGAAAAAAAAAGGAAGTCTCAGATCTGTGCTAAAATACCTTAAATACCTCTCTAACTCCTTTTAATCTTCTCAATAAAAACCGAAAAGATAGGACTTTTGGACACCAATAATCTCCACCTACAGTTTAATACTATTCTTCAGTTTAAATTTTATTTATTTTTTACAGTTTGCACTCTATTTTATTACAAGTGATAAAGTTTTTCTTTTTATGATGCTTGTAATATAATGTTTCCTTACTGAATGTCTTAGTAAGGGTTGCTATAACAAATTACTATAGAGTATGTGGTTTAAGCAACAAACACTTAACTTTTCATAGTTCTGGAGGTTAGTAAGTCCAAGATCAGGGTGTCAGCATGGTCAGGTTCTGCTGAGAGCCCTCTTCCTGTTTTACAGACAACTGTATTTTGCTGTGTCCTCATATGGCAGAAGGAGAGTGAGTTAGCTCTCTGGCCTCTTCTTGTAAGGGCACTAATCCCATTCATGAGGGCTCCACTCTCATGACTTAATCACCTCTCAAAGACCTCATTTTCAAATACCATCACAATGGAGATTAATTTCAACACATGAATTTTTGGAGGGACACAAACATTCAGTTCATAACATTTAGGTTAAAAAAAGCAAGCTAATTCCAAACAGTAAATAAATAATGGTACAGGTGTTACAAAAATATGGCAGAAACCACTGGGGATGTGCAAATGTTTGGGAACAGTTTAGAATTGTTAAGTGAATGCCTTAGAATTGAATTGCAAGATGAATTTCAGGGAATGATTGTATACTAGGGGCTGGGATCTCGGGGAAGAATTCCTAGAGGAGGTGAGCTTTAAGGGAACATTTGAAGGGACTGGCTAGAAGCCAAGTGAGCAAAGATATGGTGATCGGTGGGCTGGGAGCAGGAGGCCTGTTGAACTGGATGGACCATTCATGTCCAGGAGTCATGGTTGGAGGAGAGTCACAGCTGGAATCACAAGGTGGAAAGACCTTATATGAGGAGACTCTTTGCTTTTTTTAAAACTTTTTATTTTCAGATAATTATGGATTCACATGCAGTTGTAAGAAACAGTACAGAGAGATCCCATATCCCCTTTACCCAGTTTCCCCCAACGATGACATCTTACATAACTACAGTTCAACATCACAATTAGGAAATTGACAATGATACAAGCCACTGACCTTATTCAGACTCGCTCATTTTACATGCACTCGTGTGTGTGTGTGTGTGTGTGTATTTAGTTCTATGCAATTTTAGCATGTGTGTAAATTGGTGTGTCCACCACTGTAGTCAAGACACATAACAGTCCCAGCACAAGAAAGCCTTGTCTACCCTGTCATAGCCAGAGGCACCTTCCCCCCGCTTTCTTCTTCCCTCTCACCTGGCAACCACTAACTGGTTCTCCATCTCTATAATTCTGTCAGTTCAAGAATGTGATATAATTGGAGTCATACAGTGTGTAACCTTTGGCATTGGCTTTTTGTCATTCAGCATAAGATTTACCCACAATGTTGTTTGTATCAGTAGTTCATTCCTTTTTATTGCTGAGTAGTATTCATAACATGGATATACCATGGTTTACCATTCATCCTTTGTAGAAAATTTGGGTTGTTTCCAGTTTGGGGCTATTATGAATAAACCTTCTATGAACATTTGTGTACAGGTTTTTGTGTGAACATAAATTGCATTTTTCAAGAGTAAATTTCTGTTTCACATGGTAAGTTTGGTGTGTTTAGTTTTATAAGAAACTGCCATACTGTTTTTGGGAGTGGTGGTACAATTTTATATTCCTACCAGCAGTTTATCAGTGATCCAGGTTCTCTGAATCCTTGTCAGCCTTTACTGTTACCATTTTATTTTAGCTATTTTGGTAGGTGTGTAGTGATATCTCGTGAATTTAGTTTGCATTTTCCCTGATGGTTAATAATTAAACATCTTTTCATGTGCTTATTTGCCACTCCTCCTCAGTGAAATGTCTGTTCATACCTTTTGTCCATTTGCTCATTGGATAGTTTATGCTGTTATTCTTGAGTTTGAGTTTTTGTTTCTTTATATGTTCCAGATATAAGTTCTTTGTCAGATATGTGATTTGCAAATACTTTCTCTCAGTCTGTAATTTGCTTTTTTCATTCACTTTACACGGTCGTTCACAGATCAAAACTTTTGAATGTTGATTTGATCCAATTTATAATTTTTTCTTTTTATGGATTGTGCTTTTGGCATCAAGTCTAAGATTCTTCTCTTAGCCCTAGTTCCTGAAGGTTTTCTCCTAAGGTTTTACCTAGAAGTTTTCTAGTTTTACATTTTACATTTATGTCTGTGATCCATTTTGAGTTGATTTTTGTAAAAATGTGAGGTTTTAGTCAAGGGTTCATTAATTTTTTTTGTTTGTTTTTGCTTATAAATGTCCAGTTGCTCCAGCACCGTTTGTCAAAATGCCTATCCTTCTATTGAATTGCTCTTGCATCTTTGTCAAAAATCAGTTGGGCATATTTGTGTGGGTCCTTTGCTTTTTACAGTCACCTTATTAATATTTCCTATCATTTGACTGTAACATCTGAAAAAGAAAAATGTTAGTGGGCCTTTCACCCAAATGAATCATGCCACTAGTATAATAAATTATTTGATTATGGAATATTTGATGATTTAGAGAGGTCTCATTACACACTCATGAATCATCCCCAAGGCCTTATGAGAAGAGAATATTTGGCCTGTCTCCCACCAAAATATTTCCTTTTACCTAAATAGAAAGACATGGGGAAGGGTGCCCATACTTTTTTTTCCCCAGGGCCAATAAGGGGCTGCTTAAGTTCGACTTTGCAAACTTTACAGGGAGGAGAAATGCGATTGGCCTTGGTCAGGCTTCGTTTTGCACAGGCTTTGGCAGGGACTTATAACCAGCAGTTCTGCCAGGAGCTCAGGAGCCTGCTCGCATACAAAAACGATAAGGGACATCTAAGGAAAACAAGCTGCTCCCTTTTAGGGACACACCAAAGCTAGATAACCCAAGATAATCATAGCAAGATACAGCCAGTCTTAGAGCTAAGTACTGTGAAGTTAGCTTTGCTTCCTTGAGTTTTTGAAGCATGCATCTGTATAAACCTGCTTGTGCAGACATCCCCAGCCCCAAGCTGGGTCTGCCCAAATCCAGCGAATCGGCTCTGAAATGTAGACGGCATCTAGCAGTAACAAAGCCTCCGCCTCAGGCAGCCTGTTGGCCTGTTAGGCCCAGTGGAGCAGCGGAACGGAAATACCTGGAGAAGTTTTTACGTGTCCATGGAATTTCGTTGCAGGAAACCACCAGGGCAGAGACGGGCATGGCTTACAGGTACTTGCTGGTTGCAATGTTATCCAGCCAGGGCACTGCACTGAAGTCAAAGGTTGTTGTTATTAAAGAAAGAAGGATTGAAATAGCAAAAAAAATACTATACTATATAGCAAAAAGAAAAGAAAAGTGAACGCAGTGAGCCCTCTTCTTGGGCTGCCTTATTTTTTCAAGCTTTAATTTGTACTTTCTCTTCGCTTCAAAGATTACATAGTCAAATTCACCTGTGGAAGTTCCCAGCCTTGTGCCATTAGAAATGTCTTTGGCTTGATACTTAAGCAAACGTACGTGATTTAGCAGGTCATAATGAAGAATGGGTGCTCTATTCTTCTTAAGGGAATTTATAAATTAAGAATAGAATTTTTTTAATGCTGCCTGGTCTTCAAGGCTGTTATTTTCTTTTAAGCCTGAATCATGTGGTTGTGCTAATAGCTAATAAAGTAGTTCATGAGACTGAGCAGCTTCTTGAAATGACAGCACTTTTTATCAGTGTAGCCCAAGATAAATTACTGGTTGTTCTCTAAACTTCCAATACCATCATTTATTCTGTGAAAGATTAACAAAAGGGAGAAATTTTTTCCTAGTATGGGGTTGGATGTATAACCTTTAAAAATTGCTCTGGAATGGGAAGATCATTCTTTTTCGGAGCAATTATTGTTCAAACCTCTATAAGATATGTCTGTGCTTAGCTAAATCACCCAGCTGTACCCGCACAAGTACTTCCTTGACAAATGCCTAGAGTTTTAAATATCCAGGAAGCTGAGCAAAAGCTGTTCAGAAGGACAAAGGTGCTGGAAACCGAAAACAAAAACAAAAACAAAAAACAAAACCCCAAGCCCTTAGCATTTATAAAGAACAGTTGTCTCAGCTCAAGTCAAAACTTCCAGTTCACAGAATAAGATTGTTTTTGCATAGACAAGATGTCCCTAAATGATTTTATTTTTCTATAATCAAAAGGTCTATTTTAATGCAGTACCTACTGCTCTAGTTATCAGCTAATTTGATTAATAAAGCAATCTGCAATGAGATGGCTTATCTCTGGAGAGCAAAGTATTTCACACAGACTCTTTATGCAATAAAGGGCTCCTGCAGAAGAGGAATGAACTCTTCTAGGTTTATAGGGCATAAAACATAAGACAGCTCACCCCATCATGCTTTAGAAGTGGAGCCTAAGAAGAATCCAACAGCCTTTCCGAGAGGACCTACGGCTCCACACCCTGGGATGGAGGACGAGATGATGTCATTCCTCACCCACCTTTCCTGAATCTGTCTTTACTAGAAGGAGCTGCCTTCTCTCTGCCTCTCCATATTCTCTCACTCTATTCTCCATGCTTTCCTTGACCCTCAGTGGTAATAGTGGTGGAATATAGATCTGGTGAAGATGGACTGTTTCACTGTTTGAAAAACAAACTGTCTTTGCATTTTTGTCCCAGGATGGGTGGTATCACCATGAACACTTTTATAAATCTTCAGAGGGCAGGCCTCTTTCTCTCAAAAGTCCTGGTTTGAATATCTGTTACATATTTTGTGATGTGTGCCAGTGTTCAGACAAAGATATGTTCTAGGACAGTGTTTTTAAGCACTTATGGAGCACAGGAATGCTCCCTTCAAATAGGTAAGAACAAAGGTGTCCTAGTTGAGGGTGGGGGCTTGGAGCCCACCTGCTTGAGGGGAGCAGTCATCCCAGCTTGGTTTCCCAGGCACACCTGCAGATCCCATCCTCTGCACGGCTTGAGAGTACAGTTCTGAGGTGACTCTTCAAGATGCCTTGGAGAGCAAGGCTGGCAGGTCCTTCTCACAGAGGCAGGCTCTTAGGCAAGCGTATGTGCCACTAGACCACATTCTAGTAAGAAATGGGACTTAGAAGATCATTGTTCCTAGATCAGAATATGAGGAGAGAAAGTACCGTTAAGTAGATACTTGGCTCCAGAAAATTGCCAAGGCTTTGAATTATGATGAACTTGCTATTCTCTGCCACCTCTTCCTGACACATGTCGCCTTTACCCCTCCCCACTCCTTTCTCCAAATGTCCATAGTACTTTGTCTATTCTTTTTTCAAGGCACGTATTAAGTATCCTTATTTAAAACATTCTCCTTTAAGCATTAGGGATGGATTTTTAAGGAAGAGTATCCAGGTTCTCTTGGTTCCTGCCCAACCTGGCTTTTGACCTTGACTTCTTATAGGCGTAGTTGGGGTTAGGTGAGGAGACTTTTATATTCTTCTTTACCTTGATTTCCACCTCCCCCCAAGACCATGGCTATGTTAAAAGACCTCATTCAACCTGCCTTTTCTATTTTCTTCTTTCTGAAGGGTATTATTTCATGTGTAGTGGAAAGAGAATGGGCTTTGGAGTTAATCAGGCCAGAGTTCAAATCCCAGCTCTTCTGCTTTACAAACTGTGTGACACTGGGAGTCATATAAGTAGGTGTGACATATAAGTTCCTAACACACAGTAGGTGTTCACTAAATGTAGGTTCCCTTCCTGCTTATTCTGTGTCTCCTGTCAATCATTCTGGGGGCCGGAGATGAAAGCCCCCTATAGCTGAAACATACAAATGGATAAGATAGAGTATTCTCAGAAAGAAAAGAATTAAAATCTTTGCAGTAATATGCTAAAAATCATTATGTTGTACTTTAAATGGGTGAATTGTATGTATGTAAATTATATCTCAATAAAGTGGTTAAAAATAATACAGAAGTTTAAAAAAAATCTGCAGTAATTCACAATCTGTGTAGGTTTCCATGCTGAGCTTAGAATTCTGAGAGGTCTGGAAGAGCCGGGTAAGCTGTTTTCTCTTCCTAATTTGGTCAGATGCCATTGCAGCCTTCAGCCCAATACCAGCTGCTCGGGTCCCTTGATCATCTGTGAGAGAGCATTATGTTGTGTTTCCATGGAGACTTGGTTATATTTCTAACTAAGGGTGACCAGGGGAGGAAAAAAAAAATCAGTAAATATGCAAACACATGTATCAGCTGAAAAGAAATGGGAGGAAATTGTTTGAATGTGGTGTAAAAAGTGCCAAGTTGCTGTGTCGATCCTTCTGTTGGCTTAGAATTTTCAGCAAAAATAGAAGTTTTTTGTGAATTCGTTTTTTAAATATCTATGAAATAGTCACCCAAGAGGGTCCTTCAGTTATTTCTAAGAGTCTATCTCTATTACAGAGCATTGAACTCTGAGCCAGACAGTGAACCTGAGCTTGGGTCAAAGTAGAAGTACACTGAGAATTAGTTTTATGGACAAAGCACAAAAACAATCTAGGTGGAGTAAGGATGCAGTAGACACACAGCTTTGAAGCAATTTTATAATACTCACATAAGCCAGGAGGAACTCAAATGGATGTAAAATGAAGGTCTAATTCAAGGGACCCCAAACTTTTTCTGTAAAAGGCCACATAGTAGATATTTTAAGATCATGGGCCACATCTGCCTTTGTCCTACCTACTGAACTCTGCCCTGGTAGGTGGAAGCAGCCATCGACAATAAGCAAAGGAGTGGGCGTGGCTATGTTCCAATTACACTTTACTTATGGATGCTGAAATTTGAGTTTCATATAATTTTCTCATACCACAAATCTTCCTTTTTTTCCTCCCAAATCATTAAAAAAAAGCCAATCTTATCTTACAGACCATATGAAAACAAGTGGCAGGCCAGATTTGGCCAGTAGGCCATAATTTGCTGACCCCTAGTCTAGAAAACAAAGGTTTCAGTTGTACAGGCTATTTATTTGTTGTGTTTATTTATTTATTTTTAAACCTCCTTGTTTCCAGAGGTATTTAAGGTGCCCAACTGCATATAATTCAGAAAGATAAAAAAAGAGGTAATTCACTGGTGGTCCAGTGGTTGGGACTCCGTTTTCACTGCCAAGTTCAATCCCCTGCTTAGGGAACTAAGAGCCCACAAGCCGCGTGGCGTGGCCAAAAAAAAAAAAAAAAAAAGGATGAGACCTAGAAAGGTTAAGAAGAGGAAAGGAAGGCAGCCTGGGGTGAGTGAGGGTGACACGGGCAAGCCATGCCCTTGCACCTGGATTTGGCTCTGTGCTTTCCAGTAGCACCAAGCTGGGAAGAGGGCCATGGAGCTCTTTACAGCAGTCTCAGAGTCCTTGAGGTGAACACAAGCCAGCTGCTCAGGGATGGAACACTTCTCTCTGATGTGGAGATCAGAGAGAAAGTTCTCTCGTGGTTCTTCGTTGTGTAATTAATATCTTCAAAAAATATCCTTATAGTAAACACAGCAGTGGGATTCCTCGGGCTCTTTCTCATGGGGCCCCTAATATTAAAAAGGGGCACTATATCAAATAACGATTCAGCAAAAACAAGTGGGTGTGGTAGAAGGAATGACATTGGTTTAATAGAAACTGTATCAATTAGTTTGAAATTATTTATGCTTAAAAAATTCCCCAATAATAATGACACAGATTTAGCTATTTTATAATGACAGGGCTTGTCCAGGTTCATGGAATGAAACAATTGTTTCTCACATTTAAAACAAATGCTATTTGCCAACCAAAGACAAAATTTTCTATACCCTTGAGCAGAAGGTGGGAGGGGACAAAAGAAGAAAAGGAGAGGTGGGGCGAAGTTTTGGAATTATTGATGTGGGACAGACCTTGGAGATAATCTGCTCCAGTTTCTGGTCTTACAGCTGGAGAAAACTGAAGCTCAGAGATGTTGCGTTTCCAGCCAACAACAAAGCCCTTGTCCTTTGGGTCCCAGTCCAGTGCTCGCTCCATAATCCATATTTATTCCCAGCCCTCCAACCCCCATCCCACCCTATGCCAACACACACCCTCACACACACACCCCACACCATACACGCGCCATACACACACACCACACACACAGACACACCCCTACCACACATATACCCTCACACACATCACATACACATACACACCGACATACCCCCTTAGTCCACACACCACACACACACACCCATACACACACTACACACCCCACGCCCTGCCTCCCGGGGATGCTGCAGTCCCCCTCTAGTCCAGTCTTCCAGGCACTGCTCTCATTGCTCTGCTCTGCATTCTGCCTCAGTCCTACTTCTTGGCACACTGGCCCTCCATCCCTGTCCTGAAACATCGAGCCTCACTCATCATTGCTTTCCCCATCTAGAATATTCTCACACGTCCCCCTTGCCGAGACAAATCCAAACCACAGGCTCTCCCTTCTCTCTCACAGAATGACTTGTCTTTGTTCCATATAGTTTGGATTGTTTGTGTGTGTGTGTGTGTGTGTGTGTGTGTCTCAAAAGTATGCTGTTGTCACCTTGAGGAGAACAACTAGAGCTTATACTATTTTGCAATCCTCCTGTGCTTTGCACTTAGATAGCATGTATTGCTTCTTTGAGGTATATGCATTCAGAAGTTGGGGAACAGAAAGAAAGACTCCAAAGACAAGTAGGAATGTCCCTTTCCCCCATTTATAGTGCTCTAGCCCCATATTTTCTCCTGTATCTTAGATACAATATGTTACTTAGCCTTGCTGAGTCTCAGTTTCCTCTTCTGTAAAATGGGCCTAATTCAACTTACCTCATGACAATGTTGTAAGAATTAAATGAAGTCACGTTTATGAAAGTGCTTAGCTCACTGCCTGCCATGGTGGGAGCCTAACAAACAGGGTTCCCTCGCTTCACCTCCTTCTTAACCAATCCTAGGACTCCATCGTTTAGTCATCTTTCAGAGATTGAAAGAAAAAGGGTGTGGTGTTGTATCTAAAAAAGAGAGAGGGGCAGAAAATAAACACGTGTAATTAAATTTTGCACAGTTCTGAGCATATCACTCTCCTTTCCTCACTTGCTTACATACATTCTTTTTTTGCTTCTACTATTGGAATATATCCTCAGGATCTATTGAGAAAGTGTTTTTTTTTTTTTTTTTCTTTTTACTTCACACATGGCCTCCTATTTAATGAAAACAGCCTCAGGAAACATTGGAATAAATTACTCTCCAAATGGTGTAATAGAATGATAAAAATCATCTTTTATCAGTCTGTGTATTTCCAGTGTCTAGCATTGTGTCTAGAACAGAAATATTTGAAACAGAATGAAATTAAAAGGGCTAAAATGCCCACTGGTACCTTCTAGTACCTCTCCCATTCACTTGCCACACTGCCTGAGAATTTCTTCAACTAGAAGCTCCAGTTCTCCTGTTAAAATGGAGGTGTGTAATCTAAGCTAATAGTCAGCAGAGCAAGAAGGAAACAGGACATCGGCCAGGCCGACCTGAAAACAGAAGATAGGAAAGAAGGTTCTAGACCGGATCAAGGGGCAAGCTTGGGAGTCGGGGCGTGGCACAGTGGTACAGGGGCTGTGCGGGGACACCGGCGGGCAGGCCTGAAGAAGAGGGCGGGAAAGCTAGAGAGAAACCTCACTCACCTACCAGCTTGTAACAAAGGTGGCCTGGCAAAGCGTTTGAAAACATTCATTAACTGATAGAATTTTCATTGATCTCTAAATGAAGATTCTAGTGATAAGTAAGAACTAGTTTTCGCTCTGAAAACTCTTTCCCGGGGTTCTGTCAAAGTGAGAATGTGGTGTCCTGGCTGGAGGATTTGCAGACCACCTTCCCCCCAACCCCTTTCTCTGATCCTCTGATTCCTTATCTATGAAATGAAAATGCACATAAAGCCCTCCTCCCAGGATAGTGCTATTCACGCAGAGTCACATAGTGGAAGCTTAGAAAAGACTATCCCCCTCTTGACTTTTCCGCTTTTCATGATTTCCATGACACAGTGTGGAAGTTGAAAATTATTTTTGTTCCTAAATTGAACTCACTGTCTTCCTCCTAGCCCCCCACCCCCCACAACCCTCCAAACCCTCCTTCACCGCATACTCCGCTGACCTACTTTTTTCATGGAACGCTTGGCACACTCAGACCTGCTTGAAAAGTAGCTATGGCCATGGCCATGAAAATCAAAAGCCTAGAAAAAATGCTAGCTGAGCAGGGGGTTGTATTCTCCACATTAAAAAAAAAAAGCCTACATGAGTTATTTTAGACTGGCCTCATTTTGGTCAGTCTCGGGGCCTGTGCTAGTTTTCTCTGAGTCCTCTGGCTGTGGCTCTCCTGGCATCAACTGGGCTGGAGGAACGTTGCAGACACTGAGATGATCCAGGCTCAGAGCCTATGTGACTACTTGAAACCCGAAGAGCCTGCTGGTAAAGGACCTAGAAGGCTTAGTGAAAGGGGCCTGTTCAGAATGGGGCCAAATATTTATTTACTGTTGAACGGAACAGAAGTTCCAAAACGAGTATGTTTTAGAAGTGTCAGTTTAGATAGAAAATGCTTTAAAATTTAAGCAAAAGTGAGAGATGAGTGCCCCTTGGATTTGAAATATTATTTTCATTCTGTTTTGAAATTTCCACTTGTGGTTTTCCAGAGGGAAAGTTGCTTTATGCATAATGAAAACACTGGAAATTCAGGGCTCAAGAACAACACTGTGTTATATGAACACTCCCTTTCTCATATAGGAAAAATTTACAGCAGTTTCATATTAAAAACAAAACATTTTGAGACCTGGTTTTCCTGCACAAGGAACAACTATGAGTCAAATATATCTTTACCCAAGGGAAAGAAACAAAAAAACAAAACCTCTTCCTAAATTTCTCTGCAGTGCCTGTAAGTGCCACTAGGATGCACTATTTCATTAAAAAAAAAAAAAAGAAGCGCTTCATTCAGTTCCCTGAACCACAGAAAGCAGAAATCTTTAAACTTTTTCCAGACAACCCTAGACCAGAACTTAAATTTGAATCTGTATATTTCCCTTGATTGTGAAAATTAAGAAGCATCTCTTTTTATATCACAATGGGAAATCTTCTATAGTGAGAAAAAGTAAGAAGTTATGACCAGTACACTTGGGATTCTGAGAATCCTGTAGCAGGGATATGTTATCATAACCTAACCCAGTTAGATATTTGACAGAGCAAATTTTCTACGTCTGGGAGTTTCCAAGAATGGGATTCTGAACCACACTACAGACCTCTGCGGGTGACTGGTGGAGAAAAGAAAGGCAGACATGTCATCCCCTTGGCCTTCCTTCAGAGAATGTTCTGTTGATGTCTTTTGCCCCATCTCAGGTGAAGGCATCTTGCACAGTTAAGATGGAGCAGATGTAGTGAATCTGGAAGGATTGTGTTGTCAGGATTGCCTGGGAGAAGTCTGGCTCAGAACCCACGAATGTTCTTAGAACCATGACCCTGCAGGTCTGGCTCAGCACCAGATTAGAATGTGGTCGAATGATGGTGCCCTTCCTCCTCTGTAACCAGGGCTCGTTTTTGCTTATCATGGGACACCTCTCCACGCCTTACACTTTAGCCTCACATCAGTGATTCCTCTGCCTTGCCCTTAGCTAGTTATCAACTGATGCTCCCTAAGATTTCAATTATACATTTTGTGATGTGTGCCAATGTTCAGATGAAGATACATTCCAGGACAGTGTGTTTCAGACAATAATGATGCAGAAGAACACATGAAGGCAAAGCGGTCCCAGTTGAAGGTGGGGTCCTGGGGATATCTGTAAAATATGTCATATCCAAAGAAACCGCTAATGGTGGAAGTTCAGGTAGTAGAGGAGCTATTTTTAGACAATCTATCTAGTCTTAAAATCAGATTATGAGAAAAAACCTTTTTTATTTGAAAATAATTTCAAACATACAGAAAAATTGCAAGAATAATATATAGAATATCTGTAGCACTTTAATCTTTAATATATTGTTAACATTTTGCTCCATTTGATCGTGTTCTTATCCGCTTGCTTTCTGCATCCTCCCCCCACCTCCAATTTATTTTTCCAAGCCTTTTGAGAGCAAGTTACATCCATAATAGCCCTTTACCCCTCAGTACCTCCTAAGAGTAAGGATATTCTTTCATACACCCCCAAGTACAATTACCAACTTCAGTCAGATTTACCTAGTTTTTATCTGATCTACTGTTTGCCAGCAGACACAATAGTGCCCTTTATAGCAATTTTTTTACTCCACCAGTACTGCATCTAGTTCAGGATCACATATTGTATTTTGTTGTCATGGCTTTTTCATTTCCTTCAATCTGGCATAGTTCGGACTGGAATTAGTTTTAGCACAGGGAGGAGGTCAGTGGGAAAGAGGGTGATGACTAATTGCAGTGTCTGCTTTGGGTTGGGAGGTGGTGCTGTGGTGCCAACACAATCTCTAAGCTTGGCCCGAAGGCCTCCTGGCTACAGCTACCAATTCCGCATCGAGGACTGTGTCTTCCACGGCTCCCCAGCAAGGCCACCACATCGTCATCTTGACCTTTAGGTTCAAAGCTGAGGTGGATCTCAAAGACATACTGACCTAACTGACCTACATAAATTCAGTCCCCTGTGTTTATCTGCTTAGCACTTATCTTGCTGAGGGGCGTGCACTGTGGGGGGCTGTTGAGAATTACCAGGACCTGAGTGAGGTCCTCTGAGCACTGACAGGGAGGGCAGGCAGGGCCAAGTATGCGATTACCTGGGACTCTCTAGCCTCCAAATCAGGTACCCATAAAGCTTGGCCAGGGAACCACCCCAAGAAACTAAAGCAGCAGCCAGAGGGAGAGGCCTCTTCCAAACTGGCTGCAGAGCAGAAGAGTGTGGGCTCTGGCCACACGTCCTGGTGAGCCCACTGGGAGAGGTGGGAGTAGCTGAGAGGCCACAGCAGCCAGGGAAACACAGGCTCTCAGTGGGTCACGAGGAATATTTTTAGATAAGGGAGTTTCGACCCAATTGTCTATTTTTCCCTCCATGATATTCCTTTTAATTTGTTAAGGCAGAATGAGATAGAAGCTCTGAAAATTGTAGAGTGTGGGTGCAGAATGTGCAGCTCATTAAGTATCTAAGCTCTTTAGCATTTGGAGGGTCTGTAACAGATCACTGATTCACCCTGCTTTTAAAATTTTGCAGCATTCTATAACTCAACACACAGTGACAACATGTGCATTTAGAAGCTGGTTATGGCTTTTAAAAGGAGCCATGATTGCTTCTTGACATGACCATTGTGTAAGACCAGAATCTCTATGCATAATTTCCCAAAAGGTTAATCCTTGCTGTAACATCTTTGTAAAATTCATCAAATTAGCACCTCCTTCCTTTACCCCTATTTTTCCTCTTACCACTCTTTTTTTTCCCCCTTATGTTTTATGGCTCTAATGTCTTATTTCAATATGTCTTTCCGCAATGTATTCTAGCACATTTATGGTTTCATCCTTCATATGTAAGTCTCTATCCCAGCTCAAATTTCTTGTATGAGATAGCAACTTAAATTTATACTTTTAAAATTCCCAAAGTCATTTTTGATAGCCTAAATTTCCCCCACTGATTTGAAATTACAACATATATAGCCCAAATATCAGAAAAGGTTACCTTGTCTTTTGCGCATCAGATGAAATGGTCTTGAACTGGAAACATAGAATTCCTTCTACTCTCCAGATATTCTTTTGGAAGTTTCTGTTCTTCTAGTCGTTTGGGGCTTAAATTGAATGACCTCAGTTTTTGTTTGTCTGAAAGAAAATTGTATTTAGTTTTCTTTTTCTTCTATTTTTTTTTCCTCTTACCACTTGTATTTGTTTGTTTCTGTAGTGTTTGTCTCTTTCACTGGAGTGTGAACTCCAGGAGGACAGGGATGTTATCTGTATGGTTAATTGCAGAATTCCCAGAATCTGGTATCTAGTGTAAAACTCAATAAATGTTTGCTGAATAAATGAATGATTAAGCAAGTGTATGAGGAATAAGCCCTCATTTTTCACTGGCAGACAATCTGCTGGATTATCAGACACAGGGGGTTGCTCCACCAGACTCTCCATCCACAGCCTCCTTGCCACTTACTTCCCAACCTTCTCTCTTTACTGAGAAGATCCAAAGTGCCCTCATTTGTTTTAGTGGTACTTGGGGGACAGCATTGTTCTCATAGGAAATAGGTCCTTAAATCTTGGATGTTAGAATCCTTTGAAGCTGCCCATTATAATGTCATAAGTCCACTTTATTGTTTCTTCTCCTCAGACATCCATCTCGTTTCACTTTCCATTCACTCAGTTACTTCACTCTATTCACAGAGTCTTCACTGTACTTTCCTCCAGAAAGTTCTCTGTGATGTCACTGTCCAGTCCTAGTGGAGACCTGGGTTGTGACCAGACGAGACACTCACAGCCTTCACTCTGCGTATTCCTTGCTTCTCCTCCGATGTGTTGCTAACATGCCCACATTACGGAGTCATGGGTCTCTCCTCCACTCCTTCCCACCACAAGCTCTCCCCTTCTTACCCCTGTCCATCAATCCCATAGACTAGCCCTCCTTAGTTCACTCTTTTCCTAATCAATTTCCATTTCCGTCTCATTACAAGAGGGTATCGTCTCATTATAACACCCAGGTGTCATTTCCCAAAAGACAGAGACGAGTCTGGAGGGTCAGCACTCCTGTTGGGATTCCTGGATGGCGCTACATCATCCTAAATATACTAGAAGATTCTCTCTCTGCTCAGCAGTTGTGGGTGATTGTGAGTTCTGATTGGATCTTCTTGTTCTTGGTACAGATCAGACTTTTCCAGGAACAACATGGCCTGCAACAAAGGCACTCTTCAGCTGGTGATTAGCAATTACAAGATGGTACCTTGGGGTATCATTAGGTCATTGTGGGGTTTCTTGTTTGAGCCTGGCCCCATTCCACCTCCTGAGCAAGACCCTGACCTGTTCAACTCAGTGTTAGTGGGATGGGCAATGGCAACAATAGGGTCGTACTTATCCGCTCAGGGGCTTTAATTGCTTGAGGGAGCCTGGTTGAGACTCAATGACAGTGGACAGAGTTCAACTATCTTCTTTCTGCTCCTTCCTCACAACCATTTCCTATCCAAGGACCTTCCATTTCTGACACCATGTTCACCTATCCTTGGTTTCTGCATGTCCTGTATAGGTTAAATATTTTCCCTGCTATATCTCATGACCCCTTTAAATTGTTGGGTGATCCAAAACATATTCTCTCAGAAGATGGAAAATCAGGTTCACACAGCAAAATCTACAAATCCATATTTTAGTATTCATTGGTGGCACTCTTTTATGAAGTTATTTTGTACGACCACTAACCAGTCCTTATTGTTTTGGGTGCAGTATCTATTGTTTTGTTGAACTCTTTAGCTTATTTCCTCCCAGACAGACACAGATTTCATTCTTTCATTCAAGAGCTATTGCTGAGTGCTCACCTGTATTATACACTATTCCAGACATGGGGTACACAGCAGTGACAAAAGAGACTAAGTTCCCTGCTTTCTTTAAGATTTCATCCTAGTTGGGGTGAGGTAGACAATAAACTAACAAAATGAAGTGTGTAACATTTCAGAAAGGATAAGTTCTCAATAGAAACACAATACATGGAAGGAAGATGAGTATATGCGTCAGGGGAGAGTTACAATTTTAAATAGTGTAGCTAAGGAAGGCCCACTGAGAAGACAGCATTTGAATAAATGTATGAAGGAGGTGAAAAGGACAATCATATGGGCTTCTGGGGGAAGAGTACTCCAGACAGAGTGTACAGCACAAGCCTAGAGTAAAAGTGTATAAGGGAGAAACATCACAGAAGCCAGTGGGACATGAGCAGAGTGAATGATCGGTAGAGTAGCAAGAAAACATGTTGAGAAAGTAAAGGAAGTGCTGCAAGTTCAGGAGGTTCCCAAGACCTCCCTAAGGTTCAGTGATTCATTATAAGGACTCACAGAATTCAGCAAAGCTTTTATACTCCCACATATAGTTTTTATAGGAGAAAGATACAGATTACAATCAGCATAGGGACGAAGTGCCCAGAGTGGGGTCCAGGAGAATCAGACACAGAGCTTCCAGCTGCCCTTTCCAGTGGAGCCATGTGGAGAGCGCTTTTCTCCCAGCAACAGTGTGTGACAATGTGCATAGAACGTTGCCAACTAGGGAAGCTTAGCAGAGCCTTTGTGCCCAGAGTTCTCATTGCAGATCGGCCACATAGACACACTGACCACCGGCGTGGTTGACCTTGGTCTCCTGCCTGTATGGAGGTCAAGCTGATTCTCTGTGGCCCAAGGACCCTACTATAAAACACACATTTAGCATAGACCATCAGGCATGGCCCAAGGCCTCCACGTAGATAAACACACTCCTGGTGGGTAGAGCATTCCAAAGGCTTAGAGGTTACCTCTCAGGAGCTGGGGGCAAAGGGTCAAACCTTTCTTTGGTCAAGGGTAATACTTCACTGCACAGAAGCCAAATCATGCAGGTCTTTGTAGGCCGTTTACAAGTTGTTGGCTTCCAGTCTGTTTGAGATGGAAGACTTTGGAGAGTATTGGTCAGGAGAGTGACATGATTTGATTTATTTTTACACAGGGTTTCTTTTTTTAACAGGACCATCATGGAATGAATAACATTCCAACAGCTAAGTTGGAAAATAGACTGAAAGGTAGAAGCAGGGCTACTGATTAGGAAGTTACTATTATGGTCCAAGTAAGAGGTATCAATAGGTTGAATGAGGGTGAAAATGGGGAGAAGCAATCTGATTTTGGGTCACTTTTAATATGGAGTTAAGAGCATTTGCAAGTAAATTAGATGTAGCATATGATAAAAGGAATAATCAAAGATGACTCTAAGTTACTTGGCTGAGCAATTGGGACAGTCAAGTTGCCCTTAAATGGGATGAGTTAAGACTGCAGGGGAAGATCTGGTGGGAGGAAGAGTAGGAGCATGGCTTTTGGACACGTGAGGTCGAAACGCCTATTAGACCACAAGGGAAAAATATCAAGTAGACAAGAGCCTGGAGTTCATGGGAGAGGTCTGGGCTGCAGATTTATATTTAAGATATAAAGATATACATCTTGAAGTCATCAGTCTATCATGAGAGTGTCAAGCCATGAGACTACCAAGTAAGTGTCAACAGAAAAGAGAAAAAGCCTAATGAAGAAAAAGCCAAATGAAGGAGGCTGGAGAGATGAACTATGTTAGATACTGCTGAGAGGTCAATAAGGTGAGAACTGAGAGGAGACCAAATGGATTTAGGAACATGGAGGCTACTGTTAACCTTAGTAAGAGCAGAGAGAGCTACGTATTTTGTTTTATACCCAGAGATATGCTTGATAGAAGAAAACAAAAAATATTTAGGAAAAACTTTAAAGTTAATTTGGAACTCCTAATTAGCAGAACTCTGACTACCACCCACTGACCAGCATCTCTGGATTTCCTCCTACCTATGAACAAAGAGAAAAATACACAAAATCATAGCTGAAAACTTAAATTGGCCCAACATATAACCAGAAAATAGAATGATTTTCTAATAATAATTATGTTTGTAAAGCTGGATTATTAAACAGATAACTCATGGAGTTATCTGTTTGCCTCATGAAACAGAGCTTCTCTGCTTCCTGAATGACATAATGCCTGTACCCTGTTGTCTGCTTTTCTGATTTTGGTGCTCCCTTTGTTTTGACATCTGGAGATTTCCCTTTCTAGGCCTTAAGCTTGCATTTAAATTTATTTTGTTACATTTTATTCAGCAATTCTTTTTGCTTGGAGTGTGTATGTGTGTGTGGGATGTTCCACATCAATTAAGTCTTTCATATTGACCTGAAGTTCACTTTTTAAATCAAGACAAACAGATATCATACTTAACAATCTGAATGGACTCAATTAAAGAAAAAAGGACAGCAAAAAGTTTAGAAGAAAAAACAACCAAATATTAGGAGTTGTTATTTTTAGGTGGTAAGAATGTGAGTGATTTTCCCCCCTTCTTCTATTCCTAATTTCCAAATTTGTGTATTACTATTATAAAAGGGAGGAAAATTGCAATTAAAATTAGATTCTAAGAATTTAAGATATATGCTTTTGAAGTTCTTTGCTGAGCTACCTCAGATCTAAAACAAGTATTGAGATTCGGCAGTTTGATCTGCAGTAAGGTTTACAGATAAGGACTCCCTTTCTGAATTTAACCTGGAAAAAAATTTGCACCTTTATGTAGATAAGAGATTGAAATGCATTCTATCAAAATGCTTCCATTCTGTAGATAACTTTGAATAGCATAGACCATCTCTATCAGAAATATATGGGGTTTTTTTGGTTGTTGTTTTGTTTTGTTTTGTTTTGTTTTGCAAGTAACAGAAAAACTAACTCAAGCTGGCTTAAGTAACAAAGGAAACTTACTGGCACATGTAACTAAAAAGTCCAGAGATAGGGAAAACTCTAGAGATAGGGTGGATTTAAGGTACATACAC
Source organism: Balaenoptera physalus (assembly GCF_965194825.1). Lineage (NCBI taxonomy): Eukaryota > Metazoa > Chordata > Mammalia > Artiodactyla > Balaenopteridae > Balaenoptera > Balaenoptera physalus. The sequence goes on from NC_138891.1 coordinate 37,514,627, forward strand.
TGTAGACAGGATCTAGTTTCTCTCTCTCTGTACTTGTGACTTTGTTTTTGATAACAGCTCCACACTCAGCTCTGTACGGTGGGTGGTCGGTCTGTGGCAGCTCCAAGCTCTTCTCTCATCTTCAAGATGGCTGACAAAAGCACTCATTCACTTCCAGAAGGAAGGAAGAAAGAAGGAGCTTTCTTTTCCTAGGAGTTCCATCTTCTCATTGATTCCTTGGTTTTGATTGGATGACCTGTCCACTCTGGACCACTTCCTGGATCTGGGTGATGGGAGAAGCTAACTGACTTCTGTGGCTTCATGCTCAACCCCTCTCTGAGAAAGGAGGGGCAGACTACTCTTGATGGGAGAAAAGGGGAGTAGATTATGGTGAGGCAAAGTCGACTGCATATGTTGACCACACTCCCTACTGATCATATCTGGAGGGGACAGCATGGCAGTGAACTCATGGCAGTAAGATTCCAGTTAGTCAATCATCTGGAAATTGGGGATGAGGCTACCTCACCATTAATCACCTGTGTGCTGTCTCCATTCCTTGAACTTTAGATCTGGTTCTTAGTTCTCTTCTGGCTCTAAAATCCTCTTTTCATATTTAGAGGGATATTTTCCAATATTAGTCTACATCTCAAGTAGCTTGTGCTACTTAATCATATAACCAAAATAAGCAGAAATCTCATTTAACTAAAGGTAAGAAGGGAAATAACAGCTTTTTTTTTTAAACATCTTTATTGGAGTATAATTGCTTTACAATGTTGTGTGAGTTTCTACTGTATAACAAAGTAAATCAGCTATATGTATACATATATCCCCATATGCCCTCCCTCTTGCGTCTTCCTCCCACCCTCCCTATCCCACCCCTCTAGCTGGTCACAAAGCACTGAGCTGATCTCCCTGTGCTATGCAGCTGCTTCCCACTAGCTATCTATTTTAAATTTGGTAGTGTATATATGTCCAAACCACTCTCTCATTTCGTCCCAGCTTACCCTTCCCCCTCCCCGTGTCCTCAAGTCCATTGTCTACGTCTGCGTCTTTATTCCTGTCCTGCCCCTAGGTTCATCAGAACTGTTTTTTGTTTTTGTTTTTGTTTTTTAGATTCCATATATATGTGTTAGCCTATGGTATTTGTTTTTCTCTTTCTGGCTTACTTCATTCTGTATGACAGACTCTAAGTCCATCCACCTCACTACAAATAACTCAATTTCGTTTCTTTTTATGGCTGGGTAATATTCCATTGTATATATGTGCCACATCTTCTTTATCCATTCATCCGATGATGGACACTTAGGTTGCTTCCATGTCCTGGCTATTGTAAATAGTGCTGCAGTGAACATTGTGGTACATGACTAATTTTGAATTATGGTTTTCTCAGGGTATATGCGCAGTAGTGGGATTGCTGGGTCATATGGTAGTTCTATTTTTAGTTTTTTCAGGAACCTCCATACTGTTCTCCATAGTGGCTGTACCAATTTACATTCCCACCAACAGTGCAAGAGGGTTCCCTTTGCTCCACACCCTCGCTAGCATTTACTGTTTGTAGACTTCTTGATGATGGCCATTCTGACTGGTGTGGGGTGATGCCTCATTGTAGTTTTGATTTGCGTTTCTCTAATGATTAGTGATGTTCAGCATCCTTTCATGTGTTTGTTGGCAATTTGTATATCTTCTTTGGAGAAATGTCTATTTAGGTCTTCTGCCCATTTTTGGATTGGGTTGTTTGTGTTTTTGATATTGAGCTGCATGAGCTGCTTGTATATTTTGGAGATTAATCCTTTTTCAGTTGCTTCGTTTGCAAATATTTTCTCCCCTTCTGAGGGTTGTCTTTTTGTCTTGTTTATGGTTTCCTTTGCTGTGCAAAAGCTTTTGTTTCATTAGGTCCCATTTGTTTATTTTTGTTTTTATTTCCCTTTCTCTAGGAGGTGGGTCAAAAAGGATCTTGCTGTGATTTATGTCATAGAGTGTTTTGCCTATGTTTTCCTCTAAGAGTATTATAGTGTCTGGCCTTACATTTAGGTCTTTAATCCATTTTGAGTTTATTTTTGTGTATGGTGTTAGGGAGTGTTCTAATTTCATTCTTTTACTTATAGCTGTACAGTTTTCCCAGCACCACTTATTGAAGAGCCTGCCTTTTCTCCATTGTATATTCTTGCCTCCTTTATCAAAGATAAGGTGATCATATATGTGTGGGTTTATCTCTGAGCTTTCTATCCTGTTCCATTGATCTATACTTCTGTTTTTGTGCCAGTACCATACTGTATGGATTACTGTAGCTTTGTAGTAGAGTCTGAAGTCAGGGAGCCTGATTCCTCCAGCTCTGTTTTTCTTTCTGAAGATTGCTTTGGCTATTCAGGGTCTTTTGTGTTTCCATACAAATTGTGAAATTTTTTGTTCTAGTTCTGTGAAAAATGCCATCGGTAGTTTGATAGGGATTGCATTGAATCTGTAGATTGCTTTGGGTAGTAGAGTCATTTTCACAATGTTGATTCTTCCAATCCAAGAGCATGGTATATCTCTCCATCTGTTTGTATTGTCTTTAATTTCTTTCATCAGTGTCTTATAGTTTTCTGCATATAGGTCTTTTGTCTCCTTAGGTAGGTTTATTCCTAGGTATTTTATTCTTTTTGTTGCAATGGTAAATGGGAGTGTTTCCTTAATTTCTCTTTCAGATTTTTCATCATTAATGTATAGGAATGCAAGAGATTTCTGTGCATTGATTTTGTATCCTGCTACTTTACCAAATTCATTGATTGGCTCTAGTAGTTTTCTGATAGCATCTTTAGGATTCTCTATGTACAGTATCATGTCATCTGCAAACAGTGACAGTTTTACTTCTTCTTTTCCGATTTGGATTCCTTTTATTTCTTTTTTTTTAAATTAATTAATTAATTTTTGGCTGCATTGGGTCATCATTGCTGCGTGCGGGCTTCAGTAGTTGTGGCACGTGGGCTCAGTATTTGTGGCTCGCAGGCTCTAGAGCACAGGCTCAGTAGTTGTGGCGTACGGCCTTAGTTGCTCTGCAGCATGTGGGATCTTCCTGGACCAGGGCTCGTACGCGTGTCCCCTGCATTGGCAGGTGGATTCTTAACCACTGCGCCACCAGGGAAGCCCCTCCTTTTATTTCTTTTTTGTCTCTGATTGCTGTGGCTAAAACTTCCAAAACTATGTTGAACAATAGTGGTGAGAGTGGGCAACCTTGTCTTGTTCCTGATGAAACGTCAGCTTTAAATGCTATTTAATTTAGCATGGAAAGTAATGCATTTTTAATATGGAACACATTAAAAACTCATAAAGTGGTTTATTTATGAGATGGTTAGCCTCCCCCCCACAGTTACCCCATAAATACCGTTAAGTTCCATCAACTATTCAGCAAGTGCAATTATACAAATGCTGTGTTTCATTTTGCATCTTATTACAGTAGTTTTCCCTCCACACACACTGTATGCAAAGAATAAGTGTGCAGAATTTTACAGTCTGAGGAGATGTTGGGGATAATTCAGTATCTCACCCCCAATTCCTCCATTAATTTTACAAATAAGTTTTCTGAGGCCTGAAGAGGTTAAACAATCTGCTAATACTCATATAGTTGATTTGCTAAGTTCTAGTTAAGAATTTAACCAAAGGCTTTTTGATCTACCAGTTTACTCTTTCCACAGCACGATTGTTCAAATCAGCAAAGGTTGAGTACCAGTTGTGCCCTGGGTAGTATGCAAATCACTGAGCTCAGAACAAGGAAAGACATGGTTCCTGGCTTCAAGCAACTCCAAGAGCAGTCTAGTAGGGGAAAGAGTCATGTCAAGCAGATAATTAGAGGCTGGTATGACACACGCAATGTTGCTGTTTAAAACATAGTCATAATGTGGTAGAACAAGTTGATGAATGCTCTCTTGAGAGTCAAGGATGACTTTGAAGAGTTGGTGATTCATGCACAGGGTTTTGTAGGATGAATAAGAGTTCAACAATTGGTCCAAGACGGGGATGGGGGTAGCATTTGATATGGAGGGAATAGTATATTTGAAGACCGAGAAGCAATGGTTATAAAACAAGTTTTGGAGACAGATCTAGATTGATTGCTGGTTCTAAGTCTTACTACATAGATGACTTACACAATTTATTTATCCCTTCTGCCCATTCACTTTTTTCCTCAATAAAATGGAAATAGCAATACCTATCCCATAAGGTTATGGAGAAAATGAAATAATGTTACAACTATAAAGCACATAACATAGGAGGAACTCAGGAGCAGGCAGCTACTCTTCTCCATCCTGCTTCTCCTTCTCTTCCTCCGTGTGCTGGCAAACCTTCTGGGTGAGGTGAGTGCTAGAACAAGAGCTAAGAGGCAGGAAAGAGATCATTGGAGGAACTGGCCATGGAAAACTGCTGAGGCGTTCCTAGGTAAGAAATAACAATATCAAATTTACATCCTAAAAGGGTATTTTTGGAAGAATGGTGAATAGGCAACGGATAGAAAGCAAATTTAATAATCTAGGTGCAAGGGCTTGAAGATACGAGTAAGGGTACGAATAGAAAGAAGAAAGCAGGGGTAGAGCGATTTGGGAGGTTCTGTGAGCGGAGTGTATTCTGGTATAATTGTGTTCCCTGCATCCTGGTTTTCATTCCCACGTGTCTGGAAGGGAAATCGCCCACCGATCTAATTAGGCCCCGAGGTACCGCCACTGCCTCCGGAAGGAGGTGGTAGGGAAGTGCTCCACCGCCGCCGGCGCCGCCGCTCGTGGCTCTCGTCTCTAAAGTGCTTCCACACAATCGCATAAGTAACTCCTCTACCTTCTCATTCACATGAAAAGAAACCTCAGAGAGAGCCTGCGCTATCAAATCTTTTCTCCCTTGTCTGACTTCAAAGCAACTCCTTAAACTACTGCATTCCTGAGGCAATTATCTTTTCACTGCAATTTAGTAACTTGGAGTAACCTCAAATACATTACTTTTAAGCAGCTCAGGACTTCCCTCTAAGGCTGGCCTGTGTCTCCTCTTTAACAGGAATTGAGGGCCTGGTGTGGGCAGGCTGGCTCCCGGGGAGCTCTCATCAAATGCCTGGAATCACCTGTATTACCTCCATCACCTCCAACATCAACGTTCTACTTCCTGTAAAAAAAAGAACCCTGTGGCCTTTACTACCTGTTTGTCTTTCTTGTCTCATGTTACTATTAACGGCCCTTTTATTGATGCCCAAACTGAAATATGGAGTCATTAGTTTACACACACACACCTTACCCGCCGTCCCCAGAGGACTGATACCAAGAAAAAGATTGTTGTCTGACTGCCAAACTCCTAACACGGGTGTGCCGGGCTCCTGTCAGAGGGAGGTTTTTTTCCCCTATAACTTCATTTCATGCCGATTTGAGATCTAACTAGTATTTCACTTTTGTCTTATTTTCTTTTTGAATATAGCCATCTATGTACATTTTGAAAAATGTTTTTAATTATACCCACACATGGGTTTCTTCATAATCTCTGAAGGCTAGTCCACAGAAGCAAAGCACTGTGGCTTCACACTTTTCATAAAATGGTTGATCTTTGAATTAAATACCTACAAAATATCTGTATATGTGAGACCAGATAAAAATGAGTGAAGAATTATTGACAAGGTATTTCTACTTTTATCTGTAAAAATAACTGCTTTGACTATCCATATTAAAAAGACATTACTAACAATTTACTCACGATGACACGTATGAATTTTTTGATTTAGGTATGAAAGCATTCTAAGAACTCACAAAACCTCAGAACAAACATTAGAACAGTGTGCTTGGGATACCTGATTTTCAGCATTGGGCACATAAATGAAGGCTTTGGAAAACTCACATCTGAAGTGCTTTCATCACTTGAAATCATAACATGGTTTACTAAACATTGCTTGAGGCCAAACTGAATGGATTGTATATTTAGGATATATTTATACTGGATGCTTTTAAGCAAAAAAGAGCATAGGGTAGCAACATACTATCGCTGTTTATTTTTGTGCAATATGTAAATCTGGTATTTCTTCCAATTTTAGGTCTATCAATTATGCAACAATCAGCTAATAATTTTGACCACCTGCTACATGCAACTTATGCTACACGCTAATAAGGCTAACTAGCTCTCAAAATGAAACTTCCCATCAGCTGCCTTCAATCATCTCCCTCCTGACCATCTTGCGAGGACTGTTGTCTTATTTCATTGTATGTTCAGCTGAGTCTGCAGCAATTCAGAGTCAGGTTGAAGAGAATCACAGATGTTATTAACACATGGAGTCTTTTACTTAAAAAAGGATAAGGTGGCCACTAACATCCCTTGTAGACATGTGGTGTCGGGAATTTCTTCCATCATTCTTGTTGGTGACTCAAAGTGAAGCTATTTGCCAGGCAGCATCCCGGCATCCTTGGGTTAAAAAGAAACACAGCTTGACCTTGGAACAGCCTGGGAGTAGGCCTACTCTGCTGGCTCCAAATGAATAAAACAACTCTTCATCTCCTTCATTTGATTAGCTGCTTCAAACTTAAACCAAAGGAAACTAGAATCCCCACTGACACTGCTTTAAGACAGAAATAAGATCAGAAAAACAAGGAAAAGCATTTTACAAAGTCAGTTATGGGATTCACAAAATTTTGGTGCTCTGAAGTCAGTAACTCATTGCAGAAGAATTAGGTAGTTTAGAAAACAGCTTTAATACTTAAATTTAAATGTGGTGGACTCAGTAGTGTTTGAGAACAGAACTCATACTGTGCTATCCGATATGGTAGCCACTAGTCACATGTGGCTGTATAAGTTAAAGTTAATTGACATTAAATCAAATTAAAATTAAAATTAAAATTCAGTTCCTCAAGTAGCATTAGCCACAGTCAAGTGCTTAACATCCACATGAGGATAACGGCTACTGTATTGGACAGTGAAGATACAGAACATCTCCATCATCCAATAGAACAGCCCTGCATTAAAATAGCAACTCAAGGCAGGAATCTCAGACTCAAACTCCGTAAGGTTGTCTTTGCTTTTATGAATTTTTTTGCAGGTTTTCAAATGAACTATGTTATTAAAAAAATTTTACATAGTCCCCTACCTTGAGCCAAACCAAGTAGTGGGGGCTCCGGTTAACCATCATGTCAACCTCATGGTGAAAGTATAGGAATAATGATCATTAAGTATCAAATTACTACCTGCCAGTAAGATTGATTTAGTAACTTGTAAATAAAACTCTGTTATGGAGAAGATGTCAGAATGTGCCTCACCAAAAAGCATTTATGCTACTCTACATGTCCAGCTATTTTTCAAGTCAATGAGAGGTATTATTTGGCCTTGGTGATCAAATTACCACAGTGAACAGATTCCTGGCACCATATGTACCCTAAAATTAGGGAAAGAGAAATATGAATTTTGCCTTTATTCTTGTCAGTTCAAATCCAGCCGTAACTTTTTGCTGGGTGTAGACATTTAGATGAAGAAGTACTTTTTTTGTTGTTGTTGTTTAGAAACTATCTGCTTGGTGTTTTTATTTTTATTTTTACTTTTTAAAAACATCTTTATTGGAGCATGATTGCTTTACATTGTTGTGTTAGTTGCTGCCGTATAACAAAGTGAATAAGCTATACGTATACATATATCCGCATATCCCCTCCCTCTTGTGTCTCCCTCCCACCCTCCTTATCCCACCCTCTAGGTGGTCACAAAGCATGGAGCTGATCTCCCTGCGTCTTTTTTCCTGTCCAGCCCCTAGATTCTTCAGAACCAATTTTTTTTTTTTTTTTAGATTCCATATATATGTGTTAGCATATGGTATTTGTTTTTCTCTTTCTGACTTACTTCACTCTGTATGACAGACTCTAGGTCCATCCACCTCACTACAAATAACTCAATTTCATTTCTTTTTATGGCTGAGTAATATTCCATTGTGTATATGTGCCACATCTTCTTTATCCATTCCTCGGTCGATGGACACTTAGGTTGCTTCCATGTCCTGGCTATTGTAAATAGTGCTGCAATGAACAATGTGGTACATGACTCTTTTTGAATTATGGTTTTCTCCAGGTATATGCCCAGTAGTGGGATTGTTTAGTTTTTTAAGGAACCTCCATACTGTTCTCCATTGTGGCTGTATCAGTTTACATTCCCACCAACAGTGCAAGTGGGTTCCCTTTGCTCCACACCCTCTCTAGCATTTATTGTGTGCAGACTTTTTGATGATGGCCATTCTGACTGGTGTGAGGTGATACACTGTAGTTTTGATTTGCATTTCTCTAATGATTAGTGACATTGAGCATCCTTTCATGTGTTTGTTGGCAATCTGTATATCTTCTTTGGAGACATGTCTATTTAGGTCTTCTGCCCATTTTTGGATTGGGTTGTTTGTTTTTTTGATATTGAGCTGCTTGTATATTTTGGAGATTAATCCTTTGTCAGTTGCTTCATTTGCAAATATTTTCTCCCATTCTGAGGGTTGTCTTTTCATCTTGTTTATGGTCTCCTTGCTGTGCAAAAGCTTTTAAGTTTCATTAGGTCCCATTTGTTTATTTTTGTTTTTATTTCCCTTTCTCTAGGAGGTGGGTCGAAAAGATCTTGCTGTGATTTATGTCACAGAGTGTTCTGCCTGTGTTTTCCTCAAAGAGTTTTATAGTGTCTGGCCTTACGTTTAGGTCTTTAATCCATTTTGAGTTTATTTTTGTGTATGGAGTTAGGGAGTGTTCTAATTTCACTCTTTTACATATAGCTGTCCAGTTTTCCCAGCACCATATTGAAGAGTCTGTCTTTTCTCCATTGTATATTCTTGCCTCCTTTGTCATAGATTAGTTGACCATATGTACGTGGGTTTATCTCTGAGCTTTCTATCCTGTTCCATTGATCTATATTTCTGTTTTTGTGCCAGTACCATACTGTATGGATTACTGTAGCTTTGTAGTAGAGTCTGAAGTCAGGGAGCCTGATTCCTCCAGCTCTGTTTTTCTTTCTGAAGATTGCTTTGGCTATTCAGGGTCTTTTGTGTTTCCATACAAATTGTGAAATTTTTTGTTCTAGTTCTGTGAAAAATGCCATTGGTAGTTTGATAGGGATTGCATTGAATCTGTAGATTGCTTTGGGTAGTATAATCATTTTCACAACTGATTCTTCCAATCCAAGAACATGGTATATCTCTCCATCTGTTTGTATTGTCTTTAATTTCTTTCATCAGTGTCTTATAGTTTTCTGCATATAGGTCTTTTGTCTCCTTAGGTAGGTTTATTCCTAGGTATTTTATTCTTTTTGTTGCAATGGTAAATGAGAGTGTTTTCTTAATTTCTCTTTCAGAATTTTCATCATTAGTGTATAGGAATGCAAGAGATTTCTCTGCATTAATTTTGTATCCTGCTATTTTACCAAATTCATTAATTGGCTGTAGTAGCTTTCTGGTAGCATCTTTAGGATTCTTTATGTACAGTATCATGTCATCTGCAGACAGTGACAGTTTTACTTCTTCTTTTCCGATTTGGATTCCTTTTATTTCTTTTTTGTCTCTGACTGCTGTGGCTAAAACTTCCAAAACTATGTTGAACAGTAGTGGTGAGAGTGGACAACCTTGTCTTATTCCTGATCTTAATGCAAATGGTTTCAGATTTTCACCATTGAGAATGATGTTGGCTGTGGGCTTGTCATATATGGCCTTTTTTATGTTGAGGTAAGTTCCCTCTATGCCTACTTTCTGGAGAGTTTTTATCATAAATGGGTGTTGAATTTTGTCAAAAGCTTTTTCTGCATCTATTGAGATGATCATATGGTCTTTATCCTTCAATTTGTTAATATGGTGTATCACATTGATTGATTTGTGTATATTGAAGAATCCTTGCATTCCTGGGATAAACCCCACTTGATCATGGTGTATGATCCTTTTAATGTGCTGCTGGATTCTGTTTGCTAGTATTTTGTTGAGGATTTTTGCATCTACATTCATCAGTGATATTGGCCTGAGTTTTCTTTTTTTGTAACATATTTGTCTGCTTTTGGTATATCAGGGTGATGGTGGCCTCATAGAATGAGTGTGGGAGTGTTCCCCCCTCTGCTATATTTTGGAAGAGTTTGAGAAGGAGAGGTGTTAGCTCTTCTCTAAATGTTTGATAGAATTCACCTGTGAATCCATCTGGTCCTGGGCTTTTGTTTGTTGGAAGATTTTTAATCACAGTTTCAATTTCAGTGCTTGTGATTGGTCTGTTTATATTTTCTATTTCTTCCTGGTTCAGTCTCAGAAGGTTGTGCTTTTCTAAGAGTTTGTCCATTTCTTCCAGGTTTTCCATTTTATTGGCATAAAGTTGCTTGTAGTAATCTCTCATGATCCTTTGTATTTCTGCAGTGTCAGTTGTTACTTCTCCTTTTTGACTTCTAATCCTGTTGATTTGAGTCTTCTCCCTTTTTTTCTTGATGAGTCTGGCTAATGTTTTATCAATTTTGTTTATCTTCTCAAAGAACCAGCTTTTAGTTTTATTGATCTTTGCTAGCGTTTCCTTCATTCCTTTTTCATTTATTTCTGATCTGATCTTTATGATTTCTTTGCTTCTGCTAACTTTGGGTTTTTTGGTTCTTCTTTCTCTAATTGCTTTAGGTGTAAAGTTAGGTTGTTTATTTGAGATTTTTCTTGTTTCTTGAGGTAGGATTGTATTACTATAAACTTCCCTCTTAGAACTGCTTTTGCTGCATCCCATAGGTTTTGGGTCATCATGTTTTCATTGTCATTTGTTTCTAGTTAATTTTTGATTTCCTCTTTGATTTCTTCAGTGATGTCTTGGTTATTTAGTAGTGTATCGTTTAGCCTCCATGTGTTTTTTTTTTTTACAGTTTTATTCCTGTAATTGATATCTAGTCTCATAGCGTTGTGGTCCAAAAAGATACGTGATACAATTTCAATTTTGTTAAATTTACCAAGGCTTGATTTGTGACCCAAGATATATGATCTATCCTGGCGAATGTTCCATGAGCACTTGAGAAGTAAGTGTATTCTGTTGTTTTTGGTTGGAATGTCCTATAAATATCAATTAAGTTCATCTTGTTTAATGTATCATTTAAAGCTTGTGGTTCCTCATGTATTTTCATTTTGGTTGACCTGTCTATTGGTGAAAGTGGGGTGTTAAAGTCCCCTACTATGGTTGTGTTACTGTCGATTTCCCCTTTTATGGCTGTTAGCATTTGCCTTATGTAATGAGGTGCGCCTATGTTGGGTGCATAAATATTTACAATTGTTATATCTTTTCTTGGATTGATCCCTTGATCATTATGTGGTGTCCTTCTTTGTCTCTTGTAATAGTCTTTATTTTAAAGTCTATTTTGTCTGATATGAGAATTGCTACTGCAGCTTTCTTTTGATTTCCATGTGCATGGAATATCTTTTTCCATCCCCTCACTTTCAGTCTGTTTGTGTCCCTAGGTCTGAAGTGGGTCTCTTGTAGACAGCATATATATGGGTCTTGTTTTTGTATCCATTCAGCCTGTCTATGTCTTTTAGTTAGAGCATTTAATCCATTTACATTTAAGGTAATTATCGATATGTATATTCCTATGACCATTTTCTTAATTGTTTTGGGTTTGTTATTGTAGATGTTTTCCTTCTCTTGTGTTTCCTGCCTAGAGAAGTTCCTTTAGCATTTCTTGTAAAGCTGGTTTGGTGGTGCTGAATTCTCTTAGCTTTTGCTTGTCTGTAAAGGTTTTAATTTCTCTGGTGAATCTGAATGAGATCCTTTCTGGCTAGAGTAATCTTGGTTGTAGTTTTTTCCCTTTCATCACTTTAAATATGTCCTGCCACTCCCTCTGGTTTTCAGAGTTTCTGCTGAAAGATTAGCTGTTAACCTTATGGTGATTCCCTTGTATGCTATGTGTTGCTTTTACCTTGCTGCTTTTAATATTTTTTCTTTGTATTTAATTTTTGATAGTTTGTTTAGTATGTGTCTTGGCGTGTTTCCCCTTGGATTTATCCTGTATGGGACTCTCTGTGCTTCCTGGACTTGATTGACTATTTCCTTTCCCATATTAGGGAAGTTTTCAACTATAGTCTCTTCAAATATTTTCTCAGTCCCTTTCTTTTTCTCTTCTTCTGCGACCCCTGTAGTTCGAATGTTAGTGCATTTAATATTGTTCCAGAGGTCTCTGAGACTGTCCTCAATTGTTTTCATTCTTTTGTCTTTATTCTGCTCTGCAGTAGTTATTTCCACTATTTCATCTTCCAGGTCACTTATCTCTTCTTCTGCCTCAGTTATTCTGCTATTGATTCCTTCTAGAGAATTTTTAATTTCGTTTATTGTGTTGTTCATCATTGTTTGTTTGCTCTTTAGTTCTTCTAGGTCCTTGTTAAATGTTTCTTGTATTTTCTGCATTCTGTTTCTAAGATTTTGGTTCATGTTTACTATCATTACTCTGAAATCTTTTTGAGGTAGACTGCCTGTTTCCTCTTTATTTGTTTGGTCTGGTGGGTTTTTACCTTGCTTATTCATCTGCTGTGTGTTTCTCTGTCTTCTCATCTTGCTTAACTTACTGTGTTTGGGGTTTCCTTTTCGCAGGCTGCATGTTTGTAGTTCCCATTCTGTTTGGTGTCTGCCCCCAGTGGGTAAGGTTGGTTCAGTGGGTTGTGTAGGCTTCCTGGTGGAGGGGACTGGTGCCTGTGTTTTGGTGGATGAGGCTGGATATTGTCTTTCTGGTGGACAGGACTGTGTCCAGTGATGTGTTTTGGGGTGTCTGTGACCTTATTATGATTTTAGGCAGCCTCTCTGCTAATGGGTGGAGTTGTGTTCCTGTCTTGCTAGTTGTTTGGCATGGGGTTTCCAACACTGGAGCTTGCTGGTCATTGAGTGCAGCTGGGTCTTAGCGTTGAGATGGAGGTCTCTGGGAGAGCTCTTGCCGATTGATATTACGTGTGGCCAGGAGTTCTACGGTGGTTCCATGTCCTGAACTCGGCTGTCCCACCTCAGAGGCTCAGGCCTAACACCCAGCCGGAGCACCAAGACGCTGTCAGCCACATGGCAAAAATGGTGCACTCATTCAACAATTCTTGCTAGTCTTTGGTCGTTCTCCTGGCAATGGCTATCTGTAGCACCATTGACGTACCCTTGGTCCTGGCTGTGGACCTTGCAGTGTCTCGTAAACTGGCTCTCATCCTTCAGCATGATCTGGAAGCCCCTGAAGAACCCAGAGTTATACCCAAGGATGAGAATGCCTTTGTAGAAGTCCAGGAATCCAGTAGAGTAGTTCCAGCATAATAGGCATATGGCCCTTCGCCTGTGGCTGGCAGCATGGCTTCCCGAAGTTCGTGCCTCCAGCTAGCTGGCCTGCTTGGTGTTTTTAATAAGAGCAAAAAGAAATGGCCTCTTAGAAAACACTTTGGGCTTTTGTCTCCTCTTTTCCCTTGATAGCTAGAACAGCCATCAGCAGCTGCTGCTGGGAACCCGAAGGATTAGGCTGAGGAATGAGGGCCTGCTGGCTGCTGGCAGTGCCTGGTAGAGGAAAGAACCCTGAGAAGCTTTCCCCATGGTCCATGCTCCCTGCTCCTGGTCAGCCAGCTGTCCTGAGGCCAGAGCCACAGGTCACACTCCTGTGAGCTGTTCTCAGACCCCTCATCTCCTGAAGAAGTACTTTTAATTCAACTTTATCTTGTTATTTTATTACCCTTTTCCAGCAGTGACGAACTTTGTACAGAATTATAAATCAAGGCCAAACGTCGCATGGATGCCACAGTACAAAGATTCATTTAGTGTGCATACAACCTTATGATCTACAAGGTGATTCATCACTTGTTATCCTGTCTTCCCACTGAGGGATTGGATGATGCACACTAATGTACGAAAGTCAATGCTGGGCGTCTAGCTTGCAACGTCTTGCATATTATCCTTCTCAGTTCTAACTGATTCTTAACCCACTGGCTGCAGGGAAGGCTGCCTTTTAGAATCAGTTACCTTAATATGGTGAACTAATCTGGGAAAGTAGTGAAATATGAACTATGACTTGCCCTATCTCCCCTTTGTCTGTTGACAATTTGCCCAACGCTACAGTTTAGATGTGACCAGATAAGAAAGACAGGAAAGTGCGTTCACATATGGTGTCCCATTCGATCCTCACAACATTCTGTATACGAGCAGGGAAGGTTTTGGTGTCACAAATGAGGCAGCTCTCTTGAGAAGAATTGATCATTTTCCACCAGTGTTCCTCCCTACATGCCTCTGTTTGTAATTATTTGTATATATGACCATCTGTCTCACCAGATTTGAATGTACCTGGAGTGGGGACCATGTTCATATCCATCTTGTTTTCTGGGCATCTAGCATGATGCCTGGTGTATGAGTTGTTCATTTGCCCAGAAGAAGAAAGGTGAATGTAACACAAAAGATCTGTAAAGGAATTAGGATTTTTTTTTAAGGGAGAAAAACATTATTCTGGGTTTTGTTGCTCAGGGTGTTTGCTCTACCCAAGTCCAGGAAGGTGCTGTTTAGCATGACCTGGGTCACACAGTAAGTACCCAGTGACGTAGTTGGATCTAGGACTCCTTTAACAGGACATTTCCCACTAAAACTTCCTATTTTTTTTATACCGTTGAATCTTTATTTTAAGGCATTCCATCTCTTTGTAGCTAGTCCAGCAAAAGGGAGAGTGAATTGTACCTGCATGTGGAATAAAAATAGATTACACATGCTTAAGTAGGAAGAATTGAAAAGCTTTGCTGTTGATTATACTTTTGTTCCTGGGGATGTTGTCTAAAACCCTTTTGATGTGAAAGGAGATCGTGATGACAGCAAACATGTGACTAAAGTATTATACTGTAAGCTGGGCTGTGAGCACAGATAGACGGATGGGTTAGCTGGTCACTGGTGCACACAGATGTGTGATATTGTGTGTGGTTAGTGCACCAAAGGTCTCAGCCTGAAGATTCAAGAGGAGGGGGAGACAGAGCTTAGATGAGCAGAATAGAGGGGATTGAGGAGGTAGCAGTCCCCACAATCAGCAGGACTTTGTGTTTCTCATGAGTTCATGCTCCTAACTAACAAAATGTAGCACGAAGTTGGCTCTATTAACAAACATCATAACTCCTCTACAGATTTATGTTGCATTCAGTTTTCCTCTTCTGAGCAATTGTTTTGGTATATTTAATGTTTTCACTTACGTTTAACATTCCTTTTTGTTTTTTGGACAGGAAAGTAGGATTTATTGAGGGGTGTGAGTAAGGAGGGAACAGCGCTGAGATTCTTATGAGTGCAGGGCCCACCATTTGTCCAAGGGGCCACTATTAGGAATGTATTTGATCCCTCAGTCATCTGGGATGAGCCCCTTTTCTGCCACCATGTCCTCAAATTCTCTTGCATTAAACTTAGTAAATCCCCACTTCTTGGAGATGTGGCTCTTCTGGCAGCCAGGGAATTTGAACTTGGCCCTGCGTAGGGCCTCAGTCACATGCTCCTTGTTCTGCAGCTTGGTGTGGATGGACATGATGACTTGGCCGAAGTGGACCCTGGCCCCTATGCTCTAGGGCTTTCCAAAGTTACCCCATACATGTCTGGAGCCTAGTTTGGGGACAGCATGAGGTCAGGCATGAATGTCCACTGGAAAGGCTTGTCTCCAAGGTCCCTTAGGACAACCCACATGAGCAAAAGGCTGCATACACTACCAAGGAGGCTGCTGTTTGTGGCCATTGCCCATGGGGCTCCCATGGGGAAAAGAGCACGGTTGGCTTAACTGGTTGCAGAGTAACATTACTTTTATATTTATGGTTTACTTGCCTTTTGTACTTCTGATCACTCCTTGTTTCAGTTTTCAAATGCAAATAATCAGTTTCCATTTTTGAATACCATTTCAAATCTTGTTGAATTGGGGACTTGTTTACTGTGTTCTTACATGCCCTTTCCTCCCCTCTGGATCACAGAGTGATTCCTTGAAGGGGAGCGAGGGATTTCTAGGTTGTGCAAAAGAAAGCCTATTGTGATGTTGGGAACTGAGGTGTGGGAATTGCCCGGCTTCTGGCTGGAGTTTACCTCCCTCCCTCATTTCTTCCCATATGCAGATGTTCAGTGACATGCGTTATTATAAGAGAAAGGGAAATGGCCTTACTGAAATAGAGGTAATGGGCCAAGATAAATTGTAGAAGTCATGAGAAAGTGTAATATGGCAAATAACATGCTGGGCTTGACTTTTAAGTGTAGTATGAGAATCATTCTCTGTGTTATGCTATGGGAAAAAATAGAAATGAGGTGGCACATTAGTTCCTGCCTTGTGGTCCTGTGGCCTGTGGAGGCCACACTCAGGTTCTAGTACAGACAGAGGCCCTGGAGGTTTTAGCCATCCACAGGCAAAGCGAGCAAAGGGTACATTTGAAAACAAATAGTAATGTAATGTAGGGACCTGTAAAGAAATGGTGTGGTAGAACTAGAGGGATAGTAACAGAGTAAGACTGCAAAGTAACAGGTAACCCCCAAAGAAATAATGTCAATATATTATTTTTATCATTGCACTAGGAAAATTTTAAATTATGTGTATATAAGTAGGCAATAACATGGGATATTTTAAAACAACCCTAATTAATGAAATTCAGTGAGATCTCTGTACTACTTACGTAGTTTTAAATCTGTTACAAGGCTTTCAGATCTCATCTATTAGCTGTTTGCACAAAGTTTCTTTGCTTTTGTGGTAACTGCACTATTGCGCAGACAACCTTTCCAACTAAATGAATAGTTGAAATTGGTAGACAGAATGTGTTCAGTGAATAAACTGGTCGATAATTGTTATGACAACATCTTTATTCCATACAGGCTTCTCTCTTCCAAATAAAGTCCTTCTAGAAGATTGGGCTTTTTGAGTAGCTTCTTATAAAGACTTCTAAGGATTTTTATGAACCAGTTTATGTTTGAAGTGGTTTAGTTTGGCAGAACATTTGGGAGTCATCAGGACGGACACTGCATGGCTGTGCTGGGCTGTGCCTGCAGGGCAGCATGACCAGTATTGCCCCAGGCAGTCCAGGACCCTACTCTGACCCCAAGAGAGCAAAGAGTCCTTGGGACCCAAGGGATGTGCCCATCCAGCTGCTCCCCCTTTCTGGACCATCTCCCTGCATACCCAGAATTCCCTGCCCGAAGGGCCTGTACAGCCTCTTCTGTGTATCTCTTCCCTGGATGGTGTGGATGTACGGGCTGGGATGTCCACCTGGGCTGGGATGTCCGCAGCGGGTGGCATATGGGGTTTTTTACAGGGACCAAAGGAGTAGGGGATGGAAAAGTAGGGAGCTTACAACAAAGATTAGGCACAAGCCTGTCCCTGACTTATACCTACTAAAAGTCAGTGGCAATGTAATCATTGTTACAATCAAATCACTTCTGCAAATTTCTGAAATGCCCTCTAGGAAGTAATAGTACTACTGTTCTAAGTGAGAAGGTTGGCATTCTTTTCTAACAGATAAGCTTCCTCTGAAAATGACATCAAACAAACCCCAGGGATGTTTTGTGCTATGACAACATCAATAGAATAAAAGTGTCTAATTTTCAAAGGTGCTTACTTTGAAGAGAAACTCAATTGAAATGTGTTAAGATCTGGTACGTTTGATAAAAACAAACAGCCAGTTTTAAACCAAGTTTTGTTCGAAAGGAAAAAAAAGTCAGTGCAGATTGGGATTATTTATGAAATTTTTGTCATGTAAAGTGGTGTGGTACGATGTATTAGGCCAAGAGTCAGGAAAACTGTACTCTGGTTCCAGTCCAAGGTTTTTGCACAAGCCATGTTCTCTCAGTTAGATATGTGACGTAACATAATCATCAAATCAAAGATACCATCAATTGTAAGATGCAGCATTAATTTGTGTACCATTAAGAAAGAGACCCATTGCCTATGATAATTTTGACTATTGACTGTAAGAAGCATTCTAATTGAGATGTAAAAATATTAAAAAGTATATCTTAAATCTCTAATATACAATAAATCTTATTCATCTAAACATTCTTCACATTCTTGCAGAGTACCTACCACATCTAGTCATTCATTCATTCAATAAATAAATATAAATTTAGTGTCTATTTCAGGCAATACAGCATGCATGTATCAACATGTATTGAATAATGGAATTTTAGAAGTACATACACTTACCTTTCATAACATCAGCACGCACATGAAGCTGGAGATGCTGGTGAGAAATCAGCTCAAGACAGTGGTGAGATTGTCCTCTTTTGAGAACAGCAAAATCACCAAAAACTTGATCTCTAATGTGGACATTTGCTCCGTAGAAATTTATACTGGTAAACGGAAGGCAGGTAAACAAGAATTCCCAGATCAGTTTCTTAGTAATCAAGGTGCCCTGATTACTTTTTCCACATTTCTATGAAAATCTTGTTGAAAGAAGAACTTCTTAATTCCGAGACTCTAACGAAAGTGCTCCTTCATCTGTCATTTCTTTTCCAGTAGGAATAAGGCAAGGAATGAGTGTTCTATGAAACACTTTTATACTATATCATATAAAACAATTTTACATGACTTATTATCATGCTACATTGTTAAATTGATTTTTATACACTTAAATCTTTATATTATCCATTTGTATCTAATAGTAGCCCAAGACATAAATAAGCCCGTGAAGCAACATTTTGTAAAGAGTGATACTTCCCTAGTGAGCTCACTCTCAGAGTCAGAATCTTAAGTTCACCAGACAAGTGACAAATAAGGTTCATTCAGCCCCAGTATCTTCATCTAGAGATGTTGCACTGGGACCTTAGGAAGATGAAAAAAGAATGAGTTGAAAATGCTTGGACCTACTCTGTATAATCGAAACCATATGCAGTGATTTTAAGCCTCATTATATACAACAAACACTGATGTTCAGTCCCTCTTCAAGAAGGAACTGGCAAAACCCCTTAGAGAACAGTTTCTATTCTTGTTCTGTTTGAATTTTGCTTCTTGAGCTGTTCTTGCCACATGGGATATTTGACTATTTCTAAATGGCCTTTGCTTTTAGTCTTTGTTCAAAGTTTGTTTTAAGCACAATATCCTAATCAACCTCATTTCCAAAGAGGCCCCTTTTCCCTTGACTGCTGCAGGCTGCTTATCCCGAGAATGGCTTCTCCCTGGGTTCACAAGGCCCCAGCTTTCTGTATCTCTTGGATCTGAGCACAGTGTGTTTTCTGATCAGCTAAGTCTCTTATCCAAACTGGGGTAAAGAGAGGAATTCCACATACTGCTCTCTGGGGGTGAACTGAACAAAACATGCCTGCGAGGACACTTCCTGAGGCATGATTCAAAGGTTATTGCACACTATCTGCTCAGAGTTTCTATGCTTATCCAATTATGTTGTCCTTACCTTTGTGTGATCTACCTGAGAAAAAAAAATTATCATTGGTTAGATATGTTGTTTAGGGCCATTTGTATCAAATCTGAGCATCAGATCGTAGTCAGAAACTTAACACACACAAACATATACACACACTTAAATCAGTTTCCACTTATATCATTTTGACCTATGATACCCTTTCCAGAAACATCATTGTAAGAGTAAGAATAGTCTATATTGGTTTCTCCCCCCTATAAATGTCATTGAATCATAGCTTTCCTGAGGAATCCTAATACATATGTCTATATTTTAGATATAAATTTCTCCCCAGTGGTCCTTTGGCTATGGAGAAATTAGCACAGGCTATATAAAGCAGAGTGCTTGAAAGAGTCTCCTTGAGGGAAATGAGATAGCAAGAAGGAAAGAGATTTGTACTTTTCATTTAGTGGCAATACTTATTTTATGCAATTTTATATCATTAGGCCCATTAAAGGACAAGAATGTGAAATATGTCCTCCCTGAAGACAGTTCTTTGTGTTTGCATAACATTTCCCGCTTTGAATAAACCAATCACAAGGAAGAGTCCAGTGTGTATGCACTCCAGTGCTCTGAGCACTTATTTCAAGGGCTCTCCATTCCTCACCACCACCCGACTCCCCAGAGAGCTGAAAATGTGCAGAGCCTGCAATCTTTAAGTACATAACCAATTGTTCTCTTTGGACAGTCTGTTTCTGAAAATTCCCTTTGAAATCAATGACAAAAAAGCCCAGCTTATGGTGGATTCCATCTTGTAAGCTTCCCTCACAAACCACAGACCCTAATCTTTGTATTTATTCAATTGGACCAAGTCGCCAGAGATGTGGGGGAGTAGAATGTATTTGGGAATGTGAGTGTGTGCCAGGCAAGGAGGTTCTTTAATAAGAAATGTTATCACAAACACTTTTAAAATGCTTTTCAACTCAACCTGGACACAGAAGACTGGGTTTTGTATTTCTTGGCAATATGCCCAGTACATAAGATATATATATATATATATATATATATATATATATATATATATGATTCAAAGATATTTTGAGAAAAATCCTTGAACTAGGAAAAAGATGAATATTTGATGCCCAGTGGATTCACACATAAACCTGGTGATTTTCTTGGTATCTGTATTCATCAGAAGCTGTGAGCAAACACACTCTAATTCCCTCTGGTGGGGTGTAACAGGCAGAGGGACAGTGGAGTTTCATAACAATTTCTAAGCATTGCCCTATTGTATACGTCAAATGACATTCTTTAAAGGGGAATTAAGAATGGTGACGTGGTTGGTCACATATCTAGGCCAGTGGTCAGTGGCAAGTGGTCACCGAGGGAAGTTAGAGGCCTTTCTAGGTAAACTGACGCAGTCATCATGAAGTCACATAGGAAAATAAGACTGGGAGATAAGGCTCTCTGGCCAAAGGACTAAGGTGAGATTTGGAACGTCCTCTGGGTGATATCAGAGGCTGGGAAGACTCTCTGAGCCTGGGCTTTACCAGCCATAGAAAGAGCTAAGGACATCTGATGCTTTTCAAGATAGAGTGGTTCCAGCCTCCCTTTGTAGCCCCACACGACTTCATCGACACCTCTGGATGTAAAGTTTTGGGCTGGGAAAAGATATGGAGGGCTCATCAAAAGCACCTGACAAGAGTTGTCTAGCAAAGAATCCTTCTCTGAAGGGAAAGAAAAGCCTGGAAGAAGGTCTGAATGTCAGATGCCTCAACCCACTGTTGTCAACTTCTGAGAGGGGTAAGGGACCTGGTTACAAAACCCTGCCATGAAATTTGTCCAGTAGAAATGGACTCAGCACTTTTCTCATAGTGCATCTATGATATCTTAAGAAGTGCACCCCTGGTTTCACTGTTGGGAGGCAACAGAACTGTTATCAAGATGGCTGATGAGTTGGCCAAAGTGTTTCTGAGATGAAAGAATGATGAGGGACATGGCAAGGCAATGGGAAGAGGAGGAGAAAAAAGGAAGAAAAAATTATCTTCTGGAAGGAGGACTCCTCCTAGTTTTAAACAATTAATTAAAAATGTTAAATGCACCAGAAATGGGTGATGAACTATTTGGGTAGTAAGAACAATTATCATACTGTGGTAGTAAGAAAAAAAATGGCATAGTCCATCTGGGTTTTATTTCCAGCATGACCATCAAATGTCTGTGAGATTCTGTCTCTTAACTTCACTAGGGACCTCAGTTTCTCCACCTTTAAATGAGAGCATTAACTCCAGTCTCCTCCAGCAATAACAGTCTGTGTAACTGACAGAAGTGCCACAAGGTGTAAGTGATGGTTAATTTTATGTGTCATCTTGATGGGCCAAAAAATGCCCACATATTTGTTTAAACATTGTTTCTGGGTTTGTCTGTGAGTGTGTTTCAAGAAGAGATTAGCATTTGAATCAGTAGACTTGAGTAAAGCCCTCCTCAAAGTGAGTGGACAGCATTCAGTCATTTGAGGGCTTGAATAGATCCAAAAGGCAGAGAAAGGGAGAATTTGCTTTCTGCTTGGCTGCTTGAATTGAGACATTGGTCTTCTCCTGTCCTCAGACTAGGACTTACATCATGAGCTCTCCTGGTCCTTGGGCCTTTGGACTTGGATCTATAGCACCAGTTGATCTATAGCACCAGTTGTCCTGGGTCCCCAGCTTTCAGATGACAGATTGTAGAACTTCTCAGCCTTCATAATCACATGAACCAATTCTTTATAATAAATCTCTTTATATGTAAATGTATATATACACATATATATGTATATATTCTCTCTCTCTCTCTCTCTCTGGATACACACACACACATCTCTTATTGGTTCTGTTTCTCTGGAGAACCTAACACCTTGTGCATTTGGGAACAAAGATACTGCTCAAGTCTAGAGTTCTTGTCTCTAATTCACTTAACATAATTTTAGGGACTAAATACTTGGTATTTTCTATCTTTGCTCCCTTCAAGTAATAATTAATTTTTAATGGATTGTTCCCAGGTAAGAATTAGAAACATTATGTAGCTGACCGTGTACTACATGCAGGGCTTATAAGGGGGAGCTGCTTTTTGCAGCTAGTTCCTTGATGAGAATTCAGCAGGAGGAGCTCTTTAGCTGTGCAAACAGCTGTCAGGGGGGTAACTCGTCAGCAGGATCTATGGCACTCAAGAGAATAAAATTTTTCCCGCAGTGACCTGCCTCATAAGAAATGGATGGACCCTTCCCTGATAGCCTGATCGTTTCAGCATATAGTCAAAGTATCAACATATAGTCAAGGAAATCAGGAACCCGCATATCTGTCAAATCCCTCTGTAGGTTGTGTACAGATGGCTAACTGCCCCTAAATGTAAGGTGTGGGTAAGGTCCAAAGGGCTGGAGTAGCTGATTATTTAGCAAACGTGGTTGCTTCCGCAGGCTCTCTGGGTCTCACAGCTCAGTGAGAGCAGAAGGCATGGAGCCACTGATGCAGGCATGTAAAGAGGCAGTGGGAAGCCACGTGGCTTGGGCTGCCAATGAGGGGGCATCTTCAGTGAGCTCTCATTTCTAGACGATGTGCCAGCTTCTAGCTAACTCTGTTAGGTGCTAGTGGAATCCTTCAGGGCAACATGATGTTTCTCTGGCTGTCATGTGATTTATTTATTTTTTACTTACCTATTTATTTGTTTGATGGAGAATGCCAGGGCTTAGAGTGGTCTCAGTCAAATAATCAGTTTGCTCATGAGGCTTCTGATCTTTTGCAGTGGGTTTAGATTTATATCGTGAAGGGCTGTCATTAAAGGAAAACAGGGATGTTTTGGGCTTTTGAGGCCCACTTGTCTCCTATTTTCATGCTCCTTTCTCTGTCAGGCTGTCCCCGTTCCTGTGGGTGTGGTGTCCCTGCGGTCCCATTGTCTCCTTCACATCCTCCAAATCTGCTTTCAGCTCCTCCATGGGTACTTTGGAAGCTATATGATGACTTCATCTCCACTGCATGTGGTAATGACTTGTTTTATTTCTCCAGGGGCATCTGTATTCAAATAGGGAAAACTAATTATATATTTTATTATATACATAATTATATATAACAAGGAGAATTCAGGCAAAAGTCCAGGGGTACATTGAGGAGTTCTTATACAGTGGGGCTCATACTGCATTCTTCATATCTCATGATGTGAGGGTTTTAACCCCAAGTCAAACATAGCTGGTCCTGCCTTACTCTACCCAGACATTTTGTAGAATTATCTGGGAAACAGCCAATGCAAATTTGAACTTATGTTTCCTAAATTTTTGGGTGATGGATCTTTTTGAGAGTTTGTTAAAAGCCATGGACCCTATCCCCAGTTAAATGTACATATTCACACATATCCAAATTTTGTATAAAATTTTAGGAGGGTCACCAGACTTCCCAGAGCTCAACTTGGGATTCCAGGGTTAGAGAAGGATTAGTATTTGGAGTAAGCAGACCTGGATTTGAGGTTCCACTGTGATCTTGGGCAGGTTCCTCGTGTTTCCTGTGGACTATGTCAAAATCTCGGGTTTTACCAGTGGTTCTCAACTAGGGACAGTGCTGCAGGCATATTTTACCCCTCACACCATCCAAGACATATCTGAGTCTGGGGGACAGGCAAATGTTGTTTTGAAAGATATCCACAAGTGAGCTGATATGCCCCCAAGGGTTTGAGAACCACAGGGCAAGGAGACCTCTAAGATGGCCTCTGGCTACAGTGTTCTACGACTCTGAGGTTTCGCTCCAGAAATTCCACTGCACAAAGTCAGAGACTACTCCGCCAAGAGCTAGTGGAGAGAAGAAGAGGGGTAGCGGAACAGAGAAGGCCAGAAGCTGGGCTTTCCCTTTCTTACAACTTTGCCCCACTGTTCATGGAGGAAGGTGGTGGGAAGGGAGCAGAGCCCTTCTAGAATTCTCTTTTCCTTGAGAGCCCACTGAATTGAGGATTTATCTGTTTATCTATTTAATCCTCTTGAGAGGATACAGAATCTAACATATCTTTATTTTTTGAAAGCCTATGTACTTGGCATATTATAGATACAGAATAAATGTTGTTTGGATGCAATAAGTTTATTTCTCATTAGTTACTTTTTAAAGCAGATAATGTGATGAATTCCTGCTGTCCCATTCTGGTTGACACATTATCTAAGGTTTTATTTTACTGAAGTCATTGAAATAGATATTAATTTAGTGATTAATTGAAATTCAAGGAATATTTACTAAACACTTATTATGTGCTTGACACAGTAGAGTTTTCAGTATAGTGGAGATTTGAGAAGAGAGTTAATAGTCCTGTGCTAATACCAAAACCCATATGTAAGTACTAACTATTGAAAAAAATTATTGTCCATTTATGCTTTTCCTCTGTATTCCAGAAAGGGGTGTATAAACCTTAGAAAACAAAAGGTAAATTTTTCTAATATCCTTTGTTATTCCCTGGTTTGGACCCCTCTGGAGTTTTTCTGTCTGAATGCTCTTGTGGCTTCATGCTGAGGGGCCCAGTCACATATCAGTGTTTTAGGCCCAGGGAACAACCCATTTTGTCATATAACTGAGCCAGTGTCACCAAGAGCTTCATCTCTCTGTCCACCATTGCATGAAATAACTCTATCATGTAGAGTTCTGGCTGCTAAAAGAGGGCGGTAACCACAGACACCAAAGCTATCAGTAGAAGAGATTAAAAGTGATGAGATTACATATTGTGGTGTCAGTGCTCTAGCTCAAAACCAGTTTCATTTGGGAGAAGACTAAATTCCTTCAAATACTAGAGTCCTCCCTTAGAAACTATAATTGCATGTAATAAAAGACTACTTTTCCCTCATGATAGTAGTTGTATTTTTGATG
The DNA here is from genome assembly GCF_965194825.1 of Balaenoptera physalus. Classification (NCBI taxonomy): domain Eukaryota; kingdom Metazoa; phylum Chordata; class Mammalia; order Artiodactyla; family Balaenopteridae; genus Balaenoptera; species Balaenoptera physalus. The sequence continues at coordinate 37,539,698 of NC_138891.1, forward strand.
TAAATCCTCCCGGTAAAAGTAATAATAATAAAAGTGCTACTTATTGGATATCCTCTATGTGGTAGGCTCTGCATTAGACACTTTAATATTGACTTATTATATTACTTGACATATATTGACTATAGACTGTTTCAGGCGCCCAAGTCATCAGCCTTATTAGCTTGGAACTATTATTATCATCATCCTCCTTTTATAGTTGAGAAAATTTAGGCTTAGAGCGATTGAGTAATTTGTCACAGGTCACTTAGCTGATAATGATGGAAAGCTGGGACTCCAACCAGGTTCTCTAATCTTATTTCTAATTCACTCCTCACAGCAATCCTATAAAACAGTTATGGACATTTCCATCCTACAGGGAAGGAAGCAGAGGTGGAGAGGTGAGCTACTCTAATAATGGTTATATAGCCAGTAAATGGCAGAGCAAGGTGTGGAACCAGGTTAGTCTGACTCATAAACCAATGCTTGTTTCACTCTGCTACACTGACTAGCCATGGACTTATAGCATGTTAACAGTGTAAAAAGGGAAAAACTTACCTATCTACACTTTTAAAATAATAGACATTTATTTTGGTTTGCCTAATAACTTTCTTTCCTTGGATATTCAGTGTCAGAGGAAAATGCTTGGTACCTGCAGAGTTTCTAGAAAATGTATGACATTTTTGTTACTGCTTACAATGATTTATCTTGTTCCTTTTTTTTTTTGGAATACAGAAATATTTAAATGAATTATTCTGCAATAAAATTCTTTTTACTACAATCCAGTATGTGGTTTTTGAATACTTACCACTTGCAAGGCTCTGAGTTAGGCACAATGATGCCTTAGAGATGAATAAAAAGTAGTCTATTGTGGGGGACGAGGCAGAATCCCAGATACCACACAGAAGGACAAATAAGCAAATAAGTAAGCAAATAAGCAGTAACAGAAGGTCATACAAGTCCCAAGGAGAGAGAACAGAAAATGTCACGTGGAGAATTTGAAAACAGATGTGGACCGTGAAGGGTGGTACATTAGTTTGCTAGGCAGCCACAACAAAGTACCAACAACAGAAAAGAACAGCAAAAGTTTATTTTCTCACAGTCCTGGAGGCTAAAAGTCCAAGAGCAAGGTGTTGGCAGGTTTGGTTTCTTTGGCAGCCTCTTTCTTTGACTTAGAGACACCTTCTTGCTGTGTCCTCACAGGGTTGTCCCTAGGTCTGCATCATAATCTCCTCTTCTTTTAAGGACATTAGTAATATTGAATGAGGGCTCACCCATATGACTTCATTTTATCTTAACTACCTCTTTAAAGGCCGGATCTTCAAATAGCGTCACATTCTGAAGTACTCAGTGTTAGGACTTCAACATATGAATTTGGGGAAGACACCATTCAACCTATAACAGATGGGTAGGTAAACTATCAAAAGAAGGAGAGTCAGAGTTTAGAAGGGAAAAATATGAAATATATTTGTGGGAGTATTTAGATGGAGAATAAATTACATTTTGGGGAATCCTGAATGCTGGGGTGGGAAGTTGGTGCTTACTTTGGTGGGCAATGGGAAGCCACTGAAAGTCTCCATCAGGAGAGTGACTTGATAATGCGGTACTTGGGGACTGTCAATCAAGCAGTAAGAAAGAATAGCGACAGGAAGCAAGGAGGTCATCTAGGAGGCTTATCCAGAAGTCTAGTCACGGAGACATGAGGTTATGAGTGAGGGAGCTCATCAACATGGTGGGTACACAAAGAACAGTTGAATCAGAGAAATACCACAGGGGTTTAACTCACTGACCTTGGTGCCTAATTGGCTGTGGGAGTTGACATGGAAGAAAGAGTCAAAGGTGGCTACAAGGCTTGAGTCAAAGAATGGTCTTGTCATTAACTGGAAGAACAAAGTCGTGGCCGGGGTGGGGGGGCGGGTTGGATGGGGGGATTCTACTTGGGACTGAAGATGTGGAACTAAATTTAGAATGTAAGTTAGATGTTCAATGGAAAGGAATTTGAAACCATGGATCAAGAATTTGGGGGAGAGATAGGAGTATATGAAAGATTATTAAATTACATGAAAATTTTTACTAGGAAAGAGATTAGAGAGTTGTACACTAAAGTGTTAGTAATGATTATGGGGGGGTTATAGTTAATTTGCATTCCTTCTTTTTTGGTATTATTCAAAATGTTTACCATGAGCAGCATTATTAACTTTATATTACTGGGAAGTAGTCTTTCTATTCAGCCTCTCACCTCCTTCCATTCTAGTTTCCAACCTCCATCACTCCAAAACACTGCCCTCTAAAAGGTGATGTGTGCTTTTCCTAAGAGCCACAAGAGAGGTTCAGGCCTTGGTTTGAATTCTCCATCATTTTGGTGCACCTCTCTTAACTTTTCGGGTATTGCTTTCCTGACCCATCTCAGTCCCTTTGACTCCCTCTTTGAATTCTGTCTGACGGGTCCTGTTTCTTCACTGATCATCTAACATTGGTACTCCTCAGAGCTCCATGCTCACCTTGGCTTTCCTTTCCCCTTTCTAATTCCCCATGAGTTATCTCATCTGCACCCTTGGTAGGTGAACTACCACATGTAACTCATAGCTCTGAAATCTTTTTCTCTTGTCCAATTGTCTCTTCTGACAGCCAGATCCATATTATTATTATCTGCCAATTGGGTATTTCTACCTGAATGACCCACAGTCATTTCAACTCAGTACATCCAAAATGAAATGAATTATTCTATTACCTCCTCACCCCCAGTCCGCTTCTTGAACCTCCCCCACTAAGGCTTATTCTTGGAAAAGAATACCATGAGGTAAATCATTGCTAGGTTAGAATCCTGGGCATCCTGCTGGACTCATCCTTCATCCCAACCCCTGCCCCATGAGCACACAATAAGTTATTAAGTCCCATCTATGCTATTTCCTAATGATCTCTCACATCTAGATTTAATCTCATTACTTCTTACCGTAACCACTGCAAAGCCTGATCTGTCTTCCCTCATTTTACTCCATCATCTACAGTGAAGCCAGCGATTTCAAACACCAATCAAATCATGTCACTCCCCTACTTAAAATCCATCAGTGACTTCCTTGGCTTCCAGATTCAAGTCTAGATTCTCCCCCCACCCCCAGTTTTATTGAGATATAATTGACATACAGCACTTTACATGTTTAAAGTATACAGCATAATGATTTGACTTACATACATCATGAAATTATTACCACAATAAATTTAGCGAACATCCATCATCTCATATTGATTAAAAACAAAAAAGTCTTCTTTCCTTGTGATGCGAACTTTTAGGATCTACTCTCTTAACTACTATCAAATGTATCATACAACAGTGTTAACTGTAGTCATCATATTGAACTTTACATCCCTGGTACTTGTTTTTCCTATAACTGGGAGTTTGTACCTTTTGACCACCTTCCTCCAACTCCTCCTCCCCCTCAAGTCTAGACTCTTTAGCACAAAGTAGATTCCCTTTCATTGGGCCCCACCTCCTGGCCTAATTTCTCATCCAGTTTCACTCTTTCCCACTTAACAAGCTCATGCTGAACCACATGATGTTTCTTGAATACTACATTCATTCTCTTTCTTTTTTTTTTTTATTTATTATTTATTTTTGGCTGTGTTGGGTCTTCGTTTCTGTGCGAGGGCTTTCTCTAGTTGCGGCAAGCGGGGGCCACTCTTCATCACGATGCGCGGGCCTTTCACTATTGCGGCCTCTCTTGTTGTGGAGCACAGGCTCCAGACGCGCAGGCTCAGTAGTTGTGGCTCACGGGCCTAGTTGCTCCGCGGCATGTGGGATCTTCCCGGACCTGGGCTCGAACCCATGTCCCCTGCATTGGCAGGCAGATTCTCAACCACTGCGCCACCAGGGAAGCCCCATTCTCTTTCTTATTCCATGTCCTTTCACATACTGTTCCCTCTGAGAGTTACACCCATCCATTGCTGAATTTCTGTGAATACTTCACACTTCTCATGGGGATTACCTGCGTGGGTAAGTCTTTTCCTGATTTCCCTAGATAGGTATATATTCAAGGTGTTATTGAGTCCACTTTTCATGGCTTATCTCCTTGCAGTTTTTTAAAATAAATGCCATAAATCTAGAAAATGTGGAAAAATAAAAATCACTTACAGGCTTCCCTGGTGGCAGTGGTTAAGAATCTGCCTGCCAATGCAGGGGACACGAGTTCGATCCCTGGCCTGGGAAGATCCCACATACTGCGGAGCAACTAAGCCCATGCACCGCAACTACTGAGCCTGCGCTCTAGAGCCCGTGCTCCACAACAAAAGAAGCCATGGCAATGAGAAGCCCGTGCACCGTAACGTAGAGTAACCCCCACTTGCCACAACTAGAGAAAGCCCGTGCGCAGCAGGGAAGACCCAACACAGCCCAAAATAAAAGCAAATAAATAAATAAATTTATTAAAAAAAATCACTTACAATTCATTCACCCCCAAATTGCTTACTTTTAACATTTCAGTGGATTTCCTTTTAGTATTTTTTAATATAACCATTTACAAATATTAAGAAATCAATATTGTACTGTATATACTATTCTATAATCTGTTTGGTTAAAGAAAATTCTCCATGGTATTGAATAGTCTTTAAAGGCTTGAATTTATTTAAAAGAATCATTCTTACCTTATATTAAAAAAAATACAGAGTGAAGTAAGTCAGAAAGAGAAAAACAAATACTGTATGCCAACACATATATATGGAATCTAAAAAAAAATGGTTATGGACATATATCCACTACCAAATGTAAAATAGATAGCTAGTGGGAAGCAGCTGCATAGCACAGGGAGATCAGCTCGGTGCTTTGTGACCACCTAAAGGGGTGGGATAGGGAGGGTGGGAGGGAGACGCAAGAGGGAAGAGATATGAGGATATATGTATATGTATAGCAGATTCACTTTGTTATAGAGCAGAAACTAACACACCACTGTAAGGCAATTATACTCCAATAAAGATGTTAAAAAATAAATAAAATTGAAAAAAAAAGTAACATAAAAAATACATGCTCATCGTAAATAAAATTTAAAATAATATAGAAATGTACAATTTAGAAAAGTCCTCCATAATCTGGTTATAATTTTTAAATAATTTGTGGCATATTCTTTCAGACTTTTTCCTATGCTTCTACTAACTTAAATACACGTTTAAAATTTTGTATTTGTGGGATAAGATGCTTCACACTGTTCTGAAACTTTCTTTATTAAAACATATTTAACAGTGTATGTTTGAAAATTTAAAAACAAACTTTAATGATGTTTCAATTGCAATGATCATTTTGCATTTTTCTCTTCTACTACACTCTGAGGCCTTGGAAGACAAGCTGTTTTCCTGTAGGTGAACTTATTTGATTATTTTCAGCGTGATTTGGGAGAATATCAGACAGTTATGGCCACTTCTCTCCAGAGAACTCCCGGCCCACTAAGGGAGGATGAGTCCTCATGAACATCAGGAACTGGCCAGGCTTTGGCAGGTGGAGACCTCTGCCAGGTGTGCGTGGGGTTGGCTGAGTGAGTCCTTGGCTCTGGAGCTCGCCCTGCCCCAGGACAGGTCCCTACCATCCCAAATCCCAGGATACACTTCTCTTGCTCTCCAAAAGTGTTGGTAGTACTTTTGTGCATGTTGAATGATCGCCTTGTCCCTTTACCTGACACAATCTCAACCTCGGTTTCTGACTAGGAAGTGTGGCCTGGTAACCCTTGGGTAGGAGTGGAATCATTGGAGCTCAGCTGATAGGATCACAGGGCCGAGGAGTCAAGAGCTATTCAGATTCCTGAGTAGTCCAGTTAACCTGTTCCACCATGAGAACTACCCTCCTGAAATCCAGGCAGCCATCTCAGAGACACAAGCTCTCCTTCATCCCAGAGACTGCGTGAGTAAGCAGTGGCCCATTGGCACTGCCAGAAGAAAGAGCAGACGGTGGGTCAGGAGCTCTGTGTTCCTCCACATGGGACAGACACTGTGGTTGTGGTTGGTACCGGCTGCCACATCACCAAACCTAGTGTTTTATTAAAAAGGGTGTTGGGAGTGGGGATGCTGGGGCTAGGGCTCAGGTATTGATAGGTTGTGAAAAATTTCTTTCCCTTCTAATCTTTTCCATCCCGCCCTTCATCTTTCCACCATTTAAATCTCTAGTGCACCCATAAAATGAAGATGTGGCTAAATGGATGGGATCATCAAATGCAGGGAAAGAAAAGCTTACTGTTTCTAGTAGTTGTTAGTTAAAAATTCACAATGGCACATGCTTAATACTTTCCGGGTACAGGTCAGAAAACATCTGTCTCCAAAATGTACAGGCAATATAGGACCCTGTGTGGGCTGAGGGCATCCTTAGCAGCCAAGGTCACTTTGTTGGGACAGGTGGAAGGGGTGCACAGTCATGTTCCTTACAAAATAAATCCCCAATCAAATCTCTTCCAGATCTGATAATAATACTGGATTGAAGGAGCCTTTGACAGATACAGGGTTTGACCAAGTATTAAACCAAAAGGAATTATTAAAAATAATTTTAAAATGTTATTTATTTCAGGAAAATATGTACAAATATATTACAGGAGTTCAACTACAATTAGTATGTGAATTGTATTGACTCATTATTCAAAAGCTTTAGTCTGTGAAGTTCACAGCTTCACCTGCCCTGCTTTGCTTTTGCAGGTTTTCCCAGGCAACTTCCTAGAGTGTCTGAAAGTCCCTCTTCCTTCTGCTTCCTCCCCCAGTGCTTATCCAGCCCCAGTATAGCTGCAAACTATTACCAGTTGCCATCCTGTCCCTTCTTTACCACTAGGACCAGTAGATTGTGATTTTTTTCTTACTCTTTGTTAAACATAAAAAGCTTAGCCCTACATATAATATTGTTCATTTATAGAAGTTGATGTGTTCCTCATGACAGCACAAAAATATCAGCTTCAAAAAGTAGAAAAAAGAATCATTTAGGTCATTTCTAAATGCAGTTGGTCACTTAGAAAGTACAAACACAAATTAAAGGGAGTAAATCGCTGTTATTTGTCTAACAATTGGGTGTCTGCCGGCTCCCTTTGAGACTGAGGGCAAACCACTAACCCTCCCTGAGCCAGATCCCTCATCCCAAAATGGGAGCAGTAATACTGGCCTTGCTTACCTCACAGGGCTGTGTGAGGGCCAACTAAGCTGATGCCTAGGAAGTAGGAAAAGCACTTTAAAAATGGTGTTTAATAATTTAAACGCATGGGGGAGAGGTGATATAGAGGCATGCCTCTTCTAGAATGCAGGAGCAGAGGCTCATGAGGATTTCTGCACTTGCTAGAGATTTGAAGAAGAGATGAATTCACTTGTAATTCACCTGTAGAAATAAGCTAATACCAAATGGTTGGATCACAGAGGAGGAAACTCAGAGCATCACATCAAGAACATGCAGAAAAGATCTCATGGCAGCAGCTGGTCAAGTGAGGGTTTGCCCTGTCCCAGCAGCAGCCATATAAGAGTTCCATGGTTTCCAAATGTCAGCACGTTATGACTGTGATCTGTCCTCAGGGAACTTAGTCCTTCATCCTTGCAAAGAAACTGCACTCCCATCTCGGTGCCAATTTGCTTTGCAGGCCAGCAGCACTGTTCCTGCATGGGGCCTGAGTTTCATTTGAAAAGGATTTCATGGGAATGCTTTCTTGTGTTACCAAATCCTCTCTCATCTTTGTTCCTTACACTGGCTGCTCCTGTCAGTAAAACCTATATGTAACCCCCATTTTTTTTTTCTTCTGAATCCAGTTTAGAGACACATAATAAAATTATTATAAGTGAGAAAAGGTCTCGGTCAGAGGTTGACAAAATGTGCCCAGAATCTTATAGTTATTGTGGTTTAAGAGAAATGGATTAAAAACCACTTTCAAAAATCTTCTTTGTCCCACAGAAGCAGCCGCATAGCACCGGGAGGTCAGCTCAGTGCTTTGTGACCACCTAGAGGGGTGGGAAAGGGAGGGTGGGAGGGAGACGCAAGAGGGAGGAGATATGGGGATGTATGTATATGTATAGCTGATTCACTTTGTTATACAGCAGAAACTAACACATCATTGTAAAGCAATTATACTCCAATAAAGATGTTAAAAAAAACCGAACAGAAAACAAATGTCAAAACATCAAAAACAAAAAAATTCTAAGTAACTTAAAAAAAAAAATCTTCTTTGTCCCACAGACAGAAACCTAAATAAAGAGCTACTGGCTGTTCATAACATTTGCTTTTGCTGCATTCTTGTTTTCCCTGATTTGTCTGTGCTTCCCTGCATCATTTAATGCTATTTCCATGAACAAAGAGAGTCAAAGTCACAATCCCATGTGTTGACTGAGGCAAGCCTCCCAGACAAGGGGCTGAATTTGATGAGAAGGAAGAGAAACTAATTCTCCAAATGTCTTCCTCTCCAGCTGGCTAATATCTGAAGTTTTACAGTTAGAACTTACTTAATTCCTTTGGCATGTCCCTCCATGTCCCCCTTCTTCATCACCAGGCAATCATTGATCTGCCTTCTGTCACTTTAGATTAGTTTGAATTTTCTGAAACTTTATATAAATAGGATCATACAATATGTACTTTTTTATGATCTGGCTTCTTTGACTCAACAAAATTTTGAGATTCATCTATGTTGTGTGTAGCACAAATTCAGTCTTTTTATTGCTGAATAGTACTCCATTGGATGGATATATTGTTATTTGTTTATTTATTCACCTTTTGATGAGTATTTTGGTAATTTTAAGTTGTCATTAGTATTCTTGTACACGTCTCTGAGGATTTTCTAGAGATCTTCCTGTTATTAACTTTTAATTCTAAGGGGATTAAAGAACATATTTTATATGATTTGAATTTTTAAAAGTTTATTGGGACTTTTTTATATAGTCCAGAATATGATCTGTCTTGGTAAATGTCCCCTAAGCACTTGAAAAGAATGTGTGTTCTGTTGTTCTTAGGTAGAATTTTCTATAAATGTCAATTATGATAAGTTGGTTATTAATGCTTTTCAAATCTTCTATATCATTACAGATTTTCTATCTCTTTGTTTTATTAATTATAAAAGAGGGGTATCAAATTCTCCAAATGTAATTGTGGATTTTTCTATTTTTCTTTACAATTCTATCAGTTTTCGTTTCATGCATTTTGAAGCTCTGTTATTAAGTATATAAATATTTAGTTTTGTTATACCTCATGATGAATTGACCCTTTTATCAATTTGAAATGAGTTTCGATGACCTAGTAATATTCTTTGCTTTAAAATCTACTTTGTCTGTTATTAACATAGCCAGTCCAGCTTTCTTTAGATTAGTATTATGAAAGGATATCTTTTTCAATCCTTTTAGTTTTGACTTATTTGTGTCTTTAAATTTTAAAGTAGGACTCTTGTAGGCAGCATACAACTGGGTCTTGCTTTTTTTAATCAATTTGACAGTCTCTGCCTTTTTAATTGGGTTGTTTAAACCATTTGTATTAAATGGGGTTATTGATACGGTTAGATTTAAATCTATCATCACTGTATTTGTTTTCTATTTGTCTCATCTGTTCTATGTTCCCTTTTAATTCTTTTTGGATTGAGTTTTTTTTTATGATTCCATTTTTCTTCCTTTTTTGGTTTATTAGCTATAACTCTTTGTTTTGTTATTTTAGTGGCTGCTTTAGGGTTTTTAGTATATATCTTTAATTTATTACAGTCAAATCTTCATTTGATAATATGCCACTTCACATTTAGTACAAGAACTTTACAAAGCATATTTCTGTTTCTTAGCTCCCAGCCTTTGTACAATTGTTCTCATACACCTTACTTTTACATATACTATAACACTGATAATAAATCACTGTTATTTTTATTTTAACCAGTCAGTTGTCTTTTAAAAAGATTTAAATACTTAGAAAAAATCTTCATGTTTACCTATAAACTACATATGTAGTTATCATTTCTGATGCTTGTCATTCCTTTGTGTGGAGCTAGGTTTCCTTTGTTTTTTCTGCTGAAAGACTTTCTTTACCCTTATGGTTCCTGGAAGGAGCTGGAATTGTGTATCTTTCTTCCTCTCAATCAGTTATGCTCTAATAAAACCCCATATAGGTTAGTCTCTGGTAAAATAGTTTCTTTTGAGGGCAGATCTTGTTGAACAGAATGCTCTGGCATATGTTGAAATGGTTACTTTTCCCCTCTTCTGAGAGAAGCAGGAAGGAATTTTTCTCTGGTCTTCACTGTGAGAATTTGGTAGAACTCCTGGAGGTAACACTAACAAAAACATGGATGTCCCCATAAGAGTGCCCCCTCCCCGAATTTTTAATTCTCAGAGTTTTCCACACCGAGCCTCCAGCATTTCATTAAGTACAATTTCGGTTTTACTACCCTGGCCCTGGTTCCCATGGAGGTTTCTGCTCCTGGGTTTGTACTCCAGTAAGTGTGATTCGAATTTGCCTGTCTGTCTCTCCCATTTTGGGGCAGCAGTTTGCCATGGGACCTCAATTCTCTGACATATGTAAGAAGAGTTGTTGATTTTCAGTTGTTCAGAATTTTACTTTTTGTTAGGACTGAGTGATGACTTCCAAGCTCCTTACATGCCAGATCAGAAACAAACTCCTAACTTGCTTTTTCACTTTATTCTTATTAGTTCTTGTAACAATTATATCACCTACAAATTATTGTAATTTTGACTCCTACAGTCTAATTTTTTTTTTCTGATCACATTGCATCAGCTAGAACTCTTAAAATAATATTAAATAACAGTGTTGGGGAAGGCTATCTTTATCTTATTTTTGATTTTCACAGAGATGTCTTTAGTATGTAAGTCTTTTTCACAGTGCCAACAGTTTTTTGCATAAATATTATTTATCATATTAAGATAATACTGTTATTCCTACTTTACCAAGATTTTTAAAATTAGAAATGGATGTTGAATTCTGAAAAATGTTTCTGAAGAACTAATCATATGTTTCATTTATTTTATTTATTTGTATTATTAATTACAATAATAGATTTTTTAAAGCTGACTCTCCTTATACTGCTGAAATAAACTCTACTTGGTCACTAGGTAATGATCTTTCACTTGCTACTACTTTCAATTTGCAAAAATTTTATCTCTATATACTTTGTATCTCTATATTCATAAATGAGATGATTTTGATTTTTTGCATTTTCTTTCACTCATTTTGGTATTAGTGCTGTGATAGCTTCATAAAAAATGATTATCTTTTCATCTTTTATATTCTCTAGAATAGGTAATGGCAAACTATGGCCAAATCTGACTCAGTTGCTTTTGTAAATAAAGTTCTGTTGGGAGATATTTACGACCATCCATTAATATATTATCTGTGGTTGCTTTCCCACTACAGTGGCAGAGTTGAGTAGTTGTAACAGAGACTGTATGGCCCATAAAATTGAAAATATTTACTCTCTGGCCCTTTATAGAAAAAGTTTGCTCACTCCACGCCTAGAATAATTTAGATAGTACTGTATAGAAATGCTATCCATTTCTTGATGTTCTAGAGGAACTCACTTCTGAAACCAGAGCATGGGCTATAGATTAAAATAACATTGGGTTTAAACCCATATCCAGCCTGCATTACTAATGGTGTGCTTGCTGTTGGGTAACATATCCTTCCTATGGACAATTTCCCTCAACTATAAAATGTGAATAATAATAGTACTTATTTAAAATAATGCTATAAAGATGAAATATGTTAATGCATGTTCATAGTACTTGACAGAATGTTAAGAACCCATAGATTCTTAACAAATGCAACTTTATTCTTGGGAGAGTTTCTTGACACTGCCTTCAAATCATGGTTTGTTTTCTGCAGTATTCAATAGCCTAGTTGGTGCCAGTGATGTATTCTTATATTCAGTAATTTTAGTTTTTATCTGAAAGTATTTTTTCTAATCCAGATTCTTTCTTTTTATTAAATACAGTGTCTTTCAGAATCTTACTGAAATTACAAATTAAAGATTTCTAAAGTTTACTCTCCATCTTTTCAGCAAGTCTCTTTCATAGAGAAATATTTTCTTTGATTCTTCAGATCGTCAACTTTTAAACTTCTGTGATTCTACATATGTTCCGTGATTGTTTTCTGGTCATGCTTTCCAGGGGATCTTTTCACTCCTTGCTGGAACTGTAGATAAGTCCATATTGAACTTATTAGGTCCTTCTCCAATATTTCAGGTCTGGGCAAAGTGTGAAAGGAAGAAGAACAGAAACCAAGTTGTCAGTGGGACATCCACTGTTGTTGAGTTCAGCTATGAAGTCAAAAGCTTCAACTGTCCAAACAAGTTTCTTTTCTATGATTATTGTTGCATTCAGAAGCTAGCTGAGCACTCTCCTCTTTCCCACCATCACACTTACTGCGTTTTTAGGAGCCACCCACTCCCAGGTAGGGTAGGTTTGGCTCTCCAACCGATTGCTGCATGACTCTCCTTTTCTCTAGCTCCTGTCACTGGTAGAAGATTGGCTCAGAGTGCCATCCACTTACTTCCCAAGTGGACAACTCCTTTTTAGGTCATGATTCCAGGTTTGGTTAACTCTTTCTAAAATCTGCTTTTGCATGTATTATATCTTACAGATATTCTCAAAGCTATTAGCATATAGAAGACACACTTCCCTCTGTCTAGAATTGACACAAATTCTCCACTCCTACTCATTTGAGTAGAAATAAGGGCATGCTAATTGGGCAGCTAGGTTGATAATTTTGAAACATATCAATTGATTTTCTTCGGTTTTTAAATTGCAGTATTCAGACAAAAGAAAACATTTCAATGAAATAGCCAATATGTACAACACCAAAATTAAATGTCTCGTAAGTGCCCAGGGAAGTGATAATTACATATTTAAGTGAGCAGCTCTCTTACCTTTTAGACTCAGCCTTCCTCTAAGCCCCACCCTCTACCCTGCCTGTTCTACATTGTCTTTTTAAAATAAGGACCTCGTCACTCCCCTGACTAAATGCTTTAATGCCTTTAAGGATAAGGCCTGGAATTCTTACTATTACGTAAAGTGGTTCCAAACATCTTTACAGTCTGGAACGTTCCCCAGGTCCCATGACACAGCCATGCTGGAGGTCCCATCATTCCTAGCACTCAACACACTATTTCATATCTCTGTGCGTTTGCACGTGCTGTTTCATTTGCCAGGATCACCTTTTCCCCTTCACTACATTATCATGCACCATCTTGTCCTATATGTCCTTTAAGAATCAGGTAAAACGTCACCCAGCCCATTAGGGGAGTTTGTTACTCCCTTTTTCTTGCTTCTGGAACATTTTTGCACCCGTATTTATTTTATGATGGTTGCTTCCCTGGCATTCATTATGCTTTTCTTCTGCCAACAGCCCTCAGATTGTCCCTTGGGGATCCGTCCCTCCTCCATTGTCAGGATGTTGGGGTTAGACTGGCTCCACACTCAATCCAGATGATGGGCTCTCACTGACTTAAGTTAATCTGAGCATTTCATTTTCCTGGCTCCAGTGACTGATTGATTCAAGGATGATTTAAGCCTGTCCAATCAGAGTGAACGAGAACTTTACAGGCATTGCTTCTCTTCTGGGTTGGGTGATGAGAGGGTGCAAGGCTTGGATTCCTATAACCATCCCTCCACCACAAAGAGAACCTTTCTGAGCATCTGTGAGGAGCACTGTAGGAGAAAGAGCTGAGACAAGGAACCTGGAAACATCAGAGAGCCCCAAATCAGACCAAGGCTGGAGCCAGACCTACCTTCTGAAATACCCTATTTTTGTGAACCAAAAACAAACAAAAAATAACTACCTACATACCTGCCATCATTTTGGTTTAGCCAACATAGGTAAGGTTTATTTGTTCACTTTTATCTTGATATCTCAATGCACTTGAAGAATAGTAGTTCCTTAATAAATGTTTGAAAAAATGTGAAGGAAGGAGAATTGTAGTTTTATCTTAGCATTTTATGCTTGGCTATGTGAACCGCAAAGCTTCACTCTGATATTTTTATTTTTAAAATTTATTTATTTTTTAAAATAAATTTATTTATTTATTTATTTTTGGCTGTGCTGGGTCCTCGTTGCTGCGTGCAGACTCCCTCCAGTTGGGGCGAGCGGGGGCTACTCCTCGTTGCGGCGTGCGGGCTTCTCACCGGGGCGGCCTTTCCTGCTGCGGAGCACGGACTCTAGGCGTGCGGGCCTCAGCCGTTGTGGCACGCAGGCTCAGTAGTTGTGGCTCACGGGCTTAGTTGCTCCACGGCATGTGGGATCTTCCCGGACCAGGGCTTGAACACGTGTCCCCGGCACCAGCAGGCGGGTTCCTAACCACTGCGCAACCAGGGAAGTCCCATTCTGATATTTTTAGATTTCAATCCTTTTATTCTTGGCCAAAGGATAGAAAAAATTGTGTCGATAAAAACAAAAGACTCACACAAGGAAAATCTTCCAGAATTTCTATTTTTCACTGGTATTTCAAGAAGCATATTTTTAAAAATTTGCAGAACCTGACATTGTCTGTCCCTGGAGGAGATGGAAATTAAGCAATTTAAACTGTGAACTTATAGCTGTTCTAGGTGAAAGAAAATATTAAATTTTAGTTTTTTAAAATAAAGCTTCTATTTGTGCTAGTTATCTTCCGTTTGCTTCTCCAGATCCACTCTCTCCATTTCTCCACCTGGGTCTCTGCCCCAGGAGGCAGACCTGTATGGCTTCCATGGGAGCCCTTACCATCTGGTTTAGCCAACGGAAGCCCCAGCTGCAGGGGAGGAAACTGATGTGGGGTATTGGCTCTTTCCCTGCAGGGGATCACCTTAGGCTGATTGTGTGGACATTGTCAGGTTGTAAGTCCTTGACAATGAATTCATGGCAGCCTTCTCTGTAAGACTCTCTTCAACTCAACTGGGGAGACTTGGTTGGTTGCAGTTTTGGCAACCACGCCTTCCTCTCTGCTGCTACTCACCCTGGGTTACTGCAGTGCCTCATAATTCTTCTACACCTGTGCAAATAAGCCTGGCTTGAATTGACTAATTTGAATGTGCCATCTGTTTTCTGTTGGGACCCCAAGTGATACATATTTATTTCAGAAATTTAAAATTTAACATAAAACAAGTCTATGCACTTTGATGGAGCTACATGAAACACTATCTTTTAAGATTGGTAGAAGAACAGAGACTATGTTAGCTGTGCTCATGTGAAAATGACTAAAATCACAAACCAGGGAAGGGAAATGCTTAGAGGGCTTTCTTGATTTTTATTCAGGCGAGTCTTCCCATCGCACAACCCCAGGGGTGCCATTCACAGGATGATTCAGGCTAACTTTAGGAATGTTTGACAGCCAGAACCATTTCTGCTTAACAAGAAGAGAATGAGAAAGATCAAGCAATTTTATTTGGGTGAAATGAGTTTAAAATGGGTACCAAGAAGAGCCACGAAGAGAAAAAGAAATTGCCAAACTAGTTATCTTCTTTCGGCCTTAGAATTTGCTCTTTTAGCTCCAAAGCTGTATATCAGAGTAAGGACAGATAGCTAGCTTTACTTTGGAGGTTTGGTATAGGTTAGAATATATAGTGGCCTCTGAGATTTTTATCTAATACCAGTTGGCAAAACTCCCAGTTTCCTTAGACCTGCCATACTGAATTCTTGTCCAGTTCTTTGATCAGGGCTAGGAGTGTGCCGTCCTGCACCCCGTTTCAAAGGGCATTGATCATCATGATTTCCTATTTCTTAGGGTTGCCCCTGGTCCATCTTGACCTTTGAAACAGCTCTGTTCTCTGAGAAGTGTTTAGAACTCCTCTCTAGATGCCGACCCTTGTTGATATTCTTTTTCACGGCCATGGTTCCCAGGACTTGCTTCCCATCCTGTGAACAGGGCTGTGTCTCTGTCTCAGCTTGGCTTTCTCTGAAGTGCAGCTGTAGTGGTGTGGAGTTAAAAATAAAGACATCTTGAGAGATTAGGAGGAGGATGGATTGGGAGGGAGCAGAAAGCATGTTCATTAAGAGCTTTTAAGTTTCCAAATGCCCCTTCTGAGTCATTAACATGCTTGGCTAAGAACATCTCCGACAACTCACAGAGGGAGAGATGTGTTCCTGTGTTGTAGTGTGCTATGAGTGTTTATGTCAATAAGGAAGGGTAAAAGTACTTGCCCATGCTGATGGTGATGAGCTGGATTCCACGCTGTGAGCAAACAGAACAAAATGTTAATTCTGGGTAAGTCAGCTGGCCGAGGAGCCTGCATCCTGACCACTGCCCTGTTCCCACAATGGGCAATAATTAGCCAGCACTCGTACTATTTAGGGACATGCTACATACACAAGGCAAGCCAAAGGTTCTGTATTGAAACCTCACTCACTCGTACCAATTGAAAGTGACAACTAATGAGACTTAACAAGATATCTCAGCTCTGGAATATTTATTTCAGAGGTATAGTTTCCAAGAATACACAATAACAAAAATGCATAACGGGCAGATATTCTCCCAGCCCTGTCTTCATGGATAACTAACCATTGTTTTTCATGTATTCAGTGCTAAAAGAGGAATAGATTCTATGTTTTTTAAACTATTTATTTATTTATTTTTAAAAGCTTTTTAAAAATGGGAGGGAAATCCAAAAGGGAGGGGATATCTGTATGTGTGTGGCTGATTCATTTTGTTGTGCAGTGGAGGCTAACACGACAGTGTAAAGCAACCATACTCCAGGAAAAATGAATAAAAAAATAAAACCCTCCTCTTGTAACCTGAAGAAAAGTGCTTTTTAAAAAAGAAACAGACAAGTGGAGAAGTAAATTTGTGTACAGTGACATTTAGAGGTGATAAGTGTCCTAATCAGAGTGTGCACAGTATTAATGGTACACAGAGGAGCCACAGTTTAACTTGGTGGAAAGAGAGCAGGAGCCAAGAAAACCTTCTGGAAGGAATATGGAAGTTGAATTGGAGTTGGATTCGGATGAGCATTCTAGGCAGCACAAACAGCATGTGCAAATGTACTGTGGCAGAGAAATAGACTGCACTTACGTTAATGGCTATCTTGTTTAAGATTTATTCAGAATGGTGGAGAATGCTTTCTTTTGGGGAATAGTCCTGAGAAGCTACTTCATATGTCAATATTTATACTAATTAATAAGTCAACATCCGTGTCAATAAACCTTAGTATAAAAGCAGACCCTTTGAGAATAAGACAGATTGTGCAAATATTTCCTGAT
The DNA here is from genome assembly GCF_965194825.1 of Balaenoptera physalus. NCBI lineage: Eukaryota > Metazoa > Chordata > Mammalia > Artiodactyla > Balaenopteridae > Balaenoptera > Balaenoptera physalus. Next base: position 37,556,814 of record NC_138891.1, read on the forward strand.
AGATGTTATGGTTTTGATATTTTAGAGAAAATATATACCACATGCATTTCTGTTCATGCTGACACGGAGGCTTTCTGAAATGTGAGCATATAAATATTCCATACCAGGTCACAAAATGTCTGGAAAACTCCATAAAGAGACAATGAAGCATGTTGTGTGGGGGGCTGACGTGGGTGCTCATGTTGGTATGTGAGCAAGCCTGTGAAATTCATTTCAAAGAGTTTATTCTCTTGTCAAGGTGAAACACGCCCAGCATCTTGTTCATGCCATTCATTGCATAGTAAACCTTCTTCAAGAATGGCAAAAAGAAAGATAAGCTGTAGCTTAGAGCACGTGATGGAAATCAAAATGAGCTAATTTCACAGGAGTGGACTCTATGTTCCACATTAGAGAAAATTTCTTGAAGACTGTTAAAAACATTACCTTGCTATTATTTCTTTAAAACTACTAAGTCATCAGTAGACTGTGCCCATTTCCCTCCCCACCCCACACACATGGCATCTACAATGGTCTGGACTCATCACAGGTGATCACTAAGCAACCATCAAGTCGTATTGGGTTATGGACTTGGAAGGCAATGAGGCATGAGCTGAGCCCTCGATGACGAGCAGAGGGCTGCTCGGGAGAGTGGCTCGCTGCCCAGGAGTGCCTCTGCTTTCTCTTGCTTTGTTTTATTTTTTATATATTTTTTATATTTATTTATTTTTGGCTGTGTTGGGTCTTCATTGCAGTGCTCAGGCTTCTCATTGCAGCGGCTTCTCTTGTTGCAGAGCATGGGCTCTAGGTGGGAGGGCTTCAGTAGTTGTGGCTCGCAGGCTGTAGAGCGCAGGCTCAGTAGTTGTGGCGCACGGGCTGAGTTGTTCCGCGCCATGTGGGATCTTCCTGGACCAGGGCTCGAACCCGTGTCCCCTGTATTGGCAGGCGAATTCTTAACCGCTGCACCACCAGGGAAGTCCCTCTTGCTTTGTTTTAGAACATGCTCCTACTGTAGGAAGCCAGTTGGCCCTCCACTTAACTTTGTGTACATTTCACTTTTTCTGGAGCTTTGGATCAAGAACAGAATTCAGGCCAGACTTGAATGTGTGCAGATTTCATCCTTAGATTTCATACTGTCCTGAATTACGATCCTCCCTCTCCTATGCAGGGAGCAGGATTGCATTTGTAGCATAGAAAATCTAAGCAGTTCCCCCTAGGTTCTGTCTGTGCTTTCTGGAGGTCAGAGGGCTAAAGGGGATCGATGCTGTTTGTCCAGCCTGTATTAGGGGAACAGGAGGCTATAATGCCCAACATTTACAAAACACTCATTATTTATTCATCCGCTCATCCAAAAGACAGTTATCGATCCCATTATGTGGAAGGTACCATGCTAGGAGCAGCACTCCACCCATCACCAGACCTAATCCAGAGACAGTCCTAAAATCACAGGAGTAAGTAGCAGCGCTGACACCGAAAGCCATGTCTTCTGATCCCAGACCCTGTGCTTTTTCTACTCCCCACAGTGTCTTTGTCAGCGAGCTATGGACTGGCCTCAGCAGGTGCCTGCATCTGGAACTGCCATTCACTCTCCCTCAGCTACATGCTGCCCTTCTGGAAATGTCCCTTACATTTTCAGGTTCCCTTTATTTTCTACCTGCTCAAAGAGGACATGGGGTGGAGAAATGAGTGGGTGGGTGCCTTCAAGTATGATTTTCCATGAGGTTTGGTCCAGGAAGCAGGGTTGAACAAATGCAAAGTGGAGATTTCAAAGATTAAGAAAAAAGAAAGGAAAAATTCCTTCATGAGAGATAATGAAATCTGAGCTGCCAGGCTGTATTTGATGTCATACAAGGGAAGATCTGAGACGGTCCTCAGTGTGAGTGTGGGTAGTGAGGAAAGGGGTTACAGTGGGGTCCTGAGGACAATAGTGTAGGTTAGTCAGGGACAGGAATCAAATTACAGCACCTGAAGCTGTAATTTCAACTTTTCAACACCTTATTTTTATTTGTAGAGGACTACAAATCACAGGGGAGAATGAGGAAGAGAGTCACAAAATGATGAGAAATTGTCTTTAAGTCTTGCCTACTGCCTGATGCTTTCTAGCAAATTATTATTTTCTGATTTTGTTGGGTAATTATCTGCAACGATTAATATTTGGAATTTGAAAGCATGCCTTACTTTCAGACATATGGTCAGTGCAGTGAGCTGGATGTCTGGACAATTCAGTGGTTGGTTCTTCTGGATATCATCAGAAGGTGCAGATAGATGCCTTTCAGGCCTAATGTAATGGACTCAATCCTGAAGTGGCTCCCTCAGCTTCATAAGCCCAGGTGCTATGCTAATGCACACATATAGGGTGATCAGTTAAGCACTATTGTGGAAAAGACATTCAAAGGGGAGTTTGCTCATTGCTATCATGTTGTGCTCCAACGAAGATGGAAATAGATGATGCAGTGATGGAAAAATAAGTTAGTTTACTTAACCCATGACCAACAGACTTGCTTACTTCGATGCTTCTTATAATTCTGTGGTAATTACTCCAAGGAAATGAATGACTCCAGGAAACTCAGGAATACGTTTGTATCCGTGTGACAATCCCAGATGGTGTCCAGGTACGTGGCAGGCTGCCCAGTGGAATAGAGGTGGAGATGGAGCAGACTCAGCGAGAGATGTTTACAGGAAGATGCTCTGAGGAGGGGCTGTGCTCGAATCAGAGGAAGAGGCTGGGCTCTCAGATCAAAACGGGGAGGGAAATCCAGCCAGAGACAGTGGTACTTACAAATGTAGCTGCACAGAGAGCTTTGTCCCCAAGATTCCAGGGATCCAACAATAATGGCAAGGGCTTTTATTTATCCCACACCTTGTAAGGGAACTTCACGACCCCCATCTATGTTAGGAAGGCAGCTATACTCACCACTGTACCACCACGCCGTATCCTCCAACCATGTTCGTTCTTGAGGAGAGTCAAGTCTCTTCCTGGCTCCAATAATGGTGGTAATTTACCCACACATGTGGATATAGAAGAGGGAGTGATGTAGAGAACAGAGGCTGCCCCAGTGCTGTGGAAGAGGCAGTAAATTTTTCATCTGGACCATTCATGTGAGCAGAGAAAAATTTTCTAATCTTTCCCAGGGATCATTTCATTTTATTGACCTCCTTAAGACTTGAAAATGACATAAAAAAGATTTTTTTTATGAATAAAAGATAAGATATTTCTCATTCAGTCATTCAACAATCAACAACTAATTATGACGTCCCTACTATGTGCAGGCACTAGGCCAAGCTTTAGAGAGAGCCACAAACTGATGGGGGCACTCGTGGAACTGACTGTTTAGTTGGGGGATGCAGTGGGAGACAGAGTAAGATAACTGATTGTAAATGCACACCCACTGCTAGGTGGCAAAGTGTGATACGAACTTGTTACTCATAGAGTGTGTTGCAAAACGGTTTGACCAAACTGGGCTGAGATTTGCAAGGTAAGCATAGAGGGGAGGTGAACACTCCAAGTAGAAGGACTAGCAGGGGCTCCGGCCTGGGATGGAGGGACCCTGGGGAGGGCAAGGCTCTGAAAGTGTTAGTCACATCGAGAGGACCCGAGGGAAGGACGTAAGAGGTGCCACTGCAGAGGCAGACGAGGGCCAGACCACGGGGCCTTCTGGACAATGCAGAGTTGTGACCGTATCAGCAGAGCAGTGGGGCGCCATGGAGGGCTCTGAAGAAACGGAGAGGGATGTTTCAAAATGAAAACACTCTGACTGCCATTTTCAGAATGGATTTAGTGGGGCAAGTGGAGAAGCAGGGAGCCCAGGGCCAGATTTCAAAGCTACTTAGCAACTAAAACCAGTCGAATTTGTGATGGGCTGAGTATGGGGTGAGGGACTGAGAGCTGTCTTCCTGCAATCCTGTGCCTGTATTCTCTTAGTTACCCAAGTAAAGTACTTAGAGTCTTATCCGTCTAGTCAGTTGGAAGATCCGCCAAGGCTGCGACACCCACATGTCTGCACAGCTTCTGGGGGACATAGGACATGTCCCACTTTCCTCCTGGCAGGCTGGGACTGATTGGGGAAACTCTTGCCACCCCTGTCATTTGCCTTTGTTTTGAGCAATCTGATAATACATAATAAGTCTCACTCCTTATCTATCCCTACCCAAGATAAAAAAAATGAAGCCTTGTTAAAGATCAAAGTTCCCAAATGTCCTGTCATTGCCCCCATTATTGGAAGAAGGAGAGATTTTGTCACCTCAGAGCAAGTGGTTACCTGCTCAAGCGACCTCAGGGCAGGGCATCCATGTTAATGATTTCGGCCCAACCACAGGGTGTATAGACTTGGGAAACAGCCCTGCCTTATTCTTGAATAAGGCAGCAGGATGGAGTGATTTAACAAGCACGCACAGCTCGATTCAAGCCAAACTCTAATTTTGCAAAAGCTCAGATCCAGGCATATCTTCCCAGTGGATATGAGAAATAAACGTTGAAACATTCATTCTTGTCACCTGGGGGCAGTGGGATCTGTGTGTTTGCACCAAACACATCAGGCTGTCATGCACAATTAGCAGGTTCTCAAAACCCCAGTCTCTCAGAGAAGGCAGGCTTCTCTAGAAACGTCTGTTCCTCTATCTGCCTCTGGTGTTACTCCTTCTTTAAACCCATTACCCAACAGTTAATTATTTAAGAGGCAATCATAATTATTCTAAGAGTGATAAAATCATACTTGTTCTCAGTTCTGAGTCCTTACTCTATGACAGGCAGTACACTAACTGTGCCTCTTACACTATCTCATTTAATCTTTATAACAACTCAGAGAAGTAGGGGCTGTCTTTGAGATGGGAACAGGGAGGCTGTAGAAGTTGGGTAACTTACAGAGTGTAGCTCAGATATTAAATGGCAGAGGTGGGGGTTAAACAAAACCCATGCCCTTGACCTTGATACTGAGCAAATCATCAGTCCTGGCAAGTTGGTCTGTGGCCCACAGTCAGTACCCAATTCAATCAACATTTAATGACCGTCTGCTATGTGCCAGGTACGGTGCTAAGTATAAGGAACACAAGGTGGATAAACTGCGTTTCTTCTTTGACGGGGCTTAAAGTCTTTTGGGAAGTTAAGCTGTTGAAGGAAAATGGGGCGTGGGAGGATGGTCATGTCCCAGGTCTGAGGTGAGGCTGTGGAACCGGCTGCCGAGTGAGGGATGTTGGCTTCGCGCAGGAAATAATTCAAGAGCGAGCCATAGTACAGTGAAAGCAAGTTTATTTAGAGAGATAAACATTCTATAGACAGAATGTGGTCCTTCTCAGAAAGTGAGAGTGGCCCTGGAGGATACCAATTCCATAGACAGAACGTGGGCCCTCTCATAAGCTGAGACCAGGCCCTGAAATACGGGGTTGTTAGTTTTTATGGGCTGGGTAATTTCATAGGCTAATAAGTAGGAAGAATATTCCAACTATTTTGGAGAAGGGGCGGGGATTTCCAGGAATTCAGGCGCTGCCCACTTTTTGGCCTTTCGTTGTCATCCTCAGAGCAGTCATGGCGCCTGTGGGCGTGTCATTTGCATATGCCAATGTATTACAATGAGTGCATAATGAGGCTCAAGGTCTGCTGGGAGTCAAATCTTCGGCCATCTTGGACCTAGTCGGTTCTAACCGGTTCTTGGCGTATCCCGTTTTCCTCAAGGGCTGTGTTATTCTTTCCCTCGCGTCTCGAAACCTAGACGTCCACGAAACACAAGACTTGTTATATTGAATGCTACCCTGGAGGTCAGGCAGAGGTATGGGAGCACTGAGGTGACAGAGGTGAATTCTGACAGGCGTGGAGGTGGGGTGGAAGGCACAAGGAAAAGTTTAGAAGAGGTGCCCCCTTTTCTGTTGCATCTTGAAAGGCCAGCAAGCATCTGACAGGTAGTGGAGACTGCTGGAGGAGGTCATCTCGAGGCTGTGACCTCTGGGTAACCCACAAGCTGTACCCGCGCAAGCAGGGGCTCCTCGCTCCCTCCGCTGGCCCGGGAATGTACGTTCCGCCTGCCGTTCCCACAGTGGGAGTCATTTCAAGGATGCAGCCTTGCAAGAGTCATGTGTCACTGAGCCCACGTGGACTGTGTACGGGACTGAACCCCGTTAAGGCTGCTGCATAAACTAAGATTCTGGCGGGCGAGTGTGGAGACCTACCTGTCTTGCTGCGCCCAAGATAAGCCGTGGATGTTAGCTCCCTGGCTCATTAGAACTGCCAATCTGGAGCGGCTGCCTCTTTCTTCAGCTGCGTGAGGGACCAGTTTGCGAGCCGACGAGAAGGAAGGGGCTTCTACATCCATGCGGCAGCGGATCGAAGGCCCTGAGGTGAGAGGGTGCCTGGCGGGCTGGTGCTCCAGGACCGGCTGCTTGCGGGGCAGCACAGGTTCCAGGGAGGAGGGAAGAGGGGGATGCGGGGAGAGGCTGGGCTGGGGTGAGAATGTCCTGCAGTGCTGGCCCAGGGGTTTATCCTGGAGGGGCGGCCATGGAAGATTTGTCAAGGAGAGAAGTGACGTGATCACACTCCTTCCGTGGGAGAGCAGATCTCTCAGGGGTTGTTGCTGGTGCTGTGTGAGGTACTACATTGAACTCTATAAAACCGCTGACATTTGACCATTTTGACCTACAAAAATGACAATTTCATACAGTTCGACCTAATACATTTTTGGGCTTTTGCTTCTGATTCTGGAGAAGCCTTTCTATATAGTGTGTAGCTATACATTTGGGATTTCGTGGTCTCTGGAGGCCCTAAGAAGTATTTTTGGTGTCCAGTGACTATTTTGAATATATTAGTTTAGCCAATCAGGCAATGAAATAAAATTTTATTTATTTTAGGCTGGAACTAGATTAACTCAGGATGGTAACCCCAGCCATTTCATGGAGATCGGGTTGCTGATTAGTTGTTGATGAAATCAGAAATTTCTGGTATCTCTGGGGAAGGAGGTGGATAGGGAATGACGATTAAAGAAGGGCCTGATGCTAAGAACTGCTGGCTGACGTAGACCGCCAGAGAGAGGCAGCATGAGCACAGACACACCATGCTTCTAAGCAGCCTTGGCTGTCCTGGGGCTTGTGCTTACATTTCTTCATCCACAGACTGCTTTCTGAGTATCTAAATGTTTCATCAACAGTTCTAGGCACTGGGGATATGGTTGGATTTAAACCAGATACATTTGTGTATCTGGTTCCTGGATTTTAGTGGCAAAAGTAGAATCAATAACAGATGATTAAACTGTTGTTCAGGAGGGTTATCTACTGCCAACCCTGTTCATGAATGTGGCAGAGTAATCTCTCCATGTGGAGAAAGGGTGGGATAGGAGAAAGAGGATCATTTGATGAAGGCTAACTTAGTGCCAGATTTCTTTTAATCCTCTCCACCTGTGGGCAAATTAGGTGTTAGCCCCTTTTGACTCTCAAGAAAATTGGACATTGACTCTCAAGAAAATTGAGAAAATTGCTGGGGGGGGTGGTCACCCAGCTGGAAGGTAGTGGAGCAGGGATTTAAGCCTGGATCTGTTTGTCTTCAAAGCCTTAGCTCTTTTCATCAGTTTCCCTAACACGAAGTGATTTTAGGTTTTGCATGACAAACCTGGAGGATCAAATGCTTATTTGTCCAGGGGCTTATTTTCTTTTCAACCAGAATGGAACTAGAAGAGTGTAATCCTGACCATTTTGTTGACAATGGCAACACAAGCTGTAGCAATAGAATTAGAGTGTCAAGGCCAGGAGGCTGACATCTGCCAAAGGCATGAAAACAGCATTTCAAACCCAAGGTAAAGATGAAGCAGCATTCCTGCGAGTCAAACAGATTCCACGAGGATTGCTATGTTTAGAGAAAGTAGAAAGATATTGCTTAGTCAGCAAGCATAATGAGAATTTGGTACCTGTTTTGATGAATTTGTACAAGTTGCAACCCAGAGGTCATGCTGTTAATTTGAGTGACGTGAATTACTGTGGCTTCTCTATCCCAGATGTGTTAAAACAACAACAGAAGTTTATGTGGCTTAAAGCTGCTTGTCACATTATGTTTTGAGATATGTAATCAGGAAACTGGAGTAAACTATGCAAAGAATTCCATTTTCTTTGTTTTAAAAATGACTTTCTGCAGACTTGAGTAAAAAAGACTTGTCCCGATGAGTCCATTCATCCTGAAAAGGTTTTTGTTCTTTTTAAAAGTCGTTTAATTTCCACCATAGTTTGGTGTGAACAAAGAAAACCAGCAACTCTTCCTTTAGTTGGGTGCCAGGGACATAGTGTGCAGAGCTGATTTTCTTATTATCATTTTAAAAATGCACGAGTCCTGGAGCTGCTTTGGTATTTATTATTGATATGAAAAGGGAGCTCATCATTTAATACACTTGCTCCTACCTCCAGGGGATGACAAGTCCCTGTTATTGTGGCTCTGAAACAGACTTGTCATAATGTCCCATCAGATATGCATTTGTCAGGGAGTTGTGTACCTCCAGTGGCCTGGAATAGGGACTCTGGGGCTCAGTGGCAGAAAGTTTTATCTCCAAAAGCTTGTGAACAGCCTTCCATGTTTCGGGGGTGATCCTTTCCTCCCATATTCAGAAAACACCCTGCAGCCAAGCCCTGACTGCTTGGGGCTCTTCCTCTCTCTTGTATAAGCAACAAGCACCATTAATGGTCCTTTCAGTCTTGATGAATTCTGTGCACAATGCTCAAGAGAGTATTTTGACTTTGGGGCAAGTCAAACCATGTGGACTGTGTGACACAGACATAAGGTATAAACATTTATTAAAAGAGAAAAGCCCAGAGCCTGGAGCTGGCAGGGCTTGCATAGAAATAAAAGCACATAAACATTGAATTCCAACTATAGATTAAAAATGCCACAGGGATGATCAAGTACTTTTGGGTTATTCTATAATTTTTAATGGTTTCTAAAATCTGAGTACTGCTTGGTTATAATGTTAAAAAAAATTATCCATTAGGTCTTTGTGTGACTAGTATTAGGCCATTAATCCACTGATCAGTATCTCATGCAAGGAAAAAGGTCTTTTTTATTCTTTTACAACATGAACCTGTTTTGATTTAGTGCTGAAATGACTGGCCTTTTGTAAGAATGTAACCAATTTCAAGGAAAATGGCAAAGGACATTGTTCTCAAAGGTATTTAATAGGCCCTAAAAGTTTGACTTAGAGAAAAAAAAGTGCTTGGAATATATCCATACCCAGGATGCAGTAAAGTGTGACAATTCTGAGAGGATGGACAAGACTTTCTGTCTGATTTCAGTCAGAATTGTCTTTTCTCATGATGCTCCTACCAAGATTGGGAAATATATATATATATGTTTTTTACATGCAGCTTAGCATATGATTCATGTTTGTTTTGACAGTAGGTGGTATAGGTAAGACGGGCATTATCATCGAATTTTAGAAAGGGAGGAAATGGAAATCAGAGAAGTTAAGAGATTTGTTCCTGGCCATACAGTAAGTAAATAGAAATGCTTGTACATGAACCCTGGTCACTCTGACACCAAATGGTGCTTCTCTTTACGTAGAGGCACCAGGGCCCCATTAGCAGGCCCAGTGATCAGTTCTAACCCCAAGCCCCAACACCACGCTTCCAGGGTGCCATCCCCGCTCAGAGCTTTTTCAGCAAGCTGTGCTTAAGGAGGGACCTCCCTGAACACAGCTTTTCTGCCCTGACATGGCTTTCCCCACTAGCCCTCTGTCATGTCAATAGTTTGAAGTCTGAAAGAGACACCACGTCAGCAACTGGCGTGGGAAGTGACTGCACGGTCCGCAGTGGCCTCCAGGAGACACAGAAGAGGGGCAGGGAGCTGGTAGGACATGGTTTTAACCTTGTTGCATAAATTGAAACTACACATCAGAAATACCTCTCCCTTAAGGTTCTGCTCAGTAATTTCCTGGACCCTGCTCTGTTCATTCCATTGCCCATTCCTCACGTCTTGATGGAGCCCTGGCCTGCTGGCAGACACTGAGCCTGCCCTCAGGACATGCACAGTCCTCAGGGGACAGGGATGGGAGAAAAGAAGCCAGTGCTGGTTTGGAGGTGGTAGGCAGCTAAAACCTTCCAAGTCCCAGAAAGCCATATATCTCTTGTCCCCAACCCCATCCTGCACTCTGCACGTAACAGCAGCATTTGATGGTTTTGCCTCCCCCTGACTGTGATGTTCTCCTCAAGCATTTCTGGAAGCCCCTGGAATGTGTCTCATGTGTGCTCATAAACAAGCCTGGTCCGCCTTGACGTAGCACCTGCTGTTTCTTCCCTCTCCTCTCCAGCCTGCCTCTTCTGGGTTTTGTCGTGTCCCACCAGAAACCAGAGCTGATGTGCTAGGCCAAGAGGTGGGAAGGCCTCTGTGTGTAGCCCTCTGCTGGAGGGCTTCCAGTGACTAACAGAGTTTTTAGAGAAATAGCTCATTCAGGTTGAGTTCCTGGCTTTCCTTCCCCCAGACCCAAGCTGGAGTTGATGTGAGATGGGCCAGAGAAAAACCTCAGTGACAGCCACTATGTGGTCCTCAGAATTTCCCTCCACTTCTGACCTCCACCATGTCTCTTTCCAATTGAGTGAGTTTTCTATCTGTGCCCACAGTCCCCCTTATAGGCCAGTTACTTCCTTATGTAAAGACTCCTGGGAAGCCCACTCATGAGTTCTGCTGCATGCCTGAACCCCAGCAGGCAGTCGGGGCCACACTGAGAGGGTGCCGTGCTAGTAGGGAGTTCAGGGAGAGGGCCCTGGGCTGTACCCCACTGCACTCTCCTACTCTTCTGTGGCAGGAGGGCTCTGGGGGCCCAGCCGCGGACACAGTCTCTTTGAGGGAGAGGCCTGAAACCCTGTTTAACAAGGAAAAAGACAGGTTTTCTTTCTATGGTTAGAAATAAAAATGTGTCATGATTATGTTGGTTACATGAATGGAAAGGACAGCACTTACTCATCCTGAAGTGTGATCAGTGGAGGAGTAAAATGACCTAAGGTCATTTGCTAATTTGACAGGAAGGTGAGGTGAAGAAAGCAGGAAGGCATTGGAGGTCTGACATACAGGAGCTGGTAGGGAGAGGACAGAAAAGAGAGACAATGGATGACAGCAGAAACGTAGCAAAGACCGTCCAGTTTTGATGGGGGCAACGCTTTCTCTTCAGTTGGGTGTTGCTTAATATTGGCTGTGCCCAGAGGTCCTTGTTTGTGTGGCAGGTAGTGCCAACCCTGCAATTTATATTTTAAACAGTGAGTTTTTTCTTAAAAACACAGACTACCTCCTGTGTCCAAAAATGCGATAGTTGTGTACTCTAGGAAAACATTTCATTCAACATTTGATGCATATTTATTGAGGACTTAATTATGTTTCAGGCATTGTACTGAACATTTATCTTGTAAAGATAAGATCACAGGCCTGGTTTATATGACATGAGCCAAAACAATTCCTAGAAGGCACTAGCAGGCTTTGCACACTAACATGGAATTCATAACAAATTTTGTGCCAATGCCGGTAGACATAGAAAAGGGAACATGGGGTAAGGGAAAGGGGAAGAGGGTTTTTACAATTTATCAGAATCTGAGTGTGGACACTTTATTTCGTTTCGGCAGACCTTGCAAAATATTATAATAATTACGAATTAATCTGTCTGAGAGTGGACACTCTTGAGGGAGGCTTGTGTCATGGAAGCGTCTGGGTTCTCACTCTGCCACTCACTGGGTATGTTTCCTTGGGCAAGTCATTGAATTCATTCCTCTGATACCTAGTTTCCTCATCTACAAAATTTGAAATTAGGCACAAGCTACATGGGATCCCTTCCAGTTTAAGATTTAATCATATTTAGGGCCTTGTGTTCATTTATTCCTTCATTTAACAATATTTACTAAGACATCCCTATGTGTCATATCCACTGTACAAGTCATACACAGTGGCATTGGGTATATAGTGGTAAATAAAGACAAGGAGCTTGGCTTGTGGAGTTTGCATATGAGAGGGAGAGACAGACAACAAGCAAGTCAACATCCAAATAAATAAGTACATCAGCACGACTTGGGCTAAGAAGTAAACATGTGGGATGATGAGATAAAGAATAATTGTAGGGAGTGGTGCTTCAGAAAAGGAAGCCAAGGAAGTCCTTTCTTGATCTGGGTGGTAGACACAGGATGTGTTCATTTGTGAGAATTACATAAGTGGGCAATCTTCAGTATGTATGTTATATTTCAGGAAAAAGACTTATTTGCTTTAACAAAAAGGCCAGGTTAAAACTGTGTGCACATACTTTAGAGATTCAACTAGTTCTGTGGGTCTGTTGGGAGAAACAGCAGTCCACCTCTCTCTCCTATATTTCCCCTTCCCTGGGGGGAAAACTGCTTTTTCCTCTGAGATGGGTATGTTGGTACCTCCTTGTGTTTATGGTTTGCGGTATTTTAGCTTTCTTTCCTCCTCCTGCCCACAGGTGTCCCTTTCTAATCCTCCTGATACAGATTTATCTTCAGTGTGATTAGAGTAATATTCAATATTCACATTATTATGACCACACAAACACTATTCATAGCTGAACTGTGATTACTTGTAATCACATAGGATGACTTTTTTTTCTGCACAACTTTTTGCTTTTCCTGGAATTAATAGTTATCTTGTCTTTGAACTAAGCATGTTTCCCATATATGTATCCCTTATTCAATCTCAAATACTCTTCCAGTTGTTGATATATCGTCTCAAAATAGCCATTCACATCAGGCATGCTATCAGTTTCATGTTCTTGGAAAAGACTCTCCTGAATTCTTCCAAGCTCTGCCGTTTGGAGTTAGCCTCTGCGCCTCCACCCCAGCTCTCATCCTTCACCTCGCTCCCTCACTCCCCAGTTGGAATGGTTTTCTTAATCCTACGTCTTTCCTTTTTGTTGGTTTTATCCCTCGTTTTGCTGAGGCATACTTCTAATAGTTCCCTGGGAAAGGGTTCATGGGAGGTAAAGTTATTGAAATTTTACCTGTCCAAATACATCTTTATTTTGTTTTCACACTTGCTTGGTGATTTGGTTGTATGGATTTCTAGGTCAGAAATCATCGTGAAGAATTTTGAAGGCATTGCCTCCTTCCAGTCTTCCAGGCATTGTTTCTACCTTCTGGTGCTGCTGTTGAACTGTCCAGAGCTGTGGTTCTTTATCCTTTGTATACAACTTGTTTTTTATATTCTCCCTGGCAGCTTTTAAGACCTATTCTTTGGCCCTAGTAAACTGAATTTCATACCAAGTGTGCCATGGTGTGAATCTATTTTTGTACATGGTGTTGGGCACTTTGTGCGGTCTTTCAGTCTGAGCACTTGTATCTTTTTTTCCTGGAAAGTTTTCTTAATTATTTCATTGTTGATTTCTTCCCCTTGGTTTTCTCTTTTCTCTAAGTACTGTAATTGAAATGTGAGGCCTCCTGAACTGTTTGTCTAATATTTTTATTGTTTTTTTCCCCCTATTTAGCATCTATTTGTGTTTTTATCTTTCTAGGAGATACCCTCAATTTTATCTTCAAAATTTTCTATTGAGTTTTTCTTTTCTCCTATCCTGTTTTTCATTTCCAGAGCCCATTTTTTGTTCTCTGGGTGTCCTAAAAAAAAAAACCGAACAAACAAACAAAAAAACCCCATCCCATCCTTCTTTCTCTTTGTTTTCTCTTATATCTCTAAAGCTGTTAATGAGTGTTTTTTTTTTTTTCTTCTCTCTACATAGTTCTCTGTTTCTTGCAAATAGTCTCCCTGCAACCCTGCCCTTTAAGAATTTGTCTGTCTATTATTAGAGTCTTTCACTAAGTAGGTGGTAAGGTTGTGTTGTCTGCTCACATTGAAGAATGATGACCTAAAAGCTGATTAGAAACATTGAACATGTGGGTAGGGCTTGTTAACTCCAAGTAGATCACTCCAAAGGTGATCCGGCTGGTATTTTTTTGTGGGAGAATCCTGGATGTTCATCATTTTGGGTCTTTCCTCTTGACTGGCCACATTCCCCAATAACTTTTCCAATCTCTTTGTGGGGAGTGAAGTCCTGGGAAAGGGGGCTGGGAGGTCTAAGCGTACATTACACAAGCCTTCTCTCTCCCTCTATTTTCTGTATGGTACCCTTGCCCTCAACTGTGCATCGTGCTCCCTGTACAGGGGTCCCGTATTTCATCTTTTCTGGAGATAAACCTCTGATCTCTTGCTGGGATCGGGTGGGAGAGAGAACAGCCACCCCGTTGCAGAGTCGGAGAGGGACTTTCTACACAGCTTTGGACTATGTTCCTTGTTTTATACCCCCATTCATCCCACTCCCTGAGGTGCCTAGGACCACCGTTTTATGAACCATTTAGGATTCTACAGTGTACATCAGGTGTTGCTTGGCCTTCCTACAGCCAACTTAGGAGGCATCTTTCTCAGAACTGCTATCAGTTCTTACACTTTCCATTGCTTCCCAGCCTCCAAAATTTTATCATTGTGGTTTCCTTTTCTCTTTTCCCCATCCTTGTAGGTTTATGTCTGTTTGAAAAATCACTTCACTGTATATTTAGTGAGGTTTCAGGAGAGAATAAAAGTCAATATGTGTGCTTAATCCACCATCTTTACCTGTATGCTCCTGTGTGAAGCCTTTAAGGCATGGATGTGACATGAGCTGATTTATGTTTTAAATTATCATTTCTCTGCTACACTGGAGAATGGATTGGAAAAGAGCAAGGTGGGGCCACTTGCTGCAGTCTGTACTAGCAGAGACAAAGATGGGGCCAGGCAGGGGCAGGAGAGACAGAAAGAAATGCATGGCTCTTAAACATGTTTTGTGTGTACAGAGAAAGGACTTGCTGATGATGAGAAATGAAGGAGAGGGAGGAACAAGGGTGAGCACTTACAGTTTTTGCTTGAGCAGCTGAATGCATGAAGGTATTATTTACCAAGATGGAGAAAGCTGGGAGATAAAGGCCTTTCATATTAGAGACAAAGAGTCAGTTAGTTCAGGGCTGCTCAGAGGTCTTTGTAGACCTGGGCTCCAAAGATTATTGTACAATGAGAAAGCAATTTTTATATGGTTTTATTTCCTGGCTGTTTGTTTTCATGACGGTAGCTTATAGGTGCTTAAGTAGCAGAAGAGTAAAAGGACTGAATGTAGTGTTGGCATATAGCCAAATGCTACTCTAAGTAAATGTTCCTTTTTGCTGTTTCTCCTCCAGGTAGTGCTGTGCATTACAATAAGGTATTTTTTTAAAAAAAAAATAAATTTATTTATTTATTTATTTTTGGCTGCGTTGGGTCTTCGTTGCTGCGTGCGGGCTTTCTCTAGTTGCGGCCAGCGGGGGCTACTCTTTGTTGTGGTGTATGGGCTTCTCATTGCGATGGCTTCTCTTGTTGCAGAGCATGGGCTCTAGGCTTGCGGGCTTCAGTAGTTGTGGCATGCGGTCTCTAGAGCACAGGCTCAGTAGTTGTGGTGCACGGGCTTAGCTGCTCCGCGGCATGTGGGATCTTCCCAGACCAGGGATGGAACCCGTGTCCCCTCCATTGGCAGGCGGATTCTTAACCACTGCGCCACCAGGGAAGTCCCAGGTATGGGTTTTAACGTCGGAACAAGTCTAAGAAGTCACAGAATCTAAAGACATTCTTTCTGATTTAGGAAGCACCCATAGGAGTCTTAAAATTCTTAAATATCTTCTCTCATTCTCACAGTAGTTTTTAATATCATTTGATTTGACTTTATTTAAGAGCAAAAGAACTTGTTGGTTTAGTCCAACAAATAACCAATATTATAAGAAAAATGAATTGAAGTTGCTGTATTCATTTGATATTCAAAGTAGGTAATTTGGTAGTAATTATGTGATCCCTTAGCTGACTTATTTTATGGGCACAGATAGTGATACAGAGACAGTTTTACAGACCAACACGTTAAAAAACACAACCACCACTCTTCCCTTTGTCATTTAAAACTATTTTCTATACCTATTTGTCTTATTACAGTGACAATCTTTTTTTTTTTAATTTTTTAATTTATTATTTATTTATTATTTTTATTTTTGGCTGTGTTGGGTCTTCGTTTCTGTGTGAGGGCTTTCTCCAGTTGCGGCGAGTGGGGGCCACTCTTCATCGCGGTGCGCGGGCCTCTCACTATCGCGGCCTCTCTTGTTGCGGAGCAGAGGCTCCAGACGCTGAGGCTCAGTAGTTGTGGCTCACGGGCCTAGTTGCTCCGCGGCATGTGGGATCTTCCCAGACCAGGGCTCGAACCCGTGTCCCCTGCATTGGCAGGCAGATTCTCAACCACTGCGCCACCAGGGAAGCCCCTACAGTGACAATCTTAATGAGCTCTTTAATTTAAAGTTCAGTTCAGCAAATCACTTAAGGGACTGTTTAATCTTTACTGTGTTTTCACTGACTGTTTTATAGGGTTACATACTTAAAAAGAAATTACATATTGAAAGCTCTGTTCTAAAGACTTCAGGAGCAAATCTCCTGCTGAAGTCTGGGAAGCTTATGACCACAATGCTCATTTGTAGGTTGCTTAAAAGATGTATTCCTTACCAAGGAAAGTTTTTTTTTTTTTTCCCTACAATTAACTGTTAGAGAAGAACTTGTCTCTAGGGTGGAATATGAATGTGTGAATGAAAAGCCATTTGCTGAAGAAGGGGGGAAAAGGAGAGGAAGAAAGTGCTAGATATCCCAATATTAGATCATAGCTATTTAGTAATGCTATCATATAAAAAAATAAAGAAAGGAAGAAAGGAAGGAAGGAAATGATTTCTAGTTCATGATTTGTTATAAATACTAGGTTGTAGCATGTAGAAATCTATCAGTGATCTTACTTAGAATTTAATAGTAAACAAGAGTTATCTGTAACTATGTGATTAGATAGATAACTTGTTTCCTAGTCTCTCCTTTCATCCAAACTCTCACCTACCGCCCCCTGCCATTGGTTAAATGGAAATGTAGATTTGATTTACATGGGTGGTTAACATATGCAAACAAAGCTAAAAATAGATAAAACTATTCTGAATTGTGGTAAATATTAATTTACCTTTCAACACAGTAATACTTACTGGTACTTCTGTTTTGGATCTCAAAGTCCAGGGAAACTAGACTTCAGACTGGCTTTTCCTCACCTCTATCTGGATGCTTTTGTATAAGGAGGCCAATGAGTTCCTTGATTCTTAGTCTATAAGAATAAACACACTTCTCAATAGTGCCTGCACCACTCCTAGACCTCAGGCTTGACTAAGAGGGCAAGGACATGGCCAAGATATTGTACAACAGATCAAAAAGCAGAAGCCCACGTGGGAAGGAGACATAGAATTATCTTTCCTGTCTTTGTGAATGCCCCAGGAATCAGAAATGTAAGGCTTATGTTTCATTTCAAAGTGAGACTAATGTTTTCCCTAAGTGTACAAGAATTTTAATCTGGAACTGTGAATTTTAAAAATAAAATTTAACAATTACCAAAGTTTTATAGACCATCTGGGGAGAATGCAGGGCAGGTAGTAATACATAAATGCTGAAATACCTTAGTCACCATTCTAAAAATAAAATTACACTATAAAAGTATTTGATTTTCAGAAAAACACAAAGACTGCAGAGAAAAAGTTTTCTTTTGATTTTCCCTTTTTTTCTGGCTTATTTCCTTTCTGGCCTTCCTTCCTTGAGCTGAAAGGTCTCATGGGTTATTACACCTTGGAGGGCCATCTATTCGAGAGGCTGAGATCTCAATGTTCAACTCTTACATTTATTCAGAAAATAATAGTTCTGCAGTAAATCTGTCAGGTACTGTTTTAGGCACAATTTTTGGGCATGGACAGGAGTGAAGAAAACAGTTAAGTATCTTTGCCCTGTGGAACTTAACGTGGGTGGCAAAGGGTACAGAAAATAGTAATGTTAATTTAAACATAGAATGTATTAGTTAGTGATAATGCTAAGGAGGACAATGAAATAGGGTGGATGATATGGAAGATGAGGGGGTGGCAGTTGTAAAGAGCACTGTCAGGGAAGGTCTCACTGAGAAGATACCACCTGAATAAAGGCCTGAAGGAGATAGGGAGGGAGCCACTCAGAGATCTGGGCAGACAGAACAGCGAGTACAGAGCCCTAAGAAGGAGTGCAACTGATGAACAGAAGGACCAGAAAGAGGCAGGTACGGCTGGAGGGAGAAGGTGGGTAGTAAGAAGTATCAGAGGGGTGATAGAGGCAAGTTGTGTAGAACCTTGTAGGCCATCAAAAGGACTTTTGCTTTCTCTCCCGAGTGAGATGGGAAGGCATGCATTGAGCAGTGTCTTAGGATATGGGGCTGAGAATCAAGTGAGGATTGGCAAGGGCAAAAACAGGGACCACTGTTGGGGAGCTCCTGCTGTAATCCAGGTGAAAAATGAGGTGGCCTGGGCCAGTGAAGCACAGTGGAGGTGGGGAGGGGTGCTTAGACTCTGGATCTCTTTTGAAGAAAGAGTTGGGAGGATTTGCTGATTGAATGGATGTGAGGAATGAGCAAAAGAGAGGCCTCGAGGATAACTCTAGGGTTTCAAGCCTGAGATGCTGGAAGGGGCGCATGTGTCTTCCTGAGAAAGGAAGACTGTGGGGGAAGTGGAGCTGAGGGGAAGAGCAAGAGCGTAGTTTCGACGTGTAACATCGGAAATGACCATCAACTATCCAAGCAGAGACATCAAGTGTGCTGCTGGGTATGTAGTTCTGGAGTTTAGGGGAGAAAACTGGCCTAGAGATAGAAATTCAGGAGGTGTCGGCTCATAGATGATACTGATAATTCTGAGACTGATGATATGGACAGAGAAGGGAATTGTTCCAAGCGTGGGACCTGGGGTTGGGAGAGGGTGGGAAGCAGCAAAGGTGAGTGAGAAGGAACAGTCAGGGAGGCAGGAGGAAAACCAGGAGTGCGGGGCGCTCTGGAAGCCAGATGAGGAGCATATTAAAAGGAGGAGAGCATGATTGGATCTGGCAAAATGTGTGTGTCTGCTTATGGGAAAGAGCCAGTAGAGAAGGGGAAATTGACACTGTAGGAGACAGAAAGGATGTGATTTCCTTCAGGACCCAAGGGGACCGGGCACAGAATGTAAGTGGGGGATGGTTAACTAGGAGAGGACAGTTCATCCACAGTAACAGGGAAGAGGGAGAGGAAAGAGGCGCCTATGTAGGCGGTAAGGAGACCAGTGATGGGAGTATCCCACGCCTTCTGTTTCTCAGTGAAATAGGAAGTGAGGTCCGTGGCTGAGACTGGGGATGGATTGGGGGTGTCTCGAAGGTTTGAAGAGGGAAGACCAGGTGGGAGGAGAGGAAGAGTTAAAGGACTAGGGAAGGAGAGCATTGTCTCTGGACACAAGAAAGGCCCCTTCAGGTCTGGATCATGAAGTTACAGCAGCACTAGTAGATATGGCTGTGGGTTTTGCTTCAGTTACAGTTGGCTACCTGGGTGCAGGTGTGGAGCAGGAGGAGTTAGATTTAAACAGAGTCAGTGTTTGTCCCAGAAAGAAGACTCATGATATCCAAACTCACAGGAGCTGCCAATATATACCAGAGTTGGCTAAAATATAATGAGAAATGTAGCTATTACTGTCTTTGATCTCTTCTCTTTCTCTGCTTGTACATCAGCACCACTAGATGTTGATTTTCCAGTTTTTAATTTCTTCATGTGAATATTACTGTGTCAGCAAAGAGTCAGAACCCCAAGCTTATGTTCCGACATGTCTGTCCTAGGTGACTGGGCTTGCTCAGCAAGGGCTTCGCTCTGACCCAGCAGCCGTGCCGTGAGTGTAGGATTCCAAGTCATGATTCCGAAAATTCCATTTGCTGGGAAAGCACAGCTGCTGAATTCATAGACCCCAGCAGTGTCTCTGCTTGGGTTCATGTTTGTCATACACCTTCTTTACTCAGGCTGCCCTGCTGGCGTATCACTTAGCCCTCACATCAGCACACTGAATGCCCGGCATTGCTCTGTTCACATCCGGTGTCCACAACTATAGCTCTTCATCCCACCTTATATTTTGTGTCGTACCATCTCTTGTTCTCAAATCCTCAGCTTAATCTTTATATCCTGTCTGTTGTCTCACGTTGTTCTAATAAATGCTTCCTGACAATGTGGCCTCCCCTTGGCCTTCCTTTCCATTTAGTAACTGCTCTTTCCCTTTCAACTCAGTCCACAGGCAGCTTCCCTGGGCGGCAGCCTTACCCAGTGCAAGCCAAGCCCTGGGGCTGGTGGCCCATAAAGCTGGCCCTTGTGTTTGTCGTGTATGACAAGTCTGCCTGGGGCCTGTGAAAAGCAGTGAGGCCACGGCAGACGCCTACCATGGCATATACTAAAGAAACATAATGTGAAGTCTGTTACTTCTCTGCTTTTGAATGACACATTCCTGCCAAGTGCAGATCACCATTAGCCTGGTCGCAAGAGGCAGAGATGGGGAGGGTGGTTTTTCAGTATCGGGGTTTCTGAAAAGGTGGTCCTTGGATTCTCTGCAACATAATTGTTTGTCAAAAGTAGAGACTTCTGGATCCTATCTACTGAATCAGAATCTTTGGAGGTGGGGCCAGAATCTCTAGAGTTGCTTGTTTAATTAGGGCCCGAGAGGTAGACACGCTCTGAAGTTTTAAGACTACTAGTCTAGAGCAGTTGTACATAAGCGACTCTCTCAGGATGGTTACAGGGCAGATTCATGAACTTCATCCCAGATACACTGCAGCAGACTCTGGGGTGGGGCCTGAGACTCTGTATTAGAACAATAATACCAATAAAGAACAATAACTGTAACGAAATCAACAGCACTTCTCAAGTGATTCTGATGATCAGCCAGGTTGGAAATGTCAAGCATTCCTTATGCCAAGTCATTTTCCAGTTCATCTGAAAAAGATCCTTTGTGCTGGAAAACTTTCTCACTCAGTAAGAGAGCAGCAGCTTGGGGCACTGGCTGCTATTCTGCTCCTGCCAAGTTCTACCTCATGATGCATTGCAAACTGAGGGCCTGCCAGCTTTGTGCTCTAAAGCTCGGGCTCCCAAACCCGGTTCTGTCACCTGCAGGAGATTTGGGAGAACACAGATTCGGAAGCTCCAACCCAGACCTGATGAATCGTGGTGTCTGGGAGATGAGTCCAGAAATCCCTGTTTTTCAGAAATACCCCGGATGACTGCAAGTCTGAGGCAGGTTTGGGGACCACCAGTCTGCGACCACGGTGCAAACTCCCGGTGTGCAGGGGCCATGACAGCTCTTTAGAGGTGCTCTGGGAACTGCCAGGTTGATCAAAGTGCAAATGAGCCTGCAAACGATACATTTCCTGATCGCATCACACCTGACACTTTGTGCTGCCTCTTACCTAAGATCCTTGTCCATGAAAGTAATTTTCAGACTGCCTATTCTCTTACTGTGTCTGGTCACTGAAACTGGAATTGTTTATTTCCCAGAATTATGTGTCTACTCTGTGACTGTAGGATTCTAGCTTCTATAATAAGACATATATGACGTCTTAGCTGTTGTCAACATGATAAATTTACTAAGCGCAGCAAAACTCCTGGCCAGTTCCCTAACTGGAGCAAAGATGGAAGCAAGACCTGGTAAAAGGCTGAGTTAAAAGAACATTTTTAAGGAATTGCAGTGCTGCTGTTCTCAAGTGTAGGTGATGACCTGGGGCAGAGGCTGGGCTGGGCTTTTTGTAAGGAAGGCATGTAGACAACCGTTTGCTTTCGGTACCAATGGCGTTTGAATGGATAGCCTAGAAAAGAGCAGCTTGAAAACAGTTTATTGGTTTTAGCTCAACATTGGACTAATCACTTTCTTTGGATTACTTCCAATAATATATTGCAATGGATGATAGCAAGGCAAAGTTCAGTTCATTGTGGCTGGAATTATCCCAGATTTTGAATTTAAAAAGTCTAAGTAAGTGAAGTTTATTAAACGGATAAAAATGATAATTTTCTCTCTGAATTTGTAGTTTATTGTTCTTAAGAAGGAAAATGAAACTTTTCAGAATAGTTGCTTTTATATTACATAAGTAATTAATGTTACTTGTAGAGTAATTAGAAATTGCAAGAAATGTAAAGAAGAGAATAAAAGTTGCCCATATTTTTACCACCCAGAAAATGACTATTGATATTTTGTGGAAAAGCCTTTCAGACTTTGAACACACACACACACACACACACTATGTGTTGTCATGCAACATTTAAAAACCATGATTTTAGAGACTGGGATTTTTTTGCAACCAGCTGTGCCTGAAATACTTTACCTACCCTCTCTTAAGTTTTCTTCTCAGATTCAGTGTCTCAGATCAAATGTCACCTCCTCAGAAAGGCCCTTCTGACTGCTCAGTCTAAGACTGCACCCCATTCTCCAGTCATTCCCGATCGATTTACCTCCTATGTCACTGTCTTCATAGTTTATACTTGTTTCCTGTCTGTCTTCCTCACTACAGTGTGGGTACCATCATTCTGTCCTAGTCCACCATACCCCATTTCCTGGTGCAAATCCAGAGTAGGGGTTTATTAGGTATTTGTAGAATAAGTGAGGAAATGACTGACTGACTGACTGAATGAATGAGACAGTTGGCCTGAGAGGGTGGAGGCCAGAGGCACAGATGAGAAGGGGAGCGGAGCATCTGGGCAAGCAAACAAATGCATGGAGTGTAAGAGGCAGTTCTGAGGACAATCTATCACTTATAATAGGCCCAGAGGGATCTTAAAGGCACTGCTTGGCCCCTAACAAATGGCAAATAGCAAAACATAAAAAAAGTTTGTCTCAGAACCTGATTGAGGGTTTGGTAGAATTCAAATGCCTTTACAATTACCTTCGAGCTTTTAGATTCATATCCTCATTTTTAGTTATAGTTTTACCTCTTTCAGATTAATTGTTTAAACTGAAAATTTATGATTACTCATCAATTTCCAGTAGTTGACTCCAGAAAAACATGGGTTATTTTCCCAAATGGTGTTGCTTTTTGTGTCTTTGATTCGGCTCACTGGCACCTCCTTGCCTGTGATTTAAAATTATGTAAAATGAACAACATGTTGAGATAGGAAATTATGCAGGAATGCTCAGGCTATAAACTAGCTAGCTGACAATGAAGTTACTGTGAAAAATGTCTGCAATAATACTTTGCTTTCGTATCACATAAGACCTTGACTTGAGGCAGGTAGAAAATTAATTATAGGTCCCTTAATTTTAACACTTTTGGGGGAAAAAAGGAGCAGGGTCATTACTCCCATTCGGAGATAAGATAATTGAGAAACAAGTATTTTAATTGAATATTGGTGTGGGAACTGTAATAAACTTGGAGGATTTTATCTAATATTCAGTTTCTCTAGCAGTCAAGGTACACACTGGATTACATGTGAAATACATAAGGGATTTATACACAAATAGGTGGCCATTCTGCTCCTTTCCTGGGTATTCTGTGGTTGTTGGGGAAATGCTTCTTTTTATTGCCTTTTCTTTCAAGCGTAATATAAAGATAAAAAGATGAACTTAAAGGTAGTGGTTTGTACTTCTAAATGACTATTAAGGAAATCCATCTCGTTGCTGTTGTGATCCGGAGCTACTTAGCAGTCAGCTAGTAGAGTGAAACTGTAAAGTAGGTTAACCTTGTCCCTATCATCTTCCATCTCAAGCTGCTTTCCTCTCCCCTGGCCTAGGTTTCCTTCCCCAACCACCATTTCTCTGGGGTGGTGGAGACCTTATACTTGTTGAAATGCGCATTCTAACCCTGGCTCTCAGGCAGCCCTCTGGAATGTTCTTCCTCAGGCATGTGCAATCCTCCAAGAAGCCTTGCTCAGCACCTGGTCTAAGTGAGTCTTTTGTGCACTTACTCTCAATCACATCCCACTGTTTAATTCCTTTTATAGCATTTATCATAATCGGTCTCTTGTTTTATCATTTATTCATTTATTCGGTCTCCCCTATGAGACGTAGGTTCCATAAAAGCAATGACTCTGTCTTGATCGTCTTTGTGTCCTCTGCCCTCCAAGCCAACGAGGACTTAAGTCTGTCCCCTCATGTTGGGTATTTATTTAGAAAGGGAATAAAAATGCCTTTGAAGGGATGGGGGAAAAACAAAGCTTCATGAGCTAGAGGTACTTTTTAGACGCCAGCAGCTGCAGGAAAAACATGTTGCGGGGAGAAAAGAAGAGAGAATGAGAAACACACACACGCTAATGAGGTCATTTATAACTTTAGTGAGTAATAGCAGATGTATTTAATTGTTTAAAATATTTCCTACAATAGACATGTTTTATGACTTCATGGTTCTCTAAAACATATTTGCCTAGCTTTGGATTTTTTTTTTTTTTAATTAATTAATTAATTTATTTATTTATGGCTGTGTTGGGTCTTTGTTTCTGTGCGAGGGCTTTCTCTAGTTGCGGCAAGCGGGGGCCACTCTTCATCGCGGTGCGCGGGCCTCTCACTATCGCGGCCTCTCTTGTTGCGGAGCACAGGCTCCAGACGCACAGGCTCAGTAGTTGTGGCTCACGGGCCCAGTTGCTCCGCGGCATGTGGGATCTTCCCAGACCAGGGCTCGAACCCGTGTCCCCTGCATTAGCAGGCAGATTCTCAACCACTGCACCACCAGGGAAGCCCCTAGCTTTGGATTTAACACAAGCCTTGGGGTTAAGGATAACAGTCCAGCTGGGGAAAGGCAGCTTCAGTCGTAAAACATTTTGACATTTCTAAGAGAGCTAGCCTCTTTTATCCTTCTCCTTTTTGAACTTCCTTCCTCTTCTCTCTTCCTTCCTTCTTTCCTCCCTCCCTTCCCTCTTTCTTTCCTTCCTCCCTTCCTCCCTCCCTCCCTCCCTCCTCTTCTCTTCTTTCTTTTTTTCTCAACTAAATGATATCAAAATAGTACATGCTAGTAGTAATGCTATTAAAAGTAATAGTACAATTAAAAGTCAAATGATAATAAAGGGTTTATGTATCAAAATGTGGCAATACCTTATCCCAACCTCTCCATTCTCCTGATTTCCTTTTCCCAGAAACACCCATTTATAGATTTCCATGCTCTTAAATAATATGTGAATACTGCTCTCTTTTGATTCATCGATTAGAGACATAATTTATTGAATTTCTAATATGGTAGATGAGGACTTAACTCTCTTATATCACCATACCCTCTTCTTCTCCCCTATTCTCCTCATATAATTATACTATAAATTTTGGTTAAATATATATTGTTTTAACATTATTATGCCTACAAGTTTTATTCCCTGAAATTTGTAATATCCGGGTTTCCTAGGAGCAGACCCTGGGGCAAGGATTCCGGTACAAGTAGTTTATTTGGGAGGCACAGGAAACACCAACAGGGAAGCAGGGAAGTGATCAAAGGAAGGAGAGACAGTCATAAAGTGTGCATTGTCAAGTGGTTACCACTGTGGGTAACTGGAGCTTCAGTCCCAGTGAGGGACATCCTGGGACATGGTGTAGAACACACTACTCATGGCATCCCACCTGGAGGGTAAGGGAGCTAGGGTGTTAATGTACTAGCCCCCGTCAGAAATCTGTGGAGCGTTGCTCCCAAGCACCATTAATTCCTCAACACTTCCAGCATGCTGTGTGCAAATGCTGGCAGTTAGAAGTTGGCTAAGAACACCAACTATATAGTCCATTATGATTATGGTTTCATACTTTTTCCCTGAAATTAATAATTGCCTTTTAAAGTTTGCTTAATTTTCTTGATACCTATTGCAAATTCTCCCCCTGACTTCCAACAGTTTCTCAGCACAAGATTTTACAAAGTAAATTACATCAAGTAATCTGTCAGCTCCAGTTTTTTTTCCTTGGAGACACTCCTGGAGGCCTCTATTATGCTCGATGGACTGCACACTCTGGGGGTCATTTTCAGAGATGTCATCCTGGAACTTCCTGTGCTCTCATCAAGGGAA
Organism: Balaenoptera physalus; assembly: GCF_965194825.1. Lineage (NCBI taxonomy): Eukaryota > Metazoa > Chordata > Mammalia > Artiodactyla > Balaenopteridae > Balaenoptera > Balaenoptera physalus. The sequence continues at coordinate 37,582,598 of NC_138891.1, forward strand.
TGTGCTTTGCCTTCTGAGCTGGATTCCTTTCTTTCCTGGTCAAAGTGTATTTCCCTTTCTTGGTGGAGCACATTGTTTAGAGCATAGTCCGGTTAGAACACTGCTGGGGAGAGTATCTTGTCTCCTGAGTCACGCTTCTCCCATCCGGCTGGTTGCCCTACTTGCCTCTGCATTGCTGCCATTCTAGTGTCTCCCTTTTGTTGCTAAGAAGACTCCCTTCAACACGATCCTGTATTGGTTGGATCTCTTTTTTTCGGTATTCTGTGTTTTTCTTTTTCTTGGATTATTTCCTCACGTTGATGGAATAAACCTTCCAGTGTCTTAGAAAAAGTGCCTGCGAGATTAATGTTTTAGATCTTGCATGTCTGAAAATGTCTTTATTTTCCCCTTGATTGATGGCTTGGCTGGATAAAGAGTTATATGTTGGAAGTAATTTACTTCTAGAATTGTGGAGACATTTTGGTAGTCTTCTGCCTTCCAATGTTGCCAGGAAGTATGAAACAATTCTAATATATAAACTTTTATATTTGGCCTGTTGTTGACATTAATTTTTAACCTCTGGAAGCTTACATAATCTCTTCTTTGGTTCCAGTATTTGAAACTTTATGATGAAGTCACTTGGTGTGGGCTGACTTGTACCCATCGTGCTGTGTGCTCTATGGGCTGGGTCCTTTCAGTCTGGAAATGAATGTCCTCAGTTCTGGGAAATGTGCTTAAATTTTTTTGTTGATTTTTTAACTTTTTCTTTCTGGTGCTCCTGTTTTTCTAATGATGGACTTTCTGCTCTGGATCTCTAGTCATCTTATATTTTCTCTTCTACTTTCCATCCCTTTCTTTTTAAAACCCTTCTTTCTGAAAAATCTTCTCAACTTTACCCTTCAATTATTCCATTAGTTTTTCATTTTAGATAATGTGTTTTAAGTTTCTAAAAGCGCTTTTTAGTTTTCTGAATGTTTTTTTAAAGCATCCTGTTAATACTATTTCATGGATGCAATATTTTTCTCTTAACTTTCCAAATAAACCAGTGATTTCAATTGTTGTTTTAAAAAAAATTTATTTATTTATTTATTTAATTGGCTGCACTGGGTCTTAATTGCGGCACGTGGGATCTTTGTTGCCGCATGTGTGATCTTCCTTGCAGCATGTGGGATGTTTTTAGTTGCGGCATGTGGGATCTAGTTCCCTGACCAAGGGTCGAACCCAGGCCCCCTGCATTGGGAGTAGGGAGTCTTAGCCACTGGACCAATAGGGAAGTCCCTCAATTGTTATTTTTGTGTTATATTTTCTTCTCTGTGCATAGTGTCTATTTCCTTCAAGTTGCTTTTTTTGTTTTGATATTGATTTTTGCATCTTAATATGTATTTTTCATGTTCAAAGCTTTCCAGGTGTTTGATAATCCTTGATTTTCTGCTTATAAGAGTGAGAAATTAAAACTGTGATTGGAAGCTCCAAGCACATGGGTGGGGCTCGTTGACTGAGCTTTGCCGAGGGATGAGCTATCTGAGCCCTTTGTAAGGAAACCCCCAGAGCTTGGCTGTGTTTTGTCAGGTTGGCATTACTGCTCCTATTTAAGATTGGGAATTACCTTTCCCAGATCCCCCTTTCCTGTGTGATTAGCTTGAGCAAAGAGGGGAACTTGTGTAAGACTGGGAAAGTGGAGGTGAAGTAGGAGCCGTTACTCTCAGAAGTCACAGTGATCAGAGACAATGACATATAGATACAGATGTATAGCCCATGGGATCCAGTCTCTCATCCCGCCTGCTGACCCTGCTAACCGAGAGTGGCCTCAGTCCATCAAGTGCTTGATGACAGTGCTCATAGAGGCCATAGCTTCCACAGACCTGCCATGGGCCCCCTATTCACCATTCCACTTGGATGGCCAAACATGTACTCTTTCTGAAAATTTCCTGTACGCTCTATCCACACCCTTGCTTTTGTAAGTGTGTTTGTTTTCTATGTCTGCTATAACAAATTACACCAAACATACTGGTTTAAAACAACACAAATTTTCTTTTTTTAAAAAAAATTAATTAATTTTTTTAAATTTAATTTTATTTTTTATACAGGTTGTTATTAGTTATCTATTTTATACATATTAGTGTATATATGTCAGTCCCAATCTCCCGATTCATCACACCACCACCACCCTCCCCCTGCCACTTTCCCCCCTCGGTGTCCATACGTAAAACAACACAAACTTATTCTCTTATAGTTCTAGAGTCAGAAGTCTAAAATTAAGGTGTTCCTTCTGGAAGCTTCAGGGAAGAAATCCATTTCCTTGCCTTTCTCAGCTTCTGGAGGCCAAGTACATGGCTCCTGACTCCTTCATCCTCAAAACACATCACTATAACCTCTGGTTTGTCTTCAAATCTCCTTTTTCTCATTTTGATCCTCCTGCCTCTCTCTTATAAGGGCTGCTGTGATAATATTGGGCCCATCTGGATAATCCAGGATAATCTCCCATCTCAGGATCCCTAGCTTAATCACACCTATGAAGTTTCTATTGCCATGTAAGGGAACATATTCTGAGGAGTAGGATGTGCATGTCTTTGGGAGTTACTGTTTTGTCTACCACGGTGAGTAGTAACTTTCCCTGATTTTCTGATTCCTCTCCTCCAGACTTCCATATCCCCAGCTCCTCCCACATTTGTGCAAGCTCTAATTCCTAGGATAAGCCCCATGGTCCCCTAATATTTATCTTGGCTCTGATTTCCTGACTGAACCCTGATTGGTACACTCGCAATATCAATATCTCCATGTGTTTTCTCTTGGGCTAGTCAGATTCCCCCTAAATTATTCTTAGTTTCCAGCCTGGAGAATAAATACTTGGCTGTCAAGGGTCTGGGAGTCAAGAAGGTGAAAATGGTAGAGGGGCCTTCATTGGTTGTATCCATTCATTGACTTTGCTTTTCTATTTTTGGTTTGACTCTCCCTCACTCATTTGCTATTGGAGTCCCCAGTACAGAGGTCCTTTGCCTTACTGTCTCCGGAACAGAGCTTCAGTCTCTGGCAATGTGTAGGGGGAGGAGCAGAGTTTCAGGGGCAGAGAAGGGGGAGGGGCTCTAGGGACCTAACTACTTCTACAAGAGTCTTTATCAGATTCTGCTTTCATTAGCCTTCACCCTCTCTTCACTCCGCTTCCAAGGGGGCCTTTTGTTACCAGTTCCCAAACCTTTTGAAGATTCTGTGGTTAAATAAGGTTGCTTCTCAACTTTCCTACTGATTTCTTAGAATTTGGCTTCTGGAGTCAGCTGAGACAGTTATCACGTATCTATCTGCTTGACTGTTTCCAAAATATTATTGATGTTACCCATTCTTTTTCTTCCTATTTTTGCAGGTTTATTTTTTTAATTAGATTTATTATTTTGAGATAATTCTATATTCACATGTAATAATAAGAAATAATTCAATATTGTACATCAGCTATACTTCAATTTAAAAAATAAAGGAAGAGGGACTTCCCTGGCGGTCCAGTGGTTAAGACTTCGCCTTCCAATGCAGGTGGTGGGAGTTGGATCCCTGGTTGGGGAGCTAAGATCCCACATGGCTCGCAGCCAAAAAACCAAAACATAAAACAGAAGCAGTATTGTAACAAATTCAGTAAAGACTTAAAAAATCGTCCACATCAAAAAATTCTTTTAAAAAAATAATAAAATTAAAAAAAAATAGAGGAAGAATTCTGAGAAATCCCGTATACCCTTCACCCAGCTTTCCCAATTATAACATCTTGCATAAATAATACAATATCAGAATCAGGAAATTGACATTGATATAATCCACTGATCTTATTCAGATTTCATCAGTTTTACATGTACTTGTGTGTGTATGTGTTTAGTTCTATGCAGTTTTATAATATGTGTTTTATATTTTTTTAAGGGAAAAAGGCTCCTTACTGTAGTTTAGTGGAGTTTTAGAAGGAACAAAATTAGATGCTGTGTCCCATGTGCCATCTTTATATGAAAGTTGAATGACAGAAAACATAACAGAGTATTATGAACTTGTGAACAAAAGCAGAGAGCATGGTCAAATTTTATCTTCTTTACAGCCTTGCCCACAGGCTGACAAGTCAGCTAACAAAACTGTTCATTTAGCTCACTGGGCTGTAAATACTGTTTTGTTTTTTGTTTTTGTTTTTTATCAACTCAGAGAAAGGCATTTTGCAACACAAAACTGAATAAACAATTTTTAGGATCATGATGTTGTATTTTCTCTGTGGTAGGTGCCTTGTCCATGCTGAATCATAACTGATGAGTTATATTAATTAAGCTTGGATAAGAAGAGACGTAGTATTTTTTTAAAGTTTCACATTCTCTTCTAGAGGAAGAAAATTGTATTTTCTGATTTTCGCATAGATAAAGAATTAATAATCCAGTAGGATGTAGGAACAGAGAGGCCATGGGGATCTATCCTTGGATATGTAGCTCTACCTGAGTCCCCTAAAATCACTCTTAGTAGTTGGGCACTCAGATGATTACATTGTCTCAGTGGATCACTTGGACTCAATTTAATATAGTTGTGGAAAATTCGCAGTGTGTATTTACACTCAAAGTCAGGAAGTAGGAGTGGAGGCTATTTGAGACCATCAAAACCAGGCAACTTCTAAACTAAAAGTCAACATAGGCAGTAAAAGAAACCCAACATTTTCTGTTTAGTTATTTATGTATATTGCTTCTGAATGTATTTAGTGAGAAAAAGGAATATTACTTTTCCTCTTTTCTTATTGACCTCTTCTAGGAGGTTGCTTCTGTGATTTCATTTACTGAGTTTGATCAGGAACAGGCAGGGGAGGTGATGAACGTGGTGGGTATTGGTGAACAGAATGATAACAAGAAAAGATTTTTCTTTTTACCCTTCAGTCTTTTGTTTTAGTCTATCTGTGAGGCTGATCTAGAGGATGAGCACTGCATTATTAAGGATTCGAAAGGAAACCATGATAGTTCAAAAGCATTAACGGAAACTCCGAGAGGCTGATTACTACACTGAGATAGGACTCAATTCATTCTTCTTTCTCTTAGCCCTAACAAAATTGTAAACTCAAGTTGGAAGGAGCTCTTTCCATTAACTATAGATGCATAAGAAACCACTCCAAAATTTACTATCTTAAAACAACAACCATTTATTATGGCTCATGAGTCTATGGTTGACCAGAAGAAAAACTAGTGATCTTGACCTGCTCAGGCTGATCTTGGCTGCACTTGGACATGCATCTGTGGTCAGTTGGCAGACTGGCTGGGCCTGGCTGGTTTAGGAAGGCTCTCTTCCATGTGGTTACTCATCCTCCTGAAGGCTAGCTTGGGCTTGTTCACATGGTGGTTGCAGGGGTCTGAGATGGTGATGAAAGTGTGCAAAGCCTCATGAGGCCTAGGCTTGGAGTTGGTTGACACACTGTCACTTCTGTTGCATTCTGTTGGCCAAAGTAACTCCCAAAGTCAATTCACATTCAGGCTGAATTCTATGGCAAAGAGAAAAGTACTAACAAGTAACATGATTGATGTCTTCCTGTATTATTTTCTGCCCGATAGGCATTTTTTTTTTCTTATACTCTCAGGCAAACTCTTATTCATCCTTCAAGTCCTAGTTCAAGCACCACCTCCTGTGGGAAGCCTCCTCTGGCCCTTCCCCAAGCAGAGTGGACCACAGCCTCCTTTGTGTCACCACTGAACTATTCTGCTATTGTCTGCTTATGGTTTTCAGTACCTTGAGGACAGAGACTATTTTCTAACCTTTTTATATCTCCAGTGCCTAGCACAGCACTTGGCCCAACAAATAATTTGGCCATTATGGCCATTTCTCAGTTCTTTTACTTTGCCCACTCATATTGTCTTGATGCTGCCATCTTGGGGAAAATCTTTTTTCCCTCTTAATTTCTCTCCCTTGAATGCCTTAACAAAACTGTACTATTTGACAAGTGGTAATCAATGGAATAATGATACTGTAATCCTCTGTGTTTTGCAGTTAGAGTTTTGAGCATTTGTGAAGTTTACTAATTGCAATGTAGCGTCTCTATTTTAATTTTTCTGCTTGGGGAGGGCTCCCTTCTTTATTCTTTTTTGGTGCAGTCATGAGCACCCTGGTTCTTAGCATTTCCAGCACAGAAATGTTTATGATCAAATGTTCAGAACTCCCTGGCAGTTGTGCAAGACTCAGCTCTTAAAAGTACTTACTTTAACTGGCTATTTGGTGCCAGGGGAAGTTGTTACATAGTTCTGGGGGCCTATAATGACGTTTCCCTTTTGTAACAAACCCCTCTGTTGCTCAGTGTTGATCTCTTATTGCATGTCATTGCTTAAGGGTATAAGCACTGTAAAATGAGTACCTATAGTTAAGACTCCTGGGGTTGAGAGGATCAAAGATAACATGTAGTTCAATATAATCTTATTTTATAGAAGTGACAGTGACGGGCCACAGAGGTAAAGTAACATACTCAAAGTTACATAGTGACTTTAGGGCTTTAGGAACAGGGTTTGTGCAGTTGGAATAATTCAGAAATGTTCTACAGAAACAAGCTGCCTAGCCAGATGGTTCTTTTCTTCTAGTTAAGCCAGCTGTAGTCCCATGTAATAAAAGTTCTCCCTTAACAGAAATTCATCCTCTTTGAAAATGCATCATTTACCTCCTGGGGGCCAAGTGTGGAGGGCAGCACTTCTTTGACTGGACCAGGAGTCCAGGTACCTATCTGAGGTACATATATGTGGCTCAGAGTCATCTGGTTAAATGCAGATTGCTGGGCACCTTCCCAGATGCTCCAGTTTCTGGGGATTTGGAACATAAATCTGTATTTTTAGCAAGTGCCCAGGTGATTCTGATGTACTTTGAAGTCTGAGAATAAATGAATATAATGTGTAATGTGAGCAACGATAAATGCTATGGAGAAAAATAAGTTAGAGTGAGGGAGGGTGGAAAGCACACTATTTGATTGTTTAAGTTAGTGGGAATGGCTTTGACCAGAGACCTGGAAAGATAAGAAGTAGCTGGCCATGCAAAGCTCTATGGTAAGAGGGAATATGTAAGAGTAAACACTGAGGAACTGCCCAGGAATGAGCTTTGCAGGTTCAAGGAGAAAGAAGGCCTTGCTGAAAACAGTCCAGTGATTTCCTACCAGTTGTAGAATAAAATCCAAGCTCCTTACCATGCTCTATGAGACCTTTTATGATCTAAATCTCTGTCCATTGGCAAGAACTAGTTTCATGGCCACATATGGCTGTGGGGCTGGTTAGAGTCACTGGGAAAGGTAATTTCTAGTTCAGCAGCCATCTCTCAGCATGGCTCCATGCTGTGGAATGGGGAGCACACACCTTTGGGGGAATCAGCTTTAGCAAGGTGAGCTGAAAACTGACCACTGGATTCAGCAAGATGAAGCTCATTAACGACCTTGATGAAAGCTGTTTGAGGGAAGCCAGGGGAAGCTTTGATCAGAGCAATTAATAACTTTTAGAGGATTTCTATTGTGTATGAATGAACAGCACGGTGGCTGGAGGGATGTTGGGTCTGGGAGATGTTTTTTTTAAATTGGAGGTTCTATAGCATCTTTGAATGTTGTCCGGAATGAGCCAGCTTGGAGGGAGAAACAGACGATTGTAGGAGAGAGGCAAGATCATAAACTTTGAGAAGGGAGGAAAGGAAGGACTTGTGTACCAGGGAGTGGTTGGCTCTAGACTGCAACAGGGACAGCTGTCCTTTTTTAACAGGGAGGAAAGCAAGTTTGAAGAATTTACAAGTGCTGAAGTCACGATCCAAATCAGTTCTGTCTCAAATCCTATTTTATAAATTTGTCCAAAGCCAGCTTTTGTTCAGGAAAAGGGGATTTCATTATTTTTCTCCTCCTCCTTCTTTTCCTCCTCCTTCTCCTATTGTGTACCATACGGTCCTTTGTTCCTAGATCCTGTAGTTCGAGCTAATACTGCTTATACATTCAACAAGCTTTTCGTGCACTCACTCCGCAGAGTGTGGTGTTTCCAAGTGCATGGTTTGACATCCGGATGAGGGGTGCTTACCATCAGTGAGGAGCCATTCTCTTTTTCACCCTTGGATAGAGTAGCTGTCAGCATTCCCGGGAGAGCTGATGGTTTTGACTGTCTGGCCACATTCCTGGGTCTGGGCCTGGGAGGAGGGCCCTCTCCCATGAACGGGTGGCCTCAGGGGATGATGTAAGAAGAGAATTTCTGCCCTCTCAGCTAGATGAGCCAAAACACCCTGAGGATGGATGGGTGACAGATGTCACAGTCAGACCTCTCTCAACGCCCGAACTACCTTCAGGTCAATGCCTCATGTAACTTAACTAGAATGTTCCTTTAAGGACTAGTTTTCTTGCTAGAAATTGATAAGTGGTTTTATGAATGTATAAGGGAACTCTGTTTATTTTAATATTTTATTTTATCTGCACAGGTTTGTTTTGAGTCTACTTTATCTCTCATCATTCTTTGATGCATAACTGAGAAGTTGGAAGGTACCCGGAGAGAGCTTTATGAAAAATAGAAACTCAAGTTAGATATCCAGCTCATTGAAGAGTTTGGATTACTAATAAATAACTTACTAGGCACCAGGTGAAAACCTGATGCTAGGAGACACAGCCAGCAAAGAGAATACCTGAGTATGCTTACAACGTAAATTTAAATAGGCTTGTGTGAGATAGACTCTTTAAGTAATTTCTATGGTAAAATGTGTTCTGAGTTCCAAAAAATGGACTGAAGCCAAAGTCCTGATATACAAATCACTCGTATATAAGAGGAAGTATGCTTAATTGCCTAATTGTCCTTATTACTAATATTTAAGGTAATTAGCAGAAATATATGAAGGATTCTGGGTGGGGAGAAAGGATGATAATGTTAACACCAGGATTAACACCAGAGCTAAAGTTATTACAGAGAAACATATGCCAAAAGGTTATCTGTACTTGCAAGTGGGCAACAAAGCTTTATGCTTTAAGCTTCTTGGTGACCAGAAGAAAGTGGGAAACGTGATTAATTCTGAGTCACAGTGTCCTAAGATGCAATCCGTTTGTAAATTAGAGGCGTTAAACCACCTTAAGGAAAGAACTTCTCTTCTTGAAACAGACAGGTGGGAGCAGCCTTGGGGGAAAAACAACACAATCCAGACAGACTGTGGGGGCCACCCTGGACCCTGTCTAGGCCTCCCTGTTTTCTGGCTCACCTTTCTCTGTTCTCCCTTGGTGTGACCTGTTCGGTTTCTGGCGCCCTGTACTCTTTTTGGTGGCAGAATGGCTGACTCTTGGCTGCAGTCTGCCTGGTTCTGAGCTCTCTCTTCAGAACCCACCTATAGCCGCTGCCTTGTTCTGACTCCCCCAGCATCAAGCAGGCTTCCGACCCGCTTAAAGCTGGGGCTTGTCTCTCCCTTCAAACCCAGTCCCATTCCTTAGGCTCAAGTCTCCTACTTGGACAGGTGTACACAAGGGAACAGTTGCCTGCTCTAAAATGAAGTTGCTTGAAATAAATATTACTCAACCTTTTCCTTATGGATATATTTGAATAAACTATTCTTAATGAAATGTAATAATACATTTTTGAATATTTTCTTTGATGATATTTATGTTGGTAATTTCTTCCTTCCAACTCTACGTGATTAAATTTAGGTGCTGTAAAATGATAAAGTTCATGGAGCGGGGTGGGCAGGGTGGTGGCAAGCCCTCTAATTTGCATTTGTGATTTGTCGTATCTAAATTAAGGTGGTGATATGTTCAGCTATACGCTTACATGCCTTGGAAGAGGAAGGAAGGAAGGATGGAAGGAAGGAAGGAAGGGAGGAAGTTTGTTTTAAGAGTGCGGCAATTGCCTTGAATATTTGGGTATATATTATAATACTGGCAGAAATATAGAACATGTTTGCCCCTGGATAGAATAGCTGTCAGCATTCCCAGGAGTGCTGATAGCTTTTGCTCATCTGGCCACATTCCTGAGTCTGGGCCTGGAAGGTGTATCCTTTCCCGTTAGTGGGTGGCCTCAGAGGATGACGCAGCAGAGAATTCCCACCCATTGGGTGGGTGGATTTATATTGATGAAAAAATCTAGTCATATGTTCTAAAATTTAAGTGTACAGTTAAATATCAAGAAGGAGCCTAAAATTTCCATAGGTGTGCTCTTTGAGAGTAGATAGTCTACAAAATTAAAATTTAGGCTGCTAACTATATTTTAAAACTGTCTGTAAAGATTCATAAAGTTTGGCGGATCTAATTATATTGTAGGTAAAAATCCCTGCTGCGTGTCTGTCAAAAACTTGCTAGTCAAAGCTGTGTTGGAGACCGAGAGCTTGTATTTTTCACGCAGTCTTCTTTGGAAGGAAGTGTGACTTCTGATCTTGACTGTCCAAGTACCTCTTCCCTGGTCCCTTCCAGTGACAATTCTAGTTTCCTCATCGCTGGTGAGTCGGACCTTTTTCCTGGGCTCTGATGACCCCCCAGGAAATGGAAAGGTCTTACACACTGAGCATAGCAGATTAGAAGCACTGGTCTCCCCCTGACGGAGGGCATCATTGAACCAAACAGCCAAGGACACTCGCCTGGGACACTGCCTCAGCATCGTCTATGCTGGAATCATGTGGCCAGGCAGAGAACAATATGATGTGGATCTGTCCCCTGTCAAAATGCTTAATGTTATTCATACCAGAACTAAATCACTGGACTGAAAGTGGTGTCTTTTCTTTTACCTCTTATCAGTATATTTTCCTCTCTGTTTTCCCGCTGGGTGGGAAGTAGAGCGATACTGTGTACAGTTGATAAGCCAACACTTTTATTCTTTTATTGTTGATTTTTTTGGTATTTCAAATTCTGCTTAAATCTATAGGAGAAAGGCACAGCTAATGGATTTGTCTTTGACAGCACTCTGTTTCAAGAAGCTGATATCCTTTGGTTGAAAGACAGTATTAGTGTGGTATACAATATATTTTCTCTTCCTTCAATATATGGAGTTGCTGAGGCTGTCTTCAAAGAAACTGTCCTCCAGAATTGGCAAATAGATTAGAAGTGCCACTTGGCTCACTTCAAATATATAAGGAAAAATACCCAGGGCCTTGGTGATAAAGTGGCTGTGAAAAGCTAAGTGCCCATGATGCATTACCTATAATGCTTTCCATCATAATCCCCAGAGTACTCAGGGAAGACTCCTTCCTGTCTTAGTGCGGGAGCTTGGATGGGAATTTATGGCAGAAGAGGATCAACAGTTCCCCAGGCCACATTGTTTCATAAGCTTTCATGTCCTGCCTATTGGATTTTCTGAACAAGAAAGTGCACCCATCAGTCACTCCATGCCTGAATTTGGCTAAATGACCCTAAGCAATCCTTCGTAACACAGCTTAAACCCTAAACTAATGAGAATCAAAACTGTGCAGGGAGCCAACTTACCTTGTGAGGAACAGCCAAGAAAAGACCAAATTAACAGATTATTGAATAGTTTATGTTCTCAGAGCACTGATGGAGCAGTAATATCTGGCTCAGCTCGTAGCATAGCTGTTATTAAATACTTGGGTGTTATTGCACATACAGAGAAGGCACATAAAAGTCAGGTTGCTGCGCCAGGCTTGTATTTATAAAGTCCGGCTTAGTTCAGTTTAAAGGAGTAATTCAAGATGATTGGTTGATTGTTTTGTTTTGTTTTTTATCGTGTTATCTCAGAAAATGGAGGTTGTTCCCCCAAGACATTGGACTAGAACGACCTGCCTAGCTGGTGCTACTTGCAGCTGTGCATTGGTAACTGTGCCCTCCCACGGGGTCCTATGGGCTGCATCCAGTGCCGATGGGCCATTGGCCATCTTTGGCATCAATCAGCTCTGCCTCAGTTCTAGCCCTAGGCTTGTTGGGAGCAGCAGAGTTGAGTGTTATTAATCAGGAGAGCAAGAAGCCGGGCTCAATCTAGACCACAAAAGATTGGCTCTTTGTGAAAAAGTTTAGGTTTTAGTGGCTTCCAACCTAGGAGACTCAGATGGTTGCCATTTAACAGCCGCACACCCACCCTTTTCCTTGTTAAGGAAGCCCTGATTCTGTTCCTTTTCCTCCAAGCAACTGTGTGTTTAAGGGGAGGCTCAGCTTCCTCCCTCCACTTAAGTGTGAACCTTGACTTGTCTAAGCCACGCCCTGCACGCGTGGACCCACAGCACAAACAGCAGCCTGAGAACTTGGTAGAAACGCACGCTCTTAGGGCCCACTCCAAACTCACTGAATCAGAAATTCTGGGGAAGGAGACCAGCAACCTATTTCCACAGGCTTCCAGGTGATTCTGACACCCACTCAAGTTTGAGAACCACTGGTCTAAGCCAAATACGGTGGCTTGTGCCCTTGGCTGTGCAATTCGCTTAGGTGGGGGCATGAGATGCATTCCCAGTCGATGAGATGGGAGGGGAAACTGGGGCTTCTTTAAAAGAGGAAGATAGGTTCCCTCTTTTTCTCCACTTCTGACATTTATGTGCAAGGATACAATGCCTTCTGCAGCCAGTTAACTGATGATTTTTATGTAACAAGAATTGTTTATATAGAGGTTTGACAAACAGCTGTAATTACTACTTTGAAAACATAAAATGTTACAAATAAAAAGCAAGGAGGGACTAAATATAGTTTATGTGAAGAATTTATTTGGAGTATTCTGAGGGAGTGAGACCTTATTCCGCTGCTTGTCTTTAGCAGGACCATACCTCAGTCAGCACAGAACTGGACACACTGATGTCACCTCAAAGTCAGGCACTGGCTACAGGGATGGGGCTGTTCACTCCATGCAGATCCCTTGCCAAATGCTCTGCCTCCTGGGTGCGGCACTTTCCTGGGGCGGTGGAGAATGGTTATTTGGACATCACTCGGCTCTTCCATGCTAAGGCAAAGAGGGTCCCCAGAGCTGTCTTCAGAGTTGCTCAGTGGCCATTGCTCAAGCCAAGAGCAGTGTTTGCAGAGCTCAACCACTTCTCATGAAGGACTGTTTGCTCTTCTTCCCAGGCTCATGTGAAGTCTCTGTGTGGACTCCTCACAAGGGCATCCCAATATCTGATATTTAGTTACAAAGGCTCGCTGCTGAAAATGTGACGTTTCACTTGGCTCCATTTTCTTAACGGAGCCTTAAAGCAGATGAAGCATTAGTTGCTAAGAGCTGAGCTGGGGCCTTTGGCTTCCTTTCCATCTCAGTGAGAGAGGTAACTTTGCAATGGTCAATCTTATTTCACACAAGCTCCTTTCTATCCTCCAGTCTTCTGGAACATCAAAATCTGAAGCATTTCCTGATTTGGCCTTTGGAGTTAAGTAATATAGCCTATAAAGGAAGCAGGCTGATTTTTTTCTTTGCATTTTTAATACCAGTTGCCCTGGTAGAAAGGAGACTGCTGTGAGTTACAATGGCAGAACATGGAGATTAATTAGCAGGCTCCTTCTCTTTCCCCTGCGGAGTTGACTGTGTGGGCCCCCTCTCTGTACGCACACTGAATTATGGAACATTCAGCCGATTAGTCGGAAGGCCTTTTAGCAACAGTGGCCTATCTGCCCCAGTATGACTATTTATAGGCTACTTTGTTCCAACAAACCACTTTCATTCTAGCTGCTTCATCTGGTTGGTATTGAACTATTTCCATTATCCATTAGGGTGCTGTGAGCCAAATTTTATTTACAGTTTGAGGCCATTAATATCATTGGTTGAAGGGATTTAATGTGGCACATTAGGGATGAATGCCCTATAGATTTTACCATCACAGAAACAAATTGGGCACAGACACAAGGCAGTAAGATAGAGCAGCTATAGGCAGCGACGCTCAAAATAAAACCACAAAAAATATATGTAACATTCATCCTGATCAGACATGGCACCCATCGGAGGCCCTATTACCTTGTGAATAGAGTTAAGTAAGCTGGTATTTAAGATGATCCATGATTTGACCCCAAACCTCTATCCTGCTCCATCTCCTTCTAACGTCCTCTTTCATCACCCCATCCACCTGTACCACCCTGCCCCCTGTGGTCTACATCATGCTTCCATGTCTGTTCACACTTGACCTAGACTTGAGGTGCTGTTTTCTTACCTAACAGTGGGCTCCTGTGTCTTCTAACAATATCCTGCTCATTTTCCAAAGTCCAGAGCTAGCATTACCTCCTCCATGCAGCCTTCTCTGATTTCCCACAGTCAGAATTAATCTCTGCTTGGCATGTCCCCCAAAATTACCTGAGCCTCTTTTAGCATGTACTCCATTCTGCCCTGTATTGTGGTTAGCTGTTTTCCTATCTATCTATCTTATTAAAATTTAAACTGCTTAAAGGAAAGATGGATCTTGTTTATCTAGGAATATTCCTTCTGTTCCTAGCACCTAGAACAGTGCTCAGCATGTGGTAGATATTTGGCAAATATTTGTTTAATAAATGGAAGAGTAATGTGACTTCTCTCCCATATTAGATTCTCCCCAGAAAAAGGTAGACAAAAAGCAGCCTTAGTTGGACTGCTGAGTTTGAATAATTTCAGTGAATTTATTTGTGTCTTTAGGTTTTAGGGGATTAATTTTAAATTAAAAAATGGAAAAGCATTATGTTTTCAGCACCAGTTGTATTCCTGTTTTATTCTTAAATGCAAAGCAATGCTCCCAGAAACCTGAGCTTTCTTTTCTATAATATTTTTCACTTCCTACTTTTCAAACATAATATTTCTTTACATTTTGATTAAAATTAGACATTTGACTGAAAGAATGGAAATATTATATTCAGCTGTCTCTTGGGAAATGCCTGAAGGATGGTGAACCCAGCCTTTATAGCTGGTGCCACTTTAAACAGATCACTCAAGACTGTCCTCCCTTTCCAGGGTCAATGTGCACTTAGTGGAGGGGGTAGGTTCTCATTTCTCATTTCATGGTACCCTTAGGGCAGGCTGGCTCCACCAAGGAGTGGATGCTCATTGTCTGGTCAGGCATTGTCTTTGTTCTATACCGAAAGCAGGACTGGATTGGCCTGTTGCAGTAAAGACTTATCAGTGGGCCATGCTGTATTGAGATATTTTTGCCTACTTGAAGGAAAATGTAGCTGAAATACATTTTGCCCCCCCCCCCCATTTGTTGAATAATTTCCATTTACTGCACCAGAGCCATGTCCTACCCTTTTCTACTCTACTTTATACCCCTACGAGGCTCCTCCATGCTTCTGTGGCCTCTGGCTTCCAGTTGGGTTCAGTCAATTGGCAGGGGATTGGGGGCAAGGGATATGTATTCCCTGAGCTTCTTCCCTGTGGGCAGGGTCACAGATTCTGCCAGGTAGCCTGCGCTCAGCCTCCTCTGTTTCTAGGTTCTGGTAACCATTCCTTCCAGTTATTCCTTCAGGCCTAGGGGTGGTCATAGACCCAGCTGCTACTAAGCCTGAAGCACCATGGTTTAGAGATATACTCCCTTTAAGGGCCACTTGTCAATAGTCTCTGTAGTGCACTCTCCTCAGATGCCCTGTGAGTGTACCATCCTTTACTTGCTAGGACCTGACTGAATCGCCATGTCATATTAGCCAAGCCTGGGTGTTCCACGCTTGGTTTTGTTTTTGAATCTCCTTCCTCTTGTCAAAAACTGATGCCCAAGCCTTCAGCAGGACAGGTATTGGGTAGTAGGTGAGGGAAGGAGTAGAATGCATGAAGCTCTGTGCTTGGCAACGTCCTTTAAAAATCCAAACAGAACAACTGAAAGAGAATTAAAAAGAAAAAAAAGGAACTGTAGAAACCTAAAATCAGAAAGGACACTGGCAATTGTTTGAGGAGGGATCTGGTCCCTGCCTAGAGCTGCGTCCTGAAGACTGCTTCCACATCTACAATATCATTACATAAAAAAGAAGTTTGAAGCTCTAGTCTCTTCCTCTTCTTATAAGGACACTGATCCTATCATGGGTGCCCCCACTCCCATGACCTCATCTAAACCTAATTACCTCCCAAAGGCCCACCTTCAAATACCATCACATTGGCAGTTAGAGCTTCAACATATGAACTTGGGGGTGCGGGGCACAAATATTCAGTCCATAACAGTGCCTGACATAAGGACAGCACTCCATGGTGGCTGAGTGTGACAGCCATACTTTACTTGGGTGCATCACATGGACGGTGACTGGCTGGTGCAGTCAGGTTCTTTTTCTTGGGGAATTTGAATAGGAGGTTTACCATTAGTCAGTCTGTAGTCCCAGCAGCCTGTGGGAGCAGAGACCAAGCAGCTGAGTCACTGTAACATGGTAGATAACGCACCAGAGTAGGAAAGAGCAGATCCCACCTGCTGAGGGAGGCCACCAGGAGATGGGCCACTAGAGAATGTGGTCTCCCTGCTGACCTTCCAGTTCATGCTCCAGCAGGTCCTTTCCTTGGAATAGCCCCTAGATTACTTTAGGCTTGATTAGCTACGAGTCCAGGAGAAAAAGAGTTTCTCTTTTCCAATAAAAGTCCAAGGTTTGAGCATTATTGAACTGCAGGGTCACATGGCCATCCTGAGTTAATCACAGTGATGTGGATGATGGAACTCTTTCACTATCTGGGCTAGGTCACATGCCCATACCAGGAGCTTGGGAGTGGGGTCTGTCCTACTTGACATGTAGGATGCTATTATCAGAAGAAAAGAAGAGGGATGTTGGACTTGCCAAAAGAACAAACCCAGGTCATCGAAGCCCATTTTGGTTTCTTACCGCCTGAAAGAACACATCGAACACAGCTACCATTCTGAGAAGTATTATAAATCCTCTCTTTTCTCTATCATGTGCTGACATCTGGTACTGTGGCCACAACTGAAGTACTTGCAGTGACAGCAAGCCTACTGTATCTCCACATGGGCAGCCTGATGTGCTGTTGAACAGCCCACATTGTCAGTCCTTTACCCTGGGCCCCAACCTGCCGGTTGCCAGTTCTCCTCAGTTCTGTGTCTGTCCTACGTAACAACGTTCCCAAATGTCCTCCCTCCTCCACATGACAGCCTTTGAATTCAGAAGACAGTTAACAATGAAGGATAATTACAGGGAAATTAAAATCCAGCAATTATTTGCTGGAAGGAACATATTTTCTCATTTACCTACATGTAACATCAAATAACTTACTCCTACTCAATTAAAAAAAAAAATCCCCAAGCCAAAAACATTAGGAATCCAAATATCTTTCCTCTCCTTCCCCCACATGGAAGCTTTGCTAACAAACAACCATATTGCTATAAATAATGTGCTGTGCTGTCGAGTGAGTGACCACTGGGCCTAAGTAATGGTGTTAGCTGTGGAACGGCAAATCCCCCTCTGGATGTGGAACACAACGGCCGTTTATACAGACAATCCAGTCTGGCTAGCAGGGAAATGGAATGATTCTGCTTCCAGTTGGTTTTTGTTTAATGATATCTCACTTCAAAATGTTACTTAAGGAGTTACAAATGGGTTAGTTGATCTGTAAATGAATCTAGAAACACCTGAAGTATAAACCAAAGAACGCTCTTGGGATCTAGTGATTACTGCAGAAGCAAACCCTGGCAGAGCCTCCTGTACCTAGGGAGTTTGCCTAAGGCTCAAAGTGAGAAGATTTCAGTGACAAGAAGCTAGTGCCCCAGCCATTATCTCTGGACGCCTTGTCCATCTGCTCAGACCCTGCTTAAGAAGACCCGAGTCACACTCTGATTGGCAAGGAGACTTCCTAAGCTGATAAAATGAGGTCCCTTTAAACCCAGAAGAGTTGGTCATTGTGGGACATGGAATGTTCTTCCTGGCAGGACAGCCTGGGAGGCTCGAGGTCAAAGGTGACAGCTCACTGGGAGCCTTTCACATCCTGCAAATGTCCATCAATGGTCAGAAAGAGGAGTTTTTACTGACTGGCCTCTTCTGGTTCTAAAGCCGCTAGTTCTGCTAAGGGCAGAAAGAAGCCTGTAAAGTTAAGGTAATCCGTCCACTTCCTAAATAAAAGGTTTGGGTAATCATTTAGCTAGTTCAGAGTTCCAGCTCCCCATCAGAGCTGGTCTTCCTGCCATTCTCCAGGTTCTTGCCGCTCTCCTCTGAGTTGTCCCTTGCTCGCCTGGTGCCTGTGTATTCCAAAGCTGTCTCACCTGGTTTTTGGGGGATTCTGCTGCACCTTGTGTCTTTGACTGCAAACCTTGCACTGCCTGGGCGCAGCTCTGTGCTCTGACCTCTTGTGTGCCCTGGAGGCCCTGATGATCCTTGGCTGCTTTGTTGCCTCATTCCACAATGTGGGTGACTCTGTGAGGCTGCCTCTGGCACCACGCTCTGCCATTGCTGCTCCGCCATCCCTTCAAGCCGTACCAGACCCAGGGTCATGCCCAATATGGAACTTCTTTGGGATGCCTTGGACTCTTGCTCAACCTAGGTAGGGTTTCTAGTATCTCAGCCCTATGATGCAGGAAGCACAGACTCTTCTGGGGAATCCCACAGAAGCTAAACTCATTAGGCTTCCTGATCCTGCTTGAAACTCTTCTCAGAGACTTCCCAGACCTCTGACCTCTGACTACTACGGCACATAATAAATTCTATGTTCCAACCTCCAGTTTTTCTTCTAATATAGAAAGGGAAGTCTGGGGCTTAAAAAAACACACTTTCTCTCTCAACAAAGTCATGCTTTGTTTTTTGTTAAAAAACCCAGCTTTATTGATATATAATTTCTATACCATAAAATTCACGCAAAATAAATGATTTTACCCGATAATTTCAGTGAATTTATAAAATTGTACAACCATAATCAAAATTCAGCTTTAGAATATTCCCAAAACCTGAAAAAAAATTTTTGTGCCTATTTGTAGTTAATTCCTGTTCCTACTCCCAGTCCCAGGCAACCACTGATCTGTTTTGTCTCTATAAATGTGCCTTTCTAGACCTGTCATAAAAATAGAATTACATAACGTGTAGCCTTTTTGTCTAGCTTCTTTCACTGAGCTTAGTGTTTTGAGGATGATTCAGGTTGTTGCATGTTATCAGTAGTCCATTCTTTTAACTGCTGAATAGAATTACATAAATATAGCACTTTTATCCACTTACCATTTGATGGACATTTGGATAATTTTCTGGTTTTAGTTATTGTGAATAATGCTGTTATGAACATTCATGTACATGTCTTATATATGGCCATATGTTTTCATACTTGGAAGTAGAATTCCTTGGTCATATGGTAAATTTGTGCTTAACTTTTTTGGAAACTACCAAACTATTTTCCATAGTGGCTGTACTATTTGACATTCTCAAGAGCAATGCATGAGTGTTCCAGTTTCTCCACATAATCACTAACTCTTGGTATTATATGGATTTAAAAATATCATAGCCATTCTAGTGGTTGTGTAGGAGTGTCTCGATTTTTTTTGTGCATTTCCTTAGTGACTAATGAGGTTGAGCTTCTTTTCATGTGTTTGTTAACCATTCATATGCCTACTGTATTTCACTTGGTAAAATGTTTATTAAAATCTTTCACCCATTTAAAAAAAATTGGGTTGTAAATCTTTCTAATTAGTTACTTCTGTTCTTTATTTTTCTGGATACAAATCCTTTACCAAGTGTATAATTTGCAGAATTTTTAAACCAGTCTGTGGCTTGTCTTTACATTACTTAATGATATGTTTTTAAGTAAAATGATTTTTATTTTTAGGAAGTCCTATTTATTTTTTCCCTTTTATGGATTGTGCTTTTGGTGTCATATCTTTGCCAAACCCAAGTTCACAGAGATTTCTCCTATGTTTTCTTATAGATGATTTAGAGTTTTAACTCTCAAATTTAGGTCTATGATCCATTTGGAGTTGATTTTTGTATAGTGTGTGGGGTAAGGGTCTGAGTTCTTTTTTTGTTTTTTGTATGTGAATATCCAGTTATACTAGCTCGATTCTTTGAAAAGACTATCCTTTCCCAATTGAATTGTTTTGGACACAATTGCTGAAAATCAATTGACCATAGTTAAGTTTTGAAATCAGATAGTGTAAGTCCTCTAGCTCTCCTTATTCAAAATGTTTTGGCTATTTAAAATTTCTGCATTTCCATATAAATTTTAGAATAAGCTTGTCATTTTTTACAAAAAAATCTCGCTGAGATTTTGATAGGGATTGTATTGAATTTCAGTTTGGGGAGAATTGCCATCTTGACAATATTGACTATTTCAATCTGTGAACATGAACATTATTTAGATGTTTAATGTCTCAGCAATATTTGTAGTATTAAGGATATGACTTGAACTTTTTTTGTTAAATTTATTTCTAAGTTTTTTATTCTCTTTGATGTTGCAAATAAATTTGTTTTCTTAATTTTGGATTGTTCATTGCTAGTATATAGAAATATAATAGATTTTTGTATATTGATCTTTTATTCTGTGACCTTGTTAAATTCATTTTGTACTTCTAGACTTACTTTTTTTGTTGATTGCCTTCCTCTCTGTTAAATAAATATTTCAATTCCTTTGTTGACTTTTAAAAGCTATTTCTTTCAGTTATTTTCTTACTGATTGCTCTAATGATTACAGTGTGCACTTTTAACTTTTCACAATCTACTTCAGAATAAAATTAACTTCATTCTGTTAAAACATAGAAATTTTGCTTCAGTATAGTTCCATGTTCCGTTCATTCCCCATCTTTTGTACTATTACATATATACATACATAAATATATATTATATATACTATTATATACCATATATTATCACTATATGTACTATGATATATATAAATATATATAATATTTAAATATATATTATATATATTTATATTTTATAATCCCAGCAACAAAGTGTTAAAATTATTGATTTATACAGCATTATATCTTTTATTATTACATCCAAACTCCCTGTAAGTAATTTACGGGGAATAGAAAGTACTTTGGTTTAATATTTTCAGAACTATCCTTCCATTTTAGAGACTGGTCCACTTTGACCTCAGTGACCATTCTGCTGAACCAGTTCCTGACTATCTGTCTCAAGTTGTCCAGGTTCCAGACTTCCTTTTTAATGAGCAGTGCTCAGTCCTTTTGGATTTGATGTCATTCCCAGCTCCTTGGTCTTATCATGAATCATATGACTGAAAGCCTCTTTTCTCATAACTGAGTCTGGAATTCAAGTTCCAGCTGAACTTGAGATGCTCTAGTCCTGGACCACATAATGCTATGACTACCAGATTCCAACATCTCTGCTGACATGATGGTTCAAACTTTTACTGAAAAGAAAGATAAACAAAAAACCTTGATCCGGAATATGGTAATAATAGTAACAAACCAGCCATTTCTTGGGGTTTTATCATTGCCTTGCTAGTTCCTCCATAGCTCGTATACCTCATAGCTTCCATCCTACTTGTTTCATTGCCACTTGACTGTGTTATGCTGCTTCTACCTCCCAAGTAGTCCAGGCACCATTATCTCACCCCCACCCCCTGCCCAGGCCAATGCTCCTTCCAGAGAGGCCCCCTATTTAGCAAGCCATTCCATTCTCACCATGGATGTGATGAGTGATGAACTTTTCCTATGGATCCTTCATGTGTGATCTCTATGCCTAAGCCAGTCCTGTCGTCCCTGGGCAAAGAGCTTCTGTGTGGGGCATGGGCAGGCCCACCTCCCTCATTTGATCGAGGAGAACTCTTCTTGTTCCTCTCTTCTCACCCCATCAAAGAAACCACTCTCAGATGAGAGCTGCTCAAACCTGTACTCTGAATGCATTTACATCCCCATACAGTCTCGGACTGTTTTGTTGTGTTTTCAGTTTTACTCTCTTGTCAGATTGGAAAGCAAGTGCAGTCCACAGCCTTCTCCTCTCCCCATCTTTCTTCTATCCTCCTCCCATTTAACCCATGCCTTTCCCAAGCTGACTACAGTCAGTTGAATGGGAAGCCCCCAAAAGATATGTCCATGTCCTAATCCCTGAAACCTATTAATGTGACCTTATTTGGAAAAAGTATCTTTACAGATGTAATGAAGTTAAAGATCTTGGAATGAGATCACTCTGTATTACCTAGGTGGGACTTAGACCCAATGACAAGTGTTCTTATAAGAGACAGAAGAGAAGACACAGACACATGGAGGAGAAGGCCATCTGAAGGTGGAGTCAGAGACTGGAATAATACACTCCCAAGGAATGCTGGAAGAGGCAAAGACTGAATTGTCCCCTAGAGCATAGCCCTGCTGACACCTTGATGTCAGACTTCTGGCCTCCAGAATTGTAAGAGAATAAATATTTGTTGTTTTAAGCCATCAAGTTTGTCATAATTTTTGATGGCAGTCCTAGGAAACTAATACCCTGACCTTTTCCCAAACCTGACCAACCACCTCCCCAGGGAGTTCAGTCAGCAGATTATGCTCAAGCTTTGTATCTCTCTTCCAAATCAATCCCTACGTTTGATTTTTGCTACAATTTTTTCCTTTCCCCAACCCCTCATTTCTACTCCTTTGTCAATATTTCTAACATCTGCACAGACATACCATATTACATTTCTGCCCTCTTTCATTTCATCACCATGGAACTATGTAAAAAACAAGTAAAACGTAGGGCAAAGGGTGGATGCAGAATACTGGGGAAAAACAACAATTATCAGAGATGTCTTAGAAGTTTCAACATAGTGGTTTGATTTCTATATAGCAGATTTCCACCCAGTTCTGGCACTACCCCAGGGGTTGGTATAAATCCATTTATTCAGTCAAGGGGAATTAGTAAAAGCACTTCTCTGCACAACTGTGTGATAGGATGGTTGAGACATGTCCTTTTCTCCTAAGAAGCTCAGCTTGCTTTAACTCAATTAACTATGGACTTGCATAGGTTCCTTCCTTTTAGTAGAGGCCAACTCCAGAGGGTCATCCAGGCTTAGGTTGGGAGAATTCAGTCACTCTTACCAAAAGTCCCTTTAATAGTCCGTGTTTAACTACTGCTGTCCTTAGTGGATCAGACCACTTCTTGCCTGCCTTCCCAGCAGGAATCCAAAACAGATCTGTAGAGAAACAAATAAACAGTAATTTAATTTGCTAAATGTTTCTCCACATCAGTCAGCAAAGCTTAATGGTCACATCTAGGATAATCTGCTCCCAGACACTTGTGTGTTAAAAATTAAGCTGAGTTGGCTTAGTGGCATTAATCCCACAGTACTGGGTGCTGTGAAATAAAAAATTAAAAAGTCATCAGTCTTTCCTCCCTGATAAGTACAACTACAGGCTCCTCATGCTTCAGTCATCACTTCTTTTCTCTAGGTACCACATTTTTTGTTCCATAATACAAAAATAATATGTATTCATAGCAGAAAATCATATACTATCAAAATAAAGAAAATAAAAATTATCCATAGTTCCACCACCCACAGGTAACTACTGATAGTATTTGGGTATATCTAATATATCCAATATAAGAATATATTTGCGTATATCTTTTTGTTTATCTGCAGAGATAGGTAATTTTTGTTTCTGTCAAAATAGGCTCCTACTGTGCATATTATTTTGTGAACTGTTTTTTCAGCTCACAGTGCATTGTGAACATTTTCCCATCTATCAGAACTGGCAGTAGGAAGTATCATTCCTCCATGAGCAGGTTTTACCTTATGGCTGGCTGATTCCAGCGGTCTCCTACTTGTCTTCCTGTATTGAGTCTCTTACATCTCCAGGCCACCCTACTGGCTTCCAGATGGATCTTCCAAAAATACTGCTTACACCCTGGATCAGAATCCTTGATGAACTTTCTACCTTCAACCTCTCCCAACTGCCCTGAGGGGGGAGTCTTCACCCAGAATTTTATTCCAGGCTGTTCTCAACAGACTCCAATTGATTTATGTACATTTGTTTTGCATAATTTCTTATATAAATCCCTTTTTCAAACAAGGTCCTATCCAAAGTTATTAGTCATTATTCCCCAATAAGCTCCTCCACCTCCTCATCTATGCTACAACTGCTTCCTCTGCTGATGTAGCCTCTCTCCCCTACTCTCTTTCCTTGCCTGGGAGCTTCTCTGTGCTCAATCTTTCAGATCTCTTCTGACACCACCATAGTTTCTCTAACTGTCGCAACTCCCAATGATCGCTCCCTCTTCCTCTAGAGTGTGTATTGGCTATACCATTGTCCCGACATATAGGGCAGGCAGTAATCGTCACTGAATGTGTGTACATGCCCCAGCCAGGAAGGGAGCCCTGTGAGGAGGCGCTGAGTCCTCTGCCTCTTTGCCTCATAGAACTTGTCAACTGAACAATGAACAATGCATATTAATGTGGTGAGCAATGCATGGTGAGGACAAATAATTGACTTAAGGATAGGTAATGTCCAAAAATGAAAAAACAAATGAACAAATGCCAAGTGATAGCATGAGGTAACTGATACATACCTTGAACAGTATTCACTTATATAGAACAACAACAGCAACATCAATAACAACCACCACAAAACTATGCGTAGAAAAGTAAAAGCCCAAAAACCAAGATGCTGTTGACAAAAATCTTAAAAATTGGAAGTCTGGATAAATGCATGATTTTTTTTTCCTTCTTGCTTCCATGTCTCACTGTTTCCTCTCAGCTGAATTTGTGATAAATTTATAATAGATAAAATAACTTAAAATTTTTATTTTATTTTACTTACAAGAGTAATGCATGTAAATTATAAAAACTTCAGACAATACAGCCCTTGATGGAGCATAAGGTGAGAACCTGATATTTATATTGTCCAAAATGAGTTTCATTTTAAATGTGATGAAAGCTTGAAGCGTCTCCTACAAGAACTTCCGGTGATCTGCCACAGGGAAAGACTTAAATGAGAAAGAATCCCATAGGATCTTAGATCTGCTCTTTTACAACATCTTCCCTTTGAAAATGAACAGAATAAAGAAGTGAAAGAATACATCTTTTATAAAAATATATTAGATATTATGCCATAGAGTGACATGTGTAATAATGGCTTTTCTCACCCTAAGAAGACCAACAGATTTGAACTGAAACAAGTGAATTTTTACCCATTAACATATTTGTGGAAAGACCTTCAGTTTGCTTATTTTTCTCAGCCCCATTGGGCAAGGGTGACTTTATGTGGAAAGCTCTTTTGGAGTCTGATTCACTTCTCAGTTTTGGAGGAGTGAAGATGAATGCTTATGTAACTCCACTGAGTTATAGAACACTGAGTTGAGAGCTCAATTAACTTACTTGCTTAACAAAGGCTAGCTTTTTTTTCTTCCTTTCTTCTGGAATGAGATAATGGATGTAGAATCCTTTGGCACAATGCCTGGCACATAGTGGGTGCTCAAAAATCTTTCCCTCCTCCCTCCATTCCTTCCTTCTACAGTATTTTAGATTTAAATTGCCATGAAATAAGAGTCTATAATAAACTATCTTAGAAATCATCAACTCTTTGAAGCACATAGTTTTCCTTTGCTGAAATAGTGACTTGGTCTCTAGTTGCTCCTGGCTATGTGACCATCCAGATGTGGTTGTCAATGCCTGTAAGTGTGCACTGCGACTTTCAGAGTAGGTGTCAACAGCTTGGAATAAACTCCCAGAGACTGTAGTTGAGCACGTTTTTAAAAAATTCCTGCATTACCAACACAAAGGATGACTGTGTGGAGAGATGTGGACATTGATGACTCTGAGTAAAACATCCAGAAGCATCAAAATCTGAATTTGAGGGCTTCCCTGATGGCGCAGTGGTTAAGAATCCGCCTGCCAATGCAGGGGACATGGGTTTGAGCCCTGGTCTGGGAAGGTCCCACATGCCGCGGGGCAACTAAGCCTGTGCGCTGCGACTACTGAGCCTGCGCTCTAGAGCTCGCGAGCCACAACTACTGAAGACCGCGTGCCTAGAGCCTGTGCTCGACAACAAGAGAAGCCATCGCAATGAGAAGCCCACGCACCACCACGAAAAGTAGCCCCCGCTCACCGCAACTAGAGAAAGCCTGTGCACAGCAACGAAGACCCAATGCAGCCAAAAAAAAAAAAAAAAAAAAAAAATCTGAATGTGAATACATTTTGGGAATACTTTAACCAATTTATTGCCCTTACATTTCTTTTGTATGTATGTACAAGAATGAAACTTTGGGCAGAAAAATGTAAGTCTAAAAAGACTCTTTTGATAAATTTAAAATTGAAAGTTTGAGGGATGAAAAAAAGCATTGTGTTGTAATTAATTGGCCACAATTTCTATTTTAGTGGTGTACAAAATAATGATGTATCTTGTGGTTAATGGTATCTTAAATTGGATGAAGTATAATAATTCTAATTATCTTTGAAAACTAATTCTCTGTGTGTTAAGCTCTTTAGGAAAATCTTTTATCCAAAGACATGGCAAATATTTCTGACCAGCTTATTGTATTATAAGGCAATGGCAGAAATTATACTAATGGCTAATAATTTAGGAACAACTAATGACATTTGTAAAAAAAATAAACAGGCCTTCTGTCCCTATTTCCTCCCACCTCTACATCCAAGTTCCAGACAAGCTTATGAGAAATTACTTTCCATGAAGAAGCCTGAGCAAAATAGTCTGAATTGTGAATTTTTTATTCTTGCACACCTGCTTCCTATAGCACTATGGTACCTTGCCTTGAATGTATAAAGTGATGGATAAATATTGGAGATCTTGCTGATACATCTGATGTGTCAGAAGTTTCAAATTAAGGAAATATTTATCAGTGGCTGAGGGTATAGTTTAAGTGTTCATTGAGAAGCTTAACTATTCTTTAATTATATTTGGTTTTGGACTTGTGGCCTAGAGTATGAGAAGATTTGTATTGAGCCTGTCCTCAGGGTTCCTGGTAGGGGTTCTCTGTTGAAACTTTTCTTCCAGGGAAGCGGAAGGGTAGACATCTGGAAATTTCTTCTATTCAGTATAGCCTTGAGTGTTTTCTTTTTCTTTTTTTTTTTTTACAAGGACATAGTAACATTTATTTATTTATTTATTTGACATCTTTATTGGAGTATAATTGCTTTACAATGGTGTGTTAGTTTCTGCTTTATAACAAAGTGAATCAGTTATACATCTACATATGTTTCCATATCTCTTCCCTCTTGCGTCTCCCTCCCTCCCACCCTCCCTATCCCACCCTCTAGGTGATCACAGAGCACTGAGCTGATCTCCCTGTGCTATGCGTCTGCTTCTCACTAGCTATCTGTTTTACATTTGGTAGTGTATATATGTCCATGCCACTCTCTCACTTTGTCCCAGCTTACCCTTCCCCCTCCCCGTGTCCTCAAGACCATTCTCGAGTAGGTCTGCGTCTTCAATTGGCCTCTCAATTTTACTTTCTCTGGCCTCTCAATTTTACTTTCTCTATTATTCCAAAACCTGTGCCTATGCAAATGTGGGCCCGTGCTAATTTTCATGGCTGGTTCAATTTGTCAGAATGTAGTAAATTGTTTTCCAAACCCACGTGTTAATTATTTCTAATAAATAGGAAACTCTCACCCTAAAAATTTCTCTTTTAATCACAAATAATAGGCACATAAAGTGGCTTGCCATCTGTACATTTGCATGTTTAAAATTCTTCAGATATTAACAGATTCTTTTCTGTTTTGAATGAATCCAGTTTTGCCTGGCTGCATAATTAAATGCTTCCGGCCTCCCACAGGCTGTGGTTTCCAATGGAATATAAACCATAAGTTCTAAGTGGACTCAGCACAAGTCATTTGGTTCTGACTTTATCTGTGGGAAATTAATCAAACAGAAATATGCCAGGTAACTGGGAAATTTTTTTTTTCTTGAGTAATAGGAATAAAGTATTATGAAGTATTTGAAAGGTTGATAAAAAGTTATACTCAGAAGCTACCAAGCATGGCTGATTTAATTGTACTGAAATTTTTAGACTTTCAATATTGAATTTCTTTCCCTCACTCATAGTAAGACTAGGACTTCCTTCAAATTAGAGTCATAAAACGGCACCATTTAAAGCCCTTCTCAGAGGAAGTCCTCGCAGTGAGGAGCAGTATGCACAGTGGTTAAGAACCAAGTCTCTGGAGGCAGGCTACCCTGAGGTAAATCCCAGGTCTCAGTTTCCTGCCTGCGTCACCTTGGGCAAGTTATTTAACTTCTCTGTGTCTCCTGTTTTTTCATCTGTAGAATGGAGTTGATAACATAGCACCTCCTCTTGGGATTATGTGAGGATTAAGTGAGCTAATACATGTAAAGTGTTCCTAAGAGTTCCCGGGACATAGGGAGTGCTGTGTAAGTGTCACTGATATTGGTAATTGCTGAGGTCTCTGGGTGAGCTTGTTTGGGAGGAGGTTAGTGACTTCCCAAAAGCCTGCTTTTAATAAATTGAAATGGATACTGATCAGTTACCAAGTGCCTGCTGTGGGTCACGCACTATTTCATGCCATTCCCACAGTCATCTGGAGAGGAGTGTTCGGGCACCCTGGTTTTCTATGAGGATACAGGCACAGGGAGGTTAGGCATCCCCCTCAGTGGCTCATGGGAAGAAGAGGCAGAGCAGAGCTGGGATTCACACCCAGCTCCAACTGAGCCCACACCCTAGATTCCTTCCGTGTTACCATAAAGACTCTACGGACGAGCATGAGAAGACAGGGTGCAAGTTAAGCAGCCTGGGTCTCTTCCTAACCAGCTCTGTCACCATGACCCAGTGACCCTTTGACATAAATGCCATAGAATCCCAAATATCAGGTAATGAATAGAGACCAGCTGAGACCCAGGCAAAACTGCAAAATAAGTGATAACTTAACTCTGTGTAATCTTGCAACCTCCACACCTCTCTGTAAAAGGACCTCA
Source organism: Balaenoptera physalus (assembly GCF_965194825.1). Taxonomy (NCBI): domain Eukaryota; kingdom Metazoa; phylum Chordata; class Mammalia; order Artiodactyla; family Balaenopteridae; genus Balaenoptera; species Balaenoptera physalus. Next base: position 37,611,191 of record NC_138891.1, read on the forward strand.
GGGAATCTTATAGCACAAGAGAGGATCTTGGAAATAAATACGTAACCCTCTCCTGTTTCAGGTGAAAGAACAGAGGCATATGGAATGATAATGACACCCAAGGTCACAGGCAAAGTGACAGAGCTGGGTTTGCAGCAAGGCTTAGGCCCGCCAGTGCAGGCCTGTCTCCATTGCCTCATGACATTTCTGAGGTTGCCGATTCTGGATGCCCAGGATAAAGCAAGCGCGTAAAAGGGTAAATTGGCAGAATAAGGAGATTATTAAGAACAAGTACTAGAAGTGCCTTGAAAACCACTACCTCTTGTATCAAGAGTCACCATGTAGAGGCTTCATGACTTGGTGGAAAGGAATAAATGGGTTGTATTTGGAACTCTTCTTTGGAGCACATTTGTAATATTTGCTTAGGATGTGTAGAGTGGCATGATAATGATATCCATCATGGCCTAATAATGACTTTTAGGAGCATTTCTTTGGAGAATTCCAATAGTTCCTCTTGACCAATAATATAAGAATTAAAATAAAAACAATACTTATAGCTGTATTAGTTTGTTAGGACTGCCGTAAGAAAATACCATACATTGGGTGGCTGAAACAACAGAAATCTATTTTTTTTTTCACAATTCTAGAGGCTAGAAGTCCAAGATCAAGGTGTCAGGGTTGATTTCTTCTGAGGCCTCTCTCCTTGGTTTGCAGATGGCGTCCTTCTCTCTGTATCTTCACATGATCTTCCCTCTGTGAGTGTCTTAGTCTCCTTTTCTTATAAGGACATCAGTCATGTTGGATCAGGGCCCACTGTAATGACCTCATTTTACCTCAATTACTTCTTTAAAGAAACTATCTCTAATACAGTCACATTCTGAGATACTTAGGGGGTTAGGACTTCAACATATGAATTTGGGGAGGGCCCAATTCTATTCATAGCAATAGCTACATCTATATCTATACCTACATCTATATTTATATCATCATTTGTGTGTCTTATTTGAACCTGAAATAATAATAGTGAGAATCCTCCAAATCCTATTGTGTGACAATGGAAAGATACATATTTGAAATTTAATTTTCCCAGCTTAATTGGGATGTGGCCCGTTAGCACAAACTTAGGAGGAATGAGCATTCTCACAGCAACCATTATCTAATTTCTGGGCCCCTGAGACCTACTGCTGCACTGATGCTGGGAAGGGTGAGCACAGCTGGGGTATGTCACCAAGCTGCCGGCTGGCTGTCAGAAAGCCCATGTAGGGTTAGACCTGGAAAGGCTCACTGTGGGCAGCCAGAAAGAGGCACTGTGAGCGTTCCTCTGGCCTCAGTCCTTTGATTCTCTTTGAGGCATGTACTAAAGGTGGATACTTGTCTATACACAAGAGGTGCAGACATGAATGTGGGGCAGTTATTGGTGCCTTTCAGGTGAGCAGCCTGTGCAAAACTAGAAAGTGCAGGGTTTTCTTTTTCTTTCTTTTTTTTTTTAAAGGATTCAAGTTTATCCAAGATTTTGGCATCTTCCCATACCCCTTCCTTCCTCCCTTCTTCCCTCTTTCCTCCCTAAGCTTCCTTATCTCCTTCTCTCAATTATTTATAGAGTGAGGGCCTGCTGTAAACAAGGCACCTTGCTTGGTCCTGTGGGGGCTGAGTAGGTGACTCAGAAGTGCTCTGCCTTGCATGTTTTATTCTGATAACCTAGGCCCTGTTCTGGTCTTGGTTATGCTTTCAGGTGTTGCTCTGCTAGTTCTTGGCAAACCTGAAAGCCACTCAGTTAACTGTGTGCAGACCTCACACACCCTGAAACTCTCCCTCCTCCCTGTAGAACTGGCAGCTCTCATACCTCAGCCCTTAGCTGCCTTCCCACACCTCCTCCCCCTCAGTCAGCGCCTAAGCCAGAGCCACTGGCTCTTGACCCCTCTGGCCCTATGGTAATCACCATGCTCCGTCTTGCTTCCCAGGCTGCTTTATCCGCCCCCCACCCCACTTCTGAGCTGTTCATTCTGAATCCTCCCACTTCTTCCTCTTTTCACTTTGACTTTTTTCCTGATTCATATTGATCATCCCCGATGAGCCAGTTTAGCATGAAAAAAATAAAAGTTCTAATGATCTGCTTCCTCTCAGCCCACTGTTGTTTATTCCAGGGAAAAAAGCTTTGCTTCAGGAACTACTTCCTTGGAGCTGAGGGTAAAAAAAGGAAGCCTAGGTTCATTTGTCCCTTTCTACAACCCTCACCCCATCCTGAAGTTATTTTCTAACCACTGAACAGTAGGCAGTATACTTATTTTTTAAAAGAAGGAGTGGGAAGAGCGTGGAAGGTAGAGGATGAAATTCCACAATGTCATTTAAACCTCACCTGCAGGTTATAAGATGTTATGATTCATGTCTGGAATGGAATTCAAAACAGGTACCTATTCTACTTGAAAATTTCATTCCTACAACTTAATTTGGGAAGAAGTGGTCAGAACTGCCATCTCTCTCTCTCTCTCTCTCTCTCTCTCTCTCTCTCCCTCTCTCTCTCTCTCTCTCTCTATATATATATGTATATATATATTTATCACATTGACACAGCCACAGTGTGTGTTCTCCTCACCCCAGCCAATCTCTGGGAAGACAGACCTTCTCCTCTCCAGCTAATCAAATTCATGTCCCAGGCAAAGTCCCGCAGTCTATGAGGGCTGCCTGGGCATCCATGAGCTCTTTGAGGTCCAGCCTCCATCTAAGCTATTTTGTATCCCAGCAACAAGCAGTCAGGTACCTAATTGGGATTCAGTAGAAGTGTAGGGAAATGAGGAACTTTCTCTAGCCTCCTGTAATCACTCCCCTGCTTAACTCTAGTGTACTTGGTGTCTGTACCAGTCATTTAAACACTAATGTACCTCTGACATTGTTAATTAGCCTCTTTAAGACTGATTGTTTTATCCTTCCCATCCAGGTTGCCAGTTCCTTGAGGAGAAGGATAGTGCTATATTTTTTTCTCCATATTTCTCTCTAATGCCTAGTACAGAGATGGTGCTCATAAATATTGTTGGTTTAAACACTGTTCCTTGTTGCTTGACAGCAGTTTCTGTTGGAAACCGCCTTTAGAGAACTGATTGTGCAGAAGGCACAATTTTATTGTAAGTACATCTATTAAAAAAACTGTCTGACTTCTACGCATTTCAAACAGAGAGAGAAATTGTTATCAGCCAGTTGGTGCTTAGTTTGGTTCAACCGCATTTACTGAGGAGTTGCTTTGCACCTGCTACTGAACCAGGCAACGTTCCTGCCTCACAGGAACATTCCGAGATGACAGGAGGTGTCTTGCTGCCTACCCCTGCCCTAGGGATAATGCTTGTCCTCACCAACGGGTCATAGATGACCAGCGGGCAGTGTACACAGTTCCAGCCACCTGGCCTGGACCTTCCTGGATGGTGACTTGGACCTGCAGCTTACCTAGTGCAGCCCCCTTCTGGGTGGTGCCAAATTGCTGCCTCCTCGCCCATCCTTCACCCTCCTTTGGGAGCCAGAAGAGATTTGGCAGTGAGTTAGGTGACTTGACTCTGAAAAGTCTGCACTGTGCCTTTTCAGTAAACTTCAAACTTACCGGCTTAAGAAGTAATGTGCAAAGGGGAAATAAACGCTGGTAAGGCTAGTAACAGGGATTTCAAGCTGTGTTTTAACAAACCAGTCACAGAGTATTCACGTGTTCGTTCACTGGCATGTTCCGTGGCAGGAGCACCCCCATCCTGCCTTCCCCCGGTTCCAACTGTTGTGCCGCCTCGGGATTTGGTCTGAGCCTGGGCAGAACCCCCTTTAAGAGCAGCCCTCCAGCTTCTATCACAGCAAGAGTCTGGTGGAAGTGAATCTTGCCTTCGCGTCGCACACAAAGGCGAGGAGCTCTTTAAAGGGACCTTCCTGCTCCTGCGTGCAGCTGCTAACCCGTGTTGGTGCAGACACAATGACCCAGGCTTCCGCCTGAAAATGAGTGGGGAGGGGTCTTGAGGAGCCCCCACGACCTCCCGGAGTGGGGCAGGGAGGGAGCTGACAGCCGGAGTGGATGGAGACCACTGGTTCCGGGGGAGCAGCTTGCGATTAGCTGCTTCTTGGGATGCTCAGCGCGCCAGTAGAGCATCCTGCCTGTGGTCCAGAGGGTGCTGGCGGCGCATCTTGCGGTATGCCTGGGTGGATTTGAGCCATCGCCCCGAGGCGAGCCCGCATTCAGACACCGCGGACAGGCTCCTGGCAGGGCTGCGTGCAGTCAGCACAAATGCTTAGCTACAGGCGTCTGCCCAAGCCTCCCGACTACATGGATTTGGCTGTTTAGTCAACCGAGATTACTGCCTGGGAAGATTTGCCAGCCTGATCTGCGCTCCAGCTGCTGTGACAACTTCAGGGCTAGCTGTTTACTTCTCTCGGTGCCTGGGACTCTCTCCTGCACCGCAGCCACCCCTGCCACTTTCCCTGGCTCTGAAGTCAGCCGCGAGGACTCCTCTGCCCCGAGGAAGGGGGAGCAAGGAGGGGTTAAAAGACGAGCAGAACCTCCCAACTGCTCGACCTCTCTTGACTGCTTGTGTTCCGGGGTTCTGAGAGGGACCGTGCACTGCCCCGGGAAGCAATGCAAGTCTCCATAGCCTGCACAGAGCATAATTTGAAGAGTCGGAATGGCGAGGAGCGACTTCTGAGCAAGCAGAGCTCCACCGCCCCCAATGTGGTGAACGCAGCCCGGGCCAAATTCCGCACGGTCGCTATTATCGCACGCAGCCTGGGGACCTTCACCCCTCAGCATCACATCTCTCTCAAAGAGTCCACCGCAAAGCAGACTGGCATGAAATATAGGTATGGATGTAAGATTCTCTCTGCCCCGGGTTTCCGTGTTCTATACAGGTGCAGTGGAGACAGTTCAGCGGTTTTGAAAAGTGACTTACTCATTGGTGGGCTGCTTAATTTAGAATTCTCAGGTGTCTTTAAAATAGCTCCTTAGGAAAACCCAAGGTGGTTGTGTTGTGTTGTGTTGTGTATGTATAGGATTTAAAAACTGTGGCCCATTTTGTATATTTTAAAGTGTTACGAACACCTTAAGAGCCGTATGACTTCCAGTCTGCAGAGAATAACACAGCTGCTGGAAACTGGTATTGAGATCAGGGCAGCTTTTCAAGAGCAAATGTGCTTGTCCTATTTTATGGTGTAGACTGTAGTTTCTGTGATTATACTATTAAAAATAGTTTCCATCTAGTACTCTATTATTTATCTTTTGAAAGCCCAAGGTAACAAATGATATGAAAGCTTTTAAGGAAGTTTTGTTGCAGGGAAGAAACACCTATAATGGTAAGTTAGTTTGAACACTGACATACTTAAACCTAAATTACTGCTTGAAATACAATGCAGACCTTGTTGTGAAATATGGAGAAAAAGTCAATTGTTGTAATACCGCTGGTTTCCTCATACATTTTTAAGCTCCCTCTTCCTCTGTGTTCCTTTCCAGAGTTGGAAATCTTCCTGGTAATGGTTGATGTTCTCTTTAATAGGGAATGACTGAAATTCGATAAGTAGAAAATTCCATTATTCAATTCTGTGACTCCTGCCTCCTCATTGTATCTGCTTTGTGCTGAGTCTTCCTGACTTTATTTCTTTAAAACTACTGTGCTTCTAGTCTCTAAAAGTCTTTGCGGATGTAGAGAAGAGCTTATGTTGCATCTCCCAAAGGCTTTGGTGACTCTGGTTTGCAGATATGACTTTGTCCATTATTTATATTTAACTATTCCTCATCTTTGTTAGGAACCAGGTTTTAGGATATAAGGAACTTAATGCAATTAAAATAATGCACACCTAAGACTATGTTTCCCATGTGAGGTTTCTGAAATAAGCATTCAAACCAATTTCTATAAAAGTTGTCCTTGAAAAAGTTTCTTTGCAGAGTTAACAGGAAACTTTAACAGGAAATCTTCTCATTGAAAAACACCAAGTTGTTTTGGTATATTTTTGAGCCATTAAGAAAGAAAGCCATGAATGGGGTGGATGGGCCCACTAAAAATTATAGCTAAAGCTCTTTGCCCCAACTGCAGTACAATGCAAGCAACTGACTCCAGGCAATTCCTTGAAGTGTCATCAGTGTGAGAACCTCTGCTTTTCTTGATATTTCCATGGTGGAGAATGGGACCCCACGACAGGTCGGTAACTAAGACTGCAATCTCGAGTGCATTGGCATTTTCTATTGCTGCTTCTGTGGCACACACCCAGCCCCTGCCCCGTGGCCATGGCATTGCTCTGCATGCAGTTCAGCTGGCCAGATGGAGATGGAGAGGAGCTGCTGCCTTCCCGGGCAGGGCCCCTGGGAGCGAGACACTCAGGGTTAAGGCAGGTCGCAGAGGTGGTTTGAACTGTGGCCTCCAGCAGCACCTTCAGCTTTCTTTTTGTAAACCAGAAGGAATAAAAAGTAACACCCTTAATTTCTTGTGGCAGAGTTTCATACTTGCTTGTGGATCAGTGTATTGGAAGAGTTTGGTCTTATGAAGGCAGGAGATTTCCATTAAGTTTCCTCTGGTAATACAGCTCAGCTCAGATTAGATGATAATTGTCTCTCTTTACCAAAAGCTCAGTGTGTAAGATTCACTTGGGCATCTTTCATTACTGGCAACTAAAGACAACTCTTTTCTGACAAAAAGCTAGCCATCTGCAGTCTTCAGGATAACTTGAGTTATTTGTTGTTTATGGTGACTGGACAAGTTACCTTGTTTCCACTCCCCCTCTTATTCTGAATTGTTCCATTGATGACAGGCCGGTGGCTTTGTGTGTGTGTGACTTGACCCCTTTCTCTTTCAAATTCTACTTAGAGTGACCTTTAGGAAAGAGATTAGGAGGTTTTACCAAATGTACGCTCAGATTTTCTTAGGATTGGAGAAAGAAAGAGAGAAAGACAGAAGTGGGAAGGAGAGAGACTAACTATAATACACTTTATAAAAATGACAGAAATAATTTTATGAGCTGAGTTATCTTTTTCTTTGACATTGATGTCACTAAAATATAATGTGCATGTAGGGACTATTAATGATAACAAATAGCAAAAAATAAAAAATAATGCCATCATGTTGGGGAGGTAATTGGCTTGGGTAAATAATCAGGAGAATGCCTGAAGGAACTAAAATCAGTGGCTAATTGTGTTTACAATAATATTCTCATCCTTGAAAATGATTTCCATACACATAACTTAATCTGGGATCCACGAATCCTATAGAAAATCAAAAATATTGTCTTTTTGTGTGTATTTTTGAGGAGAGGGTTCATAGCTTTGGTCAGAATTTTAAAAGTGTCTACCACTGAATAATGGTCAAAAAACAGTGTTGTGGAGTGAAGAGGTATTCATTTAGTCAACAAATATTTACTGAACACCTGTTCTGTGTCAGGAACCCTATTAAAACTGGGTACTAAAAGGTGCAGAAACCAGACAAGGTTTGGGGCTTGCATTCTTGGGAAAACAGACCATGAATAAGAAAACACACAAATACATAATAATTATCTACTATGAGATATTCTTATGAAAGTCATATTTTGGGGGGTCATAGTCATAGTCAGCCAACCTGTTTGTCCATTTTGAGGTTACCATCTCTGTTTCAGTTCCAGAGTTATGGTTGCATCTTGGGGCATGAGTCATTGTGCCCATATCTGCCACCTATTTGCCATCCCAGGGACTTCGTTCAGGTTCCATCCTTGCTGTAGGGTGCTACCTGGCCATTGAGGACCTACTTATAACCCTGATAAATGAGTAGAATGCCTTCTACTCACTTAATACCTTATGATTTTTAAAGCACAGCTCATATCATAGCCTGTAATTACCATCCGTTAATCAGGAACTCATGAACTTGGGATTTTAGAAAAAACTAATATACACTTGTATGAAGTATCTGAATTCTGCAAGAATAAAATACTCAAAGCCACTATTACTGTCACATCAGCATTGTGCAAGAATCTTGCATAAAATTAACTATTGTTTCAAGGCTGAGGATGAGAAAAAAAATCCCCTAGAACAATCTGCTCTTCACATGTCACTGTCAGAGCAAGAGAACAAGATTCCACCTGCCATTTATCTTGGGGACTATCTTGTGTGTAAATAACACAGGACTATTATGTTTCTTATACTTGTGCCTTGTTAATACATGAGAGGTCCTTTATTTTAGTTTTGCATATATTTTTAATGTTAGAGTTCATCATACTGTGTTAGAGTTTGATGTATATTCTGCAACCATATATGATAGATGTATACATGATATATATATACATGATAGATATCACATAAATGTAAGTACATACGTGAACTTTTTATCCTAAGAAAGCCAAATCACTCAGAACACAAGTTAAGCCAGATTTGTTTGGTTGTTTTTGCTTGTTTGATTGGTTGGGTGTTTTTTTAAAATAGCTTTTTAGAATGATCTAGCTACTAGTGTTGGACATGATCTCAGAGCTTTTGATATTCAGAATTGTGCACATTTGTACTAAGCTACTCCCCTATTCTAAAATTGTTACTTTAGTTCCAGAACAAGTTGAATATCAATGAACCCAATTTCATGAAGAAGAATTTTATCTGTAACATATACATTATATCAATATAACCTTGTGTTATATAGTTGCATAAAACATGCTTTGAAATTCTTAAGAGAATTATTTACAAGAAGGAAACTGAGCAATAATCTAACTCCACTAGAAAACTTCTCTTTTTTTTTTGGAGTTAATCCACTTAACCACTTTTGTCATCATTAAATTCTTTTATTCAAATAATTATAGATCACAGGAATTCACACACACACAAAAAGTACAAGGAATTTTGGCGTGCCTGCAGTCATGTTTTCTCCACTGGGAACATCTTGTATAACTATAGCACAACATCAAATCTAGTAGATTGACATTGGTACAATCCACAGAATTTATTCAGATTTTACCAGTTATACATGTATTCACATGTGTATATGTTTCTATGTCTATGTAATTTTACCACATGTAGAAGTTTGTGTAACCACCACCACCATGAAACATTAGAATTGCTTCATCACCACAAGGCTCCCTCATACTACTCCTTTATAGCCACGTCCACGTACTCCTCCCCAGTCCCTAATCCTCAGCAACTAATCTCTGATCCATCTCTATAATTTGTTTCAAGAACATTATACAAATGGGATCATACAGTTTATAATATTTTGGGAATTGGCTTTTTTCCATTCTGCATAACTCTCTTGAGACTCATCCAAATCGTGCGTATCAATAGTTCATTCCTTCTTCTTGCTGAGTCGTCACTCATGGTATGTATGTTTCACAATTTTTTTAACCATTCACTGAAGAGCAATCAGGTTGTTGTCATCATTAGATAACTTCAGATACAACGTTATCCCCAAATTTCTTCAGTGCCATTCTGTAGCTCAGGGGATAAAATCCAGACTACCTAACATGGTACCTGAAGTCCTTCATGGTCTGGCTTCCATCATGCTTTACAGTCACCACTCTTTGTTCTTATCTTATCTCTGACCACTTGTTTTATCAGAAGTACCTACTTGAGAGAGGACTCCTTGTAGTACACTGGACCTTCTTGGTTTTTTATGCCTCTGTATCGTTTTCCATGCTGGTCTTTCTACCCTGGAATTGTCCTACCTCACTTGAACAGTTAGGCAAACTCCTATGCATCCTCCAAGACCCAACTCTAGGCTAACCTTCTCTGTGAAACCTTCCTTGGCTCCACCTCATATAACATTAAATACTTGTTCTTTAGTGCCTCCACTGCATCTGATTCTTACTTCTGATATGGAAATTATTGATTGCGTAGTGTTGCTATTATCCATTTACATCTGTATCTTCCTCATTAGTCCGTAGCAGCTTAAGGTTTGAATTTTGCTCATCTCTGTAACCCCAGAGTCTAACCTGGCACCTGGCACATAATAGCTACTCAATAAATGCCTGGAAAAGGTATGACTACATATGTGGGGCACTATGTGAAATGCTGTGGGTACAAAGAGTCCTCTCTTGGGTGGTTCCTCTCTTGGTTGTTTACAGTTTAGTGTGGCTAGATATCTACACAAAAAGGCTGCATATGTTAAGTGATACAGAGAAAAACTGTTGCTGTAGTTTGAGGAGCCATCATTCACCAGGGACTGTAGGAATCAGGGAGAGGTTTCATGAGAAAGATCAGGGAAGCTTAATATTGAGAAAGGAGAAATACCAAAATGAGCAGAAAGGAGGAGGAGAGCAGACAGACTGCAGCAGCGGGAATAGCCTGTCCAAAGACTGTGCCTGCCGTGCTGAGAAATCATGGAGTAGGGCAGAGGGTTCATACAGGGAAGTGGTGAGAGAGCATCTTGTAGAGGCAAAGAGAAGTTAGATATGATACATTGGAGGTCAAGGCAACCCATTAAGACATAAGGTGAACATCAGCAGTGGAAGAACCATTTCAGATTTTTAAACAAGGTATCTGGTTACAAAGTTCTATTAAGAAGGAATTAATCTAGCAGCTGTTAAAAAGAAATCTAAGAGTTGTAAGTTTGAAACAAGAGAATTTATGTTGAATTCCATAACACTTTCTATTTTCCTATAGAGAATCAAGACTGCATAGAAAAGACTCAGACCAGATGCCTTTCCCAGGCCCTTCCTTCCCTAGCCTGTTTATTAAAGCGCAAGTCTCATCCACCGTTCTTTACCTCCCACGAATGGTGGGCAGATTTTGAATCAAAGCAATTGAAGTGAAAGATCAACCTTGTCAGCTGATTACGTAAAAGGCACTGAATGTGTGTGAGTGTGTGTGTGTGTGTGAGTTTGCTTGCGAGCCTCCGTATGGGGAAAAGTGGGAGGAAATAGGTGGGCTGAAGAGGAGGAAGGGGAGAAGTGCCAGCTCTGTGGCTGTGTTTCAAATAGAAATATCTGATTTTAGTCCAGAGAAGAGAGCAGCTTGGTTATTTAAAATGTCATTTTCTTGGGTAAAGAATGCCATTGTCATTTTCACTTACACCCATGGGTGTGGGCTTTCCTCTCTTCCTCAAAGCAAAATGGTGAGAATGGGAGGTGGAGAAACCTTCCCGAAAGTTAGTTGCTGATTCAGTCTCATAGAGTTTATTCCACCTCTGCAAAGCACCAGCCAGAAGTCTGGCATCCATGGGATGGTGAGAAAATGGTAGGAGAGGAGGGAGCCTCCTGGAAGTTGTTAGGCAAACGTAGTTCCAGTTCTGCCATTCTGGAAGTGTGTGTGTGCACGATATGTGCATGTGTATGTGTGTGCACACATGCAAGTGAAGGAATCTATCCAAAGTGTTTCCAGAAACAGCTTGTCTTCTAGCTGAAATCTTCAATTGGGTTGCTACAGATGGAGCCCTTAGTCCCAAATCCATTCAGTGACCCTCTTTAGAAGTGCTCTCATTTTATAGAAATTCTTTTTTTAAAAAAATTTTCTGTAAACATTTGCACTTGTGGTAATTTGAGAAATGTTCTGACAGAAGAAGAAAAAAAGTCCCATTACATTAAAAAGGAAAGTCAGATTCATGTTTCACTTTGATTTTTTAAATTCATTTCATCAAATGCATAGTTTATCATTAGTATATGAATTCAAGAACAGATGAGATTTGGGAGCAGTGAATCTGATCAAAATATGGGACTCTTGGTTTCTTTGAGTATTCTTCAAAACTTTTTTTTTTTTGGAGAGAATACCACTTTATGAGAATTGAATTCACAAGCATTGATTCATACTTTCCCTTATAAGGATTTCAAAGCCATTCTGAAAAATAGTCATCAGAAATAATAAAAAATGATTTGATGTTTCAAATTAATCATGCTGTATGCTTACAAATATTTCTACAACCAGTTTTCCACTCTTTTCAGAATTAGAAAATAGAGTGATAGAGACTGAAGGAATTAAGGCCAAAAAAGTCTTTCAAATTTCCATTTCAATATTCAGAAATTTTAATCCTATGTAATCACTAGAAATAAGTGAGTTAGCAGTGGATGTTGGCACTGAGGAAACTTCAGATTCCATCTAGTTCAGTCACATCACTTTATACAGAATGACCAGTGCCTTGGTTAGAGTTACTCAAGGAGCTGATGAAAGGGTCAAGGCCAAACTCAGGTCCTGACTCCAAGAGCAGGATTCCTTATGCTCTGTTAGCTTCTATGCTGTAGCTGCTTGATCATGCCCCATTTTTTAACACAGGAAAAAAGCACAGTGCATGAAACGCTTCTAGAAGGGACAATTCCTTTCTATACGTATGCACAGTCTGCGGTTCAAGCTTTTATCTCTAGAAGAAGCAAAGCCCTGCTGTGCACTCAGAGAGCCAGACCTGCTTTCTTCATCTGCTGCCGAGTCGTGAGGACCCCAAAGTGCCCCCGCAGCAGCTCTCTACTTGTACACATTCTGAAGCTGGACATAAATTAACTTTCAGATGATAGTGTGCTTGGTGTCACAGTTTCTAAATAAATGGTGTGTCAGAAAGAAATCTACAAACCCATGGGCACAGATGATCGGACAGGGCTACATATTAACCCTGGATATGAAATGCTCTTTAGGGCATTCAGCACTG